>NC_089847.1:83861132-84531207 GCF_035609145.1 Eleutherodactylus coqui
CCCATTCCAGAAATATGTTGTGGGGGTTACCGTCCTGGAAGTTGGGGTTGCTCATTAGTGACAAATACGGTGATGTGTGTGGCGATGTTTGGCTATCTTTGCGCAATTTATTCCATGTTTTCCAAGCCACCAGTATCAAAGGATTTTTTTTAGTTTTTTCTGTGAGTTCCGCATATGTGTGATGGAGGATGTTCTGGAGTCGTGTTGCGCCGACCATCTCCTGTTCAAGTGGTCTGTTTGTGAAGTATGACTTATCGTGAATCCAGTCGTGGATGATTCGCGCCTGGGCTGCTAGATTGTAGTCTCTGATGTTTGGTAGATTGGTTCCTCCGTTCTCTCTATATTTGTGCAGCGTTTTAAGCGCAATACGCGGTCTTTTTCCCCCCCATATGAAGTTCCTATATAGGTAGTTTATTCTTTTTATATCTTTTAGTTTTAAAAATATAGGTAGCGAGTGTAGGATATATAATAAGCGAGGAAATTCTATCATTTTTATTAGGCTTATCCTTCCCAAGAAAGAGATCGTAAAATTTTTCCATGTGTTTAGGGTAGTTTCTAGTTTTTTGATGTGAGGTTCTATGTTTGTGTTATATAGCTTGAGTGGGTTTCTTGTGATTTGTACTCCCAAGTATTGTATTGCGTGTTTTTCCCACTTAAATGGGTATTGTGTTGTCCACGGGGGTTTAGCCGGTCCTCTGAGAAACAAGGCCTCTGTCTTGTCTAGGTTTAAAGTATAGCCCGAGAGTTTACCGATTTTCTCGACGTCTTGCAATATAGGTGTTAGTGTTTCCCTTGGGTTGTTTATTACCAATAAAAGGTCGTCTGCAAATGCTTCGACTTTTATCTTGGTGCCCCCGCAATTCGCCCCTGTAAAGAGTGTCGTTTGTGTCAAGTATCTGAGTAATGGGTCTATTGATAGATTAAATAACAGTGGTGAGAGGGGGCACCCTTGTCTGACTCCTCTAAACAGATCTATATTGGGGGTGTTAAGGCCGTTGACTGTGAGGGTCGTAGTGGCGTTCGTTTGCGTCGTGTCTATGTAATTCGCAAAGATCTGTCCAAAGCCTCTTTTTTTCCAGTATTATATTTAAGAATGGCCAGGCCATCTTATCGAAGGCTTTTTCTGCGTCCAGACTCAGTAACATCGTAGTCTGGCCCTCGGGGTTTTGTGCTGCGACCGTCGCCGCTATGGCGGCTCTGATGTTCTTTAGAGCACTCCTCCCCTGTGTAAAACCTTTTTGTGCTGGGTCTAATAGGGATGGGAGGATTAGCTGGAGTCTGTTGGCTAGTATCTTGGACAGAAATTTGTAATCACAGTTTAGCAGTGCTATTGGTCTGTAGGATCTTGGGTCTGTCGGGTCCTTGTCTGGTTTGGGGAGCAATATCGTTCTCGACGTTCCAAAGTCTTCTGTCTGTGTATTGTTTGTATATATTGTGTTGTAGAGTTGGGTCAGGACTGGCACAATGTCGACTGTCAATATTTTATAGTATTCTGTCGAAAATCCGTCGGGGCCCGGTGTTTTTCCCCCTTGTGCTATTGTGATCACCTCTCGTACCTCCTCCTCTTGTATGTCGGCGTCTAATAGGGATTTTTGCTCTTCTGTTAGTTTTGGTAGGTTCATGGATTCTAAGAAGTTGTTTATGTCTTGTACGTTTGTTGGTTCCGCCCTATATAGATTTTCGAAATATTCGTGTAGTATTTGAGCCACCTCTTCTTGTTTTGTTGTGAGATTATCCCCATTAATATGTCTTAAGGTCAGTATTGGTTTGTGTGGTTGTCTTTGTTTGGTCAAGTTGGCTAGCAATCGTCCCGTTTTGTTACCCCACCTGTAAAATTTATTTTTTGTTAGTTGGTTTTGCCAGTGTGCGTGGGTGTGTACAAACGTGTTTAGTAAGTGCTTTGCTGTGAGAAGGGTTTGGTATGAGTTGTCGTTGTGGGCGTTCGTATGTTCTTTTTGTGCTTCTAGGAGGGAGTGGTGTAATGCCTCAAATTCTGTTTGAAATTTTTTTCTCCTATGGGACAGGTAGCTTATGATGTGGCCCCTCATCACTGCCTTTGAAGCCTGCCAGAATAGGTTTATGTTGTCAATGTGCGCACTATTATCGTCTGCATAGTTGTTCCAGTGGATTTTCAGGTATGCTCTAAAGTCCTCTGATTCCCATAGGAATGAGGGGAAGCGCCATATTTTGGTTAGCCTTTGCGGGGTTCTCAATTGTAATCTCATTACTATCGGTGCGTGGTCGCTAAGGGATATTGGGTGGATTTCCGATTGGTGGTGGTACTCAAAAATGCTGTTTGATATTAAGAAAAAGTCTATGCGTGAAAATGAGTGGTAGGCGTTGGAGCAACATGTGTATTCTTTGCTGGTGGGGTTCAGGAGTCGCCATGGGTCGCATACGTTAAGTTGTTCTTTAAGTGTTAGTAGTGCATGTGTGATTGAGGATGCTTGGGTAGATGGTCCCGTTCTGTCTAGTGTTTCGTCTTGTATGCTGTTAAAATCGCCTCCCAGGATTATTCTGTCGCCTAGATATGGTTGTAGTTTTTCTATTAGTGTGGCATAGAATGTTGGTTGATCTGTGTTGGGGGCATAGACGTTCACCAAGGCGTACGCCTGTTCCTCCATTTTCATTCTCACTATTAGGTATCTTCCCTCTGGGTCCGCTATATTTTGCAGTATTGTGTGTGGCATGTTTTTCCTAGTCAAAATCGCTACCCCTCGTGATGCTGATGTGTGTGAGGCCGTGTAACATGCGTCTATCCATGGTGCTCTCAGTTCTCCCTTCCCCTCTTTCTTCCAGTGTGTTTCCTGCAAGAATATTATGTCTGGCTTGTATCGTTTTAGGTGTGTCAGTACTTTTTTCCGTTTAATGGGTGTGTTAAGTCCGTCTACGTTCCAAGATAGTGTTTGTATTGTGGTGGGTGTTTGGTATTCTGTTGTTTCTAGGTCTCTAGGCATGTTGGTTGGTGTGGTTTGGTTATAATTACCGTAGCTTTTGCCTCTTTTTTTTTGTCGCATCCCTCGGTCCCAGCGAGCCGCGGATGCAACTGGGTGTTGATCGTGCCGTGCCCGCGGGGCCTCCTGATCCTCCTAGTGGTCCGTTTTTTGGTGGTCAAGTGGGTCGGAAAAAAAGAAAACAACATAAAAAATGTGAGAAACATAGTAGTAATGAACATGTAAATTTTAAACATCTATTTCGCCTTTTCTTTTTGCGTGGCGTGCGCCACATCCACTGTATTTGGAACAGGGTTGTAATAAAGAGCAACAGTACAGTTCCTTTTTCCATTCTTTTTCAGCCTTGTTCTCCGTTCTCTGCCATCTGTAGGTGTCTTCTTGCTTCCTCCGGGGTGTTGAATATTAAGGATTTGTTGCCGTCTTGGAGCTTTAATTTTGCTGGATAGAGCAGTTGGAATCGTGTATTTCGTTCATGTAGGGCTTGGCAGATTGGGGTAAATAGTTTGCGTTTTTGTGATACTGCCACCGAGAAGTCTTGGAATAGCAAGATTTTCGATCCTTGTATTATTAGTTCTCCTTGTCGTCTGTAGGCTTGCAGGATTGTTTCTTTTGTTGCCCAGTGCATGTATTTTGCTATCACCGGGCGGGGTCTATTTCTGTTGTTACGTCCATCCCCTGGTGGGCCGATTCTGTGGGCTCTTTCTATTATTAGGGGGTCTCTGGGCATGTCCAGTTGAAGTGCCTGCGGTAGCTCAGTGGTTAGGTAGGTTAGGAGCTGGTTGTTGGTTACTGTCTCGGGTATTCCCACAAAACGGAGGTTATTGCGGCGATGTCTGTTATTGGTCATCGATTTTTTCCCGCAGCATTTCGGTTTCTGACTGGCTTCTTTGTATTGAGGCTTCTAAGGTTGCTATGATTTGTTCCGTGTTCTGGGTTTTCGTTTCTAGTTCTGTCAATCTTTGGGTGTTGTGCGTAATTTGAGACAGCGCTGAATTTATAGATTTGTGTAGTGTTTCCAATCTATTATCAAATAGGGGGAGAAGCAGTTTTGAGACCTCTTGTGCCACTAATGTCGCCTGTGTCATGTCCACGTAGTTGTTCCTTGATTGCTCGTTCTTTTGCGTGGAGGAGGCGTCCATTGCCTCTTGATCGGAGTTTGGTGAGGCCGTAGTGCGCGGTGGGGTGCTCTTCAAGGGGGATGCGGGTTGGTGCGTGGTCTTGCTCTCTTTTTCTTTGGTGTTTTTGAGGGGTTTACCCTTTTGTTTCCCTCCTGTGGTTGTTTTGTCTGTATCTGGCTGACGTGTTGCTCGCGTTGAGGTGCCCGCGTTTCTTTCGTTTAGATATTTGTCCATGTTTTGACTTTTCAAAGTCAGGTAGTTATGCGGGTTGTTTGTTTTAAAAGATCTTTCTCTGTTTCTCAGGTTGTTCTAGTTTTGTTGCGGTTTGTTTTTGGTGTGGATGTGGCTTTTCATCTGGTGTCTATGTTTTCATTTCTGTTTGTCTGGAGTTTTTTGTTCGATTTGCGGTTTGTGTTTTCGTTGTCTGGGTATTCTTTTCCCCTCTTTCTCCTGTGGCCTTAGTTTTTGTTGTTTTGTTGTAATTGGGGGTGGTGCTCGTGAGGTGGTGGTCTCACACAGTTTTGCGTTATTTGGGGCCTTTTGTGCGAGGTTTCTGGGCTTCTCGTGGCCTTGTTCTGTCACTGTTGCGCCCTTGTGGCTTTAAGATGTCGCCTCCCTCTGTGGGTGCCTCTCCGTTCTTTCCCCTGCCTGTTGCGGTGGGTGGGGTTTGTTATGGGCGTGGCTTGTCGTGGGCGGGGTTTGACGTGGGTCTCTCGGCATAAAAATTTAGGCCGCGGCTTATGGCGCCGCTAGGCCGCAATGTCCCGGTCGTCTCCCAGGGGCTATCGCCGGTTCGGGGGGTCCCTCGGGTTGTCCGGGCGCCCTCACGGGTTTCTCGCCTCCTGCAGTCCCAGGTAGGGCCTGTCGCGGCTGGAGGATTGTGGCGCGGCTCCCGCCGCCATTCAGCCCGGGAGCTCCGGCAGCCCTCCGGTGGATCTGTCACCCTCGGCGGGTCTCCCGCTCCCCTCCGCGGTGCCCCACGGTCCTCTCTCCTCTTGCCGTCCCGGCCGGAGTCAGTCACGGCCCCGCGACCGGAAGTTCGGGCCGCGGCTCTGTGTGTGGCTCAAGTCCCGGCGCTCTGGAGCCCTCCGTATGTCCCGGGTGCGTGTCCGGACCAGCCGGTCTTACCGGGATCTCCAGGAAAGGCAGGGTCCCGGCTGGCTGTGGGGTTTGGCCGCGGGGTTTGCTTCCCCTATTATGGCGCCTCTGCCCTCCGATTCCCGCGGTCTGCGCCGAGGGGGTCTGCCGGGGGTCCTCTAGGCTCCTTTTCGGCGTGGGGGACTTCTGCCAAGCAAGCGGGGGAGATGTCCGTCCCCCGCAGCTGCTTTACTTGTGTCTCCAGAGGGTCCCGTTATCTTTGGGAGTGTGTCTTGCAGGAGCTCTGTATATACGTCCTGCTCCCTCTGTGTCCTGGGCGGAAGTCCATACACACATTTTCACCCAATCTAAGCTGTCTCATTTTATATACCAACTTATTCTGCAGCACGGTGTCAAATACTTTAGAGAAGTCCAGATATACGAGATCAATAGACTCTCCCAGGTCCAGCCTAGAACTTACTTCATCGTAGAAGCTGATCAAATTGGTCTGATATGATCGACCCCTCATGAACCCGTGCTGGTGAGGAGTTATTCCGTTGTTCTCTAGGATGGCGTTTCTCAGAAACCCCTTGAATATTTTTCCAGTTATTGAAGTGAGACTTACCAGCCTGTAGTTACCAGGCTCTCTTTTGGATAGGAAATAGTGGTCTAGCCATCACATCACTTAGTTTCCTTAGAACCCTTGGGTGTGTTTCATCTGGACCCGGCGATTTATCGATTTTAATCCTTTGGAACCGGCTCTGCACTTCCTCCTGTGTTAGGTATGCAATATGTAGCTGGGGATTCGTTTTATCCCCCTGCATCTCATGTGACATTTCCTTTTCGTTAGGGAATACACTTGAATTGCACTGACACATGGAATAAATATAGTGTTTTGGCATGCATAAAAGGTAATGAGGTCTATGGATACACACAGAACAGAAAAAAAACTATGCAAAATGTAAATGTAAAAGAGCCTAATAAATACAGTATAGCCAAAAAAAGGAAAAACCTGATTGTTTGCTATGAGCAACTACTCAACTTTTCCGCTTTACGATTATAAGGGTATGTTCATACATGATGAACTTCACTCCTTGGGATGAATGGAGTGAAATCTGCTGTGAATCTACAATCTCAATATCAACATCTGTACCTAAATCATCCCTACTGACCACAATACATTAATGCATGATTGGCAGAGCCACATTGGTATCTGGGCGAAAGCATTATCTACCTTTAAACTTTTGATGGCCAATTAACTATTAACGACTTATGTTCTGTCCTCCCTATGAGTGGAGCATAAGTAGACAGGCAGATAACCTTCCCTGCAACACAATGACGATGGAGCAATGTCCGCTTTCAACTTTATTGCAAGGTAGAGGTAAAACTGTAGAACAAAGAAAATGATGCACTTAGGAATGTACACTAACATAGCAGTACATAGAATACATTACATACATGTGAGAAGACAGGAAGCATGTAATACAGCCATGAGAGATGGTAAGTGTGCATGCGCATACACTAGGACACATGCTATGCTATCTGAATAACACACATAAGACTAGAAACTATAAAAGTGGTATAATCATGGAACTGCAAACATATATACACTGGATGCTAAGAGTATGACTTCAGGTAGAAGTTCAGACATACCGACGATGCCGCTGTGAGCCTGGATAATAAAGGTTTCCAGAGGGTCTCTAGAGCAGTCCAGACATGGAGGGAATGTGCCAGAAAATGGCTACTGTGGGCTGAGCTGATGATGTCACTGAGGTCATGGGTAAAGATACAGAATCCCTCAGAGGACAAAATAGACTGAGGCTCAGTATATAAATGCCCACTAGATGGAGCCCTAACAGAAAGTCTATCTAGCAATGCCAGAAATAAAGCAATACCATATACCTTATACAGTACAGACAATCTTACTGAACAGAGACTGCCAAAGGCATGACACTCCCCGTCTGGTAACCCAAGGTTACCACATTAGGACCTCTTCGTTGTGAGTAATAAAATTAGTTCAGTAACAGGTCTGAAGAAGAGTTTAGTCTCATTTTGTTTGCACAATTTGACTTCCATCTTTCTGACCTTGCCATCTTCACTGGGAAAAACCTTGGTTATGAGTCCCATAGGCCATTCGTTTCTTTTTGACTGAGAGTCCTTGACAAGAACAACATTGCCAACTTCCATGTTGGGTTTACTGGAATGCCACTTATTCCTAGTCTGTAAAGTTGAGATGTATTTTTTCCTCCACTTTTCCCAAAACACATTTGCCAAGCTTTGTACCCGTCTCCATTGACACTTGTACAAGTCTTTAGAATCAAACTCACCAGCAGGAGCTGTAATTGCATCGAACTTTTGCGTGAGTAGAGTAGAAGAGGTAAGCAAAGGAGGGTCATCTGGATCTCTGGATATTGGCATTAATGGTCTCGCATTTATGATAGCTACTACTTCAGCCATAAGAGTTGTGAGGGTCTCATGGGTGAGTCTTGAAGTGCCCTCGTGGAGGAATATTGAATCAAGGATCCTACGTGCTATGCCGATCATACGCTCCCATGAGCCGCCCATGTGAGAAGAATGTGGAGGGTTAAATGACCATGTGCAACCTTGGTTCGCAAGATATCTTCCTACATGGTCGCTGTCAATGTTTGAGGGGATATTCAACTCTTTAGACGCTCCAATGAAATTGGTACCTCTATCAGAACGGATTTGCTTGACTGGACCTCTAATAGAAATGAAGCGTCTTAATGCATTTATGAAGCTGGATGTGTCCAAAGACTCAATAACTTCTATATGCACTGCCCTGATACTCATACAAGTGAATAGGACAGCCCAGCATTTGCTAGAAAGTGTCGTAATAAGCGTGGAAACTTGAGGGCGAACCTCTGCATCGGAATCTGGGTCTAGCAGTTCATAGGTGCCTTTCTTGTGAGCGTCCAGTACTGGTTTATAAAAGAAAGTTGGCCCTGTGAGCCATGTGGTGTCTTTAAGGAGTTGTGCTGGTACAGCTCTTGTAGCATGATCTGCTGGGTTGTGATCAGTCGGTACATAGTGCCACTGAGTAGGTTTTGACGACTTTCTAATCCTGTGGACTCTGTTATGCACATACACATAGAATCTCCTAGACTCATTGTAAATGTAGCCCAGCACTACTTTGCTATCTGTATGAAATTCTGTGTCATCAAGTGTCATATCTATTTCTGTCACAATGAGTTCAGCTAGTTCTACTGCCAGAACGGCAGCACAAAGCTCTAGCCTCGGTATGGTAGACTCAGGAGATGGTGCCAGTTTTGCCTTTCCCATCACAAACCCAATATGTGTCTGGCCCTTAATGTCAATCGTTTTGAGGTAGGCAACTGCAGCAATTGCTTTCACTGAGGCATCACAAAATACACACAGCTCTTTAGACTTGACCTCTGCAATAGGCACGTGTGCATACGGCCTAGGAACGCGTAGGTCGGATAATGCTACCAGGGAGTCTCTCCACTTTACCCACAATGTCTCCTTCTCTGGGGAAAGGGGGGAGTCCCAATCGCATGTATCTGCAGTTAAGTCTCTGAGCAGCATCTTACCTTGAATGGTTACGGGAGCTGCAAACCCAAGCGGGTCGTAGATACTGTTGATCGTAGATAGGACACCGCGTCGTGTGAATGGTTTTGGCCTTTGATCCACCTGAAAGGTAAAGGTGTCGTTGTTGAGGTCCCAGTTGAGTCCTAGGCTGCGCTGCAAGGGTATTGTGGCCGTTGCCAAGTCTAGATCCTTCAGGTCATTGGCGTGATCTTGAGTGGGAAAGGCTTTCATGACAAGCTTGCTGTTTGAAGCTATCTTATGGAGTTTGAGGTTCGAACAAGCAAGCATACTTTGGGTTCTTTTGAGTAGGTTGATGACTGCATCTGGTGATGGAACTGATTTCAGGCCATCGTCCACATAAAAGTCTCTTTCTACAAACTGCCTGACATCTTGTCCATACTCTTCTTCACCTTCTCGGGCAGACCTTTTGAGTCCATAGATGGTGACTGCAGGAGATGGGCTGTTGCCAAAAACATGTACTTTCATTCGGTATTCCATTATGTCTTTGGTTTGGTCGTTGTCTTTAAACCAGAAGAATCTCAAGAAGTTCCTATGTTCTTCCTTCACTAGAA
Organism: Eleutherodactylus coqui; assembly: GCF_035609145.1. Lineage (NCBI taxonomy): Eukaryota > Metazoa > Chordata > Amphibia > Anura > Eleutherodactylidae > Eleutherodactylus > Eleutherodactylus coqui. The sequence continues at coordinate 83,870,421 of NC_089847.1, forward strand.
AACAATGAAACATCTGCTGTATGTCGGCAACAATGGCAGTTAATCCTTTACGGAACCTAATGAGCACTCCTAATAGTGTGTTATTGAGGTCTGGTCCGGTCATGAGAACATCATTGAGGGAGACTCCTTCACACTGTGAACTGGAGTCAAATACTACCCGGATCTGTCCTGGCTTCTTAGGGTGGTAGACACCAAAGATTGGCAGGTGCCAGTGTTCCTCCTTTTCTCTTAGAGGTGGAGCAACTTCCGCATGACCGTTTCGAAATATCTTCCCCATGAATGTGAAGAAATGTTCACTCATATCTGGTCTTCTTAGAAGGTTGCGTCTGAGTGAGAAAAAGCGCTTCAGTGTTTGATCTCTGTTGTCGGGGAGATGGCGTCTCTGATTTTTGAAAGGAAGTGGTGCCACCCAATTGTTTGTTTCATCTTTGAAAAAGCCTTGTTCCATTATGTTCAAGAAGGCTTTGTCTTCGATAGAGGGGGCGATTTTGTGGTCGTCTTTTGTCCTCTGGAACACTGTGCATCCTAAGTGGTCTCTGTCTTCGTCACAGAAATGGGTCCCAATTTCCGTAGAGTCAGAGTATGAAATACTGTTAGGTGTGTCTCTTATAAGGAACCTGTTAGGACAAGGCTGGAAAAAGGATGGACGTCCATTTTCCAGTGTATTAGTGCAATAGGAATTCACCGTGGATGGTTTGTGGACATTTCCTAGGCAGACGTCACCTACAATGACCCATCCTAGGTCTAGTTTCTGTGCAAATGGAGAATTGTGAGGGCCATTTACCTGTTTTCTGACCTTGTGGACTCTTATGATATCCCTTCCAAGCAGAAGCACTATTTGAGCCTTAGGATCTAAAGCAGGGATGAGATGGGCCATGGTCTTCAAGTGCTTATGTGGTAATGCTGCTTCAGGCGTTGGAATCTCCTCTCTGTTGTTTGGAATTTGATTACATTCTATCAGTTTAGGTAGAGGCAGGGATGTTTCACCATCCATGGATTCTATTTGAAAACCAGTAGCTCTTCTCCCGGCTTCTTCAGTCATGCCTGTGCAAGTCTTAAGTGAATATGGAGAGCTATGTCCTTCAATGTTGAAGATGTCGAAGAAAGTAGAGCTGGCAAGGGACCTGTTGCTTTGATCGTCAAGAATGGTATACAACCTTACAGCCATTTCTTTGTGTCCAATTGGATAAACTTTAACAAGACAAATCTTAGAGCAGGATTTACCTTTGAGGCCCTCTCCACAGACTTGGGTACACTGGGGTGACACTTCAGGAAGTACTGGGACTTTCTCCTCCCCGCCATGCTCTGTAGCCTGGTCTGAAGGCGTGAGAGTCCATGGGGCGGGCTCGGGATGTAAGGCCGTGGTATGCTCCTTACTTTGACATTCTGAACACTCGATGTTTGCTGTACAGTCTTTCGCCCGATGAGATGTTGAGGCACAACACTTGTAGCAAATTTGGTTTTCCTTGAGAAAGGCTTTCCGGTCCTTAAGAGGTTTTTCCCTGAATCCTCTACATTTCTGCAATGGGTGAGGCTTCTTATGTAGAGGGCAGTCTTTGCAAGGGTCTCTTGTTGAGGGATGCACAGCAGATACGCTGGTTTTGTGTACTGCAACAGGTGTAGCTTTCGGGTTACGAAGTGCAGCAGGTTTGTTAGTTCTGGTGTAAGTGGTTTCAAATGTTGAGAAGTCAAAACTTGGGTCGTTCCTAGTCTTTGATTGTTGGCGTATGAAATCCACAAAATAGGAGAATGGAAGGAATGAGACATTGTGCTGTTGTTTGTACTTGGAGCCTTGAGTAATCCACTTTTCTTGTAGACTGTAAGGTAATTTCTGTACAATGGGGTTGACACCACGTGCTGTGTCTAAAAATGCGAGACCTTGCAAGTCTCCCTCACCTTTAGCAACTTCGAGTTCCATCAGCAGGTCACTTAATTCTCTCAGCTTCTGAAATCCTTTATTAGGAATCTTAGGAAAATCCTCAATCCTTTTGAAGAGTGCGTTTTCTACCACTTCTGGTGAGCCATAACACTCCTCCAGTCTTTCCCATATCATTTTTAGTCCTCTGCTTGGGTAGTTAATGTTGATGTCTCTAATTCGCTTTGCATGTTCTGCTGACTCGTTGCCTAACCATTTGACTAGGAGGTCAACTTCTTCACTTACAGACAGGTCAAGATCTTTGATCATATTTCTGAATGACGAACGCCATGCTCTATAGCCTTCAGGTCTGTCATTAAACTTTGTGAGTCCTTTAGTTATTAGCTCACGTCGTGCAAAGAACTTGATGAGGTCTGTCATACCTTGATCTCTGCGTGGTGGATCTGAAGGTAAGTTGCTTTGTGGAGGTCCTATTGAGTTACAGCGATTCTTTGACATGCTGCTATGATAATAGTCACAGTCTAAAGGTTCATTCTTATTGGTGGCGACCATGGTACGCCAAACATTTGTTGGTTCAAGCTTAGGTTGTACTGAGGGCCGATTGAATATCAAACTGCTATTTAATTTGATGTTGGGCATTTGCTGTGCTGAGGTCACTTGCTGTGTTACCGATTGCTGGCGGAGCTCTTTTTGGAGGTTTGACTCCTCTCCCGGATCTGAGCATGAGTCGTCACCCGACTTGGCATGTAGCTGAACATAGTCTGAAGTACGCTGGAGATTGTCTTGGTGACCAGAACTGTGCCTAGACATGTTGCTGAATCTCTCACTTGCGTAGATCGCTGCTTCTTCCAAAGCCTCTGCTTCGGCCACAGCAGCTGCAGCTTCTTTCTCTACTGATAGTTTTTCCAGTGCTGCTTCCATGCGTGCTTTCTCTACTTTTAATTGCCTTTCTTGCTCAGCATAATGCACTCGCATTTTGGCGGCTTCCGCTTTTGCACGAGCAATGGCGACTGTAGAGCTACTCACTGACCCTTTTGAGCTTCTGGAGCTAGCTGAGATGTGAGACCTTGTCTCATACAGTCCAGTCTCTAACGTTGACATGGTGACGCTCCGGACGAGCTTACGTGCTTACCGCTGTAGTGGGCGTCCTGTAGCAGTATCTCTGCGTATAGCACATAACGTGGTTTAGTATCCTGCTGTCTAGACTGCTGGTGCCCTGTGTCCAGCCTGTGAGAAGTCCCTGTTTCTCTATCCAGCCTGCGAAGGGGCCGTCGTTTTACTGGTATCCAGTCTGTGAGGGGCCGTCGTTTTACTGGTATCCAGTCTGTGAGGGGCCGTCGTTTTACTGGTATCCAGTCTGTGAGGGGCCGTCGTTTTACTGGTATCCAGTCTGTGAGGGGCCGTCGTTTTACTGTTCTGTCCTCCCTATGAGTGGAGCATAAGTAGACAGGCAGATAACCTTCCCTGCAACACAATGACGATGGAGCAATGTCCGCTTTCAACTTTATTGCAAGGTAGAGGTAAAACTGTAGAACAAAGAAAATGATGCACTTAGGAATGTACACTAACATAGCAGTACATAGAATACATTACATACATGTGAGAAGACAGGAAGCATGTCATACAGCCATGAGAGATGGTAAGTGTGCATGCGCATACACTAGGACACATGCTATGCTATCTGAATAACACACATAAGACTAGAAACTATAAAAGTGGTATAATCATGGAACTGCAAACATATATACACTGGATGCTAAGAGTATGACTTCAGGTAGAAGTTCAGACATACCGACGATGCCGCTGTGAGCCTGGATAATAAAGGTTTCCAGAGGGTCTCTAGAGCAGTCCAGACATGGAGGGAATGTGCCAGAAAATGGCTACTGTGGGCTGAGCTGATGATGTCACTGAGGTCATGGGTAAAGATACAGAATCCCTCAGAGGATAAAATAGACTGAGGCTCAGTATATAAATGCCCACTAGATGGAGCCCTAACAGAAAGTCTATCTAGTAATGCCAGAAATAAAGCAATACCATATACCTTATACAGTACAGACAATCTTACTGAACAGAGACTGCCAAAGGCATGACACTCCCCGTCTGGTAACCCAAGGTTACCACATTAGGACCTCTTCGTTGTGAGTAATAAAATTAGTTCAGTAACAGGTCTGAAGAAGAGTTTAGTCTCATTTTGTTTGCACAATTTGACTTCCATCTTTCTGACCTTGCCATCTTCACTGGGAAAAACCTTGGTTATGAGTCCCATAGGCCATTCGTTTCTTTTTGACTGAGAGTCCTTGACAAGAACAACATTGCCAACTTCCATGTTGGGTTTACTGAAATGCCACTTATTCCTAGTCTGTAAAGTTGAGATGTATTTTTTCCTCCACTTTTCCCAAAACACATTTGCCAAGCTTTGTACCCGTCTCCATTGACACTTGTACAAGTCTTTAGAATCAAACTCACCAGCAGGAGCTGTAATTGCATCGAACTTTTGCGTGAGTAGAGTAGAAGAGGTAAGCAAAGGAGGGTCATCTGGATCTCTGGATATTGGCATTAATGGTCTCGCATTTATGATAGCTACTACTTCAGCCATAAGAGTTGTGAGGGTCTCATGGGTGAGTCTTGAAGTGCCCTCGTGGAGGAATATTGAATCAAGGATCCTACGTGCTATGCCGATCATACGCTCCCATGAGCCGCCCATGTGAGAAGAATGTGGAGGGTTAAATGACCATGTGCAACCTTGGTTCGCAAGATATCTTCCTACATGGTCGCTGTCAATGTTTGAGGGGATATTCAACTCTTTAGACGCTCCAATGAAATTGGTACCTCTATCAGAACGGATTTGCTTGACTGGACCTCTAATAGAAATGAAGCGTCTTAATGCATTTATGAAGCTGGATGTGTCCAAAGACTCAATAACTTCTATATGCACTGCCCTGATACTCATACAAGTGAATAGGACAGCCCAGCATTTGCTAGAAAGTGTCGTAATAAGCGTGGAAACTTGAGGGCGAACCTCTGCATCGGAATCTGGGTCTAGCAGTTCATAGGTGCCTTTCTTGTGAGCGTCCAGTACTGGTTTATAAAAGAAAGTTGGCCCTGTGAGCAATGTGGTGTCTTTAAGGAGTTGTGCTGGTACAGCTCTTGTAGCATGATCTGCTGGGTTGTGATCAATCGGTACATAGTGCCACTGAGTAGGTTTTGACGACTTTCTAATCCTGTGGACTCTGTTATGCACATACACATAGAATCTCCTAGACTCATTGTAAATGTAGCCCAGCACTACTTTGCTATCTGTATGAAATTCTGTGTCATCAAGTGTCATATCTATTTCTGTCACAATGAGTTCAGCTAGTTCTACTGCCAGAACGGCAGCACAAAGCTCCAGCCTCGGTATGGTAGACTCAGGAGATGGTGCCAGTTTTGCCTTTCCCATCACAAACCCAATATGTGTCTGGCCCTTAATGTCAATCGTTTTGAGGTAGGCAACTGCAGCAATTGCTTTCACTGAGGCATCACAAAATACACACAGCTCTTTAGACTTGACCTCTGCAATAGGCACGTGTGCATACGGCCTAGGAACGCGTAGGTCGGATAATGCTACCAGGGAGTCTCTCCACTTTACCCACAATGTCTCCTTCTCTGGGGAAAGGGGGGAGTCCCAATCGCATGTATCTGCAGTTAAGTCTCTAAGCAGCATCTTACCTTGAATGGTCACGGGAGCTGCAAACCCAAGCGGGTCGTAGATACTGTTGATCGTAGATAGGACACCGCGTCGTGTGAATGGTTTTGGCCTTTGATCCACCTGAAAGGTAAAGGTGTCGTTGTTGAGGTCCCAGTTGAGTCCTAGGCTGCGCTGCAAGGGTATTGTGGCCGTTGCCAAGTCACCATGATGTCTACTGAGGGATGAGGCATATCGGATTTCAATATGCACAATCCAGAGATTTCAACCTGGGAGAGACTTTCACAGGACGAGTCTCTGGTCACAGCAAGAATGTGATTGGCCTTTTCATGACGTGGCTTATATAAGGGGCATGGCTATCCTACAGCAAGAGTAGTACATGGAGACACAATGGAGAATAAAGTACATGAGAGAGAAGATGAACAACATTGTTGCTGCTACACCAAGAACAAATATTACCATCATACAGTATCTATATACGGCTATTGAACAAAACAGTATATAAAAACCAACAATACCTCCACATCATGACCACCAAGTAGTGAATGAATACCACCAGACTGAATAAAAACCACTGTCCTAACATCATAGTGAAGCTAGTGTTGGCACGCTGAGGGCTTGTGTGTGGGGGATGCCAGGGCTGGGGACATGCTCAGCCTCTGTAGTATGACACTGGGCGAAACAGAGAGGTGATTGGGTAAAGAGGCTTAGGAAATTGGGAGACTCCTAGGAATTCTGCCTGGGCTGACATGTATAACAATCGTATGTATGTATATATACACACTTGGCCAAGTCCAGTGTACATGTGAATGAGCAGTCTGACCGCAGCTGAGTATTCCCAAACACAATACAGATGTATTGTTCAATCACTAGGTTTTATTGTTGTTACTTCAAATACTGCAGGCTTGAAAAGGAGAAGCGTCCATCTTTGAACACCCTTTTGATTTTATTTTGTAGATCTTTATAGAAGTCAGAAGTCTGTTTTTCTGTTCTAGATCCATTCCATAGCCATTCTGATTGCCATGCAGCCTTATGAGCCTACTGCATACTATACTGTCTTGTTAATAAAACCACACACAGTAAGCTCCCCCTAGTGGTGGCAACAAGCAGCCAGAATATCATCATTTAACCAGGTCTCTGCAGGAAAACTAAAGTTCTGTATCTATATGATTGTATTCCTTTTTTAAATTGTATACTGGTGTCCAAAATCCTTCCAACTTCTGATACACTTACTACTTTAGATGAATGTCAGAAAAGTGGAAAAGGTAATAATTTGTCACCAGCCATTGCTCCAAGCATGAATGCTGTGCAAGAGCTTGATCACACAGGGCACCATTTGTTTTTTGTGAAAAGGGTTTTCCAGAACTTAGATACAGAAAGTCATCAATATCAGATCAGTAAGGATGCAACTTCCAGCATCCTCGGCAATCAGCTATTTCAGATGGCCACACCACTCAGGAGAACACCACGGCCTCTTCCTTGGCCTGAGACGTCACGCTCATTGGTCAGAAGGACTTAGCACAGCTCAGTCTCATCCAAGCAAATGGGACCGACCTGCAAAACTGGGCACCGCCACTACGAAATAACCTGCACTGTGCGTGGTATAAAGGTCACATAGGTATACAGTGAGGTGGCCAGGAGTTGGACCCCCACGGACGCGATATTGGCGACTTATCCCAAGGATAGGTTATAACTAGAGATGAGCGAGCACCAAAATGCTCGGGTGCTCGTTACTCGGGACGAACTTTTCGCGATGCTCGAGGGTTCGTTTCGAGTAACGAACCCCATTGAAGTCAATGGGCGACCCGAGCATTTTTGTATTTCGCCGATGCTCGCTAAGGTTTTCATGTGTGAAAATTTAGGCAATTCAAGAAAGTGATGGGAACGACACAGCAACGGATAGGGCAGGCGAGGGGCTACATGTTGGGCTGCATCTCAAGTTCACAGGTCCCACTATTAAGCCACAATAGCGGCAAGAGTGGGCCCCCCCCCTCCCAAAAACTTTTACTTCTGAAAAGCCCTCATTAGCATGGCATACCTTAGCTAAGCACCACACTACCTCCAACAAAGCACAATCACTGCCTGCATGACACTCCACTGCCACTTCTCCTGGGTTACATGCTGCCCAACCGCCCCCCCTCCCCCCCACAGCGCACATAAAAGTGTCCCTGCGCAGCCTTCAGCTGCCCTAATGCCTCACCACCCTCATGTCTATTTAGAAGTGCGTCTGCCATGAGGAGGAACCGCAGGCACACACTGCAGAGGTTGGCACGGCTAGGCAGCGACCCTCTTTAAAAGTGGCGGGGCGATAGCCCACAATGCTGTACAGAAGCAATGAGAAATAGAATCCTGTGCCACCGCCATCAGGAGCTGCACACGTGGGCATAGCAATGGGGAACCTATGTGTCACACACTATTCATTCTGTCAAGGTGTCTCTGCATGCCCCAGTCAGACCGGGCTTTTTAATTCATAGACACAGGCAGGTACAACTCCCTATTGTGAAGTCCCTGTCGACCGACAGCATGGGTGGCTTCCTGGAACCCACCGGCGGTACATAAAAATATCCCATTGCAGTGCCCAACACAGCTGAGGTAGTAATGTCGTGCTTAATGCAGGTGGGCTTCGGCCCACACTGCATGCCCCAGTCGAACTGGGGTTCTTTACAAGTGGACACATGTAGGTTAAACTCCGTGTGCACCTACAGCATGGGTGGCTTCCTGGAACCCACCGGCGGTACATAAAAATATCCCATTGCAGTGCCCAACACAGCTGAGATAGTAATGTCGTGCTTAATGCAGGTGGGCTTTTGCCCACACTGCATGCCCCAGTCAGACTGGGGTTCTTTTCAAGTGTACAGATGTAGTAAAAACTCTGTGTGCACCTACAGCATGGGTGGGTGCCAGGAAGCCACCGGCGGTACATAGAAATATCCCATTGCATTGCCCAACACAGCTGAGGTAGTAATGTCGTGCTTAATGCAGGTGGGCTAAAAATTTATTTGATTACACTGTAGGCGAGGGCCCACAAAAATTGCTGTATCAACAGTACTAATGTACCTGAAAAAAATTGGCCATGGCCAACCAAGAGGGCAGGTGAAACCCATTAATCGCTTTGGTTAATGTGGCTTAAGTGGTAACTAGGCCTGGAGGCAGCCCAGTTTAACGAAAAATTGGTTCAAGTTAAAGTTCCAACGCTTTTCAGAGCATTGAAACATCTAAAAATTGTTTAGAAAAATTATGAGTGAGCCTTGTGGCCCTAAGAAAAATTGCCCGTTCAGCGTGATAACATGAGGTTTCAGGAGGAGGAGCAGGAGGAGGAGGAGGAGGAGGAGGAATATTAGACACAGATTGATGAAGCAGAAATGTCCCCGTTTTGGATGGTGAGAGAGAACGTAGCTTCCATCCGCGGGTGCAGCCTACGTATTGCTTACGTATCGCTGCTGTCCGCTGGTGGAGAAGAGAAGTCTGGGGAAATCCAGGCTTTGTTCATCTTGATGAGTGTTAGCCTGTCGGCACTGTCGGTTGACAGGCGGGTACGCTTATCTGTGATGATTCCCCCAGCCGCACTAAACACCCTCTCCGACAAGACGCTAGCCGCAGGACAAGCAAGCACCTCCAGGGCACACAGCGCTAGTTCAGGCCACGTGTCCAGCTTCGACACCCAGTAGTTGTAGGGGGCAGAGGCGTCACCGAGGATGGTCGTGCGATCGGCTACGTACTCCCTCACCATCCTTTTACAGTGCTCCCGCCGACTCAGCCTTGACTGGGGAGCGGTGACACAGTCTTGCTGGGGAGCCATAAAGCTGGCCAGGCCCTTAAAGACTGTTGCACTGTCTGGGCTGTACATGCTGCTCGATCTACGCACCTCCCCTGCTACATGGCCCTCGGAACTGCGCCTTCTGCCACTAGCGCTGTCGGATGGGAATTTTACCATCAGCTTGTCCGCCAGGGTCCTGTGGTATAGCAACACTCTCGAACCCCTTTCCTCTTCGGGAATGAGACTGGGAAGGTTCTCCTTATAGCGTGGGTCGAGCAGTGTGTACACCCAGTAATCCGTAGTGGCCAGAATGCGTTGAATGCGAGGGTCACGAGAAAGGCATCCTAACATGAAGTCAGCCATGTGTGCCAGGGTACCTGTACACAACACATGGCTGTCCGCACTAGGAAGATCACTTTCAGGATCCTCCTCCTCCTCCTCCTCCTCCTCCTCAGGCCATACACGCTGAAATGATGACAGGCAACCAGCATGGGTACCGTCAGCAGTGGGCCAAGCTGTCTCTTCCCCCTCCTCCTCATCCTCCTCATCCTCCTCCTCCTCCTCCTGAACACGCTGAGATATAGACAGGAGGGTGCTCTGACTATCCAGCGACATACTGTCTTCCCTCGGCCCTGTTTCCGAGCGCAAAGCGGCTGCCTTTATGGTTTGCAGGGAACTTCTCAAGATGCATAGCAGAGGAATGGTGACGCTAATGATTGCAGCATCCCCGCTCACCACCTGGGTAGACTGATCAAAGTTTCGAAGGACCTGGCAGCAGTCGGTGCACTGGCAGATTAAAGCGATGTTGCAGGGTGCGCAGGGTGGCAGCGTCCGTGTGGGACTTGCGGAAATGTGCGCAGAGCCAGCGCACCTTTCCGAGCAGGTCTGACAAGCGTGGGTAGCTTTTCAGAAAGCGCTGAACCACCAAATTAAAGACGTGGGCCAGGCATGGCACGTGCGTGAGGCTGCCGAGCTGCAGAGCCGCCACCAGGTTACGCCCGTTGTCACACACGACCATGCCCGGTTGGAGGCTCAGCGGTGCAAGCCAACGGTCCGTCTGCTCTGTCAGACCCTGCAGCAGTTCGTGGGCCGTGTGCCTCCTATCTCCTAAGCTGAGTAGTTTCAGCACGGCCTGCTGACGCTTGCCCACCGCTGTGCTGCCACGCCGCGCGACACCGACTGCTGGCGACGTCCTGCTGCTGCTGACACATCTAGATTGCGAGACAGAGGTTGAGGAGGAGGAGGAGGAGGAGGGTGCTTTAGTGGACGAAGCATACACCGCCGCAGATACCACCACCGCGTAGGGGCCCGCAATTCTGGGGGTGGGTAGGACGTGAGCGGTCCCAGGCTCTGACTCTGTCCTAGCCTCCACTAAATTCACCCAATGTGCCGTCAGGGAGATGTAGTGGCCCTGCCCGTCTGTGCTTGTCCACGTGTCCGTAGTTAAGTGGACCTTGCCACTAACCGCATTGGTGAGGGCGCGTACAATGTTGCGGGAGACGTGGTCGTGCAGGGCTGGGACGGCACATCGGGAAAAGTAGTGGCGACTGGGAACTGAGTAGCGCGGGGCCGCCGCCGCCATCATAGCTTTGAAGGACTCCGTTTCCACAACCCTATATGGCAGCATCTCAAGGCTGATAAATTTGGCTATGTGGACGGTTAACGATTGAGCGTGCGGGTGCGTGGTGGCGTACTTGCGCTTGCGCTCCAACACTTGCGCTAGCGACGGCTGGACTGTGCGGTGCGAGACATTGGTGGATGGGGCCGAGGACAGCGGAGGTGAGGCTGTGGGTGCAGGCCATGAGACGGTTGTGCCTGTGTCCTGAGAGGGAGGTTGGATCTCAGTGGCAGGTTGGGGCACAGGGGGAGAGGCAGCGGTGCAAACCGGAGGCGGTGAACGGCCTTCGTCCCACCTTGTGGGGTGCTTGGCCATCATATGTCTGCGCATGCTGGTGGTGGTGAGGCTGTTGGTGGTGGCTCTCCGGCTGATCTTGGCGCGACAAAGGTTGCACACCACTGTTCGTCGGTCGTCAGGCGTCTCTGTGAAAAACTGCCAGACCTTAGAGCACCTCGGCCTCTGCAGGGTGGCATGGCGCGAGGGGGCGCTTTGGGAAACAGTTGGTGGATTATTCGGTCTGGCCCTGCCTCTACCCCTGGCCACCGCACTGCCTCTTGCAACCTGCCCTGCTGATGCCCTTGCCTCCCCCTCTGAAGACCTGTCCTGAGTAGGCGTTGCACACCAGGTGGGGTCAGTCACCTCATCGTCCTGCTGCTCTTCCTCCGAATCCTCTGTGCACTGCTCCCTTGGACTTACTGCCCTTACTACTACCTCACTGCAAGACAACTGTGTCTCATCGTCATCGTCCTCCTCACCCACAGAAAGTTCTTGAGACAGTTGGCGGAAGTCCCCAGCCTCTTCCCCCGAACCCCGGGAACTTTCGAATGGTTGGGCATCAGTGACGATAAACTCCTCTGGTGGGAGAGGAACCACTCCTGCCCGAGAACAGTTCCTGGGAGTGTTCCCGCTCCTGAGCAGGTGTCATTGTAGTGGAGTGAGGAGGCTGGGAGGAAGGAGGAGCAGCAGACAGAGGATTCGGATTTGCAGCACTGGACGGCGCAGAACTGTGGGTGGATGATAGCTTGCTCGAAGCACTTTCTGCCATCCACGACAGGACCTGCTCACACTGCTCATTTTCTAATAAAGGTCTCCCGCGTGGACCCATTAATTGGGCGATGAATGTGGGGACGCCAGAAACGTGCCTCTCTCCTAATCGCGCAGCAGTCGGCTGCGACACACCTGGATCAGGAGCTCAGCCTGTGCCCACACCCTCACTTGGCTCTCCGCGTCCTCGGCCACGTCCATGTCCACGTCCTCTAGGCTTACCCCTACCCCTCAGCATGCTGTATTACCAGTGATTTGATTTCCCAGGCAGGAAATAAATTGGCGCAAGCCTGCAGGCCAAATATAATGTTTTCGCTTTTTTGCAAAGGGAAGACCCCACTGCGTGTATTCAATGAAAAACAAGAAGTTTAATATCTGTGGTGTGGCCCTCAAAAAGTGTCACACAAGTATAGTGTAGCAGAGTTATTAACTCTAGCAGAGCAGGTATTTGCCAGTCAGAAAAAACAATGGCGCTAGGCTGCAGTAAAGCGTAGCTGGTTGCGTCTGATTTTTGTACGTTGTACACGCAGCACACACGTACACGCAGACCTTAGGACTGACACAGGCTGGCCAAATATAATTTTTTTCCTTTTTAGCAAAGGGAAGACCCCACTGCGTATATTCAATGAACAAGAAGTTTAATATCTGTGGTGTGGCCCTCAAAAAGTGTCACACAAGTATAGTGTAGCAGAGTTATTAACTCTAGCAGAGCAGCACACACGTACACGCAGACCTTAGGACTGACACAGGCTGGCCAAATATAATTTTTTTCTTTTTTAGCTTAGGGAAGACCCCACTGCGTATATTCAATGAACAAGAAGTTTAATATCTGTGGTGTGGCCCTCAAAAAGTGTCACACAAGTATAGTGTAGCAGAGTTATTAACTCTAGCAGAGCAGGTATTTGCCAGTCAGGAAAGACAATGGCGCTAGGCTGCAGTAAAGCGTAGCTGGTTGCGTCTGATTTTTGTACGTTGTACACGCAGCACACACGTACACGCAGACCTTAGGACTGACACAGGCTGGCCAAATATAATTTTTTTCCTTTTTAGCAAAGGGAAGACCCCACTGGGTGTATTCAATGAATAATAAATGTCTTCTGGCCCTGCCTACACAATTCTATCCCTGTAGTGTTAATGCCGGGTGCAATGCTCTGCACAGCCGGTTTTGAGAAAAAAAAAAAAATGCAACACTGCTAACAGCAGCCTGGACAGTACTGCACACGGATAGAAGTGGCCCTAGAAAGGACCGTTGGGGTTCTTGAAGCCTACACTAACTCCTAACACTCTCCCTGCCTAACCCCCACTTCTGTCCCTATTGCTGGGCGCAATGCTCTGCAGATCCAATTTTGGACAAAAAAAAAAAAAATACTGTGCTAACACAGTACTGCACACTAGTAGATGTGGCCCTGAGAAGGGCCGTTGGGGTTCTTGAAGCCTACACTGACTCCTAACGCTCTCCCTACAGCAGCACCAGCAGCAGCACTTTCCCTCAGCTAAGTCACAAGGCATGTGTGGCGAGCCGCGGGAGGGGCCGATTTATATACTCGGGTGACATCTGATCGCCCCAGCCACTCACAGCAGGGGGGTGGTATAGGGCTTGAACGTCACAGGGGGAAGTTGTAATGCCTTCCCTGTCTTTCAATTGGCCAGAAAAGCGCGCAAATGTCTCAGAGAGGAAACTGAAAGTAACCGGAACACCGCGTGGTGCTCGTTACGAGTAACGAGCATCCCGAACACCCTAATATTCGCACGAATATCAAGCTCGGACGAGTACGTTCGCTCATCTCTAGTTATAACCATCTACGTCATGAGAACCCCTGTAAATAACATCTCATTCCCCCCCAAACAGCTCTGTGTGTACAAGGGTATAGAGCGGTATTTGCCATATGCCGCCCTTTTGGTTACGTTTTTACACTTCTCCTCAATGAATAAAAAGCAAACATGAAAATATTAAAAACTATTTATAATAAAAAAATTCTTAAAACCCTTAGTTGTAATGGAAGCATGTTCAATATGATTCTGAGGTAAAACATAGTCCAGCGGGCGGTGGATTACATGGAGTCTTTTTCCGGTTTGCAAACTCAGGCCCTTTGGGTAAATTGTTCTATCCGCCATTTGCACGTCCGTTCGCTGCCATCTACAGCCTAAAGCTTTGACCTAATTATGTACAATACAGAAAGGTTTTCATCACTTCTCCATATACATGTGTGAGAAGAGGGGTCTCCATGCAGATATACAGATACTAAAACGTATTTACATATACACATCAACTACTATATACTACAGCTATACAATCACATTGCTAATCCCATCAGCTCCCCTCCCTGTATCGTAATGCAGCATCACAATGGGCACTGCCAGCACAGCTGGAGTGGCAACAGCAGCAGCAACTTCTGGGCACCAGGAGGGGGTCCGCCAGGTCCTTCCGGAGGGTATCCAGCTTTCTTCGTCAAACACATCCTTCTCATCTCGAAGCTTTTTGTTCATTTCCCTAGAAAATACAAGTTCACAGCTGCATGACCAGTTATAATGCAGGGTAATGTTAGAACAACGCTGGCACTTGTACAGAAGGCACATGGGGGCATATCTACCATAAATGTAGGGTACACCATCGCTAGGGTTGTTTTTGGTAGCGGACTCGAACCAAACTTGGCATTGCATCCTTATGTGCATTTTTTGCATTGTCCAAGTTCTTCACTTGCCTATCTAGATTTCTAGAACATTCAGGGCTTTTTAAAGTCAGAAAGCAAGATAGAGCGCTTCACTGCCACGTTGTGTGTCTGTGTAGTGGACCAGGAGGCAGGGAGACTCTGCTGCTGCCATTTCCCCAGTACAGCTTACCCCTGACAACAATGGTATAATACTGGCAAGAACTCTTGCTGTAAGGTAATGAGCTGCATGTGTCATCGATGAGGTGAGTGATACTTTGTAAGCGGTGTCAGCCAGGTCATGCGCTATAATGGCACAAATGAGATGATAGTCTAAGTGGGGCTAGAGATGTAATGTCAGAAAGGTGATGCCAAGAGGGTGAGGTGTGAGGCGGCTACTGCCCACTTTCATCACATTCTGCAGCACAGATTTTGAGAGGATTGGCTGCATTCTAGTATCTTTCACAGGCAGCAGAACTGGTGAAATAATGACACAAGTATGACTGCTGCTGCATTCATTCAGGCACACTTGGAATCCCAATTTTCATGACGATGGAGGCCAGGGGCGTACCTAAAGCCTAAGGGGCCCGAGTGCAAAAGTTCAGCTGGCCCCCCCCCCCCTCCATCTGTACCCGTACCTATACCTAAACTGTGCTAATTTACAAACATGATGCAGCCCCTTGACGTAAGCCTTCTCATCAGGACTCCTTTCCTTGACTACGTAAAAACCTGTTGGTAATGTCTTAGGCTGCTTTCACACGGCCGCAAAAATTGCGTGAGATTTGTCCGTTGCAAGAACCACAAATCGCACATGAATATGACCCCATTCTTTTGAATACAATCATACACCGGAGCGATGTTTTGGTTTTCTCTGCATCGCACGAGAATCTGATGATGTGATGCGAGCTGGTTTTAACACAACAACCCCTCACATCCGTGGGGAAGGCATACATTGGCGAGTGTGATAGGGGGCAGAGTTCCACGGCCCAATATCAGACTCACTCGTGTAAAATTAGCGTAAGGCCGGCTGCACACGGCTGGATTTGCATTGCGGAATATGGAGCGGGCGTCCGCCTACGGATTCCGCAGCATGTACCGGCCATAGCATGTTATGGAAAAGCGTTTTTTTCTTTACACGAGCGGAAAGCAATTGCGGTTTTCCACTCACGGAGGAAGTAATGGAAAGTCCCCCGTCGTTTATCACATGACCAGAGCCTGGTCATGTGATCTGCAGCCACAGGTCATGTTACCATGCAGGGCGGCGCTGGGTCCCGCGGCAGGCGCGCGCTGCTCCGAGGTCGGCTTCAGCGTCCCGGAGCTGTGCTGTCGGGGCTCTCCCGACAGCGTGGAGCAGCCAGCGTGCAGCGGCATGGGCGTGTCTGCCCGTAGGGTGCCGCCCGCTCTCCTCCACCTTCCATATGCAACAGTGGGAGAGTCGGCTCCTCCCACTCTCCGCCCCTGGGCGGAGGCTTTAAGTTAAAAGGCTGGCAGTGACCTGAGCTCACTGCCAGTTATTGGTTCTGCTAGCCTCTAGTCAGGTCTGTTCCAGTCTGCCCTAGTTGCTTGTCAGTATCCTTTCGTTTGCCTGTGAGCTCCACCTCCAGCCTTGATTTACCTAGTAAGTTTTGTTGGTCTGTTACACCTGCCTCTTCTGTCAGCACTCTGTCCCCCGTTAGTTAGTTCCATCGTGGTAGTGGCCAGGTCCCTAGCTAGTACAGGGACCGCCGCCCAGTTGTCCGCCTGGGGTTAGCCAGGGCCGAGGCAAGTAGGGAAGTTCAGGGCACCCCACCTGGCGCTCGGGGGCAGAGTGCCGTAACATAACTGGCCCTGGCCGTTTAAAACTGTTTGTCATGGAGGCGATCAGTTCCCTCACGAACCAGCTGCAGGCCCTGGTGCCTGTGATCCAGGATTTATCTGCCCGCATGGTGGCCCAGGAGCAGCGGGGGGTGTCGCAGGGGTCGGACGCCTCAACCAGCCCCGATCCCAAGTCCCCTTCTCCCGAGGTGTTTTCTGGGGAGAGGAACAAGTTTTTTTTGTTTTCCGACAGGCGTGTCGCCTGTTTTTTCGGATGCGTCCCCGTTCTTCCGGGTCGGAGGCTCAGAGGGTCGGGCCGATAATGTCCCTGCTGCAGGGCTCTGCCCAGACCTGGGCTTTTTCCATCCCCGAGGGTTCCTCCTGCCTGCAGTCTGTGGACTCCTTTTTTCAGGAACTCGGGGTATCTTCGACGAACCGGACCGAGCGGGGTTGGCGGTTTCGCGGTTGTTGGCGCTGCGGCAGGGGTCGTCTTGTGTGGAGGATTATTGCTCCAACTTCAGACGCTATGCGGGGCATACGACATGGAACGATAGCGCGCTGAAAGACGTTTTTCTGCAGGGCCTCTCGGACGCAGTTAAAGACCTGTTAATTTCCCATCCCGTTCCCGGGTCCTTAAGGGAGGCTATGGAGCTAGCGGTGAAGGCAGATAGGAGGCTCAGATCTAGGAAGCAGGACAGGCAGATCCGTAGAGTCAGGGAGGTCGGTTGCCCTGGTCCCTCTTCCTCCTTACCAGTCTCTGTGCCTGAGCCGATGGAGGTGGATCCGCTGGACCCCAAAGAGCGACGCCGGATCCGTTTGTTGCATCGTCTCTGCCTCTACTGCGGGAAAGCTGGACATCGGGTGAAAACCTGCCCACTGAGGTCTCAACGCTCGCAGCCGGAACCGGCGGAAAACTCCGAGTCCTAGGCGATTGCAGGGAGGATCGCCTAGGACTTCAGGTACTTCCTAAACTTTTGGTACCGTGTCATGTTAGATTCCGGGATTTTTTCCGATCAGGGCAGGCGTTTATTGATTCTGGAGCAGCCGCTAACTTGATAAGTCTGTGTTTTGTCCGTTCTCTGATGGCGGAATTTGTGGCACTGAAGACGCCAATTCATTTTACCAGTATTGATGCTACCCCTCTCTCTACAGGCTTGGTACGATGGAGGACCCCAAGATTACAGTTCACGGTGGGGATCCTCCACTCGGAAGAACTGTCTTTCCTGGTTATGGAAAAAATGTCGGTTGATGTGGTGCTTGGTATGCCCTGGTTGGCACTGCACAATCCCCAATTTGATTGGTCCACCCGGGAATTGACTCATTGGGGATCATCCTGTCATAATCACCTGTCTACCATAGCTGTGTGCTCCACAGATACTGTGCTCATTCTGGAGTGTTTGTCAGACTTTCAGGATGTATTCTCCAAAAAACTGTCTAAGGCTCTACCTCCTCATAGGGAGTGGGACTGTGGGATTGATCTGGTTCCCGACAGTCCCATCCCTAAGGGAGCCATTTTCAATTTGTCAGGCCGTGAGCATGAAGCCCTCAAGTCCTATGTCTCGGAGGCTCTGGCCAACCGACATATCCGGCCGTCCAGGTCCCCCGCCGGGGCAGGTCTCTTCTTTGTAGAGAAGAAGGACGGGACACTAAGGCCTTGTGTGGATTATCGGGCCTTGAATAAAATCACTGTGAAGAACCAGTGCTCCTTGCCCCTAATTCCTGACTTGTTGAATCAGGTGGTAGGGGCCCACTGGTTCTCCAAACTGGACTTGCGGGGGGCTTACAATTTAATTCGCATTAGAGAGGGAGATGAATGGAAGACGGCGTTCAACACCCCATTAGGACATTTTGAATGTCTGGTCATGCCTTTTGGACTTTGTAATGCCCCCGCTGTGTTTCAGGGTTTTATGAACGCGGTCTTCCACGACTTCCTGGGGGTATTTCTGGTCATCTATCTTGACGACATTCTGGTATACTCGCCTGACTGGGACTCACATGTGCGGCACCTGAGGTTGGTCCTGACCCGTTTACGCGAGTATCAACCTTTTGTCAAGTTAGAGAAATGCACATTTGGTTCTAAACAAGTATCCTTCCTTGGTTATGTGATCTCACCCACAGAGATTCAGATGGAGTCTGATAAAGTAGCAGCAATCTCCCAATGGGTCAGACCCGACAACCTCAAGGCTCTCCAGCGGTTCCTAGGTTTTGCAAATTTTTACCGCAAATTCATTAGGAATTACTCAGTTATTGCTCAACCTCTGACAGACCTGACTAAGAAGGGAGCCGACTTGGTAAAGTGGTCGCCTGCAGCCCTTGAGGCCTTTAGCCGTCTAAAAAAGGCATTCACGACTGCCCCGATGCTAATACAGCCGGACGCACAACTACCCTTTTTTATTGAGGTAGACGCGTCTGAAGTGGGGACAGGAGCAGTATTGTCGCAGGAAGTCAGTGGGAGGTCTGGCTATAGCCCATGTGCGTTCTTTTCGCGAAAGTTCAATTCAGCAGAGCGCAACTACGATGTGGGTAACCGTGAATTATTGGCTATCAAATGGGCTCTGGAAGAGTGGCGACACCATCTTGAGGGTGCTAGACACCCAATTACCGTATATACTGATCACAAGAATCTGGTATATCTCGCCAATGCGAAAAGACTCACAGCCCGTCAAGCCAGGTGGGCATTGTTCTTGGCCAGGTTTAATTTCGTCGTGACATATATCCCAGGAGAGAAGAACGTGAAGGCGGACGCCCTGTCACGGAGTTTCGGGGTACCGGATAGTGAGACCATGACTCCCGAGAATATCTTGGGCCCCGGTGTGGTGGTGGCAGCTGTAGAGTCTAACTTCGTCCCTCAACTACAGGATGCTCAGCAGGACGCTCCTTCGGGGGTGCCGGAGGGCAGATGGTTTGTGCCAGAGACCCTACGCCCTAGAGTCATGGATGAGTCTCACTCGTCGGTTCTCGCCGGACATCCAGGGTTCCAGGGGACCCTGGAGCTTTGTTCCAGACACTTCTGGTGGCCAGGCATGTCCCAGGAGATCCGCAACTTTGTGAGGGGTTGCTCGGTCTGTGCTCGCAATAAGAGTCGGCGGCGTCCTCCGGAGGGTCCTCTGAGACCGCTACCGGTTCCTTCCAGCCCATGGTCGCACTTATCAGTAGATTTCATCACGGACCTACCAGAATCCCAGAAGTGCACCACTATCTTAGTGGTGGTCGACCGGTTCTCAAAGATGGCACATTTTGTGGCGTTAAAAAAGCTACCCTCGGCAAAAGAATTCGCCACAATTTTTGTAAAGGAAATAATTCGCCTACATGGGGTTCCCCAAAATATTGTATCTGATCGCAGGGTTCAGTTTGTGTCGCAGTTTTGGCGTGCCTTCTGCAGGAACCTGGGAACATCGCTTTCCTTTTCTTCGGCGTTCCACCCGCAGACTAATGGTCAGACTGAGCGAAAGAACCAAGACAGTGCAATATTTACGGTTGTTTGCTAGTGAAAAGGCTCATCAGTGGGCAGAGTTCCTGCCGTTGGCAGAGTTTGCACTAAACAACCGCCTTTGTTCTTCCACTGGGGTGTCTCCATTTTTTAGTGTATACGGTCAGCATCCTCACTTCCTTACAGCAATCCCTACTCCGTCGGTCTGTCCGGCAGCTGATGACGCCACAGATACGCTTCAGGGAGTATGGAAAGAGGTACAGAGAAACTTGGAGGCAGCGGGGGCCCGTATGCAGTTGCGTAGTGGGAAGAGTCTCTGTGTCTGAACCTTACAGGGTGGGACAGAAGGTATACCTGTCTTCTAAAAATCTCATTGCGGGTCCCGTCCTTGAAGTTGGCGCCACGTTACGTGGGGCCGTTTGCCATCACACGTGTGGTGAACCCACTCGCCTATGAGCTGGGGTTGCCAGCCACATGGAGGATTCACAGGGTATTCCATAAGTCGCTACTGAAACCTTTTGTCCCTTCGGTGATGCCCACCTCTGGTCCCCCTCTGCCCACCCTGGTCCGGGATGAAGTTGAATACGAGGTCCAGGAGACACCGGACTCTCGTCAGTGTCGAGGAATCCTACAATATTTGGTGGCTTGGAAGGGGTTTCGACCAGAAGATCATTCCTGGGTGGCCGCACGTGATGTTCACGCTCCCGTGTTGGTACGGCGGTTCCACCGTCGTTTTCCGGATAAGCCTGGTCGAGTTTCCGGGGGCCCGGAGGTCCCCCATCAGAGGGGGGGTAATGTTACCATGCAGGGTGGCGCTGGGTCCCGCGGCAGGCACGCGCCGCTCCGAGGTCGGCTTCGGCGTCCCGGAGCTGTGCTGTTGGGGCTCTCCCGACGGCGTGGAGCAGCCAGCGTGCAGCGGCATGGGCGTGTCCGCCCATAGGGTGCCACCCGCTCTCCTCCACCTTCCATATGCAACAGTGGGAGAGTCGGCTCCTCCCACTCTCCGCCCCTGGGCGGAGGCTTTAAGTTAAAAGGCTGGCAGTGACCTGAGCTCACTGCCAGTTATTGGTTCTGCTAGCCTCTAGTCAGGTCTGTTCCAGTCTGCCCTAGTTGCTTGTCAGTTAGTTAGTGGGTTAGCCAGGGCCGAGGCAAGTAGGCAGGGACAGTGGGGTGCGGGAAGTTCAGGGCACCCCACCTGGCGCTCGGGGGCAGAGTGCCGTAACAGGTCCTGTGCATCCAGCGCTCCGGAGGTGAATAGAGCTGCAGTAGCCCCTCCCCCTGGTAATCGCTGGCCGGCAGAGACTGATAGACTGCAGCTGTGACCACTCACAGCTGCAGCCTATCAGTGGGGGGGCCGCGCGCCGTGGGAGTCTGCAGCCTGTAATTGGCTGCCGGCTCCAAGTGTAACAGCCCTCCCCTCTGCTCTTGCCGACCTGCGGCGCTGCCTCCCGTCTCTCTCCTCTCCCTTCTCAGCCATCATGCGGCCGACAGCACCGATCCCCTGGGACCCCTCAGCTCAAGGGCCGGGTATATGCACTGAATGTGCATGTGGGTATGGCAGAGGGCGGCCCCGGGGCCCCCTGAGCGCAGGGGCAGGGTCGCCATGGCGACCCCAGCACCCCCTGACGCTACGCCTATGATGAAGGCCTCAGGGGTCGAATACCCACTGATCAGATACTTGGCTCCTAGGTGAGATAATTACTTTTTGTGTGCCGTTTAATGAGGAATGTTAGTTTTATTTAAATTCTGCCAACTTTCATGTTTCATTTCTTGGCCACATAACAGGTACACTCTAAGCCAAGTGTCAAACTCAAGGCCCGCGGGCCAAATCCAGCCCACTTTCCCAAGAGGATGGAGACGCAGCCAGCGCTTGGCAGAGGTGGCCGTTGCCATCTCAGCTCCCAAGCTTTAGAACACACCTCCATACCACTCTGTTCAGCAACTCACAAGTGGTGGCACAACTGTGACAGCCCTACCCAGGCAAAAAGGTACATAAACCATAACAAGTCTGCTGAGGCCCTGCCATTTGGTGCATTATACATCCTGTGTAACTCCTGCCCATTTAAACGTTTTGTATGCAATCCAGCAAAACCTCATCATAGTGCATTAAGCTCTATAGCCAAGTTAGGGAATGGTTACATTTAGGGCTCATTCACACGGGAGTATACAGGTTTGGTCCATGAAATACACAGCGTTTTCACAGACCAAAAATTAATGTATTCAGACCTTCTTGTGTTTTATACGTGCATGAGAAGAAAAAAAAAGCATACCGCCTCTAAGTTGGATACAAGATGTGATACAGGTGGGCATGGAGGCTCTAGTACCCTGTTGTACCACCTCTAGCTTGGATATAAGATGTGATATGGGCAAGCATGGAAGCTCTAGTACCCTGTTGTACCGCCTCTAGCTTGGATACAAGATGTGATACGGATGGGCATGGAGGCTCTAGTACCCTGTTGTACCGCCTCTAGCTTGGATACAAGATATGATACGGGGGGGGGGGGGGTATGGAAGCTCTAGTACCCTGTTGTACCGCCTCTAGCTTGGATACAAGATATGATATGGGGGGCATAGAGGCTCTAGTACCCTGTTGTACCGCCTCTAGCTTGGATTGAAGATGTGATACAGGTGGGCATGGAAGCTCTAGTACCCTGTTATACTGCCTCTAGCTTGAATGTAAATTGTGATACGGGCGGGCGTGAAGACTCTAATACCCTGTTGTACCGCCTCTAGCTTGGATACAAGATGTGATATGGGGGGCATAGAGACTCTAGTACCCTGTTGTACTGCCTCTAGCTTGGATTGAAGATGTGATACAGGTGGCCATGGAGGCTCAAGTACCCTGTTGTACCGCCTCTAGCTTGGATACAAGATATGATATGGGGGGCATAGAGGCTCTAGTACCCTGTTGTACCGCCTCTAAGTTGGTTACAAGTTGTGATACGGGCGGGCATGGAGGCTCTAGTACGCTGTTGTACTGCCTCTAGCTTGGATGTAAACTGTGATATAGGCGGGCATGGAGACTCTAATACCCTATTGCACCGCCTCTAGCTTGGATACAAGGTGTGATATAGGCAGGAATGGAGGTTCTAGTACCCTGTTGTACCACCTCTAGCTTGGATACAATATGTGATACGGGTGGGCATGAAGGTTCTAGTACCCTATTGTACTACCTCTAGCTTGCGTACAAAATGTGATGCAGGAGTAGTGATGACAGCAGAAGATGAAATACTAATGACATGTGAAGGCTGGGAGTAGTAGTGACAGCAGAGGATGTAGTACTAATGATAGGTGGAAAATAAGAGTAGTAGTGACAGCCAGAGGTGTAACTATAGGGGGTGCAGATGTAGTAATTAGAGATGAGCGAGCATACTCACTAAAGACAATTGCTCAATCGAGCATTGACCTTAGCGAGTATCTACCCACTCGGAAGAAAAGGTTCGGCTGCCGGCGCGGGTGACAGGTGAGTTGCGGCAGTGAGCAGGGGGGAGCAGGGGGAGGAGAGGGGGAGAGAGAGATCTCCCGTCCGTTCCTCCCCGCTCTTCCCAGCCGCTCTCTGCCCACCGCCGGCACCCGAATCTTTTCTTCCGAGCGGGCAGGTACTCGCTAAGGGCAATGCTCGATCAAGTAATTGCCCTTAGCGAGTATGCTCACTCATCTCTAGTAGTAATTGCTACCGGGTCCAGGAGACCAAAACACCAGTATTATAAATGGCACATGGTAGATAGGGGGCCCCGTTACAGATTTCACATTGGGGCCCAAGAGCTTCTAGTTGTGCCTCTGGTGACAGCAGAGGATGGAGTACTAATAGCAGGTGGAGGATGGGAGTAGTAGTGAAGACAGCAGAGGATGAAGTACTAATGACAGGGGGAGGATGGGAGTAGTAGTGATGACAGTAGAGGATGAAACTAATGACAGGTGGAGGATGGGAGTAGTAGTGAAGACAGCAGAGAATGGAGTACTAATGAGGTGGAGGATGGGAGTAGTAGTAATGACAGCAGAGGATGAAGTACTAATGACAGGTGGAGGATGGGAGTCATGAGGAGTGACGGCCGCGGGGGAGGAGTTCAACAAAAATTTTGTCAGCGTGGTCGTTTTCAATCAGAGGGTCCTTTCCCAGAGAACACTTATCGGTCATATCCCCTGAAATATAATCTAAATACTTTATTATTCAAAAAACAAAGACAACATTGAAAGATATTTAAAATAAAGGGGCAAATGGTGGTAGCAATGAGATGTGACCAGCAGTCACCAATTAGTATCATGTGTGTAATTGTGCATATACACACTAAGGGCTCCTGCACACGAGCGTATATCACAGCGGCCTGATATACGCTACCCATCTGTTGCATTGGTTTCCAATGTAAGAGTTCAGATGGGCGTATACCCGATGTATATAGACATCTGGCCGGCAAATATAGCTCATATGGTATGCATTCCTGCCAGACGTTTTTACGCCAGCCAGAAAAGTTAGTTCTGTAACGGCAGCCACTGCCATAGCCTCCTATGGGAGCCTATAACAGTTGCTGGAGAAGGGAGGTGGGAGGGAGTCTAGCAGTATCCCTTTGCTGGCTGCTCCCATAGGCTGGAGCAGAGAGGGGGAGGGACTAGCTCTGCTAAGTTCCCACCCCCTCCCCTTGTTGTAAGCCAGCAGGGGGCAGAAATGGGGCGGGAAGGGTGTTGGAGTTTAGCAGAGCTAAACTCCCAGCTGATGGTATCCCGGGGCTGCGGCGTATATGCACCGCAACCTAGGCCGTCTAAACGGGCGTTAAAACGGGAGTTGCAGACGTGCTTTGGTCAGGACTACATCTTGTTTACGTGATTTTCGGCCTAAAACATAGGCCTGGATGGTCAACTTCCAAAAACCTATGTAGAGATTAGAAACTCAGCACTACGAAAACCCTATTAAAATCTAACCCTTAGCCACCCTGACATGTTTTACCTTGCGGTCTCCTCAGGGGGTACAAATACTTCTCAGAGCTGAGGGTTTACTAGACAGTCTCTGATCTCCACAGCTTCAACTCCAAACTGATACATTAAAACAAACTATCAGGGCACAAGAGAGATTCCCATTCAGACAGCAAGCAGAGATCTTACAGAGAATTGTTCACTGTTTAGTGATTAGAGGGTCTGTGCTAAGTTTGAAACTTCTCCCCTGATTGGTGGGGTCCCACTGATTACAAGGTGTTGGGTCCCCACAAATCAGTAGTCACCTTCACTGCTCGTCCCTTGTGGTCAGCTCTGGTCTCCGCTGTCTGTTTACAGGCAGCTGTGATATCCCGTAAACCTGCTGTAGCAGCCAATTACAGCACTCAGCCATGATCACCAAGCACTGTCATTGGCTGCTGCAGCTTGTTTGTAGATGGGCTCAGCATGCAGAGTGATATCACAGGGAGATCAGAGCCGGATGATAAATGGGGGACCCAGTGACAGGGGTTTCCTTAACTCAGACAACCCTTTTAAGCATAGCTTCTTTAATTGAACGGTCCCCTTCTATGACATTCACGTTTTCCAGTCCTGTCATTACAGTTTGGCTGATTGCTGGGACTTGTAGTATTATCTTTGTAGACTGAACCATTAACAAATGTAGTCCACACTTCCTACAAACAAATTGAATGCGCAAGTTCATGTACACCATGGCTGAAACAATACAAGCAAATACAAGCAGCTGCAGCACTACTGCAAGCACTCAATATCTGAAGTTACATGACATTATTGTTATATTTACTGACACATAATCTTGTGAGGTTCTTAGCACACATTTTGATCAAAACATGTGAGCCCATCTGCCACGTCAAGGCGACCTCTTGTAGATGGGACCCTACACTACACTAACCTCTCTTTAGGCCTGTTGGGCTAATCCCTGTAAGTTCTCCCTGTGGCAAGGGAAAACCTAGGAGAAGCGACAAGTGGATGCCTGCAGGGGGCGCTAGAATTTATGAGGAATCCATTACAATATTCTGATATATTTGGTAAATTGTAGTGTGACTGATACTTGGGGTCGGAATTGCAAGACCTTTTCCCATCATTGTAGCTGTCTGAGGGCTTGTTTTGTGCAGGGCAATTTTTATTTTTTTAATTAGTGGACCATATGATGTACTGAAAAACTTACTGAAGATTTCTAAGTGGCGTTAAATGGAAAAAAAAGCAATAATATTATTTTTCAAGTGTGTTTTTTACACAGGTTGCATAAAAATGAGATGATAACTTTATTTTGTGGGTCGGTATGATTGTGACACCAAATTTAAGTAGCTTTTTGTTGGGCGACTTTTGAAAAAATGAAATCATCTTAAAAAACTATTTTCTGCCGCCATGAGTTTTTTATTTTCCCGTTGATGCAGCTGGGTGAAGGCTCATTTATTGTGGATAACTGACGGTTTCTATTTCTACTGTTTGGGGTACATATGACTTTTTGATTGCTTTTTATTACACTTTTTTCTTGGAGATGGGGTGAACAAAAAAGTGGAATTCTAGTGTTGTTCACCATGCAGGCAAAAAAACTACACTATTTTAATAGATCAGACTTTTATAGGCGTGGCAATACTAAAAATAGTTTTTTTAAATTAATATTATAAAGGGTTTTTTAAAAACTTTTAATATTTAGTATTTAAAAAAACTTTCAACTGATTTTGAATCTTGCTTTAGGCTCCTAAGGAGCGTTTGATCACTTAAACAATAAGACATCCAAATGGAATGCTGCAATCTTATTACTGGGAGGGGAGGGGCATTCAGGCAATGTAAATGTCGATTGGACCATTTAAATGACGCTGTCAGAATTAAATAGTTAACAACAGCGATTAGAGTTATCTCCAATCAGGGTTGTTGTGGCTGGGTGTGAGATGTTATAGACAGCTGACACCCTCAATATATGAAGCAGGCTCCGCTCCCGAGCCCACTCCATACAAACCCTGCACACAACTGCCAAACATGTACAGTGTATGTTGCCAGGATGTTTAAAAAAAAAAAAAAAAAAATCCGGCCTCCTCCACCCCTTAATAGCCGGCCATCACTCACCTCATTTCCCCATCGCTCATTACAATACTGTGATGGACGGGAGGAAATGCAATTACCAGTAAATGTGAAATAATCATAGACATGTGCTACGATGTCATTAACTAGAAAAAAAAAATCCGGCCTCCTGCCACCCCTTAATAGCCGGCCATCGCGCACCAATGTGTTTCCCCTTCACCCGTGGCAGCACCATCAGCTGCTGCTGTCATTGGTTCGGGGAAATCCATCTACTGGTAAGAAAAAAACGGTATTTTTAAGGTCTTTAGTATAGTGCACATGTCTATGATTCTACATGGCGCAGATGTTGTGGCGCCGGTACTTACCGCCAGCTGGGTGGTACTGCTGGCACACTCCTAAGGGGTCCCACAGTGTCTTTTCTCCTGATGTACTCATGGGGGCTCAGGAGGATTGCTCGCTCTGGTGGTTGTAAAGCCGGAGTCCAAGAGGGTCTTCAAGTTGGAGAATGAAAACCCTCTGAACATGGCCTGGTCTTTAGCTGATGGGCAGAAGTCCTTGGCCTCTGCTGCTTCCACGGCGTCCAGGTGGAATGGCTGAAGATGTTGAGGTTTAGATGACTGCAAGAAAAGAAAATACTATTCTGATTATGGTGAGAAGGGTTTTCCCATGTAAGACAAACTACGGACCTGTTTGCTGACTGCATTCGAATCAGTGGGATTGAGCTGCAATACCAGGCATAACCACTAAACGATATATGACGCTGTGCCTGATATACAAGGAAAATGCTGCAGCGCTCACTTTTCACTGTTCTAATATTGATGACCTATCCTAAGAATAAGTCATCAATATTTAAAGTTTGGGGTTTTCCAGTTGTGAACTATTGATGGTCCATCCTCTAGATAGGCAATCAGTAGTAGATCAGGGAGGGAGTCCCTCACCATCCAGGATCTAGTACAATTCTGCTCATTTACTTACCTCAGGGATGTGCGGTGGGGGCACTCTAAGGGATTCCAGAGTCCCAGTCGATCAGCTGGAAGAACAGGTGCTTTCGGATGTTTCTGTTGACTCCGAGACGCTTGGCCGGGTTCTTTTTGAGGAGCTGAAATGAGAAATGTCACTGTTATTACTGACTATAATTACAAGAATCTGACTAGAAAAGGCAATAAAAGCATCACAAATTATTACAACATTAGAACTCAAAGAAATATAAGTAACACTCTTACCTGTAAGATGATGTTCTTCGCTCCGGAGGTGGACTCATTAAAGAGTTTTGGTTTATACTCACGCTCGCCAGTAATCATTTTATTCATGATGACTCCAAATGAAAACCAATCGACGGCGGCGTTGTATTCCTCTCCGGCGTCCATCTGCCATAAACAGTAAACAGTAAGTTGGGAAATAAGTTTTACATCATTACATGGGATCTGGGCACTGCACTAGGCGAGCGCTGAGACCGCAGTCCTCTATACCATCCCTGGACTGCTGTCTCCAGGATCCATGACCCAAGAACATTAATACACTTATGGCAAAACATAGTATAAAGAGTCTATTCCTCTCACCTCAGGAGCAATATAGCCTTCGGTCCCAGCATGATCGGTGGCCGTTCGGTCTCCGTGCATGTTCTCCAAGGCAAGACCGAAATCTGTGATCTTCACATGGCCCGTCTCAGCCACCAGGATGTTCTCGGGCTTCAGATCTCTGTGGATGATCCCCTTGGCGTGGAGGTGCTGGATGCCGCACACCATCTCTGCAGCGTAGAATCTGGTGCTGTTGACATCGAGCCGTCCCTTCGACTGCAGGAGTTGGTCCAGGTCCCCCGCAGCTCAGATACTCCAGTCCGAGTAGAACGTGCGTCTGTAATGTAGAAGAGACATATGAGAAGGTACAGGTCCATACAATGGAAGAATCTGTCTCAAAATGGCCGCTAGATACAAAATGGAGCATTATAAGATGTAAATAAGCTTGTGTGTAGTGAAACAATAATTAAAGCAGAAATAACTTGCAGAGCATGGCATTCGGTGCAATGTCTAATGATTTGTTTTTTTTCTATTCATCCGAGAACATTTGCCTGGTACAGTCGCTATCAGAAGAGACTCCCCCACTCCTGAGCTATGGGAAAAGAGCAAATCGTGCTGATAAGACGCTGCGATCATCCAAACTCCAAGGGAGGACGGGATAACGTCCGGGAGGAGTAATCATTTGAAGGACATTTCACATATTTATTCTCACTGCGCTGATTGTTGAACAAAGCACAATTCTTGATGTTTTTTCTAACCCAATGAAATTAACCCCATGACTAATGATGACGTATTCCTTTCCTGTATTTAGAACTATACTCAGTCAATAAACGCTCAGAGTATGTACGCCTTAAGCAGAGTGAGCTATATACTTGCCGTGGCTCTCTCTCCGTATCTGAGGAGAACTAGAAACCGACTCTTGTGTGGTTCTTGGCTTCCGTGCTGCAGCGGATACGAATTGATTTGGAACCCAAGACTTGAAAGGTTAATGTGACCTAGCGGTCCTTAACACATATAAGGAGGTTGGTTAGTATGACGTTATATTACAAAGTCCACATCTACGGGGCACATAGCGGTGGAGTTTGCAGATGTGCGATAACAACTATACCTTGGTCTGAAATGCGAATTCTGCATGGACGAGGAAGGGACTCCCAATTGTAAGCTGCAGAACACGGTGCTCCACCATCACATCCGCCATCTCCACTTCCGCTAGCAGGGCTTTCTTCCTGACGCCCTTCACTGCGAATTGCTGGCAGGTAGCGGTGTCCTCTGCCAGCACGACTTCCCCGTAGGCTCCCCGACCGAGTACATGTTGGAACCGCAGTCTCTCTCGGATGGTCGTAGAGGTGATGCTTCCTGAGCCAGTTGGCCAAACACCGCTGGGTCCTCCTAACAGGGAGCAGAATAGTAGAAGTGATGATGTTTGTAATATCTGCTGCACATTATTCACACTGATGGGAATAATGTACATGTGTAATGTATATGTGGTGTAGATATTTTCGAATATACATACAGAAGCAGTAAATACTACCTTAAGGGCCGCTTCACATGAGCGTATACGCAAAAGCTCTCTCCAATGCAACGTATTTGCACATAACAAGGTTGTTGAGGTTGATTTGCAGTCATGCCTAGTACTGTACTTTTTGTGCACACGGGGCCAGGTCAGGTGACACCCCCTTCCATGGATTAAAAGGCTATTTATCCTAATGAAGTCCAGATGTGTTTTTTAGCAGTTTTGCGCAGTGTTTTACGCATTCCCCTGGCATATTTGCGCACCTATGACTTTAGACTTCTATGAGGGGCATTTGCTACGCAAAACACAGAAAGATGGAGCAGAACCTAATTTTTTGCGTGTAACAAGATGGCGCACCACCACACTACCAACCGAGCCGTGATAGAATATCTCCATGATGGTCTGCCAAAATGCTGGATAGGATGGAGAGGTGCTGTTGAATTCCCTCTCTGTTCCCCTGATGTAACCCCCCCTAATGTCTACCTGTGGGGAGCCCTAACGGATGTGGTATACCGTGGAAAACCAGCTACACTGGCTGCACTATGGAAAGAAACTGAAACTTAATGCAGATCAATCCCTGCGGACGCTGTAACCAGTGTTCTTCATGCATAATCCCTTTTCTCCTTTTTTCCTTGGGCTATCTGATAACACATTTATATCATAGTGTACCCTTAGAAGTCCAAGTTGTTGCATATTTTTTCCTATCCATAAACATCCTTATTCAGGATCGCTGATCCTCTTGGTCACAATCGGCCTTCAGGGATTCCTGTCTAGTTGTGTAAATGTGGTATCCTGGTCTTGGGTTCCAAATTAATTCTGTATTTTTGTCTGTCAATCACTTTCACGTTCATTCCAGTATCTACTTGGTCTGATGTGGATTATGTGTTCAAGTGCCCTGGTTTTTAATAGTATCTCAATAAAGTTTGGTTTTAGACATCTAATATAGGGGACATTATTGCAACTGGGGCTAATACAGGGGACACTATTACTACTGAGGCCACTGTGGGGGTCACTATTGCTACTGGTGCCACTGTGGAGGTTACTGTTACTACTGGGGCTAATATAGGGGTCACTATTACTACTGAAGCCACTATAGAAGTCACTATTACTACTGGATAAGAAAAGTCAATTATAAAAACCCTGCGCTGGTTGGACAGCCTAATAACAATATTCAGCAGTCACTGGTGACCCTCATATCCAAATGAGAAGAGAAGAATAATGTGTGTATAAATAAAGTTGATTGAAGCGCACCCCCATGTAAGGGAAGGCGTTAATGTTAATTTAACACTGTGGTGACCCCACAGCTGCATTGAGCGCATAGGCGTGGCGTCACGGGTTGCTGGGGTCGCCATGGTGACCCGGCCTCTGCGCTCAGGGGGCCCAGAGGCCGCCCTACGCCATACCTACATGCACATTCAGTGCATTAATGGGTGTCTGTTTTGTGTGCAGCATGATTCCAATCAGGCTGCATGCAGAACGGCCAGCCCAAGTGTAGCCCAGCAGAGCAGGGGGGAGGAGGAGGGAGTGCTGCCCCCTGCTTCCTGCTGAACGTGGAGTTGCAGCGTCGGGGTAAGTCTGTCCCTATCTGTCCCTATCTGTCCCTATCTGTCCCTATCTGTCCCTATCTGTCCCTATCTGTCCCTATCTGTCCCTATCTGTCCCTATCTGTCCCTATCTGTCCCTATCTGTCCCTATCTGTCCCTATCTGTCCCTATCTGTCCCTATCTGTCCCTATCTGTCCCTATCTGTCCCTATCTGTCCCTATCTGTCCCTATCTGTCCCTATCTGTCCCTATCTGTCCCTATCTGTCCCTATCTGTCCCTATCTGTCCCTATCTGTCCCTATCTGTCCCTATCTGTCCCTATCTGTCCCTATCTGTCCCTATCTGTCCCTATCTGTCCCTATCTGTCCCTATCTGTCCCTATCTGTCCCTATCTGTCCCTATCTGTCCCTATCTGTCCCTATCTGTCCCTATCTGTCCCTATCTGTCCCTATCTGTCCCTATCTGTCCCTATCTGTCCCTATCTGTCCCTATCTGTCCCTATCTGTCCCTATCTGTCCCTATCTGTCCCTATCTGTCCCTATCTGTCCCTATCTGTCCCTATCTGTCCCTATCTGTCCCTATCTGTCCCTATCTGTCCCTATCTGTCCCTATCTGTCCCTATCTGTCCCTATCTGTCCCTATCTGTCCCTATCTGTCCCTATCTGTCCCTATCTGTCCCTATCTGTCCCTATCTGTCCCTATCTGTCCCTATCTGTCCCTATCTGTCCCTATCTGTCCCTATCTGTCCCTATCTGTCCCTATCTGTCCCTATCTGTCCCTATCTGTCCCTATCTGTCCCTATCTGTCCCTATCTGTCCCTATCTGTCCCTATCTGTCCCTATCTGTCCCTATCTGTCCCTATCTGTCCCTATCTGTCCCTATCTGTCCCTATCTGTCCCTATCTGTCCCTATCTGTCCCTATCTGTCCCTATCTGTCCCTATCTGTCCCTATCTGTCCCTATCTGTCCCTATCTGTCCCTATCTGTCCCTATCTGTCCCTATCTGTCCCTATCTGTCCCTATCTGTCCCTATCTGTCCCTATCTGTCCCTATCTGTCCCTATCTGTCCCTATCTGTCCCTATCTGTCCCTATCTGTCCCTATCTGTCCCTATCTGTCCCTATCTGTCCCTATCTGTCCCTATCTGTCCCTATCTGTCCCTATCTGTCCCTATCTGTCCCTATCTGTCCCTATCTGTCCCTATCTGTCCCTATCTGTCCCTATCTGTCCCTATCTGTCCCTATCTGTCCCTATCTGTCCCTATCTGTCCCTATCTGTCCCTATCTGTCCCTATCTGTCCCTATCTGTCCCTATCTGTCCCTATCTGTCCCTATCTGTCCCTATCTGTCCCTATCTGTCCCTATCTGTCCCTATCTGTCCCTATCTGTCCCTATCTGTCCCTATCTGTCCCTATCTGTCCCTATCTGTCCCTATCTGTCCCTATCTGTCCCTATCTGTCCCTATCTGTCCCTATCTGTCCCTATCTGTCCCTATCTGTCCCTATCTGTCCCTATCTGTCCCTATCTGTCCCTATCTGTCCCTATCTGTCCCTATCTGTCCCTATCTGTCCCTATCTGTCCCTATCTGTCCCTATCTGTCCCTATCTGTCCCTATCTGTCCCTATCTGTCCCTATCTGTCCCTATCTGTCCCTATCTGTCCCTATCTGTCCCTATCTGTCCCTATCTGTCCCTATCTGTCCCTATCTGTCCCTATCTGTCCCTATCTGTCCCTATCTGTCCCTATCTGTCCCTATCTGTCCCTATCTGTCCCTATCTGTCCCTATCTGTCCCTATCTGTCCCTATCTGTCCCTATCTGTCCCTATCTGTCCCTATCTGTCCCTATCTGTCCCTATCTGTCCCTATCTGTCCCTATCTGTCCCTATCTGTCCCTATCTGTCCCTATCTGTCCCTATCTGTCCCTATCTGTCCCTATCTGTCCCTATCTGTCCCTATCTGTCCCTATCTGTCCCTATCTGTCCCTATCTGTCCCTATCTGTCCCTATCTGTCCCTATCTGTCCCTATCTGTCCCTATCTGTCCCTATCTGTCCCTATCTGTCCCTATCTGTCCCTATCTGTCCCTATCTGTCCCTATCTGTCCCTATCTGTCCCTATCTGTCCCTATCTGTCCCTATCTGTCCCTATCTGTCCCTATCTGTCCCTATCTGTCCCTATCTGTCCCTATCTGTCCCTATCTGTCCCTATCTGTCCCTATCTGTCCCTATCTGTCCCTATCTGTCCCTATCTGTCCCTATCTGTCCCTATCTGTCCCTATCTGTCCCTATCTGTCCCTATCTGTCCCTATCTGTCCCTATCTGTCCCTATCTGTCCCTATCTGTCCCTATCTGTCCCTATCTGTCCCTATCTGTCCCTATCTGTCCCTATCTGTCCCTATCTGTCCCTATCTGTCCCTATCTGTCCCTATCTGTCCCTATCTGTCCCTATCTGTCCCTATCTGTCCCTATCTGTCCCTATCTGTCCCTATCTGTCCCTATCTGTCCCTATCTGTCCCTATCTGTCCCTATCTGTCCCTATCTGTCCCTATCTGTCCCTATCTGTCCCTATCTGTCCCTATCTGTCCCTATCTGTCCCTATCTGTCCCTATCTGTCCCTATCTGTCCCTATCTGTCCCTATCTGTCCCTATCTGTCCCTATCTGTCCCTATCTGTCCCTATCTGTCCCTATCTGTCCCTATCTGTCCCTATCTGTCCCTATCTGTCCCTATCTGTCCCTATCTGTCCCTATCTGTCCCTATCTGTCCCTATCTGTCCCTATCTGTCCCTATCTGTCCCTATCTGTCCCTATCTGTCCCTATCTGTCCCTATCTGTCCCTATCTGTCCCTATCTGTCCCTATCTGTCCCTATCTGTCCCTATCTGTCCCTATCTGTCCCTATCTGTCCCTATCTGTCCCTATCTGTCCCTATCTGTCCCTATCTGTCCCTATCTGTCCCTATCTGTCCCTATCTGTCCCTATCTGTCCCTATCTGTCCCTATCTGTCCCTATCTGTCCCTATCTGTCCCTATCTGTCCCTATCTGTCCCTATCTGTCCCTATCTGTCCCTATCTGTCCCTATCTGTCCCTATCTGTCCCTATCTGTCCCTATCTGTCCCTATCTGTCCCTATCTGTCCCTATCTGTCCCTATCTGTCCCTATCTGTCCCTATCTGTCCCTATCTGTCCCTATCTGTCCCTATCTGTCCCTATCTGTCCCTATCTGTCCCTATCTGTCCCTATCTGTCCCTATCTGTCCCTATCTGTCCCTATCTGTCCCTATCTGTCCCTATCTGTCCCTATCTGTCCCTATCTGTCCCTATCTGTCCCTATCTGTCCCTATCTGTCCCTATCTGTCCCTATCTGTCCCTATCTGTCCCTATCTGTCCCTATCTGTCCCTATCTGTCCCTATCTGTCCCTATCTGTCCCTATCTGTCCCTATCTGTCCCTATCTGTCCCTATCTGTCCCTATCTGTCCCTATCTGTCCCTATCTGTCCCTATCTGTCCCTATCTGTCCCTATCTGTCCCTATCTGTCCCTATCTGTCCCTATCTGTCCCTATCTGTCCCTATCTGTCCCTATCTGTCCCTATCTGTCCCTATCTGTCCCTATCTGTCCCTATCTGTCCCTATCTGTCCCTATCTGTCCCTATCTGTCCCTATCTGTCCCTATCTGTCCCTATCTGTCCCTATCTGTCCCTATCTGTCCCTATCTGTCCCTATCTGTCCCTATCTGTCCCTATCTGTCCCTATCTGTCCCTATCTGTCCCTATCTGTCCCTATCTGTCCCTATCTGTCCCTATCTGTCCCTATCTGTCCCTATCTGTCCCTATCTGTCCCTATCTGTCCCTATCTGTCCCTATCTGTCCCTATCTGTCCCTATCTGTCCCTATCTGTCCCTATCTGTCCCTATCTGTCCCTATCTGTCCCTATCTGTCCCTATCTGTCCCTATCTGTCCCTATCTGTCCCTATCTGTCCCTATCTGTCCCTATCTGTCCCTATCTGTCCCTATCTGTCCCTATCTGTCCCTATCTGTCCCTATCTGTCCCTATCTGTCCCTATCTGTCCCTATCTGTCCCTATCTGTCCCTATCTGTCCCTATCTGTCCCTATCTGTCCCTATCTGTCCCTATCTGTCCCTATCTGTCCCTATCTGTCCCTATCTGTCCCTATCTGTCCCTATCTGTCCCTATCTGTCCCTATCTGTCCCTATCTGTCCCTATCTGTCCCTATCTGTCCCTATCTGTCCCTATCTGTCCCTATCTGTCCCTATCTGTCCCTATCTGTCCCTATCTGTCCCTATCTGTCCCTATCTGTCCCTATCTGTCCCTATCTGTCCCTATCTGTCCCTATCTGTCCCTATCTGTCCCTATCTGTCCCTATCTGTCCCTATCTGTCCCTATCTGTCCCTATCTGTCCCTATCTGTCCCTATCTGTCCCTATCTGTCCCTATCTGTCCCTATCTGTCCCTATCTGTCCCTATCTGTCCCTATCTGTCCCTATCTGTCCCTATCTGTCCCTATCTGTCCCTATCTGTCCCTATCTGTCCCTATCTGTCCCTATCTGTCCCTATCTGTCCCTATCTGTCCCTATCTGTCCCTATCTGTCCCTATCTGTCCCTATCTGTCCCTATCTGTCCCTATCTGTCCCTATCTGTCCCTATCTGTCCCTATCTGTCCCTATCTGTCCCTATCTGTCCCTATCTGTCCCTATCTGTCCCTATCTGTCCCTATCTGTCCCTATCTGTCCCTATCTGTCCCTATCTGTCCCTATCTGTCCCTATCTGTCCCTATCTGTCCCTATCTGTCCCTATCTGTCCCTATCTGTCCCTATCTGTCCCTATCTGTCCCTATCTGTCCCTATCTGTCCCTATCTGTCCCTATCTGTCCCTATCTGTCCCTATCTGTCCCTATCTGTCCCTATCTGTCCCTATCTGTCCCTATCTGTCCCTATCTGTCCCTATCTGTCCCTATCTGTCCCTATCTGTCCCTATCTGTCCCTATCTGTCCCTATCTGTCCCTATCTGTCCCTATCTGTCCCTATCTGTCCCTATCTGTCCCTATCTGTCCCTATCTGTCCCTATCTGTCCCTATCTGTCCCTATCTGTCCCTATCTGTCCCTATCTGTCCCTATCTGTCCCTATCTGTCCCTATCTGTCCCTATCTGTCCCTATCTGTCC
Organism: Eleutherodactylus coqui; assembly: GCF_035609145.1. Lineage (NCBI taxonomy): Eukaryota > Metazoa > Chordata > Amphibia > Anura > Eleutherodactylidae > Eleutherodactylus > Eleutherodactylus coqui. The sequence continues at coordinate 83,906,983 of NC_089847.1, forward strand.
CTATCTGTCCCTATCTGTCCCTATCTGTCCCTATCTGTCCCTATCTGTCCCTATCTGTCCCTATCTGTCCCTATCTGTCCCTATCTGTCCCTATCTGTCCCTATCTGTCCCTATCTGTCCCTATCTGTCCCTATCTGTCCCTATCTGTCCCTATCTGTCCCTATCTGTCCCTATCTGTCCCTATCTGTCCCTATCTGTCCCTATCTGTCCCTATCTGTCCCTATCTGTCCCTATCTGTCCCTATCTGTCCCTATCTGTCCCTATCTGTCCCTATCTGTCCCTATCTGTCCCTATCTGTCCCTATCTGTCCCTATCTGTCCCTATCTGTCCCTATCTGTCCCTATCTGTCCCTATCTGTCCCTATCTGTCCCTATCTGTCCCTATCTGTCCCTATCTGTCCCTATCTGTCCCTATCTGTCCCTATCTGTCCCTATCTGTCCCTATCTGTCCCTATCTGTCCCTATCTGTCCCTATCTGTCCCTATCTGTCCCTATCTGTCCCTATCTGTCCCTATCTGTCCCTATCTGTCCCTATCTGTCCCTATCTGTCCCTATCTGTCCCTATCTGTCCCTATCTGTCCCTATCTGTCCCTATCTGTCCCTATCTGTCCCTATCTGTCCCTATCTGTCCCTATCTGTCCCTATCTGTCCCTATCTGTCCCTATCTGTCCCTATCTGTCCCTATCTGTCCCTATCTGTCCCTATCTGTCCCTATCTGTCCCTATCTGTCCCTATCTGTCCCTATCTGTCCCTATCTGTCCCTATCTGTCCCTATCTGTCCCTATCTGTCCCTATCTGTCCCTATCTGTCCCTATCTGTCCCTATCTGTCCCTATCTGTCCCTATCTGTCCCTATCTGTCCCTATCTGTCCCTATCTGTCCCTATCTGTCCCTATCTGTCCCTATCTGTCCCTATCTGTCCCTATCTGTCCCTATCTGTCCCTATCTGTCCCTATCTGTCCCTATCTGTCCCTATCTGTCCCTATCTGTCCCTATCTGTCCCTATCTGTCCCTATCTGTCCCTATCTGTCCCTATCTGTCCCTATCTGTCCCTATCTGTCCCTATCTGTCCCTATCTGTCCCTATCTGTCCCTATCTGTCCCTATCTGTCCCTATCTGTCCCTATCTGTCCCTATCTGTCCCTATCTGTCCCTATCTGTCCCTATCTGTCCCTATCTGTCCCTATCTGTCCCTATCTGTCCCTATCTGTCCCTATCTGTCCCTATCTGTCCCTATCTGTCCCTATCTGTCCCTATCTGTCCCTATCTGTCCCTATCTGTCCCTATCTGTCCCTATCTGTCCCTATCTGTCCCTATCTGTCCCTATCTGTCCCTATCTGTCCCTATCTGTCCCTATCTGTCCCTATCTGTCCCTATCTGTCCCTATCTGTCCCTATCTGTCCCTATCTGTCCCTATCTGTCCCTATCTGTCCCTATCTGTCCCTATCTGTCCCTATCTGTCCCTATCTGTCCCTATCTGTCCCTATCTGTCCCTATCTGTCCCTATCTGTCCCTATCTGTCCCTATCTGTCCCTATCTGTCCCTATCTGTCCCTATCTGTCCCTATCTGTCCCTATCTGTCCCTATCTGTCCCTATCTGTCCCTATCTGTCCCTATCTGTCCCTATCTGTCCCTATCTGTCCCTATCTGTCCCTATCTGTCCCTATCTGTCCCTATCTGTCCCTATCTGTCCCTATCTGTCCCTATCTGTCCCTATCTGTCCCTATCTGTCCCTATCTGTCCCTATCTGTCCCTATCTGTCCCTATCTGTCCCTATCTGTCCCTATCTGTCCCTATCTGTCCCTATCTGTCCCTATCTGTCCCTATCTGTCCCTATCTGTCCCTATCTGTCCCTATCTGTCCCTATCTGTCCCTATCTGTCCCTATCTGTCCCTATCTGTCCCTATCTGTCCCTATCTGTCCCTATCTGTCCCTATCTGTCCCTATCTGTCCCTATCTGTCCCTATCTGTCCCTATCTGTCCCTATCTGTCCCTATCTGTCCCTATCTGTCCCTATCTGTCCCTATCTGTCCCTATCTGTCCCTATCTGTCCCTATCTGTCCCTATCTGTCCCTATCTGTCCCTATCTGTCCCTATCTGTCCCTATCTGTCCCTATCTGTCCCTATCTGTCCCTATCTGTCCCTATCTGTCCCTATCTGTCCCTATCTGTCCCTATCTGTCCCTATCTGTCCCTATCTGTCCCTATCTGTCCCTATCTGTCCCTATCTGTCCCTATCTGTCCCTATCTGTCCCTATCTGTCCCTATCTGTCCCTATCTGTCCCTATCTGTCCCTATCTGTCCCTATCTGTCCCTATCTGTCCCTATCTGTCCCTATCTGTCCCTATCTGTCCCTATCTGTCCCTATCTGTCCCTATCTGTCCCTATCTGTCCCTATCTGTCCCTATCTGTCCCTATCTGTCCCTATCTGTCCCTATCTGTCCCTATCTGTCCCTATCTGTCCCTATCTGTCCCTATCTGTCCCTATCTGTCCCTATCTGTCCCTATCTGTCCCTATCTGTCCCTATCTGTCCCTATCTGTCCCTATCTGTCCCTATCTGTCCCTATCTGTCCCTATCTGTCCCTATCTGTCCCTATCTGTCCCTATCTGTCCCTATCTGTCCCTATCTGTCCCTATCTGTCCCTATCTGTCCCTATCTGTCCCTATCTGTCCCTATCTGTCCCTATCTGTCCCTATCTGTCCCTATCTGTCCCTATCTGTCCCTATCTGTCCCTATCTGTCCCTATCTGTCCCTATCTGTCCCTATCTGTCCCTATCTGTCCCTATCTGTCCCTATCTGTCCCTATCTGTCCCTATCTGTCCCTATCTGTCCCTATCTGTCCCTATCTGTCCCTATCTGTCCCTATCTGTCCCTATCTGTCCCTATCTGTCCCTATCTGTCCCTATCTGTCCCTATCTGTCCCTATCTGTCCCTATCTGTCCCTATCTGTCCCTATCTGTCCCTATCTGTCCCTATCTGTCCCTATCTGTCCCTATCTGTCCCTATCTGTCCCTATCTGTCCCTATCTGTCCCTATCTGTCCCTATCTGTCCCTATCTGTCCCTATCTGTCCCTATCTGTCCCTATCTGTCCCTATCTGTCCCTATCTGTCCCTATCTGTCCCTATCTGTCCCTATCTGTCCCTATCTGTCCCTATCTGTCCCTATCTGTCCCTATCTGTCCCTATCTGTCCCTATCTGTCCCTATCTGTCCCTATCTGTCCCTATCTGTCCCTATCTGTCCCTATCTGTCCCTATCTGTCCCTATCTGTCCCTATCTGTCCCTATCTGTCCCTATCTGTCCCTATCTGTCCCTATCTGTCCCTATCTGTCCCTATCTGTCCCTATCTGTCCCTATCTGTCCCTATCTGTCCCTATCTGTCCCTATCTGTCCCTATCTGTCCCTATCTGTCCCTATCTGTCCCTATCTGTCCCTATCTGTCCCTATCTGTCCCTATCTGTCCCTATCTGTCCCTATCTGTCCCTATCTGTCCCTATCTGTCCCTATCTGTCCCTATCTGTCCCTATCTGTCCCTATCTGTCCCTATCTGTCCCTATCTGTCCCTATCTGTCCCTATCTGTCCCTATCTGTCCCTATCTGTCCCTATCTGTCCCTATCTGTCCCTATCTGTCCCTATCTGTCCCTATCTGTCCCTATCTGTCCCTATCTGTCCCTATCTGTCCCTATCTGTCCCTATCTGTCCCTATCTGTCCCTATCTGTCCCTATCTGTCCCTATCTGTCCCTATCTGTCCCTATCTGTCCCTATCTGTCCCTATCTGTCCCTATCTGTCCCTATCTGTCCCTATCTGTCCCTATCTGTCCCTATCTGTCCCTATCTGTCCCTATCTGTCCCTATCTGTCCCTATCTGTCCCTATCTGTCCCTATCTGTCCCTATCTGTCCCTATCTGTCCCTATCTGTCCCTATCTGTCCCTATCTGTCCCTATCTGTCCCTATCTGTCCCTATCTGTCCCTATCTGTCCCTATCTGTCCCTATCTGTCCCTATCTGTCCCTATCTGTCCCTATCTGTCCCTATCTGTCCCTATCTGTCCCTATCTGTCCCTATCTGTCCCTATCTGTCCCTATCTGTCCCTATCTGTCCCTATCTGTCCCTATCTGTCCCTATCTGTCCCTATCTGTCCCTATCTGTCCCTATCTGTCCCTATCTGTCCCTATCTACTGCATGCAGGTTCTAAGGCCGCTCTCACACACGTGTTCAGAAAACGCAGCTTGAAATAGTGACCAGAATTTTAAGCAGTGTTTTCTAACACAGGTTACAGCGTTTGACGGCGCTTTTTAATGCACCCCATCATTGTGGTGGGTGATGAGGTGTGTTAAAACCACGAAAACGCAAAAATAGAACAGACAGCTCTGAAAAATCACAGTGATAGGGACACCGCGTTCCAGCGCGGATGTAAGCTCATTGATATCTATGGGAGTGTTGTACCGTGGTTAGTACGGCACTCGGGGCGCTGTGCTCATAGCGGTAAAAAGCGGTGTGTGTGAGAGTGGCCTGCGGAGCTACAAACAAATTTTCATGTGCAGGAAAGATTACGTAAAGGGGCAGATCATGTTTGCAGCACGATCTAGGTATGAGTATGGGGGAGTGTGGGGTGGAGGCCCCGAGCGGAACTTTTCCACCCGGGTCCCTGAGCCCTTAGGTACGCCCCTGATTGAGCGTGTTCTCTCTCCAGTACTTCTATGGAGAAGGAACGCGCAGCCACAATGACGTCGATACCCAGACATCGGCACACTATGTCCTCTGCCCTCCGAATGGAACACAATATGCGTAGCAGCCGGAGATTAGCAGTAGAGACAGCGAGGACGTAATGACGTCACCAGGGGATACACTGGAAGAATGACCTCAGGATGGAGCGCAATGAGCGTTCTTGCAGGAGACTAACAACGATGACAGCAACGTGTGGATGTAATGACGTTACTAGGTGATGTACCAGTAGAACCGCCCCTCTCCCCTGGAGCAGATACAGGAACATGTGCTAACTACCTACACAATCATATGGGGTAAATATGAATACTATACTATGTTTGTTTATGTATGGCTTAATAAAGGGACTGTTATGCACAGAAACGTGTTGCCAACTTCATCTATATACCGTCCGGAACATCGCATCTATACCTTCTATATACCTTGATGTACCATCACTAGGAGGGGCTGCTGTAGTTAACATATCCCCCTCCTTCAAAGAAAGTGCCAATTACTTCTCTGGATATTGTCACCAGTGACCGCTGGATATTGTTATTACCTGTCCTACCAGCCAGGGTTTATATAAGTGACTGTTTCTTTTCTAATCTATATGTCAGGGAGGTCCCCTCATTGGAGAGCTCCCCCGTAATCCGTATAGCTCTCCCCTTCTACAGTGGATACCACCGGTGTAGGAAACCGCCTATTAGACATATATCCAGGACCACAGGTGAGACACCTGGAGATCCACACTGGGTCCAGGTCTTCACACCAGGTGAGTCCTGATCCTTTATATCACAAGGCACTTTCCTGCGGCTATATAGACTATTACTACTGGGGCTGATATAGGGGACACTATTACTACTGGGGTTAATGTAGGGGACACTATAACTACTGGGGTTAATGTAGGGGACACTATAACTACTGGGGTTAATGTAGGGGACACTATTACCACTGGGGCTAATATAGGGGACACTATTACTACTGGGTTTAATATAGGGGACACTATTGCTACTGAGGCCTTTATGGAAAGTCACTATTACTACTGGGGCTAATATAGGGGGCACTATTACTACTGAGAGTGGAGAAGGCGCAACACTCCAGGTTAAAGCAAGTAGGAAGTGACCAAAGGTGTGGAACACTTCTCTTATTTCATAATTGGGACCCACCAATAGCTTGTATATTTTAAACACCAATCAAACTGATGAAGGGGTTATCCCTGAAACGCATTTTCATAAGCTTATCACGTACTTTATTAAATAAAAGGAGAAGTTTTCCACACCTTTGGTCACTTCCTACTTGCTTTAACCTGCAGTGTTGCGCCTTCTCCACTACCCGTTTTTAGTCCTATTCTCTTGCTCTATCACCCCCCCCCCCCCCAGGTGGTGCGTCATCTGGTCAGGCAGCACCTCCACTATTGAAGTTACCACTCCACTCTCTTCACCACGTATTTAGTATTATTGTTCACACGACTGTACGCGTTTGGCTCCACCCTTTTCTTTCCTCCTCGTCCACAACTATTACTACTCTGTGGAAGTCACTATTACTACTGTGGCTAATATAGGGAACACTATTACTACTGGGTCTAATATAAGGGACACTATAACTGCGGGGTTTAATATATGGCACACTATTACTACTGGGGTTAATATAGGGGACACTATCACAACTAGGGTTAATATAGGGGACACTATTACTAATGAGGCCTCTGTGAAAGTCACTATTACTACTGTGGCTAATATAGGGGACACTATTACTACTGGGGCTAATATAGGGGACACTATTACTGCTGAGGCCACTATGGAGGTTACTATTACTACTTGGGCCAATATAGGGGACGCTATTGCTACTGAAGCCACTCTGCACGTGGCATCAAAACTCAACTTGACTTACAGTATGGAAAAGCACACAGTGGAAATGCTGCGCAATGTCCGAATTGGAAATTTCTGCACCAAATTCCATAGCATTTCCGCATCCAAAAAATAGTAAAAATCTGCTTCATTGGTGCAGATTCAGACTAGAAATCAGCTGTGTATCCGCAGCTGATTTCGTACTATGCGGCGCCCCCCTCGCCTCCTTTTGTAGGTTTCCTGCCATCAGCGCCCCCTGGCTTCCGGTCCCAGCAGCCTGGTCAGGCAGGACGCCGCTGGTTAGGTGAGGCCAGTACAGGCCGCTGGGAACCAGAAGCCAGGGAGCGCTGACAACGGGAAGCCTTTGGAGGAGGCGAGGGGAGCATAGCATAGTATGAAATTAGCTGCGGGTATGCAGCTGATTTCCAGTCAAAATCCGCACCATTGGTAATCCTGTGCTCCAACTTGGAAAAAGTTGTCCCTATCTGTCCCTATCTGTCCCTATCTGTCCCTATCTACTGCATGCAGGTTCTAAGGCCGCTCTCACACACGTGTTCAGAAAACGCAGCTTGAAATAGTGACCAGAATTTTAAGCAGTGTTTTCTAACACAGGTTACAGCGTTTGACGGCGCTTTTTAATGCACCCCATCATTGTGGTGGGTGATGAGGTGTGTTAAAACCACGAAAACGCAAAAATAGAACAGACAGCTCTGAAAAATCACAGTGATAGGGACACCGCGTTCCAGCGCGGATGTGAGTAAGCTCATTGATATCTATGGGAGTGTTGTACCGTGGTTAGTACGGCACTCGGGGCGCTGTGCTCATAGCGGTAAAAAGCGGTGTGTGTGAGAGTGGCCTGCGGAGCTACAAACAAATTTTCATGTGCAGGAAAGATTACGTAAAGGGGCAGATCATGTTTGCAGCACGATCTAGGTATGAGTATGGGGGAGTGTGGGGTGGAGGCCCCAGGGGGGGCCCCGAGCGGAACTTTTGCACCCGGGTCCCTGAGCCCTTAGGTACGCCCCTGATTGAGCGTGTTCTCTCTCCAGTACTTCTATGGAGAAGGAACGCGCAGCCACAATGACGTCGATACCCAGACATCGGCACACTATGTCCTCTGCCCTCCGAATGGAACACAATATGCGTAGCAGCCGGAGATTAGCAGTAGAGACAGCGAGGACGTAATGACGTCACCAGGGGATACACTGGAAGAATGACCTCAGGATGGAGCGCAATGAGCGTTCTTGCAGGAGACTAACAACGTGTGGATGTAATGACGTTACTAGGTGACGTACCAGTAGAACCGCCCCTCTCCCCTGGAGCAGATACAGGAACATGTGCTAACTACCTACACAATCATATGGGGTAAATATGAATACTATACTATGTTTGTTTATGTATGGCTTAATAAAGGGACTGTTATGCACAGAAACGTGTTGCCAACTTCATCTATATACCGTCCGGAACATCGCATCTATACCTTCTATATAGCTTGATGTACCATCACTAGGAGGGGCTGCTGTAGTTACCATATCCCCCTCCTTCAAAGAAAGTGCCAATTACTTCTCTGGATATTGTCACCAGTGACCGCTGGATATTGTTATTACCTGTCCTACCAGCCAGGGTTTATATAAGTGACTGTTTCTTTTCTAATCTATATGTCAGGGAGGTCCCCTCATTGGAGAGCTCCCCCGTAATCCGTATAGCTCTCCCCTTCTACAGTGGATACCACCGGTGTAGGAAACCGCCTATTAGACATATATCCAGGACCACAGGTGAGACACCTGGAGATCCACACTGGGTCCTGGTCTTCACACCAGGTGAGTCCTGATCCTTTATATCCCAAGGCACTTTCCTGCGGCTATATAGACTATTACTACTGGGGCTGATATAGGGGACACTATTACTACTGGGGTTAATGTAGGGGACACTATAACTACTGGGGTTAATGTAGGGGACACTATAACTACTGGGGTTAATGTAGGGGACACTATTGCTACTGAGGCCTTTATGGAAAGTCACTATTACTACTGGGGCTAATATAGGGGGCACTATTACTACTGAGAGTGGAGAAGGCGCAACACTCCAGGTTAAACCAAGTAGGAAGTGACCAAAGGTGTGGAACACTTCTCTTATTTCATAATTGGGACCCACCAATAGCTTGTATATTTTAAACACCAACCAAACTGATGAAGGGGTTATCCCCGAAACGCATTTTCATAAGCTTATCACGTACTTTATTAAATAAAAGGAGAAGTTTTCCACACCTTTGGTCACTTCCTACTTGCTTTAACCTGCAGTGTTGCGCCTTCTCCACTACCCGTTTTTAGTCCTATTCTCTTGCTCTATCACACCCCCCCAGGTGGTGCGTCATCTGGTCAGGCAGCACCTCCACTATTGAAGTTATCACTCCACTCTCTTCACCACGTATTTAGTATTATTGTTCACACGACTGTACACGTTTGGCTCCACCCTTTTCTTTCCTCCTCGTCCACAACTTTTACTACTCTGTGGAAGTCACTATTACTACTGTGGCTAATATAGGGAACACTATTACTACTGGGTCTAATATAAGGGACACTATAACTGCGGGGTTTAATATATGGCACACTATTACTACTGGGGTTAATATAGGGGACACTATCACAACTAGGGTTAATATAGGGGACACTATTACTAATGAGGCCTCTGTGAAAGTCACTATTACTACTGTGGCTAATATAGGGGACACTATTACTACTGGGGCTAATATAGGAGACAATATTACTGCTGAGGCCACTATGGAGGTTACTATTACTACTTGGGCCAATATAGGGGACGCTATTGCTACTGACGCCACTCTGCACGTGGCAGCAAAACTCAACTTGACTTACAGTATGGAAAAGCACACAGTGGAAATGCTGCGCAATGTCCGAATTGGAAATTTCTGCACCAAATTCCATAGCATTTCCGCATCCAAAAAGTAGTAAAAATCTGCTTCATTGGTGCAGATTCAGACTAGAAATCAGCTGTGTATCCGCAGCTGATTTCGTACTATGCGGCACCCCCCTCGCCTCCTTTTGTAGGTTTCCTGCCATCAGCGCCCCCTGGCTTCCGGTCCCAGCGGCCTGGTCAGGCAGGACGCCGCTGGTTAGGTGAGACCAGTACAGGCCGCTGGGAACCAGAAGCCAGGGAGCGCTGACAACGGGAAGCCTTTGGAGGAGGCGAGGGGAGCGTAGCATAGTATGAAATTAGCTGCGGGTATGCAGCTGATTTCCAGTCAAAATCCGCACCATTGGTAATCCTGTGCTCCAACTTGGAAAAAGATACAGGGCGATCCTCGCTTTCTATTTTAAAATGGCTCTGTTCTTATTATAATGACGGAGGAAAAAAATATACATTGTCATAAGCCCCGCCCCCTGACATATTGGCATTCTACGATAAATAGGTGGGTTTTGAGCACTCTGTCCCAAGCAGGTTTGCCATCACTGGTCTAGGTAATAAGCTTGGTTCTTGTTCTTGTTGTTGTGTCTATGTAGTAAACTCAGTTCTGGTACTGTATCTATGCAGTAGGTTTGTTGCTGGTATTGTCTAGGTAATACGTTTGGTTCTTGTATGGTATTTATGTAGTATTTCTTCACAGAATAGGATTAAAAATTAACCTTTATGGACTTAGATTAAAACCAAAGTAAATTGGCAATTAGTGCCAGAACAAAATACAACATTGATGAGAGGTGAGCCTAGATATGGACTCATCCCTCCGATATCTCCTTATTACAGGGATTCTTACGACCAAAAATGATGCTACACTTCAGAGAGGCCCTTTTAGCAAAAGGCAGTCACCAGAAATGGTGTCTCCTCAGGGGTACCATCCTAGGTGTAAATGAATTATGTGATAAGGTAGAAGAGAATCTATTATGACCATAGAAGCATCAGATATTGTGTCTCCCAAAGACCACTTTACTAGATCCCTCTAGATTCTTGGTGGATACCTATGGTGGGTAATCCAGTCGCTAGTCAGACTGAGTAATGACATAGCATGACCCACCTGGCAAAGTACCACCATATATCTATGAACCCTCTTATCCTCCATGGGGACCCAAATTGAGTGTCAGCCCAACGAATACTAAATAAGCATAATGCTCACAAATGGGTTCCAATATTATGTTAAAGACTTAGCATAGCCCACCTATAGAATACCTAGTGTCTATGGATTTACACTGAATCACCAGTGGAAAACCAAACTGAGTGCCCGCCAAAGATGGATACTGACTGTGCGTAACACTCACAAACAGGTTCCAATCTATATATATAAAATTGAATGTATGTCTGTGTGTGTGTGTGTCTGTCTGTTTGTCCTTTATGCGCTACTACACCATTCATCCGATCGCCATGAAACTTTGGGAAGTTGTTGAGTACACTCCTGGGAAGATTATAGGCATAGTACATTTATGCTACGATAAATGGCGCGAATGCGTGCGTCGTCGACAGTTACGACCCCCCCACGTAGATCGTTCGATTTCCATCATTGCCACTAATTCTCTCACTTCCCGATGTTGTAGAGACATGAAATTTGGCAGGAGCATTGATTATGTCATAAATAGGAAAAGCTAATGGGTCCCAACTCGATAATTCAATTCTATGCGCAAAAGAATTAGCGTCCAAATTTTACGTACGGAATCTAATTTTCTCGCTTCCCAATGTCATAGAAACTTGAAATTTGGCACGAGCATTGATTATGTCATAAATAGGAAAAGCTAATGGGTCCCAACTCGATTATTCAATTCTATGCGCCAAAGAATTAGCGTCCAAATTTTACGTACGGAATCGAATTCTCTCGCTTCCCAATGTAATACAAACTTGAAATTTGACACGAGCATTGATTATGTCATAAATAGGAAAACTTAATGGGTCCCAACTCGATTATTCAATTCTAAGTGCAAAAGAATTAGCGTCCAAATTTTACGTACGGAATCTAATTTTCTCGCTTTGCGATGTCATAGAAACTTGAAATTTGGCACGAGCATTGATTATGTCATAAATAGGAAAAGTTAATGGGTCCCACCCAACTCGATCATTCAATTTTAAGCGCAAAACAATTGGCGTCCAAATTTTACACTAATAGAAACTTGAAATTTGGCAGGAGCATTGATTAAGTCATAAATAGGAAAAGTTAATGGGAAGTTGTTGAGTACACTCCTGGGAAGATTACTGGCATAGTACATCTATCCTACGACAGGTGGCGTGCGTGCGAGCATCGTCGACAGTTATGCCCCCCCAGACAAAGATCGTTTGATTTCCATCTCAAGCACAAAAGCAAAAGGCATTACGAGTAACTGGATGCGTGTTCAACTACAAAATGATGCATCCGCCGAACGTTTCGCAAGACAATTGCTGGATATTGAGAATGCTGAGGTAAAATAAAAGCTGTGCTGTGATTGGTTGCTATATATTATACCGCTGAGGTAAAATGAATGCTGCGCTGTGATTCGTTGCTATTTTTTATATTGCTGAGGCAGAATAAAAGTTGCGCTGTGTTTGGTTGTTATTTCTCTTACTGCTGACGTAACATGACAGCTGCACTGTGATTGGTTGTTATATGTTATACTGCTGAGGTAACATATAAGCTGCGCTGTTATATATTATAAAGCTGAGGTAACATGAAAGCTGCGCTGTGATTGGTTGTTATATATTATACCACTGAGGTAACCTAAAAAAGCTGCGCTGTGATTGGTTGTTATCTAGATATATAAAAACGAATGTATATCTGTCTGTCTTCGCAGCAACGCGCGACGGGTAAGCTAGTGTTTTATAAAATATTCAGAATACCGCCATATATCCAGGAGATTTATCTAAATCCTCAGTGGAAAACCAAAGTGGGTGCCGGCCAAAATAGATGCTGACTGTGCATAACACTTACAAATAGATTCCAACATGTTATAAAAGATTCAGAATATCACCATGTATCCACAAGTTTTATCTAAATCCTCAGTGGAAAACCAAAGTGGGTGCCCGCCAGCTGGCCACAGGGTCAGATTTTGCTGTGGGATTCCACATATGGAATCCAGTCTGCCCGGGTGCAGCCGGCCTTAGTGTGTCCTGCCAGCTAATAGAACAGATAGCATTATCTTCTCTACCTAGCTTTAGACTCCTGATTAGAGTATTTATCCGCATCTTAGAAAGGCGTTGAGTCTTATATAATGCGCTGGTATCCATTTGTGGGTGTTACGCACAGTCAGTATCTATTTTGGCTGACACCCACTTTGGTTTTCCACTGAGGATTTAGATAAAGCTCGTAGATACATGGTGATATTCTGAATCTTTTATAACACATTGGAACCCATTTGTGGGTGTTACGCACAGTCAGCATCCATCTTTGGCGGGCACTCAGTTTGGTTTTCTGCTGGTGATTTAGTGTAAATCCATACACACAAGGTATTCTATAGGTGGGCTATGCTAAGTCAGTACTAAGTCTGGCCAGTAATCAGATCACCCACCATAGGTAGAGTCTTTGACATAATATTGGAACCTATTTGTGAGCATCATGCCTAGTTAGTATTCGTTGGGCTGACACTCACTTTGGGTCTCCACGGAGGATAAGAGGGTCCATAGACATATGGTGGTACTTTGTGAGGTGGGTCATGCTTTCTCATTACTCAGTCTGACTAGTCACTAGATTACCAACCATAGGAATCCACCAAGAATCTGGAGCAGTGATTCCCAAACTTTTTCCGCCATGGAGCCCTTTTTGAAGCAAAAGTTTCTCATGGAGCCCCAAAGTGGGACAGAGGGTGTGGTCAGGGGAGGGGTTAGGGGCGTGACTTACCACAACATGATTTTTTTACCTCTGTCCTTACAAAAAGGACAGGGCCATTAAAAAAAAACCGTGAGGAAAGCTAGGGGACCGGATGGGCTATTGATATACATTATATTTTAAATTAATATGCTGCGGAATTAAATCTCGCACCACATGTCAATATCTGCACGGGTTTTGTGCAGATTTTTTCCACAACATGTGGATGAGATTTTCAATATCTTATCAACTTTGCTGCTACAGCTACTGTAAATACCGCAGCAAATCCACCCCATGTAGTAATAGTGACTCCCCTATATTGGTGGCCCTTGTAGTAATAGTGACCCTTATATTGGTGGCCCTAGTAGTAATAGTGTCCCCCTATATTGGCCCCTGTAGTAATTGCATCCCCAACAGTGGCCTCAGTAGTAATAGTGTCCCCCTATATTGGTAGCCCTAGTAGTAATAGCGTCCCCTATATTGGCCCCTGTAGTAATTGCGTCCCCCACAGTTGTCTCAGTATTAATAGTGTCCCCCTATATTGGTGGCCCCCAGAAGTAATAGTGACCCCTATATTGGAAGCCCCAGTAGTAATAGTGACCCCTTATATTAGTAACCCCAGTAGTAATAGTGTCCCCCTATATTGGTGGCCCCAGTAGTAATAGTGACCCCTATTGCGGCCCCAGTAGTGATAGCAGCTTCAGTATTGATAGCGGCCCCGATAGTAATAGGGTTTAGCAATGCGGATTACAATACGGGCGATTGGGATGGCCGTGGGCTCACTTGGAGTCTTGGGCCTGGGGCGGTCACCCTTATTATAATCCTCCATTGGTCCCAGAGTCGGCTCATGTGATCCACGTTGCTATGCCAACCGCGGGTCTTGCATGCTGATTTTCTCTGTACGGACTATCCAGACACTGCTACAGCGGAGCACACTATGGGAAACCCTGATCTAGAGGGATCTAGTAAAGTGGCCTTTGGGAGACACAATATCTGATGCTTCAATGGTCATAATAGATCCTCTTCTACCTTTTCACCTTTGGGTGCCTTCACACTTGCGATCGCGATATCGATGCGTTTTTTTAACGCAAACGTCAATGGGACTTTCTAATGTTAAAAATGCATCACACAAAAATCGTAAGTTTGTGTTTTGTGATTTTTGTGCGATCCGTTTTTAACATTAGAAAGTCCTATTGACATTTGCGTTAAAGAAATGCAGCGATATCGCAAGTGTGGAGGCGCCCTTAGGATGGTATCCCTGAGGCAAAACCATTTCTGTGATTCCTTTGTATTTATGCAGTAAGATTACTTCTGTTATTACATTTATGTAGTAAGCTCAGTTCTGGTAATGTGTCTAACGAGGGTTAAAGGTAAAAGGGATGGCATGGTGGAGGAAGAAGCAAAGGGGGACGGGTAGAAGCCAAGGGGTTAATGGGGTTCTTGTAGTCTCTCCAGTGTTTGAAGCAATATCCATCATGTAGTTTATAGACATAGACTTCCTTTGTGGCACACCAGCAGTCAGAGGAGCGGTTATTTAATATACATTACTAACATCCAGAAGTTAAGGGCACTTTGGATAAAACACACCGGAGTAAATGGTTTTATTTATTACACTCATTTATATAGCACATACATACTCCACAGCGCTGCACACAGTTCATCAGTTACATTGGGCTTTGTCCCCGTAGGGGCTCACAATCTATATGCACACATGAGGATGTCTTTGGAGGAAGCACACAAAAACATGATGGCAGATATGATACCTGGACCCAGTGCTTAAAGGGATTGTCCAGTTACAAACAATTGATGGATCCATCTGGAGGACAGCAGATTAGCAGGTATCTGCTTACCGAAATCTCTGCTAGTCAGTTGTCTTTTGTGTCAGTACACTTTTGCACTGAACAGATTTCTGCATGTAGCAGACAGCTCCATTCTCGCTGCAGTGGCCTGGTTTGGTACTACAGGCCAAGTTGCCATTAAAGTAGCTTTGCTTGTAATACCACGTCTGACCTCTACAGTGGTAATGGAGCTGTCTGCTTCCTGCAGAACTCTAGGTAAATGCACAAGCACATCAGCCCAGATAACAGCTGATCAGTGGAGATCCTAGGTGGTGGAGCCCCACCAATCTACTATTTATGGCTTATCATGCAGATAGGCTCATCAATAATTTGGAACTGGACCACTCCGTTAAAGACAACAGTGCTACCAACTGAACCGTCATGTTGCCTGTAGTAAATCTGCCCCATAGTCTTTTTTTATTCAAAACCTGCACTTTTTTGAATTATGGTGTTTTTTAATCACATTTTTGCTGCAAAAAATGCTGCATCTACATGTTATCTGTCAGTGAATAGTAAATAATAAAAGCCAAAAAACCTGGTGTGTGTTGTGTTTATTTTTGTGGCACATTTTCTCTCTTTTGCAGCTTGAGTTCATGAAGTTGTTTTGGCAAACAGCGGCCT
Organism: Eleutherodactylus coqui; assembly: GCF_035609145.1. Classification (NCBI taxonomy): domain Eukaryota; kingdom Metazoa; phylum Chordata; class Amphibia; order Anura; family Eleutherodactylidae; genus Eleutherodactylus; species Eleutherodactylus coqui. Next base: position 83,922,764 of record NC_089847.1, read on the forward strand.
GTATTTTGCTGTAGCTCCTCAGTGGAGATATTCACAGACCTGCCGCACTTACAGCGGGTTCATCACTTGTCTGTAAACACCAATCTCTGTGGCTTTCATGTAACACAGAGGACGGGCGGCGATGGCGCTGTGATCACCTCCGCTGAGGAGCAATGGCCGGACATACACATCTCCTTATACCCACATTAAGGCTGCGTTCACAAGTCGGTGATTTGGTGCAGATTTTTTCACAGATTTGTATGCGGATCTGCAGCAGATTTCATCCTTTCAATTAAATTCAAATTGTATGGGTGAATTCTGCAGCAGATCTGCACCAAAATCCACAGCAAATCAACAAATTGTGAACGCATCCTAAAAACACGTCATCTAAACACGACCTGGAAGAAAGCCAAAAACTGTACTTTTCAGCAGCACATCTATTAATCACAGTAACATTTCACATTACACAATGTACATAAATACAATGGAATACAATGTAACATTTCTATCACTTTCCCCTTCTTTCTCCCCGGAATACAACATACATGAATTGTAAAAAGACAACTAACCAGAAAACTGTACTTTTCAGCAGCTCATCTATAATCACAGTAACATCTGGTATTTCACATTATACAATGTACATAAATACAATGGAATACAATGTAACATTTCTATCCCTTTCCCCCTTCTTTCTCCCCGGCAGACAACATATAAACCATCAGACATGGCGGGTACAGTGTGTGGGACCCTGAGGGAGCGTTCACACCCAGCAGATCTGGTGCCAAAAATCCACACCAAAATCCATGTCCAATCACATGCCAAAACCCCCCTCACAATCTGTACTATTGGCGCGGACTCTGACACAGAGTTTGGTGTGGATCTGCACCAACATCTACCACATGCAGCGCTTCCCAGACCTCCGGCGGTACCTGAGCCTCCCGGGTCTTCTTTCTTGATCTTTACAGGTGGATCCTTTTCTTCCTCTGAAGAATCCAGATGCCTCTTCTTGGGTTGTTTCTTACCCCTGAGGTCTTTCTTCACCGAATGAGTCGGTGGAATGATGGACTTCATTGCAGTCGATGTTTTCTTCCTCCTCTTCCTCCTTTGGCTTTTCTTTGAAGTCAGTGATGAGTCCAAGATGTGTCTTGGTCTTTTCTCTCCTTTCTCCCTCCGAATTTGCTCCATAAAATCGCTCTGCCCTGGTCCAGCAGACATCGCCTCCTTCTCCATCGCCAGTCTCCAACACTCTCAACTGCCAACCGCCGTGACAACACAATTGCCCTGGCTGTTACCATGACAGCAGTCATGTGATCAGTAACTGACCAATCACAGCCAACCATGATAAGTTTGAAAGCGTATGTCCGCAGGTACTGAGATGTGAGGAAGGACATTTACAGGAATATTCTCACCAGTTTCTTCAGACTAATGATAATCTTTATTAGTAAAGTGGGAACTTGCCATGTCCGTGTGCTGAAGCTGTCCAGAACTTGCCGGGGGATGATATTTGAGGGGGACATTCACATACTTACAGTTTGTCTTTCTTTTTGCCCTTTACTATTATTCTACACAATATCGTCAACTTGTATAAAACCGTGAATCCGTCCACCATATTAATCTGCTCATAGAGATGAGCATCTGTAATCATCCACTTTGCGGTTGTGTCATTGTTTAGTAGATTTCTCATTATGTCCCCATTTTTCCCCATATGACATGATGATAGCTGACATCCCGGCCCGGTCTCTTGTATAGATATGGTGATTAATGATGATATCTCTCCACAAGGTGCCTCAATAATTCTACTTGTAATTGGCGCACACACGTTCTGGGTCTCTAAATCCTTCGCTCCCCACGGCACGGACATAGAGAAAATGATAAAATCCTGACCGCCGCTGGCACCATCAGCTGATTATTGAAGACTGATCTATCAGGTGACAAATGACCTTTTAGGCCACTTTCACACAAGTGGGTCTATAAATCTATGTAATACGGATCCGCAATCTAGATGTATGACAGCGGAAATTGTATCAGTAACCGGATGCAGAAGCCGCCATGTGTATCAGTCATCCCTATACACCAATCATAATGGCGCCAAGAAATAATGAAAATCACAAAGCTCATTAAACATGTGATTATATGTACACACCACTAAAACAATTAACCCCTTAGTGATAAAGCCCGTTTGCACCTTTAATGACTGACTAATTTGTGAGGTATTTTCATTGCCGCATTCCTAGAGCCATAACTTTTTAATTCTTCTGTCAACATTGCCATATGCGGCTTGTTTTTTAAGGACATCATTTGTAGGTACACAATGTACTGTATAACTTTTATTTAAAAAATTTAGGGGAAAAAAAAGAAACTCCATTTGTTTTTTGTATTTTATTTATGACGTTCAGTGTGAAGAATATATAATGTGATAAGATTATTCTCTGGTCGGCCCGCTCCGGCGATACCAAGTTTATACAGTTTTTTTGAATGTTTTGTTTTAATACTTTTGTGTATTTGGTATCGCCTAGGGCCGCCTTCACACGGGTGAGGAAATCCCACAAGATTTGTGCATTGCAAGACGCACAAATCTCTCATAAACATGAACCCCATTCTTCTGAATGGGTTCATACACACAAGTGAAGTTTTATCACATCACACCACAATCGCAACAATTTCTAAATCTTTTGTCACATCTCCCATTGTTCGTGGGGAATTCACATGGTGGCAAGTGCAATATTTGACTGTGATTCACGGCCTGACATCGCACTCGCCCGTGTGAAGTTAGCCTGAGGAGAGCAGCGAGTGTCTTAAAGGGGTTGTCCCGCGCCGAAACGGGTTTTTTTTTTTTTAACCCCCCCCCCCCCGTTCGGCGCGAGACATCCCCGATGCAGGGGTTAAAAAAACAAACAGCACAGCGCTTACCTGAATCCCGGCGGTCCGGCGTCTTCATACTCACCTGCTGAAGATGGCCGCCGGGGTCTGCTCCCTCCGTGGACCGCAGCTCTTCTGTGCGGTCCATTGCCGATTCCAGCCTCCTGATTGGCTGGAATCGGCACGTGACGGGGCGGAGCTACACGGAGCCGGCATTCAGCACGAGCGGCTCCATTGAATACAGCAGAAGACCCGGACTGCGCAAGAACGGCTAATTTGGCCATCGGAGGCCGAAAATTAGTCGGCACCATGGAGACGAGGACGCCAGCAACGGAGCAGGTAAGTATAAAACTTTTGATAACTTCTGTATGGCTCATAATTAATGCACAATGTACATTACAAAGTGCATTAATATGGCCATACAGAAGTGTATAGACCCACTTGCTTCCGCGGGACAACCCCTTTAAATGTTTCCATGTGTAATTTGTCTAATCGTGGATGTACAGCCCGGTCTTTAACAATGCTTTGGTAGCCTTCTCTAACTTCATGCATCTCTAGAACACGTCCGAGGTCTTCTGGAAGTGTTTTGGAATTGAAACATAGTTTATGCTAACTAATCATTTATTGGAAGAACAGATTTGCCGGTAGCCGGACTTTTAAAAGCTTTGTGTGCCTTTTTTAAGAAAGGGCAAAGCACACGTGAACCGATTCTATCAAATTAGTCCTAAGGTTATTCTCACACATGCGTTCAGAAAATGCATTTTACCGTGGTGAGTGTGAGAGCAACCTAAGAGAAACCAAATGCAGAGGTTCACTTACTTTCTCTCCCTGCACTGTGGATGGTTACTCAATGTGTTCAATAAAAGACGTGAATGGAACAACTGTTTGTTACAATTATAGACAAATACAATGTAAATGATGTGACTGAGGCCTCCCTCACACAGGTATATGCAGAAACACAGTTTTTTTTCAACGCTGCGTTTACTGTGGTTTTAGCAGCGCTGGCATGCCTTGTGGCAGCGTTTTGGATACGTTTTCAGCACAGCTAAAAACATAGCCAATGAAGCTGAAAAGGAAAAAAAAAAAGCAATACTCACCTAGGAAGTGCCGTCAGGGTCCCTCCCGCTGGTCTCCAGCGCTGCTCCGGGCTTCCCCTGCACTGACAGATCATCTATTGTTGGGAGCGAGGTTTGAGAACCCCATCTCCAACAATAGATTACTGTGATTGGTTCTCAGTGCTGGCTCAGCCAATCAGAGCCGTGAAATCATTTTCAGCCAATCTGAAACTGCTGCCCATTCATTTCAATGGGCAATGAATGGCTGAAAATGGGCAAAGATAGAACATGAACAACTTGCTGTTGAAGACGCTGCATTTTGACGCGTGTGTGAACAGCCCCATTGAAATGAATGGTAGAGTTGTAGAGCATTTAGCGCAGGGCTGAAAAGGCACTGCTAAATGCTATACAAAAATATCTGTCTGAGGGAGCCCTTAAGCAACATTCAGACCAGGTTATTAGTAAGCAATGCAGAAATGCAGTGGATTACATAGTAACATAGTATGTTAGGCTGAATGAAGACAATGTCCATCTAGTTCAGCCTGTTTCAACCCCTAGTTGATCCAGGGTAGTGTTTCCCAACTCCAGTCCTCATGGAGCCCCAACAGGTCATGTTTTCAGGATTTCCTCAGTGTTGCACAGGTGATGTAATTATAGTCAATACCTCAGACATTTCCACAGGTGTTCTTACTATAGGAGATCCTGAAACCATGACCTGTTGAGGTGCCTTGAGGACTGGAGTTGGGAAACACTGATCCAGAGGAAGGCAAAGAACCCCAAGAGGCAGAAGCCAATTAGCCCATTTGGGGAAAAATTCCTTCCAGACTCCGTAATGGCAATCAGAATAATCCCTGGATCAACTTTCATAGTTCCTACCTAAATATAAGACCCAGAACTACAAACCTGCTGGTCACCTAATGTCTATATCCTGTAATATCCTTCCACTCTAGATAGATGTCTAGTCTCCTCTTAAACTCCTCTATGGATTTTGCCATCACCACGTCCTCAGGCAGAGAGTTCCACAGTCTCACTGCTCTTACAGTAAAGAACCCCCTTATGTGTTGGTGATAGAACCCGCTTTCTTCTAGACATAAAGGATGCCCTCTTGTTACCGTCGCAGTCCTGGGTATAAACAGATCATGGGAGAGATCCTTGTATTGTCCCCTCATGTATTTATACATAGTTATTTGATCACCCATTAGCCATCTTTTTTCCAGGGTAAATAATCCCAATTTGGATAGCCTCTCTGGGTATTCCAGTCCTCTCATGTATTAGTTTAGTTGCTCTTCTTTGAACCCCCTCCAGCACTGTAACATCTTTCCTGAGCAGCGGTGTCCAGAACTGTACACAGTATTCCATGTGAGGCCTGACAAGTGCCTTATATAGTGGGAGGATAATGTTCTCGTCCCTCGTCCCTATACCTTTTTTAAGGCACCTCAAAACTTTATTTGCTTTTGCAGCAGCTGACTGGCATTGATTGCTACAATTAAATCTACAATCCACTAGTACCCCGAGGTCTTTTCCCATCTCACTTTTCCCTAGCAGTACCCCATTTATTGTATATTGGTGACATCTGTTTCTCCTGCCCATGTGCATAACCTTACATTTATCAACATTGAACTTCATTTGCCATTTTTCTGCCCAAGCCCCCAGCTTATCTAGGTCCTTTTGAAGCCGCACATTGTCCTCCGTTGCATTAATTATATTGTATAATTTTGTGTCATCTGCAAATATTGATATTTTACTGTGCAGCCCCTCTATCAGGCCTTTGAACAGAATGGGGCCTGGTACTGAGCCCTGTGGCACCCCACTAGGGATGGTGGCCCAATCAATCAGAGTACCACTTATTACCACTCTCTGCTTTCTATCTCTGAGCCAATTGTTTACCCATATACACACATTTTCACCCAATCTAAGCTGTCTCATTTTATATACCAACTTATTCTGCAGCACGGTGTCAAATACTTTAGAGAAGTCCAGATATACGAGATCAATAGACTCTCCCAGGTCCAGCCTAGAACTTACTTCATCGTAGAAGCTGATCAAATTGGTCTGATATGATCGACCCCTCATGAACCCGTGCTGGTGAGGAGTTATTCCGTTGTTCTCTAGGATGGCGTTTCTCAGAAACCCCTTGAATATTTTTCCAGTTATTGAAGTGAGACTTACCAGCCTGTAGTTACCAGGCTCTCTTTTGGATAGGAAATAGTGGTCTAGCCATCACATCACTTAGTTTCCTTAGAACCCTTGGGTGTGTTTCATCTGGACCCGGCGATTTATCGATTTTAATCCTTTGGAACCGGCTCTGCACTTCCTCCTGTGTTTGGTATGCAATATGTAGCTGGGGATTCGTTTTATCCCCCTGCATCTCATGTGACATTTCCTTTTCGTTAGGGAATACACTTGAATTGCACTGACACATGGAATAAATATAGTGTTTTGGCATGCATAAAAGGTAATGAGGTCTATGGATACACACAGAACAGAAAAAAAAACTATGCAAAATGTAAATGTAAAAGAGCCTAATAAATACAGTATAGCCAAAAAAAGGAAAAACCTGATTGTTTGCTATGAGCAACTACTCAACTTTTCCGCTTTACAATTATAAGGGTATGTTCATACATGATGAACTTCACTCCTTGGGATGAATGGAGTGAAATCTGCTGTGAATCTACAATCTCAATATCAAAATCTGTACCTAAATCATCCCTACTGACCACAATACATTAATGCATGATTACAGAGCCACATTGGTATCTGGGCGAAAGCATTATCTACCTTTAAACTTTTGATGGCCAATTAACTATTAACGACTTAGCTGATCTGTAGGAGTCCCAGGTAGTAGACCATGTCCTATCCTCAGGATGTCTGCAGAGTCAACGGGTCAGTGAATGGAGCTGGAAGTAGAGCGCTCTGAACACAGTCGGCTACTGATAAACTATTGATCTATTCTGAGAATAGGCCATCAATACTTCGTTAAAGGGGTTGTCCACTTTTGAACAGGTAAAGGCTAGAGATGAGCGAGCACCAAAATGCTCGGGTGCTCATTACTCGGGACGAACTTTTCGCGATGCTCGAGGGTTCGTTTCGAGTAACGAACCCCATTGAAGTCAATGGGCGACCCGAGCATTTTTGTATTTCGCCGATGCTCGCTAAGGTTTCCTTGTGTGAAAATCTTGGCAATTCAAGAAAGTGATGGGAACGACACAGCAACGGATAGGGCAGGCGAGGGGCTACATGTTGGGCTGCATCTCAATTTCCCAGGTCCCACTATTAAGCCACAATAGGGGCAAGAGTGGGCCCCCCCCCCTCCCAAAAACTTTTACTTCTGAAAAGCCCTCATTAGCATGGCATACCTAAGCTAAGCACCACACTAGCTACAACAAAGCACAATCACTGCCTGCATGACACTCCACTGCCACTTCTCCTGGCTTACATGCTGCCCAACCGCCCCCCCTCCCCCCACAGCGCACACCAAAGTGTCCCTGCGCAGCCTTCAGCTGCCCTAATGCCACACCACCCTCATGTCTATTTAGAAGTGCGTCTGCCATGAGGAGGAACCGCAGGCATACACTGCAGAGGGTTGGCACGGCTAGGCAGCGACCCTCTTTAAAAGGGGCGGGGCGATAGCCCACAATGCTGTACAGAAGCAATGAGAAATATAATCCTGTGCCACCGCCATCAGGAGCTGCATACGTGGGCATAGCAATGGGGAACCTATGTGCCACACACTATTCATTCTGTCAAGGTGTCTCTGCATGCCCCAGTCAGACCGGGCTTTTTAATTCATAGACACAGGCAGGTACAACTCCCTATTGTGAAGTCCCTGTTGACCGACAGCATGGGTGGCTCCCTGGAACCCACCGGCGGTACATAAAAATATCCCATTGCATTGCCCAACACAGCTGAGGTAGTAATGTCGTGCTTAATGCAGGTGGGCTTTGGCCCACACTGCATGCCCCAGTCAGACTGGGGTTCTTTACAAGTGGAAACAGATGCATTTATAATTCCCTGTGGACCCACAGCATGGGTGGGTGCCAGGAAGCCACCGGCGGTACATAGAAATATCCCATTGCATTGCCCAACACAGCTGAGGTAGTAATGTCGTGCTTAATGCAGGTGGGCTTCGGCCCACACTGCATGCCCCAGTCTGACTGGGGTTCTTTACAAGTGGAAACAGATGCATTTATAATTCCCTGTGGACCCACAGCATGGGTGGGTGCCAGGAAGCCACCGGCGGTACATAGAAATATCCCATTGCATTGCCCAACACAGCTGAGGTAGTAATGTCGTGCTTAATGCAGGTGGGCTTCGGCCCACACTGCATGCCCCAGTCTGACTGGGGTTCTTTACAAGTGGAAACAGATGCATTTATAATTCCCTGTGGACCCACAGCATGGGTGGGTGCCAGGAAGCCACCGGCGGTACATAGAAATATCCCATTGCATTGCCCAACACAGCTGAGGTAGTAATGTCGTGCTTAATGCAGGTGGGCTTCGGCCCACACTGCATGCCCCAGTCAGACTGGGGTTCTTTACAAGTGGACACATGTAGGTTAAACTCTGTGTGCACCTACAGCATGGGTGGCTCCCTGGAACCCACCGGCGATACACAAAAATATCCCATTGCATTGCCCAACACAGCTGAGGTAGTAATGTCGTGCTTAATGCAGGTGGGCTTCGGCCCACACTGCATGCCCCAGTCTGACTGGGGTTCTTTACAAGTGGAAACAGATGCATTTATAATTCCCTGTGGACCCACAGCATGGGTGGGTGCCAGGAAGCCACCGGCGGTACATAGAAATATCCCATTGCATTGCCCAACACAGCTGAGGTAGTAATGTCGTGCTTAATGCAGGTGGGCTTCGGCCCACACTGCATGCCCCAGTCAGACTGGGGTTCTTTACAAGTGGACACATGTAGGTTAAACTCCGTGTGCACCTACAGCATGGGTGCCTCCCTGGAACCCACCGGCGATACACAAAAATATCCCATTGCATTGCCCAACACAGCTGAGGTAGTAATGTCGTGCTTAATGCAGGTGGGCTCCGGCCAACACTGCATGCCCCAGTCAGACTGGTAATATGTACCTTAACAGTAACCGCGTTGGTGGTAATGTGGTGGTGACTGCGGACCTAGTAGCGCGGTTTTATTTTGTTGGTTTTCGGAATGTGGCCAGGATTAAGTGGGCCGTGGCGGGGGATGTTTTGGAGGCACTACATGTCCTCTCCACGTGTCCGTGGTTATATGCACCTTAACAGTAACAGCGTTGGTGGGAAATGGCCTCGTCGCCATCATGTCTTTGGGAAGCCTCTGTTTCCACACCCCAGAGACATACCATTAGCAGCGGTATAGCCAGAGCCCAGAATTAGTAACATTTCAGCCGTAGCATTAGCGACAGGCCCCACTAACATATCACTAGCAGCATTTTAGGGGGAGCACAGTCTTAGTTCCATTTCAGTAATAGTAGCAGCCTACACAGGCCCCAGTAACAATTCCGAAGCAGCAGTATAGTGGGAGTGCAGTCTTAGTTCCATTTCAGTAGCTGCAGTATAGCCAAGGCCCAAGTTACATTTATGTAGCTAAAGTGTAGGCCAACCCCACACACACTTCTGTACCATGAGTGCAGGCGAAGAACATAGAAATTGCTATGATTACACTGTAGGTGAGGGCCCCAAAACATTGGTGTACCAACAGTACTAATGTACCTCAGTAAAAATTGGCCATGCCCAACCAAGATGGCAGGTGAAACCCATTAATCGCTTTGGTTAATGTGGCTTAAGTGGTAACTAGGCCTGGAGGCAGCCCAGTTTAACAAAAAATTGGTTCAAGTTAAAGTTTCAACGCTTTTAAGAGCATTGAAACATACAAAAATTGTTTAGAAAAATTAGATGAGTGAGCCTTGTGGCCCTAACAAAAATTGCCTGTTCAGCGTGATTACGTGAGGTTTCAGGAGGAGGAGTAGGAGGAGGAGGAGGAATATTAGACACAGATTGATGAAGCAGAAATGTCCCCGTTTTGGATGGTGAGAGAGAACGTAGCTTCCATCCGCGGGTGCAGCCTACGTATTGCTTACGTATCGCTGCTGTCCGCTGGTGGAGAAGAGAAGTCTGGGGAAATCCAGGCTTTGTTCATCTTGATCAGTGTTAGCCTGTCGGCACTGTCGGTTGACAGGCGGGTACGCTTATCTGTGATGATTCCCCCAGCCGCACTAAACACCCTCTCCGACAAGACGCTAGCCGCAGGACAAGCAAGCACCTCCAGGGCATACAGCGCGAGTTCAGGCCACGTGTCCAGCTTCGACACCCAGTAGTTGTAGGGGGCAGAGGCGTCATGGAGGACGGTCGTGCGATCAGCTACGTACTCCCTCACCATCCTTTTACAGTGCTCCCGCCGACTCAGCCTTGACTGGGGAGCGGTGACACAGTCTTGGTGGGGAGCCATTAAGCTGTCCAGGCCCTTAAAGACTGTTGCACTGCCTGGGCTGTACATGCTGCTCGATCTACGCACCTCCCCTGCTACCTGGCCCTCGGAACTGCGCCTTCTGCCACTAGCGCTGTCGGATGGGAATTTTACCATCAGCTTGTCCGCCAGGGTCCTGTGGTATAGCAACACTCTCGAACCCCTTTCCTCTTCGGGAATGAGAGTGGGAAGGTTCTCCTTATAGCGTGGGTCGAGCAGTGTGTACACCCAGTAATCCGTAGTGGCCAGAATGCGTGTAACGCAAGGGTTACGAGAAAGGCATCCTAACATGAAGTCAGCCATGTGTGCCAGGGTACCTGTACGCAGCACATGGCTGTCCGCACTAGGAAGATCACTTTCAGGATCCTCCTCCTCCTCCTCCTCAGGCCATACACGCTGAAATGATGACAGGCAAGCAGCATGGGTACCATCAGCAGTGGGCCAAGCTGTCTCTTCCCCCTCCTCCTCATCCTCCTCATGCTCCTCCTCCTCCTCCTGAACGCGCTGAGATATAGACAGGAGGGTGCTCTGACTATCCAGCGACATACTGTCTTCCCCCGGCTCTGTTTCCGAGTGCAAAGCGGCTGCCTTTATGGTTTGCAGGGAACTTCTCAAGATGCATAGCAGAGGAATGGTGACGCTAATGATTGCAGCATCGCCGCTCACCACCTGGGTAGACTGCTCAAAGTTTCGAAGGACCTGGCAGATGTCTGCCAACCAGGCCCACTCTTCTGAAAAGAATTGAGGAGGCTGACTCCCACTGCGCCGCCCATGTTGGAGTTGGTATTCCACTATAGCTCTACGCTGCTCATAGAGCCTAGCCAACATGTGGAGCGTAGAGTTCCACCGTGTGAGCACGTCGCACAGCAGTCGGTGCACTGGCAGATTAAACCGATGTTGCAGGGTGCGCAGGGTGGCAGCGTCCGTGTGGGACTTGCGGAAATGTGCGCAGAGCCGGCGCACCTTTACGAGCAGGTCTGACAAGCGTGGGTAGCTTTTCAGAAAGCGCTGAACCACCAAATTAAAGACGTGGGCCAGGCATGGCACGTGCGTGAGGCTGCCGAGCTGCAGAGCCGCCACCAGGTTACAGCCGTTGTCACACACGACCATGCCCGGTTGGAGGCTCAGCGGCGCAAGCCAACGGTCGGTCTGCTCCGTCAGACCCTGCAGCAGTTCGTGGGCCGTGTGCCTCCTATCTCCTAAGCTGAGTAGTTTCAGCACGGCCTGCTGACGCTTGCCCACCGCTGTGCTGCCACGCCGTGCGACACTGACTGCTGGCGACGTCCTGCTGCTGCTGACACATCTAGATTGCGAGACAGAGGTTGAGGAGGAGGAGGAGGAGGAGGGTGCTTTAGTGGAAGAAGCATACACCGCCGAACATACCACCACCGAGCTGGGGCCCGCAATTCTGGGGGTGGGTAGGACGTGAGCGGTCCCAGGCTCTGACTCTGTCCCAGCCTCCACTAAATTCACCCAATGTGCCGTCAGGGAGATGTAGTGGCCCTGCCCGCCTGTGCTTGTCCACGTGTCCGTAGTTAAGTGGACCTTGCCACTAACCGCATTGGTGATGGCGCGTACAATGTTGCGGGAGACGTGGTCGTGCAGGGCTGGGACGGCACATCGGGAAAAGTAGTGGCAAATGGGAACTGAGTAGCGCGGGGCCGCCGCCGCCATCATAGCTTTGAAAGCCTCCGTTTCCACAACCCTATACGGCAGCATCTCAAGGCTGATAAATTTGGCTATGTGGACGGTTAACGATTGAGCGTGCGGGTGCGTGGCGGCGTACTTGCGCTTGCGCTCCAACACTTGCGCTAGTGACGGCTGGACTGTGCGGTGCGAGACATTGGTGGATGGGGCCGAGGACAGCGGAGGTGAGGGTGTGGGTGCAGGCCATGAGACGGTAGTGCCTGTGTCCTGAGAGGGGGGTTGGATCTCAGTGGCAGGTTGGGGCACAGGGGGAGAGGCAGCGGTGCAAACCGGAGGCGGTGAACGGCCTTCGTCCCACCTTGTGGGGTGCTTGGCCATCATATGTCATGCTGGTGGTGGTCAGGCTGTTGGTGGTGGCTCCCCGGCTGATCTTGGCGCGACAAAGGTTGCACACCACTGTTCGTCGGTCGTCAGGCGTCTCGGTGAAAAACTGCCAGACCTTAGAGCACCTCGGCCTCTGCAGGGTGGCATGGCGCGAGGGGGCGCTTTGGGAAACAGTTGGTGGATTATTCGGTCTGGCCCTGCCTCTACCCCTGGCCACCGCACTGCCTCTTGCAACCTGCCCTGCTGCTGCCCGTGCCTCCCCCTCTGAAGACCTGTCCTGTGTAGGCGTTGCACACCAGGTGGGGTCAGTCACCTCATCGTCCTGCTGCTCTTCCTCCGAATCCTCTGTGCGCTCCTCCCTCGGACTTACTGCCCTTACTACTACCTCACTGCAAGACAACTGTGTCTCATCGTCATCGTCCTCCTCACCCACTGAAAGGTCTTGAGACAGTTGCCGGAAGTCCCCAGCCTCATCCCCCGGACCCCGGGAACTTTCCAATGGTTGTGCATCAGTGACGATAAACTCCTCTGGTGGGAGAGGAACCACTGCTGCCCAATCTGAGCAGGGGCCCGAGAACAGTTCCTGGGAGTCTTCCCGCTCCTGAGCATGTGTCATTGTAGTGGAGTGAGGAGGCTGGGAGGAAGGAGGAGCAGCAGACAGAGGATTCGGATTTGCAGCAGTGGACGGCGCAGAACTGTGGCTGGACGATAGGTTGCTCGAAGCACTTTCTGCCATCCAGGACAGGACCTGCTCACACTGCTCATTTTCTAATAAAAGTCTCCCGCGTGGACCCATTAATTGGGCGATGAATGTGGGGACGCCAGAAACGTGCCTCTCTCCTAATTGCGCAGCAGTCGGCTGCGACACACCTGGATCAGGAGCTCGGCCTGTGCCCACACCCTCACTTGGCCCTCCGCGTCCTCGGCCGCGTCCACGTCCTCTAGGCCTACCCCTACCCCTCAGCATGCTGTATTACCAGTGATTTGATTTCACAGGCAGGAAAGAAATTGGCGCATGCCTGCAGGCCAAATATAATTTTTTAACTTTTTTTAAAAAGGAAAGGCCCACTGCCTCTAGTGAATGAATAATAAGTTTAATAACTGTGTTGCGGCCCTGCAAAAGTGTCACAGAACTTTACTGTTGCAGAGTTATTAACTGTGGCAGAGCAGGTATTTCCCAGGCAGGAAAGAAATTGGCGCAAGGCTGCACTCAACCGTAGCTGGTTGCGTCTGATTTTTTTACGTTCTCCACGCAGCACACACGTACCCAGAGCCCTTAGGACTGACAGAGGCAGGGCAAATATACTTTTTTCCCTTTTGTTAAAAAAGAAAAGGCCCACTGCGTCTATTCAATGACTAATATAACTGTGTTGCGGCCCTGCAAAAGTGTCACAGAACTTTACTGTTGCAGAGTTATTAACTGTGGCAGAGCAGGTATTTCCCAGGCAGGAAAGAAATTGGCGCAAGGCTACACTCAACCGTAGCTGGTTGCGTCTGATTTTTTTACGTTCTCCACGCAGCACACACGTACCCAGAGCTCTTAGGACTGACAGAGGCAGGGCAAATATACTTTTTTCCCTTTTGTTAAAAAAGAAAAGGCCCACTGCGTCTATTCAATGACTAATATAACTGTGTTGCGGCCCTGCAAAAGTGTCACAGAACTTTACTGTTGCAGAGTTATTAACTGTGGCAGAGCAGGTATTTCCCAGGCAGGAAAGAAATTGGCGCAAGGCTGCACTCAACCGTAGCTGGTTGCGTCTGATTTTTTTACGTTCTCCACGCAGCACACACGTACCCAGAGCCCTTAGGACTGACAGAGGCAGGGCAAATATACTTTTTTCCCTTTTGTTAAAAAAGAAAAGGCCCACTGCGTCTATTCATTGACTAATATAACTGTGTTGCGGCCCTGCAAAAGTGTCACAGAACTTTACTGTTGCAGAGTTATTAACTGTGGCAGAGCAGGTATTTCCCAGGCAGGAAAGAAATTGGCGCAAGGCTGCACTCAACCGTAGCTGGTTGCGTCTGATTTTTTTTACGTTCTCCACGCAGCACACACGTACCCAGAGCCCTTAGGACTGACAGAGGCAGGGCAAATATACTTTTTTCCCTTTTGTTAAAAAAGAAAAGGCCCACTGCATCTATTCAATGACTAATATAACTGTGTTGCGGCCCTGCAAAAGTGTCACAGAACTTTACTGTTGCAGAGTTATTAACTGTGGCAGAGCAGGTATTTCCCAGGCAGGAAAGAAATTGGCGCAAGGCTGCACTCAACCGTAGCTGGTTGCGTCTGATTTTTTTACGTTCTCCTCGCAGCACACACGTACCCAGAGCCCTTAGGACTGACAGAGGCAGGGCAAATATACTTTTTCCCCTTTTGTTAAAAAAGAAAAGGCCCACTGCGTCTATTCAATGACTAATATAACTGTGTTGCGGCCCTGCAAAAGTGTCACAGAACTTTACTGTTGCAGAGTTATTAACTGTGGCAGAGCAGGTATTTCCCAGGCAGGAAAGAAATTGGCGCAAGGCTGCACTCAACCGTAGCTGGTTGCGTCTGATTTTTTTACGTTCTCCACGCAGCACACACGTACCCAGAGCCCTTAGGACTGACAGAGGCAGGGCAAATATACTTTTTTCCCTTTAGTTTAAAAGGAAAGGCCCACTGTGCCTATTCAATGACTAATAACTGTGTTGTGGCCCTGCCTACACAATTCTGTGCCTGTAGTATCAATGCCGGGTGCAATGCTCTGCACCGCCGATTTTGAGAAAAAAAAAAAAAAAAAAGCAACACAGCTAACAGCAGCCTGCACAGTACTCCACACAGTTAAATGTGGCCCTAGAAAGGACCGTTGAGGTTCTTGAAGGCTACACTCACTCCTAACACTCTCCCTGCCTAAGCACCACTTCTGTCCCTAATACCGGGTGCAATGCTCTGCACTGCCGATTTTGAGAAAAAAAAAAATTTTCTCCACTGCTAACAGCAGCCTGCACACACGTAGATGTGGCCCTAAGAAGGACCGTTGGGGTTCTTGAAGCCTACACTCACTACAAACACTCTCCCTACAGCAACTCCAATAGAACAGCACTTTCCCTCAGCTAACTCACACGGCATCTGAGGCGAGCCGCGGGAGGGGCCGACTTTTATACTCGGGTGACATCTGATCGCCCCAGCCACTCACAGCAGGGGGGTGGTATAGGGCTTGAACGTCACAGGGGGAAGTTGTAATGCCTTCCCTGTCTTTCAATTGGCCAGAAAAGTGCGCTAACGTCTCAGAGAGGAAACTGAAAGTAACCGGAACACCGCGTGGTACTCGTTACGAGTAACGGGCATCCCGAACACCCTGATATTCGCACGAATATCAAGCTCGGACGAGTACGTTCGCTCATCTCTAGTAAAGGCGTTTTTAAAACTTAAACCAGCTGTACACATTGAAGTGGACAAGATCGGCGGATGATCTACCGTGTGTGGGGGGAACCCAAACAGCGCCATGATGTCTACTGAGGGATGAAGCATATCGGATTTCAATATGCACAATCCAGAGATGTCAACCTGGGAGAGACTTTCACAGGACGAGTCTCTGGCCACAGCAAGAATGTGATTGGCCTTTTCATGACGTGGCTTATATAAGGGGCATGGCTATCCTACAGCAAGAGTAGTACATGGAGACACAATGGAGAATAAAGTACATGAGAGAGAAGATGAACAACATTGTTGCTGCTACACCAAGAACAAATATTACCATCATACAGTATCTATATACGGCTATTGAACAAAACAGTATCTAAAAACCAACAATACCTCCACATCATGACCACCAAGTAGTGAATGAATACCACCAGACTGAATAAAAACCACTGTCCTAACATCATAGTGAAGCTAGTGTTGGCACGCTGAGGGCTTGTGTGTGGGGGATGCCAGGGCTGGGGACATGCTCAGCCTCTGTAGTATGACACTGGGCGAAACAGAGAGGTGATTGGGTAAAGAGGCTTAGGAAATCGGGAGACTCCTAGGAATTCTGCCTGGGCTGACATGTATAACAATCGTATGTATGTATATATACACACTTGGCCAAGTCCAGTGTACATGTGAATGAGCAGTCTGACCGCAGCTGAGTATTCCCAAACACAATACAGATGTATTGTTCAATCACTAGGTTTTATTGTTGTTACTTGAAATACTGCAGGCTTGAAAAGGAGAAGCGTCCATCTTTGAACACCCTTTTGATTTTATTTTGTAGATCTTTATAGAAGTCAGAAGTCTGTTTTTCTGTTCTAGATCCATTCCATAGCCATTCTGATTGCCATGCAGCCTTATGAGCCTACTGTATACTATACTGTCTCGTTAATAAAACCACACGCAGTAAGCTCCCCCTAGTGGTGGCAACAAGCAGCCAGAATATCATCATTTAACCAGGTCTCTGCAGGAGAACTAAAGTTCTGTATCTATATGATTGTATTCCTTTTTTAAATTGTATACTGGTGTCCAAAATCCTTCCAACTTCTGATACACTTACTACTTTAGATGAATGTCAGAAAAGTGGAAAAGGTAATAATTTGTCACCAGCCATTGCTCCAAGCATGAATGCTGTGCAAGAGCTTGATCACACAGGACACCATTTGTTTTTTCTGAAAAGGGTTTTCCAGAACTTAGATACAGAAAGTAGAGATGAGCGAACGCGTTCGTCCGAGCTTGCTATTCGTGCGAATATTAGGGTGTTCGGGATGTTCGTTATTCGTAACGAACACCATGCGGTGTTCTGGTAAATTAAACTTTCTTCCCTGAGACGTTAGCGCTTTTTTTTGGCCAATATAAAGACAGGGAAGGCATTACAACTTCCCCCTGCAACGTTTAAGCCCTATACCACCCCCCTGCTGTGAGTGGCTGGGGAGATAAGGTGTCCGCCTGATATGAAAGTCTGCCCCTCCCGCTGCTCGCTATGGATGCATTCTATATGCGCTCAATGGGGCCAGCGGCAGCAGCGCTGACCCCATTGAGAACATATAGAAGACAAATCCTTCTTCTCTGGCACAGCTGTAACAGCTGTAGCAGAGAAGAACGATGTTTGCCCATTGAATTCAATGGAACCGGCAATACAGCCGACTCCACTGAATGCAATGGGCTGCCGGCGATCGCAGGATGAATGGTCGGAAAGGGGTTAAATATATAACCCCTTTCCTGCAATTCATCCAGAAATGTGTTACACTAAAAATATATACCGGCGTATAAGGCGACCGGGCGTATAAGACGACCCCCCAACTGTCACCTTATACGCCGGTAATACAGTGGAGAAAAGAATAAAAAGCATTACTTACGTTTTTAGATGATCTGCGGCGCTCCTGCAGGCTGTCGCTCCCTCCTAATCCACGGCAGAGTATTCCTTTCTCCACGAAAGACTTTAAATCCCTGCCTCCAGAAAGACACGTGCCTTCAGCCAATCACAGCCAATGACAATGATGTCATTGAATGGCTGTGATTGGCTGTGTTTCTGGAGGCGGGGATTTCAAGGCTTGAAATCCCCGCCTCCAGAAACACAGCCAATCACAGCCATTCAATGACATCATTGTCATTGGCTGTGATTGGCTGAAGGCACATGTGCTTCTGGAGGCAGGGATTTAAAGTCTTTCGTGGAGAAAGCTTGTCTGCCGTGGACCAGGAGGGAGTGACAGCCTGCAGGAGCGCCGCAGATCATCTAAAAACGTAAGTAATGCTTTTTATTCTTTGCTCCACTGTATTACCGGCGTATAAGGTGACAGTTGGGGGGTCGTCTTATACGCCCCGTCGCCTTATACGCCGGTATATATTTTTAGTGTAACACATTTCTGGATGAATTGCAGGAAAGGGGTTATATATTTAACCCCTTTCCGACCATTCATCCTGCGATCGCCGGCAGCCCATTGCATTCAGTGGAGTCGGCTGTATTGCCGGTTCCATTGAATTCAATGGGCAAACATCGTTCTTCTCTGCTACAGCTGTTACAGCTGTGCCAGAGGAGGACGATCTTTATGCTGACAGTGGGGGGGGGGGGGGGGCACTCTTGCCGCTATTGTGGCTTAATAGTGGGACCTGTGAACTTGAGATGCAGCCCACCATGTAGCCCCTCGCCTGCCCTATCCGTCACTGTGTCATTCCCATCACTTTCCTGAATTGCCCAGATTTTCACACATGAAAACCTTAGCGAGCATCGGCGAAATACAAAAATGTTCCGGTCGCCCATTGACTTCAATGGGGTTCGTTGTTCGAAACGAACCCTCGAGCATCACGGGAAGTTCGTTACGAATAACGAACACCCGAACATTTTGGTGTTCGCTCATCTCTAACAGAAAGTCATCAATATCAGATCAGTAAGGATGCAACTCCCAGCATCCTCGGCAATCAGCTATTTGAGATGGCCACACCACTCAGGAGAACACCACGGCCTCTTCCTTGGCCTGAGACGTCACGCTCATTGGTCAGAAGGACTTAGCACAGCTCAGTCTCATCCAAGCGAATGGGACCGACCTGCAAAACTGGGCACCGCCACTACGAAATAACCTGCACTGTGCGTGGTATAAAGGTCACATAGGTATACAGTGAGGTGGCCAGGAGTTGGACCCCCACGGACGCGATATTGGCGACTTATCCCAAGGATAGGTTATAACCATCTACGTCATGAGAACCCCTGTAAATAACATCCCACTCCCCCCCAAACAGCTCTGTGTGTACAAGGGTATAGAGCGGTATTTGCCATATGCCGCCCTTTTGGTTACGTTTTTACACTTCTCCTCAATGAATAAAAAGCAAACATGAAAATATTAAAAACTATTTATAATAAAAAAATTCTTAAAACCCTTAGTTGTAATGGAAGCATGTTCAATATGATTCTGAGGTAAAACATAGTCCAGCGGGCGGTGGATTACATGGAGTCTTTTTCCGGTTTGCAAACTCAGGCCCTTTGGGTAAATTGTTCTATCCGCCATTTGCACGTCCGTTCGCTGCCATCTACAGCCTAAAGCTTTGACCTAATTATGTACAATACAGAAAGGTTTTCATCACTTCTCCATATACATGTGTGAGAAGAGGGGTCTCCATGCAGATATACAGATACTAAAACGTATTTACATATACACATCAACTACTATATACTACAGCTATACAATCACATTGCTAATCCCATCAGCTCCCCTCCCTGTATCGTAATGCAGCATCACAATGGGCACTGCCAGCACAGCTGGAGTGGCAACAGCAGCAGCAACTTCTGGGCACCAGGAGGGGGTCCGCCAGGTCCTTCCGGAGGGTATCCAGCTTTCTTCGTCAAACACATCCTTCTCATCTCGAAGCTTTTTGTTCATTTCCCTAGAAAATACAAGTTCACAGCTGCATGACCAGTTATAATGCAAGGTAATGTTAGAACAACGCTGGCACTTGTACAGAAGGCACATGGGGGCATATCTACCATAAATGTAGGGTACACCATCGCTAGGGTTGTTTTTGGTAGCGGACTCTAACCAAACTTGGCATTGCATCCTTATGTGCATTTTTTGCATTGTCCAAGTTCTTCACTTGCCTATCTAGATTTCTAGAACATTCAGGACTTTTTAAAGTCAGAAAGCAAGATACAGCGCGTCACTGCCACGTTGTGTGTCTGTGTAGTGGACCAGGAGGCAGGGAGACTCTGCTGCTGCCATTTCCCCAGTACAGCTTACCCCTGACAACAATGGTATAATACTGGCAAGAACTCTTGCTGTAAGGTAATGAGCTGCATGTGTCATCGATGAGGTGAGTGATACTTTGTAAGCGGTGTCAGCGAGGTCATGCGCTATAATGGCACAAATGAGATGATAGTCTAAGTGGGGCTAGAGATGTAATGTCAGACAGGTGATGCCAAGAGGGTGAGGTGTGAGGCGGCTACTGCCCACTTTCATCACATTCTGCAGCACAGATTTTGAGAGGATTGGCTGCATTCTAGTATCTTTCACAGGCAGCAGAACTGGTGAAATAATGACACAAGTATGACCGCTGCTGCATTCATTCAGGCACACTTGGAATCCCAATTTTCATGACGATGGAGGCCAGGGGCGTACCTAAAGCCTAAGGGGCCCGAGTGCAAAAGTTCAGCTGGGCCCCCCCCCCTCCATCTGTACCCGTACCTATACCTAAACTGTGCTAATTTACAAACATGATGCAGCCCCTTGACGTAAGCCTTCTAATCAGGACTCCTTTCCTTGACTACGTAAAAACCTGTTGGTAATGTCTTAGGCTGCTTTCACACGGCCGCAAAAATTGCGTGAGATTTGTCCGTTGCAAGAACCACAAATCGCACATGAATATGACCCCATTCTTTTGAATACAATCATACACAGGAGCGATGTTTTGGTTTTCTCTGCATCGCACGAGAATCTGATGATGTGATGCGAGCTGGTTTTAACACAACAACCCCTCACATCCGTGGGGAAGGCATACATTGGCGAGTGTGATAGGGGGCAGAGTTTCACGGCCCAATATCAGACTCACTCGTGTAAAATTAGCATAAGGCCGGCTGCACACGGCTGGATTTGCATTGCGGTATATGGAGCGGGCGTCCGCCTACGGATTCCGCAGCATGTACCGGCCATAGCATGTTATGGAAAAGCGTTTTTTTCTTTACACGAGCGGAAAGCAATTGCGGTTTTCCACTCACGGAGGAAAAAGCATGGCGTGCTGTATTATAATGCATGTATATACCCAGGTTATACCAACTGTACATATATAATTATATACAGGAGAGGTATAACCTATACCAGCTGTACATATATAATTATATACAGGAGAGGTATAACCCATACCAGCTGCACATATATAATTATATACAGGAGATACACAGGTTACACCAGCATGCTACATATAGCTATATACAGGATGTGTATCCCCATGCTGGTGTAACCTGTGTATTCCCTGTATATAATTATATATGTGCAGCTGGTATAACCTATACCAGCTATACATATATAATTATAATTCCTTCTCTACTCACCTCTGCAGCAGTCTCTGGGCAGCCTGTAATGGAAAGTCCCCCGTCGTTTATCACATGACCAGAGCCTGGTCATGTGATCTGCAGCCACAGGTCCTGTTACCATGCAGGGCGGCGCTGGGTTCTGCGGCAGGCGCGCGCGCCGCTCCGAGGTCGGCTTCGGCGTCCCGGAGCTGTGCTGTCGGGGCTCTCCCGACGGCGTGGAGCAGCCAGCGTGCAGCAGCATGGGCGTGTCCGCCCGTAGGGTGCCGCCCGCTCTCCTCCACCTTCCATATGCAACAGTGGGAGAGTCGGCTCCTCCCACTCTCCGCCCCTGGGCGGAGGCTTTAAGTTAAAAGGCTGGCAGTGACCTGAGCTCACTGCCAGTTATTGGTTCTGCTAGCCTCTAGTCAGGTCTGTTCCAGTCTGCCCTAGTTGCTTGTCAGTATCCTTTCGTTTGCCTGTGAGCTCCACCTCCAGCCTTGATTTACCTAGTAAGTTTTGTTGGTCTGTTACACCTGCCTCTTCTGTCAGCACTCTGTCCCCCGTTAGTTAGTTCCATTGTGGTAGTGGCCAGGTCCCTAGCTAGTACAGGGACCGCCGCCCAGTTGTCCGCCTGGGGTTAGCCAGGGCCGAGGGAAGTTCAGGGCACCCCACCTGGCGCTCGGGGCCAGAGTGCCGTAACATAATAACTGGCCCTGGCCGTTTAAAACTGTTTGTCATGGAGGCGATCAGTTCCCTCACGAACCAGCTGCAGGCCCTGGTGCCTGTGATCCAGGATTTATCTGCCCGCATGGTGGCCCAGGAGCAGCGGGGGGTGTCGCAGGGGTCGGACGCCTCAACCAGCGCCGATCCCAAGTGCCCTCTTCCCGAGGTGTTTTCTGGGGAGAGGAACAAGTTTTTTTGTTTTCCGACAGGCGTGTCGCCTGTTTTTTCAGATGCGTCCCCGTTCTTCCGGGTCGGAGGCTCAGAGGGTCGGGCTGATAATGTCCCTGCTGCGGGGCTCTGCCCAGACCTGGGCTTTTTCCATCCCCGAGGGTTCCTCCTGCCTGCAGTCTGTGGACTCCTTTTTTCAGGAACTCGGGGGTATCTTCGACGAGCGGGGTTGGCGGTTTCGCGGTTGTTGGCGCTGCGGCAGGGGTCGTCTTGTGTGGAGGATTATTGCTCCAACTTCAGACGCTATGCGGGGCATACGACATGGAACGATAGCGCGCTGAAAGACGTTTTTCTGCAGGGCCTCTCGGACGCAGTTAAAGACCTGTTAATTTCCCATCCCGTTCCCGGGTCCTTAAGGGAGGCTATGGAGCTAGCGGTGAAGGCAGATAGGAGGCTCAGATCTAGGAAGCAGGACAGGCAGATCCGTAGAGTCAGGGAGGTCGGTTGCCCTGGTCCCTCTTCCTCCTTACCAGTCTCTGTGCCTGAGCCGATGGAGGTGGATCCGCTGGACCCCAAAGAGCGACGCCGGATCCGTTTGTTGCATTGTCTCTGCCTCTACTGCGGGAAAGCTGGACATCGGGTGAAAACCTGCCCACTGAGGTCTCAACGCTCGCAGCCGGAACCGGCGGAAAACTCCGAGTCCTAGGCGATTGCAGGGAGGATCGCCTAGGACTTCAGGTACTTCCTAAACTTTTGGTACCGTGTCATGTTAGATTCCAGGATTTTTCCCGATCAGGGCAGGCGTTTATTGATTCTGGAGCAGCCGCTAACTTGATAAGTCTGTGTTTTGTCCGTTCTCTGATGGCGGAATTTGTGGCGCTGAAGACGCCAATTCATTTTACCAGTATTGATGCTACCCCTCTCTCTACAGGCTTGGTACGATGGAGGACCCCAAGATTACAGTTCACGGTGGGGATCCTCCACTCGGAAGAACTGTCTTTCCTGGTTATGGAAAAAATGTCGGTTGATGTGGTGCTTGGTATGCCCTGGTTGGCACTGCACAATCCCCAATTTGATTGGTCCACCCGGGAATTGACTCATTGGGGATCATCCTGTCATAATCACCTGTCTACCATAGCTGTGTGCTCCGCAGATACTGTGCTCATTCCGGAGTGTTTGTCAGACTTTCAGGATGTATTCTCCAAAAAACTGTCTAAGGCTCTACCTCCTCATAGGGAGTGGGACTGTGGGATTGATCTGGTTCCCGACAGTCCCATCCCTAAGGGAGCCATTTTCAATTTGTCAGGCCGTGAGCATGAAGCCCTCAAGTCCTATGTCTCGGAG
Source organism: Eleutherodactylus coqui (assembly GCF_035609145.1). Lineage (NCBI taxonomy): Eukaryota > Metazoa > Chordata > Amphibia > Anura > Eleutherodactylidae > Eleutherodactylus > Eleutherodactylus coqui. The sequence goes on from NC_089847.1 coordinate 83,946,332, forward strand.
GCTCTGGCCAACCGACATATCCGGCCGTCCAGGTCCCCCGCCGGGGCAGGTCTCTTCTTTGTAGAGAAGAAGTGGGGGACACTAAGGCCTTGTGTGGATTATCGGGCCTTGAATAAAATCACTGTGAAGAACCAGTGCTCCTTGCCCCTAATTCCTGACTTGTTGAATCAGGTAGTAGGGGCCCACTGGTTCTCCAAACTGGACTTGTGGGGGGCTTACAATTTAATTTGCATTAGAGAGGGAGATGAATGGAAGACGGCGTTCAACACCCCATTAGGACATTTTGAATGTCTGGTCATGCCTTTTGGACTTTGTAATGCCCCCGCTGTGTTTCAGGGTTTTATGAACGCGGTCTTCCACGACTTCCTGGGGGTATTTCTGGTCATCTATCTTGACGACATTCTGGTATACTCGCCTGACTGGGACTCACATGTGCGGCACCTGAGGTTGGTCCTGACTAGAGATGAGCGAGCACCAAAATGCTCGGGTGCTCGTTACTCGGGACGAACTTTTCGCGATGCTCGAGGGTTCGTTTCGAGTAACGAACCCCATTGAAGTCAATGGGCGACCCAAGCATTTTTGTATTTCGCCGATGCTCGCTAAGGTTTTCATGTGTGAAAATCTGGGCAATTCAAGAAAGTGATGGGAACGACACAGCAACGGATAGGGCAGGCGAGGGGCTACATGTTGGGCTGCATCTCAAGTTCACAGGTCCCACTATTAAGCCACAATAGCGGCAAGAGTGGGCCCCCCAACCCTCCCAAAAACTTTTACTTCTGAAAAGCCCTCATTAGCAATGCATACCTTAGCTAAGCCCCACACTACCTCCAACAAAGCACAATCACTGCCTGAATGACACTCCACTCCTGGCTTACATGCTGCCCAACCGCCCCCCTCTCCCCCACAGCGCACACCAAAGTGTCCCTGCGCAGCCTTCAGCTGCCCTCATGCCACGCCACCCTCATGTCTATTTAGAAGTGCGTCTGCCATGACGAGGAACCGCAGGCACATACTGCAGAGGGTTGGCACGGCTAGGCAGTGACCCTCTTTAAAAGGGGCGGGGCGATAGCCCACAATGCTGTACAGAAGCAATGAGAAATAGAATCCTGTGCCACCGCCATCAGGAGCTGCACACGTGGGCATAGCAATGGGGAACCTATGTGCCACACACTATTCATTCTGTCAAGGTGTCTGCATGCCCCAGTCAGACCGGGCTTTTTAATTCATAGACACAGGCAGGTACAACTCCCTATTGTGATGTCCCTGTGGACCGACAGCATGGGTGGCTCCCTGGAACCCACCGGCGGTACATAAAAATATCCCATTGCATTGCCCAACACAGCTGAGGTAGTAATGTCGTGCTTAATGCAGGTGGGCTTCGGCCCACACTGCATGCCCCAGTCTGACTGGGGTTGTCTACAAGTGGAAACAGATGCATTTATAATTCCCTGTGGACCCACAGCATGGGTGGGTGCCAGGAAGCCACCGGCGGTACACAGAAATATCACATTGCATTGCCCAACACAGCGGATGTAACGTCAGCTGTAATGCAGGTGGGCTAAAAATTCATTTGATTACACTGTAGGCGAGGGCCCACAAAAATTGCTGTATCAACAGTACTAATGTACATCAAAAAAATTGGCCATGGCCAACCAAGAGGGCAGGTGAAACCCATTAATCGCTTTGGTTAATGTGGCTTAAGTGGTAACTAGGCCTGGAGGCAGCCCAGTTTAACTAAAAATTGGTTCAAGTTAAAGTTTCAACGCTTTTAAGAGCATTGAAACATATAAAAATTGTTTAGAAAAATTATGAGTGAGCCTTGTGGCCCTAAGAAAAATTGCCCGTTCAGCGTGATTACGTGAGGTTTCAGGAGGAGGAGGAGGAATATTAGACACAGATTGATGAAGCAGAAATGTCCCCGTTTTGGATGGTGAGAGAGAACGTAGCTTCCATCCGCGGGTGCAGCCTACGTATTGCTTACGTATCGCTGCTGTCCGCTGGTGGAGAAGAGAAGTCTGGGGAAATCCAGGCTTTGTTCATCTTGATGAGTGTTAGCCTGTCGGCACTGTCGGTTGACAGGCGGGTACGCTTATCTGTGATGATTCCCCCAGCTGCACTAAACACCCTTTCTGACAAGACGCTAGCCGCAGGACAAGCAAGCACCTCCAGGGCATACAGCGCTAGTTCAGGCCACGTGTCCAGCTTCGACACCCAGTAGTTGTAGGGGGCAGAGGCGTCACCGAGGACGGTCGTGCGATCGGCTACGTACTCCCTCACCATCCTTTTACAGTGCTCCCGCCGACTCAGCCTTGACTGGGGAGCGGTGACACAGTCTTGCTGGGGAGCCATAAAGCTGGCCAGGCCCTTAAAGACTGTTGCACTGCCTGGGCTGTACATGCTGCTCGATCTACGCACCTCCCCTGCTACCTGGCCCTCGGAACTGCGCCTTCTGCCACTACCGCTGTCGGATGGGAATTTTACCATCAGCTTGTCCGCCAGGGTCCTGTGGTATAGCAACACTCTCGAACCCCTTTCCTCTTCGGGAATGAGAGTGGGAAGGTTCTCCTTATAGCGTGGGTCGAGCAGTGTGTACACCCAGTAATCCGTAGTGGCCAGAATGCGTTGAATGCGAGGGTCACGAGAAAGGCATCCTAACATGAAGTCAGCCATGTGTGCCAGGGTACCTGTACGCAACACATGGCTGTCCGCACTAGGAAGATCACTTTCAGGATCCTCCTCCTCCTCCTCAGGCCATACACGCTGAAATGATGACAGGCAAGCAGCATGGGTACCGTCAGCAGTGGGCCAAGCTGTCTCTTCGCCCTCCTCCTCATCCTCCTCATGCTCCTCCTCCTCCTCCTCCTCCTGAACGCGCTGAGATATAGACAGGAGGGTGCTCTGACTATCCAGCGACATACTGTCTTCCCCCGGCTCGGTTTCCGAGCGCAAAGCGGCTGCCTTTATGGTTTGCAGGGAACTTCTCAAGATGCATAGCAGAGGAATGGTGACGCTAATGATTGCAGCATCGCCGCTCACCACCTGGGTAGACTGCTCAAAGTTTCAAAGGACCTGGCAGATGTCTGCCAACCAGGCCCACTCTTCTGAAAAGAATTGAGGAGGCTGACTCCCACTGCGCCGCCCATGTTGGAGTTGGTATTCCACTATAGCTCTACGCTGCTCATAGAACCTAGCCAACATGTAGAGCGTAGAGTTCCACCGTGTGGGCACGTCGCACAGCAGTCGGTGCACTGGCAGATTAAACCGATGTTGCAGGGTGGCAGTGTCCGTGTGGGACTTGCGGAAATGTGCGCAGAGCCGGCGCACCTTTACGAGCAGGTCTGACAAGCGTGGGTAGCTTTTCAGAAAGCGCTGAACCACCAAATTAAAGACGTGGGCCAGGCATGGCACGTGCGTGAGGCTGCCGAGCTGCAGAGCCGCCACCAGGTTACGGCCGTTGTCACACACGACCATGCCTGGTTGGAGGCTCAGCGGCGCAAGCCAACGGTCGGTCTGCTCTGTCAGACCCTGCAGCAGTTCGTGGGCCGTGTGCCTCCTATCTCCTAAGCTGAGTAGTTTCAGCACGGCCTGCTGACGCTTGCCCACCGCTGTGCTGCCACGCCGCGCGACACCGACTGCTGGCGACGTCCTGCTGCTGCTGACACATCTAGATTGCAAGACAGAGGTTGAGGAGGAGGAGGAGGGTGCTTTAGTGGAAGAAGCATACCGCCGAACATACCACCACCGAGCTGGGGCCCGCAATTCTGGGGGTGGGTAGGACGTGAGCGGTCCCAGGCTCTGACTCTGTCCCAGCCTCCACTAAATTCACCCAATGTGCCGTCAGGGAGATGTAGTGGCCCTGCCCGCCTGTGCTTGTCCACGTGTCCGTAGTTAAGTGGACCTTGCCACTAACCGCATTGGTGAGGGCGCGTACAATGTTGCGGGAGACGTGGTCGTGCAGGGCTGGGACGGCACATCGGGAAAAGTAGTGGCGACTGGGAACTGAATAGCGCGGGGCCGCCGCCGCCATCATAGCTTTGAAGGACTCCGTTTCCACAACCCTATACGGCAGCATCTCAAGGCTGATAAATTTGGCTATGTGGACGGTTAACGATTGAGCGTGCGGGTGCGTGGCGGCGTACTTGCGCTTGCGCTCCAACACTTGCGCTAGCGACGGCTGGTCGGTGCGGTGCGAGACATTGGTGGATGGGGCCGAGGACAGCGGAGGTGAGGGTGTGGGTGCAGGCCAGGAGACGGTAGTGCCTGTGTCCTGAGAGGGGGGTTGGATCTCAGTGGCAGGTTGGGGCACAGGGGGAGAGGCAGCGGTGCAAACCGGAGGCGGTGAACGGCCTTCGTCCCACCTTGTGGGGTGCTTGGCCATCATATGTCTGCGCATGCTGGTGGTGGTCAGGCTGTTGGTGGTGGCTCCCCGGCTGATCTTGGCGCGACAAAGGTTGCACACCACTGTTCGTCGGTCGTCAGGCGTCTCGGTGAAAAACTGCCAGACCTTAGAGCACCTCGGCCTCTGCAGGGTGGCATGGCGCGAGGGGGCGCTTTGGGAAACACTTGGTGGATTATTCGGTCTGGCCCTGCCTGTACCCCTGGCCACCGCACTGCCTCTTGCAACCTGCCCTGCTGCTGCCCGTGCCTCCCCCTCTGAAGACCTGTCCTGTGTAGGCGTTGCACACCAGGTGGGGTCAGTCACCTCATCGTCCTGCTGCTCTTCCTCCGAATCCTCTGTGCGCTGCTCCCTCGGACTTACTGCCCTTACTACTACCTCACTGCAAGACAACTGTGTCTCATCGTCATCGTCCTCCTCACCCACTGAAAGGTCTTGAGACAGTTGCCGGAAGTCCCCAGCCTCATCCCCCGGACCCCGGGAACTTTCCAATGGTTGGGCATCAGTGACGATAAACTCCTCTGGTGGTAGAGGAACCACTGCTGCCCAATCTGAGCAGGGGCCCGAGAAATGTTCCTGGGAGTGTTCCCGCTCCTGAGCATGTGTCATTGTAGTGAAGTGAGGAGGCTGGGAGGAAGGAGGAGCAGCAGACAGAGGATTTGGATTTGCAGCAGTGGACGGCGCAGAACTGTGGCTGGACGATAGGTTGCTCGAAGCACTTTCTGCCATCCAGGACAGGACCTGCTCACACTGCTCATTTTCTAATAAAGGTCTCCCGCGTGGACCCATTAATTGGGCGATGAATGTGGGGACGCCAGAAACGTGCCTCTCTCCTAATTGCGCAGCAGTCGGCTGCGACACACCTGGATCAGGAGCTCGGCCTGTGCCCACACCCTCACTTGGCCCTCCGCGTCCTCGGCTGCGTCCACGTCCTCTAGGCCTACCCCTACCCCTCAGCATGCTGTATTACCAGTGATTTGATTTCCCAGGCAGGAAATAAATTGGCGCAAGCCTGCAGGTCAAATATAATTAATTCGCTTTTTTGCAAAGGGAAGGCCCCACTGCGTATATTCAATGAACAATACGTTTAATAACTGTGGTGTGGCCCTGAAAAAGTGTCACACAGCTTTAGTGTAGCAGAGTTATTAACTCTGGCAGAGCAGGTATTTGCCAGTCAGGAAAGACAATGGCGCAAGCCTGCAGTAAACCGTAGCTGGTTGCGTCTGATTTTTGTACGTTCTCCACGCAGCACACACGTACACGGAGACCTTAGGACTGACACAGGCAGGCCAAATATAATTAATTCGCTTTTTTGCAAAGGGAAGGCCCCACTGCGTATATTCAATGAACAATAACTGTGTTGTGGCCCTGCCTACACAATTCTGTCCCTGTAGTATCAATGGAGGGTGCAATGCTCTGCACAGACGATTTTTAGAAAAAAAAAAAAATGCAACACAGCTAACAGCAGCCTGCACAGTACTGCACACGGTTAAATTTGGCCCTAGAAAGGACCGTTGAGGTTCTTGAAGGCTACACTCACTCCTAACACTCTCCCTGTCTAAGCACCACTTCTGTCCCTAATGCCGGGCGCAATGCTCTGCACTGCCGATTTTGAGAAAAAAAAAAACACTGCTAGCAGCAGCCTGCACACAGGTAGATGTGGCCCTAAGAAGGACCTTTTGGGGTTCTTGAAGCCTACACTAACTCCTAACGCTCTCCCTACAGCAGCTCAGGCACCAGCAGCACTGTCCCTCACTAACTCACAAGACATCTGAGGCGAGCCGCGGGAGGGGCCGACTTTTATACTCGGGTGACATCTGATCGCCCCAGCCACTCACTGCAGGGGGGTGGTATAGGGCTTGAACGTCACAGGGGGAAGTTGTAATGCCTTCCCTGTCTTTCAATTGGCCAGAAAAGCGCACTAACGTCTCAGAGAGGAAACTGAAAGTAACCGGAACACCGCGTGGTACTCATTACGAGTAACGAGCATCCCGAACACCCTAATATTCACACGAATATCAAGCTCGGACGAGTACGTTCGCTCATCTCTAGTCCTGACTCGTTTACGCGAGTATCAACCTTTTGTCAAGTTAGAGAAATGCACATTTGGTTCTAAACAAGTATCCTTCCTTGGTTATGTGATCTCACCCACAGAGATTCAGATGGAGTCTGATAAAGTAGCAGCAATCTCCCAATGGGTCAGACCCGACAACCTCAAGGCTCTCCAGCGGTTCCTAGGTTTTGCAAATTTTTACCGCAAATTCATTAGGAATTACACAGTTATTGCTCAACCTCTGACCGACCTGACTAAGAAGGGAGCCGACTTGGTAAAGTGGTCGCCTGCAGCCCTTGAGGCCTTTAGCCGTCTAGAAAAAGGCATTCACGACTGCCCCGATGCTAATACAGCCGGACGCACAACTCCCCTTTTTTATTGAGGTAGACGCGTCTGAAGTGGGGACAGGAGCAGTATTGTCGCAGGAAGTCAGTGGGAGGTCTGGCTATAGCCCATGTGCGTTCTTTTCGCGAAAGTTCAATTCAGCAGAGCGCAACTACGATGTGGGTAACCGTGAATTATTGGCTATCAAATGGGCTCTGGAAGAGTGGCGACACCATCTTGAGGGTGCTAGACACCCAATTACCGTATATACTGATCACAAGAATCTGGTATATCTCGCCAATGCGAAAAGACTCACAGCCCGTCAAGCCAGGTGGGCATTGTTCTTCGCCAGGTTTAATTTCGTCGTGACATATATCCCAGGAGAGAAGAACGTGAAGGCGGACGCCCTGTCACGGAGTTTCGGGGTACCGGATAGTGAGACCATGACTCCCGAGAATATCTTGGGCCCCGGCGTGGTGGTGGCAGCTGTAGAGTCTAACTTCGTCCCTTAACTACAGGATGCTCAGCAGGACGCTCCTTCGGGGGTGCCGGAGAGCAGATGGTTTGTGCCAGAGACCCTACGCCCTAAAGTCATGGATGAGTCTCACTCGTCGGTTCTCGCCGGGCATCCAGGGTTCCAGGGGACCCTGGAGCTTTGTTCCAGACACTTCTGGTGGCCAGGCATGTCTCAGGAGATCCGCAACTTTGTGAGGGGTTGCTCGGTCTGTGCTCGCAATAAGAGTCGGCGGCGTCCTCCGGAGGGTCCTCTGAGACCGCTACCGGTTCCTTCCAGCCCATGGTCGCACTTATCAGTAGATTTCATCACGGACCTACCAGGATCCCAGAAGTGCACCACTATCTTAGTGGTGGTCGACCGGTTCTCAAAGATGGCACATTTTGTGGCGTTAAAAAAGCTACCCTCGGCAAAAGAATTCGCCACAATTTTTGTAAAGGAAATAATTCGCCTACATGGGGTTCCCCAAAATATTGTATCTGATCACGGGGTTCAGTTTGTGTCGCAGTTTTGGCGTGCCTTCTGCAGGAACCTGGGAACATCGCTTTCCTTTTCTTCGGCGTTCCACCCGCAGACTAATGGTCAGATTGAGCGGAAGAACCAAGACGTAGTGCAATATTTACAGTTGTTTGCTAGTGAAAAGGCTCATCAGTGGGCAGAGTTCCTGCCGTTGGCAGAGTTTGCACTAAACAACCGCCTTTGTTCTTCCACTAGGGTGTCTCCATTTTTTAGTGTATACGGTCAGCATCCTCGCTTCCTTACAGCAATCCCTACTCCGTCAGTCTGTCCGGCAGCTGATGACGCCACAGATACGCTTCGGGGAGTATGGAAAGAGGTACAGAGAAACTTGGAGGCAGCGGGGGCCCGTATGCAGTTGCGTAGTGGGAAGAGTCTGTCTGTGTCTGAACCTTACAGGGTGGGACAGAAGGTATACCTGTCTTCTAAAAATCTCAAATTGCGGGTCCCGTCCTTGAAGTTGGCGCCACGTTACGTGGGGCCGTTTGCCATCACACGTGTGGTGAACCCACTCGCCTACGAGCTGGGGTTGCCAGCCACATGGAGGATTCACAGGGTATTCCATAAGTCGCTACTGAAACCTTTTGTCCCTTCGGTGATACAAGATATGATACAGGTGGACATGGAAGCTCTAGTACCCTGTTGCACCGCCTCTAGCTTGGATTGAAGATGTGATACAGGTGGGCATGGAAGCTCTAGTACCCTGTTATACTGCCTCTAGCTTGAATGTAAATTGTGATACGGGCGGGCGTGAAGACTCTAGTACCCTGTTGTACCGCCTCTAGCTTGGATACAAGATGTGATATGGTGGGCATAGTGACTCTAGTACCCTGTTGTACTGCCTCTAGCTTGGATTGAAGATGTGATACAGGTGGCCATGGAGGCTCAAGTACCCTGTTGTACCGCCTCTAGCTTGGATACAAGATATGATATGGGGGGCATAGAGGCTCTAGTACCCTGTTGTACCGCCTCTAAGTTGGTTACAAGTTGTGATACGGGCGGGCATGGAGGCTCTAGTACGCTGTTGTACCAGCTCTAGCTTGGATATAAGATGTGATATGGGCAAGCATGGAGGCTCTAGTACCCTGTTGTACCGCCTCTAGCTTGGATTGAAGATGTGATACAGGTAGGCATGGAGGCTCTAGTACCCTGTTGTACTGCCTCTAGCTTGGATGTAAACTGTGATATAGGCGGGCATGGAGACTCTAATACCCTATTGCACCGCCTCTAGCTTGGATACAAGATGTGATATAGGCAGGAATGGAGGTTCTAGTACCCTGTTGTACCACCTCTAGCTTGGATACAATATGTGATACGGGTGGGCATGAAGGTTCTAGTACCCTATTGTACTACCTCTAGCTTGCGTACAAAATGTGATGCAGGAGTAGTGATGACAGCAGAAGATGAAATACTAATGACATGTGAAGGCTGGGAGTAGTAGTGACAGCAGAGGATGTAGTACTAATGATAGGTGGAAAATAAGAGTAGTAGTGACAGCCAGAGGTGTAACTATAGGGGGTGCAGAGGTAGTAATTAGAGATGAGCGAGCATACTCGCTAAAGACAATTGCTCAATCGAGCATTGACCTTAGCGAGTATCTACCCACTCGGAAGAAAAGGTTCGGCTGCCGGCGCGGGTGACAAGTGAGTTGCGGCAGTGAGCAGGGGAGAGCAGGGGGAGGAGAGGGAGAGAGAGATCTCCCGTCCGTTCCTCCCCGCTCTTCCCAGCCGCTCTCTGCCCGCCGCCGGCACCCGAATCTTTTCTTCCGAGCGGGCAGGTACTCGCTAAGGGCAATGCTCGATCGAGTAATTGCCCTTAGCGAGTATGCTCACTCATCTCTAGTAGTAATTGCTACCGGGTCCAGGAGACCAAAACACCAGTATTATAAATGGCACATGGTAGATAGGGGGCCCTGTTACAGATTTCACATCGGGGCCCAAGAGCTTCTAGTTGTTCCTCTGGTGACAGCAGAGGATGGAGTACTAATAGCAGGTGGAGGATGGGAGTAGTAGTGAAGACAGCAGAGGATGGAGTACTAATAGCAGGTGGAGGATGGGAGTAGTAGTGAAGACAGCAGAGGATGAAGTACTAATGACAGGGGGAGGATGGGAGTAGTAGTGATGACAGTAGAGGATGAAACTAATGACAGGTAGAGGATGGGAGTAGTAGTGAAGACAGCAGAGGATGAAGTACTAATGACAGGGGGAGGATGGGAGTAGTAGTGATGACAGTAGAGGATGAAACTAATGACAGGTGGAGGATGGGAGTAGTAGTGAAGACAGCAGAGAATGGAGTACTAATGAGAGGTGGAGGATGGGAGTAGTAGTAATGACAGCAGAGGATGAATTACTAATGACAGGTGGAGGATGGGAGTAGTAGTGATGACAGTAGAGGATAAAGTACTAATAACCGGTGGAGAATGGGAGTAGTAGTGATGACAGCAGAGGATGAAGTACTAATGACAGGTGGAGGATGGGAGTCATGAGGAGTGATGGCCGCGGGGGAGGGGTTCAACAAAAATTTTGAAAACGACCACGCTGACAATCAGAGGGTCATTTCCCAGAGAACACTTATCGGTCATATCCCCTGAAATATAATCTAAATACTTTATTATTCAAAAAACAAAGACAACATTGAAAGATATTTAAAATAAAGGGGCAAATGGTGGTAGCAATGAGATGTGACCAGCAGTCACCAATTAGTATCATGTGTGTAATTGTGCATATACACACTAAGGGCTCCTGCACACGAGCGTATATCACAGCGGCCCAATATACGCTACCCATCTGTTGCATTGGTTTCCAATGTAGGAGTTCAGATGGGCGTATACCCGATGTATATAGACATCTGGCCGGCAAATATAGCTCATATGGTATGCATTCCTGCCAGACGTTTTTACGCCAGCCAGAAAAGTTAGTTCTGTAACGGCAGCCACTGCCATAGCCTCCTATGGGAGCCTATAACAGTTGCTGGAGAAGGGAGGTGGGAGGGAGTCTAGCAGTATCCCTTTGCTGGCTGCTCCCATAGGCTGGAGCAGAGAGGGGGAGGGACTAGCTCTGCTAAGTTCCCACCCCCTCTCCTTGTTGTAAGCCAGCAGGGGGCAGAAATGGGGCGGGAAGGGTGTTGGAGTTTAGCAGAGCTACACTCCCAGCTGATGGTATACCGGGGCTGCGGCGTATATGCACCGCAACCTAGGCCGTCTAAACGGGCGTTAAAACGGGAGTTGCAGACGTGCTTTGGTCAGGACTACATCTTGTTTACGTGATTTTCGGCCTAAAACATAGGCCTGGATGGTCAACTTCCAAAAACCTATGTAGAGATTAGAAACTCAGCACTACGAAAACCCTATTAAAATCTAACCCTTAGCCACCCTGACATGTTTTACCTTGCGGTCTCCTCAGGGGGTACAAATGCTTCTCAGAGCTGAGGGTTTACTAGACAGTCTCTGATCTCCACAGCTTCAACTCCAAACTGATACATTAAAACAAACTATCAGGGCACAAGAGAGATTCCCATTCACAGCAAGCAGAGATCTTACAGAGAATTGTTCACTGTTTAGTGATTAGAGGGTCTGTGCTAAGTTTGAAACTTCTCCCCTGATTGGTGGGGTCCCACTGATTACAAGGTGTTGGGTCCCCACAAATCAGTAGTCACCTTCACTGCTCGTCCCTTGTGGTCAGCTCTGGTCTCCGCTGTCTGTTTACAGGCAGCTGTGATATCCCGTAAACCTGCTGTAGCAGCCAATTACAGCGCTCAGCCATGATCACCAAGCACTGTCATTGTCTGCTGCAGCTTGTTTGTAGATGGGCTCAGCATGCAGAGTGATGTCACAGGGAGATCAGAGCCGGATGATAAACGGGGGACCCGGTGACAGGGGTTTCCTTAACTCAGACAACCCTTTTAAGCATAGCTTCTTTAATTGAACGGTCCCCTTCTTCTATGACATTCACGTTTTCCAGTCCTGTCATTACAGTTTGGCTGATTGCTGGGACTTGTAGTATTATCTTTGTAGACTGAACCATTAACAAATGTAGTCCACACTTCCTACAAACAAATTGAATGCGCAAGTTCATGTACACCATGGCTGAAACAATACAAGCAAATACAAGCAGCTGCAGCACTACTGCAAGCACTCAATATCTGAAGTTACATGACATTATTGTTGTATTTACTGACACATAATCTTGTGAGGTTCTTAGCACACATTTTGATCAAAACATGTGAGCCCATCTGCCACGTCAAGGCGACCTCTTGTAGATGGGACCCTACACTACACTAACCTCTCTTTAGGCCTGTTGGGCTAATCCCTGTAAGTTCTCCCTGTGGCAAGGGAAAACCTAGGAGAAGCGACAAGTGGATGCCTGCAGGGAGCGCTAGAATTTATGAGGAATCCATTACAATATTCTGATATATTTGGTAAATTGTAGTGTGACTGATACTTGGGGTTGGAATTGCAAGACCTTTTCCCATCATTGTAGCTGTCTGAGGGCTTGTTTTGTGCAGGGCAATTTTTATTTTTTTAATTAGCGGACCATATGATGTACTGAAAAACTTACTGAAGATTTCTAAGTGGCGTTAAATGGAAAAAAAGCAATAATATTATTTTTCAAGTATGTTTTTTACACAGGTTGCATAAAAATGAGATGATAACTTTATTTTGTGGGTGGGTATGATTGTGATACCAAATTTAAGTAGCTTTTTGTTGGGCGACTTTTGAAAAAATGAAATATCTTCTTAAAAAACTAATTATTTTCTGCCGCCATGAGTTTTTAATTTTCCCGTTGATGCAGCTGGGTGAAGGCTCGTTTATTGTGGATAACTGACGGTTTCTATTTCTACTGTTTGGGGTACATATAACTTTTTGATCGCTTTTTAGTACACTTTTTTCTTGGAGATGGGGTGAACAAAAAAGTGGAATTCTAGTGGTGTTCACCATGCAGGCAAAAAAACTACACTATTTTAATAGATCAGACTTTTGTAGGCGTGGCAATACTAAAAATAGTTTTTTTAAATTAATATTCTAAAGGGTTTTTTAAAAACTTTTAATATTTAGTATTTAAAAAAAACTTTTTCAACTGATTTTGAATCTTTTTTTAGGCTCCTAAGGAGACTTAAACTTGTGAGCGTTTGATCACTTAAACAATAAGACATCCAAATGGAATGCTGCAATCTTATTACTGGGAGGGGAGGGGCATTCAGGCAATGTAAATGTCGATTGGACCATTTAAATGATGCTGTCAGAATTAAATAGTTAACAACAGCGATTAGAGTTATCTCCAATCAGGGTTGTTGTGGCTGGGTGTGAGATGTTATAGACAGCTGACACCCTCAATGTATGGAGCAGGCTCCGCTCCCGAGCCCACTCCATACAAACCCTGCACACAACTGCCAAACATGTACAGTGTATGTTGCCAGGATGTTTAAAAAAAAAAAAAAATCCGGCCTCCTCCACCCCTTAATAGCTGGCCATCACTCACCTCATTTCCCCATCGCTCATTACAATACTGTGATAGACGGGAGGAAATGCAATTACCAGTAAATGTGAAATAATCATAGACATGTGCTACGATGTCATTCACTAGAAAAAAAAATCCGGCCTCCTTCCACCCCTTAATAGCCGGCCATCGCACACCAATGTGTTTCCCCTTCACCCGTGGCAGCACCATCAGCTGCTGCTGTCATTGGTTCGGGGAAATCCATCTACTGGTAAGAAAAAAACGGTATTTTTAAGGTCTTTAGTATAGTGCACATGTCTATGATTCTACATGGCGCAGATGTTGTGGCGCCGGTACTTACCGCCAGCTGGGTGGTACTGCTGGCACACTCCTAAGGGGTCCCACGGTGTCTTTTCTCCTGATGTACTCATGGGGGCTCAGGAGGACCGCTCGCTCTGGTGGTTGTAAAGCCGGAGTCCAAGAGGGCCTTCAAGTTGGAGAATGAAAACCCTCTGAACATGGCCTGGTCTTTAGCTGACGGGCGGAAGTCCTTGGCCTCTGCTGCTTCCACGGTGTCCAGGTGGAATGGCTGAAGATGTTGAGGTTTAGATGACTGCAAGAAAAGAAAATACTATTCTGATTATGGTGAGAAGGGTTTTCCCATGTAAGACAAACTACGGACCTGTTTGCTGACTGCATTCGAATCAGTGGGATTGAGCTGCAATACCAGGCATAACCACTAAACGATATATGACGCTGTGCCTGATATACAAGGAAAATGCTGCAGCGCTCACTTTTCACTGTTCTAATATTGATGACCTATCCTAAGAATAAGTCATCAATATTTAAAGTTTGGGGTTTTCCAGTTGTGAACTATTGATGGTCCATCCTCTAGATAGGCAATCAGTAGTAGATCAGGGAGGGAGTCCCTCACCATCCAGGATCTAGTACAATTCTGCTCATTTACTTACCTCAGGGATGTGCGGTGGGGGCACTCTAAGGGATTCCAGAGTCCCAGTCGATCAGCTGGAAGAACAGGTGCTTTCGGATGTTTCTGTTGACTCCGAGACGCTTGGCCGGGTTCTTTTTGAGGAGCTGAAATGAGAAATGTCACTGTTATTACTGACTATAATTACAAGAATCTGACTAGAAAAGGCAATAAAAGCATCACAAATTATTACAACATTAGAACTCAAAGAAATATAAGTAACACTCTTACCTGTAAGATGATGTTCTTCGCTCCGGAGGTGGACTCATTAAAGAGTTTTGGTTTATACTCACGCTCGCCAGTAATCATTTTATTCATGATGACTCCAAATGAAAACCAATCGACGGCGGCGTTGTATTCCTCTCCGGCGTCCATCTGCCATAAACAGTAAACAGTAAGTTGGGAAATAAGTTTTACATCATTACATGGGATTTGGGCACTGCACTAGGCGAGCGCTGAGACCGCAGTCCTCTATACCATCCCTGGACTGCTGTCTCCAGGATCCATGACCCAAGAACATTAATACACTTATGGCAAAAAATAGTATAAAGAGTCTATTCCTCTCACCTCAGGAGCAATATAGCCTTCGGTCCCAGCATGATCGGTGGCCATTCGGTCTCCGTGCATGTTCTCCAAGGCAAGACCGAAATCTGATCTTCACATGGCCCGTCTCAGCCACCAGGATGTTCTCGGGCTTCAGATCTCTGTGGATGATCCCCTTGGCGTGGAGGTGCTGGATGCCGCACACCATCTCTGCAGCGTAGAATCTGGTGCTGTTGACATCGAGCCGTCCCTTCGACTGCAGGAGTTGGTCCAGGTCCCCGCAGCTCAGATACTCCAGTCCGAGTAGAACGTGCATCTGTAATGTAGAAGAGACATATGAGAAGGTACAGGTCCATACAATGGAAGAATCTGTCTCAAAATGGCCGCTAGATACAAAATGGAGCATTATAAGATGTAAATAAGCTTGTGTGTAGTGAAACAATAATTAAAGCAGAAATAACTTGCAGAGCATGGCATTCGGTGCAATGTCTAATGATTTGTTTTTTTTCTATTCATCCGAGAACATTTGCCTGGTACAGTCGCTATCAGAAGAGACTCCCCCACTCCTGAGCTATGGGAAAAGAGCAAATCGTGCTGATAAGACGCTGCGATCATCCAAACTCCAAGGGAGGACGGGATAACGTCCGGGAGGAGTAATCATTTGAAGGACATTTCACATATTTATTCTCACTGCGCTGATTGTTGAACAAAGCACAATTCTTGATGTTTTTTCTAACCCAATGAAATTAACCCCATGACTAATGATGACGTATTCCTTTCCTGTATTTAGAACTATACTCAGTCAATAAATGCTCAGAGTATGTACGCCTTAAGCAGAGTGAGCTATATACTTGCCGTGGCTCTCTCTCCGTATCTGAGGAGAACTAGAAACCGACTCTTGTGTGGTTCTTGGCCTCCGTGCTGCAGCGGATACGAATTGATTTGGAACCCAAGACTTGAAAGGTTAATGTGACCTAGCGGTCCTTAACACATATAAGGAGGTTGGTTAGTATGACGTTATATTACAAAGTCCACATCTACGGGGCACATAGCGGTGGAGTTTGCAGATGTGCGATAACAACTATACCTTGGTCTGAAATGCGAATTCTGCATGGACGAGGAAGGGACTCCCAATCGTAAGCTGCAGAACACGGTGCTCCACCATCACATCCGCCATCTCCATTTCCGCTAGCAGGGCTTTCTTCCTGATGATCTTCACTGCGAATTGCTGGCAGGTAGCGGTGTCCTCTGCCAGCACGACTTCCCCGTAGGCTCCCCGGCCGAGTACATGTTGGAACCGCAGTCTCTCTTGGATGGTCGTAGAGGTGGTGCTTCCTGAGCCAGTTGGCCAAACACCGCTGGGTCCTTCTAACAGGGAGCAGAATAGTAGAAGTGATGATGTTTGTAATATCTGCTGCACATTATTCACACTGATGGGAATAATGTACATGTGTAATGTATATGTGGTGTAGATATTTTCGAATATACATACAGAAGCAGTAAATACTACCTTAAGGGCCGCTTCACATGAGCGTATACGCAAAAGCTCTCTCCAATGCAACGTATTTGCACATAACAAGGTTGTTGAGGTTGATCTGCAGTCATGCCTAGTACTGTACTTTTTGTGCACACGGGGCCAGGTCACGTGACACCCCCTTCCATGGATTAAAAGGCTATTTATCCTAATGAAGTCCAGATGTGTTTTTTAGCAGTTTTGCGCTGTGTTTTACGCATTCCCCTGGCATATTTGCGCACCTATGACTTTAGACCTTTATGAGGGGCATTTGCTACGCAAAACACAGAAAGATGGAGCAGAACCTAATTTTTTGCGTGTAACAAGATGGCGCACCACCACACTACCAACCGAGCCGTGATAGAATATCTCCATGATGGTCTGCCAAAATGCTGGATAGGATGGAGAGGTGCTGTTGAATTCCCTCTCTGTTCCCCTGATGTAACCCCCCTAATGTCTACCTGTGGGGAGTCCTAACGGATGTGGTATACCGTGGAAAACCAGCTACACTGGCTGCACTATGGAAAGAAACTGAAACTTAATGCAGATCAATCCCTGCGGACGCTGTAACCAGTGTTCTTCATGCAGAATCCCTTTTCTCCCTTTTTCCTTGGGCTATCTGATAACACATTTATATCATAGTGTACCCTTAGAAGTCCAAGTTGTTGCATATTTTTTCCTATCCATAAACATCCTTATTCAGGATCGCTGATCCTCTTGGCCACAATCGGCCTTCAGGGATTCCTGTCTAGTTGTGTAAATGTGGTATCCTGGTCTTGGGTTCCAGATTAATTCTGTATTTTTGTCTGTCAATCACTTTCACGTTCATTCCAGTATCTACTTGGTCTGACGTGGATTATGTGTGTTCAAGTGCCCTGGTTTTTAATAGTATCTCAATAAAGTTTGGTTTTAGACATCTAATATAGGGGACATTATTGCAACTGGGGCTAATACAGGGGACACTATTACTACTGAGGCCACTGTGGGGGTCACTATTGCTACTGGTGCCACTGTGGAGGTTACTGTTACTACTGGGGCTAATATAGGGGACACTATTACTACTGAGGTCACTATTACTACTGGGGCTAATATAGCCGACACTATTGCTACTGAGGCCACTGTGGGGGTCACTATTGCTACTGGTGCCACTGTGGAGGTTACTGTTACTACTGGGGCTAATATAGGGGACACTATTACTACTGAGGTCACTATTACTACTGAAGCCACTATAGAAGTCACTATTACTACTGGATAAGAAAAGTCAATTATAAAAACCCTGCGCTGGTTGGACAGCCTAATAACAATATTCAGCAGTCACTGGTGACCCTCATATCCAAATGAGAAGAGAAGAATAATGTGTGTATAAATAAAGTTGATTGAAGCGCACCCCCATGTAAGGGAAGGCGTTATTGTTAATTTAACACTGTAGTGACCCCACAGCTGCATTGAGCGCATAGGCGTGGCGTCACGGGTTGCTGGGGTCGCCATGGTGACCCGGCCTCTGCGCTCAGGGGGCCCAGAGGCCGCCCTACGCCATACCTACATGCACAATCAGTGCATTAATGGGTGGCCGTTTTGTGTGCAGCATGATTCCAATCAGGCTGCATGCAGAAAGGCCAGCCCAAGTGTAGCCCGGCAGAGCAGGGGGGAGGAGGAGGAGGGAGGAAGTCACATGGGCCGGCAGGGCATAATGATCATGTGCTGCCCCCTGCTTCCTGCTGAATGTGGTGTTGCAGCGTCGGGGTAAGTGTGTCCCTATCTGTCCCTATCTGTCCCTATCTGTCCCTATCTGTCCCTATCTACTGCATGCAGGTTCTAAGGCCGCTCTCACACACGTGTTCAGAAAACGCAGCTTGAAATAGTGACCAGAATTTTAAGCAGTGTTTTCTAACACAGGTTACAGCGTTTGACGGCGCTTTTTAATGCACCCCATCATTGTGGTGGGTGATGAGGTGTGTTAAAACCACGAAAACGCAAAAATAGAACAGACAGCTCTGAAAAATCACAGTGATAGGGACACCGCGTTCCAGCGCGGATGTGAGTAAGCTCATTGATATCTATGGGAGTGTTATACCGTGGTTAGTACGGCACTCGGGGCGCTGTGCTCATAGCGGTAAAAAGCGGTGTGCGTGAGAGTGGCCTGCGGAGCTACAAACAAATTTTCATGTGCAGGAAAGATTACGTAAAGGGGCAGATCATGTTTGCAGCACGATCTAGGTATGAGTATGGGGGAGTGTGGGGTGGAGGCCCCAGGGGGGGGCCCCGAGCGGAACTTTTGCACCCGGGCCCCTGAGCCCTTAGGTACGCCCCTGATTGAGCGTGTTCTCTCTCCAGTACTTCTATGGAGAAGGAACGCGCAGCCACAATGACGTCGATACCCAGACATCGGCACACTATGTCCTCTGCCCTCCGAATGGAACACAATATGCGTAGCAGCCGGAGATTAGCAGTAGAGACAGCGATGACGTAATGACGTCACCAGGGGATACACTGGAAGAATGACCTCAGGATGGAGTGCAATGAGCGTTCTTGCAGGAGACTAACAACGATGACAGCAACGTGTGGATGTAATGACGTTACTAGGTGACGTACCAGTAGAACCGCCCCTCTCCCCTGGAGCAGATACAGGAACATGTGCTAACTACCTACACAATCATATGGGGTAAATATGAATACTATACTATGTTTGTTTATGTATGGCTTAATAAAGGGACTGTTATGCACAGAAACGTGTTGCCAACTTCATCTATATACCGTCCGGAACATCGCATCTATACCTTCTATATACCTTGATGTACCATCACTAGGAGGGGCTGCTGTAGTTACCATATCCCCCTCCTTCAAAGAAAGTGCCAATTACTTCTCTGGATATTGTCACCAGTGACCGCTGGATATTGTTATTACCTGTCCTACCAGCCAGGGTTTATATAAGTGACTGTTTCTTTTCTAATCTATATGTCAGGGAGGTCCCCTCATTGGAGAGCTCCCCCGTAATCCGTATAGCTCTCCCCTTCTACAGTGGATACCACCGGTGTAGGAAACCGCCTATTAGACATATATCCAGGACCACAGGTGAGACACCTGGAGATCCACACTGGGTCCAGGTCTTCACACCAGGTGAGTCCTGATCCTTTATATCCCAAGGCACTTTCCTGTGGCTATATAGACTATTACTACTGGGGCTGATATAGGGGACACTATTACTACTGGGGTTAATGTAGGGGACACTATAACTACTGGGGTTAATGTAGGGGACACTATAACTACTGGGGTTAATGAAGGGGACACTATTACTACTGGGTTTAATATAGGGGACACTATTGCTACTGAGGCCTTTATGGAAAGTCACTATTACTACTGGGGCTAATATAGGGGGCACTATTACTACTGAGAGTGGAGAAGGCGCAACACTCCAGGTTAAAGCAAGTAGGAAGTGACCAAAGGTGTGGAACACTTCTCTTATTTCATAATTGGGACCCACCAATAGCTTGTATATTTTAAACACCAACCAAACTGATGAAGGGGTTTTCCCCGAAACGCATTTTCATAAGCTTATCACGTACTTTATTAAATAAAAGGAGAAGTTTTCCACACCTTTGGTCACTTCCTACTTGCTTTAACCTGCAGTGTTGCGCCTTCTCCACTACCCGTTTTTAGTCCTATTCTCTTGCTCTATCACCCCCCCCCAGGTGGTGCGTCATCTGGTCAGGCACCACCTCCACTATTGAAGTTACCACTCCACTCTCTTCACCACGTATTTAGTATTATTGTTCACACGACTGTACGCGTTTGGCTCCACCCTTTTCTTTCCTCCTCGTCCACAACTATTACTACTCTGTGGAAGTCACTATTACTACTGTGGCTAATATAGGGAACACTATTACTACTGGGTCTAATATAAGGGACACTATAACTGCGGGGTTTAATATATGGCACACTATTACTACTGGGGTTAATATAGGGGACACTATCACAATTAGGGTTAATATAGGGGACACTATTACTAATGAGGCCTCTGTGAAAGTCACTATTACTACTGTGGCTAATATAGGGGACACTATTACTACTGGGGCTAATATAGGGGACACTATTACTGCTGAGGCCACTATGGAGGTTACTATTACTACTTGGGCCAATATAGGGGACGCTATTGCTACTGACGCCACTCTGCACGTGGCAGCAAAACTCAGCTTCACTTACAGTATGGAAAAGCACACAGTGGAAATGCTGTACAATGTCCGAATTGGAAATTTCTGCACCAAATTCCATAGCATTTCCGCATCCAAAAAATAGTAAAAATCTGCTTCATTGGTGCAGATTCAGACTAGAAATCAGCTGTGTATCCGCAGCTGATTTCGTACTATGCGGCGCCCCCCTCGCCTCCTTTTGTAGGTTTCCTGCCATCAGCGCCCCCTGGCTTCCGGTCCCAGCGGCCTGGTCAGGCAGGACGCCGCTGGTTAGGTGAGGCCAGTACAGGCCGCTGGGAACCAGAAGCCAGGGAGCGCTGACAACGGGAAGCCTTTGGAGGAGGCGAGGGGAGCGTAGCATAGTATGAAATTAGCTGCGGGTATGCAGCTGATTTCCAGTCAAAATCCGCACCATTGGTAATCCTGTGCTCCAACTTGGAAAAAGTTGTCCCTATCTGTCCCTATCTGTCCCTATCTACTGCATGTAGGTTCTAAGGCCGCTCTCACACACGTGTTAAGAAAACGCAGCTTGAAATAGTGACCAGAATTTTAAGCAGTGTTTTCTAACACAGGTTACAGCGTTTGACGGCGCTTTTTAATGCACCCCATCATTGTGGTGGGTGATGAGGTGTGTTAAAACCACGAAAACGCAAAAATAGAACAGACAGCTCTGAAAAATCACAGTGATAGGGACACCGCGTTCCAGCGCGGATGTGAGTAAGCTCATTGATATCTATGGGAGTGTTGTACTGTGGTTAGTATGGCACTCGGGGCTCTGTGCTCATAGCGGTAAAAAGCGGTGTGCGTGAGAGTGGCCTGCGGAGCTACAAACAAATTTTCATGTGCAGGAAAGATTACGTAAAGGGGCAGATCATGTTTGCAGCACGATCTAGGTATGAGTATGGGGGAGTGTGGGGTGGAGGCCCCAGGGGGGGGCCCCGAGCGGAACTTTTGCACCCGGGCCCCTGAGCCCTTAGGTACGCCCCTGATTGAGCGTGTTCTCTCTCCAGTACTTCTATGGAGAAGGAACGCGCAGCCACAATGACGTCGATACCCAGACATCGGCACACTATGTCCTCTGCCCTCCGAATGGAACACAATATGCGTAGCAGCCGGAGATTAGCAGTAGAGACAGCGATGACGTAATGACGTCACCAGGGGATACACTGGAAGAATGACCTCAGGATGGAGTGCAATGAGCGTTCTTGCAGGAGACTAACAACGATGACAGCAACGTGTGGATGTAATGACGTTACTAGGTGACGTACCAGTAGAACCGCCCCTCTCCCCTGGAGCAGATACAGGAACATGTGCTAACTACCTACACAATCATATGGGGTAAATATGAATACTATACTATGTTTGTTTATGTATGGCTTAATAAAGGGACTGTTATGCACAGAAACGTGTTGCCAACTTCATCTATATACCGTCCGGAACATCGCATCTATACCTTCTATATACCTTGATGTACCATCACTAGGAGGGGCTGCTGTAGTTACCATATCCCCCTCCTTCAAAGAAAGTGCCAATTACTTTTCTGGATATTGTCACCAGTGACCGCTGGATATTGTTATTACCTGTCCTACCAGCCAGGGTTTATATAAGTGACTGTTTCTTTTCTAATCTATATGTCAGGGAGGTCCCCTCATTGGAGAGCTCCCCCGTAATCCGTATAGCTCTCCCCTTCTACAGTGGATACCACCGGTGTAGGAAACCGCCTATTAGACATATATCCAGGACCACAGGTGAGACACCTGGAGATCCACACTGGGTCCAGGTCTTCACACCAGGTGAGTCCTGATCCTTTATATCCCAAGGCACTTTCCTGTGGCTATATAGACTATTACTACTGGGGCTGATATAGGGGACACTATTACTACTGGGGTTAATGTAGGGGACACTATAACTACTGGGGTTAATGTAGGGGACACTATAACTACTGGGGTTAATGAAGGGGACACTATTACCACTGGGGCTAATATAGGGGACACTATTACTACTGGGTTTAATATAGGGGACACTATTGCTACTGAGGCCTTTATGGAAAGTCACTATTACTACTGGGGCTAATATAGGGGGCACTATTACTACTGAGAGTGGAGAAGGCGCAACACTCCAGGTTAAAGCAAGTAGGAAGTGACCAAAGGTGTGGAACACTTCTCTTATTTCATAATTGGGACCCACCAATAGCTTGTATATTTTAAACACCAACCAAACTGATGAAGGGGTTTTCCCCGAAACGCATTTTCATAAGCTTATCACGTACTTTATTAAATAAAAGGAGAAGTTTTCCACACCTTTGGTCACTTCCTACTTGCTTTAACCTGCAGTGTTGCGCCTTCTCCACTACCCGTTTTTAGTCCTATTCTCTTGCTCTATCACACCCCCCCAGGTGGTGCGTCATCTGGTCAGGCAGCACCTCCACTATTGAAGTTACCACTCCACTCTCTTCACCACGTATTTAGTATTATTGTTCACACGACTGTACGCGTTTGGCTCCACCCTTTTCTTTCCTCCTCGTCCACAACTATTACTACTCTGTGGAAGTCACTATTACTACTGTGGCTAATATAGGGAACACTATTACTACTGGGTCTAATATAAGGGACACTATAACTGCGGGGTTTAATATATGGCACACTATTACTACTGGGGTTAATATAGGGGACACTATCACAACTAGGGTTAATATAGGGGACACTATTACTAATGAGGCCTCTGTGAAAGTCACTATTACTACTGTGGCTAATATAGGGGACACTATTACTACTGGGGCTAATATAGGGGACACTATTACTGCTGAGGCCACTATGGAGGTTACTATTACTACTTGGGCCAATATAGGGGACGCTATTGCTACTGACGCCACTCTGCACGTGGCAGCAAAACTCAACTTCACTTACAGTATGGAAAAGCACACAGTGGAAATGCTGCGCAATGTCCGAATTGGAAATTTCTGCACCAAATTCCATAGCATTTCCGCATCCAAAAAATAGTAAAAATCTGTTTCATTGGTGCAGATTCAGACTACAAATCAGCTGTGTATCCGCAGCTGATTTCGTACTATGCGGCGCCCCCCTCGCCTCCTTTTGTAGGTTTCCTGCCATCAGCACCCCCTGGCTTCCGGTCTCAGCGGCCTGGTCAGGCAGGACGCCGCTGGTTAGGTGAGGCCAGTACAGGCCGCTGGGAACCAGAAGCCAGGGAGCACTGACAACGGGAAGCCTTTGGAGGAGGCGAGGGGAGCGTAGCATAGTATGAAATTAGCTGCGGGTATGCAGCTGATTTCCAGTCAAAATCCGCACCATTGGTAATCCTGTGCTCCAACTTGGAAAAAGATACAGGGCGATCCTCGCTTTCTATTTTAAAATGGCTCTGTTCTTATTATAATGACGGAGGAAAAAAATATACATTGTCATAAGCCCCGCCCCCTGACATATTGGCATTCTACGATAAATAAGTGGGTTTTGAGCACTCTGTCCCAAGCAGGTTTGCCATCACTGGTCTAGGTAATAAGCTTGGTTCTTGTTCTTGTTGTTGTGTCTATGTAGTAAGCTCAGTTCTGGTACTGTATCTATGCAGTAGGTTTGTTGCTGGTATTGTCTAGGTAATACGTTTGGTTCTTGTATGGTATTTATGTAGTATTTCTTCACAGAATAGGATTAAAAATTAACCTTTATGGACTTAGATTAAAACCAAAGTAAATTGGCAATTAGTGCCAGAACAAAATACAACATTGATGAGAGGTGAGCCTAGATATGGACTCATCCCTCCGATATCTCCTTATTACAGGGATTCTTACGACCAAAAATGATGCTACACTTCAGAGAGGCCCCTTTAGCAAAAGGCAGTCACCAGAAATGGTGTCTCCTCAGGGGTACCATCCTAGGTGTAAATCAATTATGTGATAAGGTAGAAGAGAATCTATTATGACCATAGAAGCATCAGATATTGTGTCTCCCAAAGACCACTTTACTAGATCCCTCTAGATTCTTGGTGGATACCTATGGTGGGTAATCCAGTGGCTAGTCAGACTGAGTAATGACATAGCATGACCCACCTGGCAAAGTACCACCATATATCTATGAACCCTCTTATCCTCCATGGGGACCCAAATTGAGTGTCAGCCCAACGAATACTAAATAAGCATAATGCTCACAAATGGGTTCCAATATTATGTTAAAGACTTAGCATAGCCCACCTATAGAATACCTAGTGTCTATGGATTTACACTGAATCACCAGTGGAAAACCAAACTGAGTGCCCGCCAAAGATGGATACTGACTGTGCGTAACACTCACAAACAGGTTCCAATCTATATATATAAAATTGAATGTATGTCTGTGTGTGTGTGTGTCTGTCTGTTTGTCCTTTATGCGCTACTACACCATTCATTAGATCGCCATGAAACTTTGGGAAGTTGTTAAGTACACTCCTGGGAAGATTATAGGCATAGTACATTTATGCTACGATAAATGGCGCGAATGCGTGCGTCGTCGACAGTTACGACCCCCCCACGTAGATCGTTCGATTTCCATCATTGCCACTAATTCTCTCACTTCCCGATGTTGTAGAAACATGAAATTTGGCAGGAGCATTGATTATGTCATAAATAGGAAAAGCTAATGGGTCCCAACTCGATAATTCAATTCTATGCACAAAAGAATTAGCGTCCAAATTTTACGTACGGAATCTAATTTTCTCGCTTCCCAATGTCATAGAAACTTGAAATTTGGCACGAGCATTGATTATGTCATAAATAGGAAAAGCTAATGGGTCCCAACTCGATTATTCAATTCTATGCGCCAAAGAATTAGCGTCCAAATTTTACGTACGGAATCGAATTCTCTCTCTTCCCAATGTAATACAAACTTGAAATTTGACACGAGCATTGATTATGTCATAAATAGGAAAACTTAATGGGTCCCAACTCGATTATTCAATTCTAAGTGCAAAAGAATTAACGTCCAAATTTTACGTACGGAATCTAATTTTCTCGCTTCGCGATGTCATAGAAACTTGAAATTTGGCCCGAGCATTGATTATGTCATAAATAGGAAAAGTTAATGGGTCCCACCCAACTCGATCATTCAATTTTAAGCGCAAAACAATTGGCGTCCAAATTTTACACTAATAGAAACTCGAAATTTGGCATGAGCATTGATTAAGTCATAAATAGGAAAAGTTAATGGGAAGTTGTTGAGTACACTCCTGGGAAGATTACTGGCATAGTACATCTATCCTACGACAGGTGGCGTGCGTGCGAGCATCGTCGACAGTTATGCCCCCCCAGACAAAGATCGTTTGATTTCCATCTCAAGCACAAAAGCAAAAGGCATTACGAGTAACGGGATGCGTGTTCAACTACAAAATGATGCATCCGCCGAACGTTTCGCAAGACAATTGCTGGATATTGAGAATGCTGAGGTAAAATAAAAGCTGTGCTGTGATTGGTTGCTATATATTATACCGCTGAGGTAAAATGAATGCTGCGCTGTGATTCGTTGCTATTTTTTATATTGCTGAGGCAGAATAAAAGTTGCGCTGTGATTGGTTGTTATTTCTCTTACTGCTGACGTAACATGACAGCTGCACTGTGATTGGTTGTTATATTTTATACTGCTGAGGTAACATATAAGCTGCGCTGTTATATATTATAAAGCTGAGGTAACATGAAAGCTGCGCTGTGATTGGTTGTTATATATTATACCACTGAGGTAACCTAAAAAAGCTGCGCTGTGATTGGTTGTTATCTAGATATATAAAAACGAATGTATATCTGTCTGTCTTCGCAGCAACGCGCGACGGGTAAGCTAGTGTTTTATAAAATATTCAGAATACCGCCATATATCCAGGAGATTTATCTAAATCCTCAGTGGAAAACCAAAGTGGGTGCCGGCCAAAATAGATGCTGACTGTGCATAACACTTACAAATAGATTCCAACATGTTATAAAAGATTCAGAATATCACCATGTATCCACAAGTTTTATCTAAATCCTCAGTGGAAAACCAAAGTGGGTGCCCGCCAGCTGGCCACAGGGTCAGATTTTGCTGTGGGATTCCACATATGGAATCCAGTCTGCCCGGGTGCAGCCCGCCTTAGTGTGTCCTGCCAGCTAATAGAACAGATAGCATTATCTTCTCTACCTAGCTTTAGACTCCTGATTAGAGTATTTATCCGCATCTTAGAAAGGCGTTGAGTCTTATATAATGCGCTGGTATCCATTTGTGGGTGTTACGCACAGTCAGTATCTATTTTGGCTGACACCCACTTTGGTTTTCCACTGAGGATTTAGATAAAGCTCGTAGATACATGGTGATATTCTGAATCTTTTATAACACATTGGAACCCATTTGTGGGTGTTACGCACAGTCAGCATCCATCTTTGGCGGGCACTCAGTTTGGTTTTCCGCTGGTGATTTAGTGTAAATCCATACACACAAGGTATTCTATAGGTGGGCTATGCTAAGTCAGTACTAAGTCTGGCCAGTAATCAGATCACCCACCATAGGTAGAGTCTTTGACATAATATTGGAACCTATTTGTGAGCATCGTGCCTAGTTAGTATTCGTTGGGCTGACACTCACTTTGGGTCTCTACGGAGGATAAGAGGGTCCATAGACATATGGTGGTACTTTGTGAGGTGGGTCATGCTTTCTCATTACTCAGTCTGACTAGTCACTAGATTACCCACCATAGGAATCCACCAAGAATCTGGAGCAGTGATTCCCAAACTTTTTCCGCCATGGAGCCCTTTTTGAAGCAAAAGTTTCTCATGGAGCCCCAAAGTGGGACAGAGGGTGTGGTCAGGGGAGGGGTTAGGGGCGTGACTTACCACAACATGATTTTTTTACCTCTGTCCTTACAAAAAGGACAGGGCCATTAAAAAAAAACCGTGAGGAAAGCTAGGGGACTGGATGGGCTATTGATATACATTATATTTTAAATTAATATGCTGCGGAATTAAATCTCGCACCACATGTCAATATCTGCACGGGTTTTGTGCAGATTTTTTCCACAACATGTGGATGAGATTTTCAATATCTTATCAACTTTGCTGCTACAGCTACTGTAAATACCGCAGCAAATCCACCCCATGTAGTAATAGTGACTCCCCTATATTGGTGGCCCTAGTAGTAATAGTGACCCTTATATTGGTGGCCCTAGTAGTAATAGTGACCTTTATATTGGTGGCCCTAGCAGTAATAGTGACCCATATATTGGTGGCCCCTGTAGTAATAGTGTCCCCCTATATTGGCCCCTGTAGTAATTGCATCCCCAACAGTGGCCTCAGTAGTAATAGTGTCCCCCTATATTGGTAGCCCTAGTAGTAATAGCGTCCCCTATATTGGCCCCTGTAGTAATTGCGTCCCCCACAGTGGTCTCAGTATTAATAGTGTCCCCCTATATTGGTGGCCCCCAGAAGTAATAGTGACCCCTATATTGGAAGCCCCAGTAGTAATAGTGACCCCTTATATTAGTAACCCCAGTAGTAATAGTGTCCCCCTATATTGGTGGCCCCAGTAGTAATAGTGACCCCTATTGCGGCCCCAGTAGTGATAGCAGCTTCAGTATTGATAGCGGCCCCGATAGTAATAGGGTTTAGCAATGCGGATTACAATACGGGCGATTGGGATGGCCGTGGGCTCACTTGGAGTCTTGGGCCTGGGGCGGTCACCCTTATTATAATCCTCCATTGGTCCCAGAGTCGGCTCATGTGATCCACGTTGCTATGCCAACCGCGGGTCTTGCATGCTGATTTTCTCTGTACGGACTATCCAGACACTGCTACAGCGGAGCACACTATGGGAAACCCTGATCTAGAGGGATCTAGTAAAGTGGCCTTTGGGAGACACAATATCTGATGCTTCAATGGTCATAATAGATCCTCTTCTACCTTTTCACCTTTGGGTGCCTTCACACTTGCGATCGCGATATCGATGCGTTTTTTTAACGCAAACGTCAATGGGACTTTCTAATGTTAAAAATGCATCACACAAAAATCGTAAGTTTGTGTTTTGTGATTTTTGTGCGATCCGTTTTTAACATTAGAAAGTCCTATTGACATTTGCGTTAAAGAAATGCAGCGATATCGCAAGTGTGGAGGCGCCCTTAGGATGGTATCCCTGAGGCAACACCATTTCTGTGATTCCTTTGTATTTATGCAGTAAGATTACTTCTGTTATTACATTTATGTAGTAAGCTCAGTTCTGGTAATGTGTCTATATAGTAGGTTTGGTTCTGGTAGCGTATAGGTAATAAGCTTGGTTATTGTATGGAGTTTATGTAGTAAGATTAGCTCTGTTATGGTATCTATGTAGTAAGCTCAGTTCTGGTAATGTGTCTGTGTTAAGCTTGTTTCTGTTATCACATCTATAACAGCTTGGTTCTGTTACTGTATTTATAAAGTAATCTTGTTTCTATTGGAGTATGTTCCCATCGGAGATAAGCCTCTGCCGGAGGTGTTTGGCAGTAGCTCAGGGTACTTCTACACGGGATGATTTCCAGGTCCTGAAGCGCACCACAGTCGTCCCAGCGATAATTGTTCCTTTGCTTTCCCAGAGGAGCGATGATCGGTCAGTGACTGGAGGTGGAGCGGCTGGAGATCGCTTCGGCCGCCCCCATTCCCAGTAAACGCACAATCATTCATAGACCAGCAGCTGCCTGTTCACACGGGCGATCGGCGTTTGGTATTTATGCTACACAAAGTAAACGGTGAATGATAAATGAATTTTCACTCATCCTTCTGTCGCCGGCAGCATTTACACTGAACGATTATCTTCAGGTTCGTGCGATCCGGCGACAATCTGAAGAATAATCGTTCCATGTAAAAGGACCCAAAGTTCTTCTCCCCAATGGAAAATCCTTCACCCTCCGCCGAGCGTGTACCTGTATGGGGAGGTTGGGAGTGATAGTTGTTGTCCTAACGAGGGTTAAAGGTAAAAGGGATGGCATGGTGGAGGAAGAAGCAAAGGGGGACGGGTAGAAGCCAAGGGGTTAATGGGGTTCTTGTAGTCTCTCCAGTGTTTGAAGCAATATCCATCATGTAGTTTATAGACATAGACTTCCTTTGTGGCACACCAGCAGTCAGAGGAGCGGTTATTTAATATACATTACTAACATCCAGAAGTTAAGGGCACTTTGGATAAAACACACCGGAGTAAATGGTTTTATTTATTACACTCATTTATATAGCACATACATACTCCACAGCGCTGCACACAGTTCATCAGTTACATTGGGCTTTGTCCCCGTAGGGGCTCACAATCTATATGCACACATGAGGATGTCTTTGGAGGAAGCACACAAAAACATGATGGCAGATATGATACCTGGACCCAGTGCTTAAAGGGATTGTCCAGTTACAAACAATTGATGGATCCATCTGGAGGACAGCAGATTAGCAGGTATCTGCTTACCGAAATCTCTGCTAGTCAGTTGTCTTTTGTGTCAGTACACTTTTGCACTGAACAGATTTCTGCAGGTAGCAGACAGCTCCATTCTCGCTGCAGTGGCCTGGTTTGATACTACAGGCCAAGTTGCCATTAAAGTAGCTTTGCTTGTAATACCACGTCTGACCTCTACAGTGGTAATGGAGCTGTCTGCTTCCTGCAGAACTCTAGGTAAATGCACAAGCACATCAGCCCAGATAACAGCTGATCAGTGGAGATCCTAGGTGGTGGAGCCCCACCAATCTACTATTTATGGCTTATCATGCAGATAGGCTCATCAATAATTTGGAACTGGACCACTCCGTTAAAGACAACAGTGCTACCAACTGAACCGTCATGTTGCCTGTAGTAAATCTGCCCCATAGTCTTTTTTTATTCAAAACCTGCACTTTTTTGAATTATGGTGTTTTTTAATCACATTTTTGCTGCAAAAAAATGCTGCATCTACATGTTATCTGTCAGTGAATAGTAAATAATAAAAGCCAAAAAACCTTGTGTGTGTTGTGTTTATTTTTGTGGCACATTTTCTCTCTTTTGCAGCTTGAGTTCATGAAGTTGTTTTGGCAAACAGCGGCCTGTATTTTGCTGTAGCTCCTCAGTGGAGGTATTCACAGACCTGCCGCACTTACAGCGGGTTCATCACTTGTCTGTAAACACCAATCTCTGTGGCTTTCATGTAACACAGAGGACGGGCGGCGATGGCGCTGTGATCACCTCCGCTGAGGAGCAATGGCCGGACATACACATCTCCTTATACCCACATTAAGGCTGCGTTCACAAGTCGGTGATTTGGTGCGGATTTTTTCACAGATTTGTATGCGGATCTGCAGCAGATTTCATCCTTTCAATTAAATTCAAATTGTATGGGTGAATTCTGCAGCAGATCTGCACCAAAATCCACAGCAAATCAGCAAATTGTGAACGCATCCTAAAAACACGTCATCTAAACACGACCTGGAAGAAAGCCAAAAACTGTACTTTTCAGCAGCACATCTATTAATCACAGTAACATTTCACATTACACAATGTACATAAATACAATATAATACAATGTAACATTTCTATCACTTTCCCCTTCTTTCTCCCCGGAATACAACATACATGAATTGTAAAAAGACAACTAACCAGAAAACTGTACATTTCAGCAGCTCATCTATAATCACAGTAACATCTGGTATTTCACATTATACAATGTACATAAATACAATGGAATACAATGTAACATTTCTATCACTTTCCCCCTTCTTTCTCCCCGGCAGACAACATATAAACCATCAGACATGGCGGGTACAGTGTGTGGGACCCTGAGGGAACGTTCACACCCAGCAGATCTGGTGCCAAAAATCCACACCAAAATCCATGTCCAATCACATGCCAAAACCCCCCTCACAATCTGTACTATTGGCGCGGACTCTGACACAGAGTTTGGTGTGGATCTGCACCAACATCTACCACATGCAGCGCTTCCCAGACCTCCGGCGGTACCTGAGCCTCCCGGGTCTTCTTTCTTGATCTTTACAGGTGGATCCTTTTCTTCCTCTGAAGAATCCAGATGCCTCTTCTTGGGTTGTTTCTTACCCCTGAGGTCTTTCTTCACCGAATGAGTCGGTGGAATGATGGACTTCATTGCAGTCGATGTTTTCTTCCTCCTCTTCCTCCTTTGGCTTTTCTTTGAAGTCAGTGATGAGTCCAAGATGTGTCTTGGTCTTTTCTCTCCTTTCTCCCTCCGAATTTGCTCCATAAAATCGCTCTGCCCTGGTCCAGCAGACATCGCCTCCTTCTCCATCGCCAGTCTCCAACACTCTCAATTGCCAACCACCGTGACAACACAATTGCCCTGGCTGTTACCATGACAGCAGTCATGTGATCAGTAACTGACCAATCACAGCCAACCATGATAAGTTTGAAAGCGTATGTCCGCCGGTACTGAGATGTGAGGAAGGACATTTACAGGAATATTCTCACCAGTTTCTTCAGACTAATGATAATCTTTATTAGTAAAGTGGGAACTTGCCATGTCCGTGTGCTGAAGCTGTCCAGAACTTGCCGGGGGATGATATTTGAGGGGGACATTCACATACTTACAGTTTGTCTTTCTTTTTGCCCTTTACTATTATTCTACACAATATCGTCAACTTGTATAAAACCGTGAATCCGTCCACCATATTAATCTGCTCATAGAGATGAACATCTGTAATCATCCACTTTGCGGTTGTGTCATTGTTTAGTAGATTTCCCATTATGTCCCCATTTTTCCCCATATGACATGATGATAGCTGACATCCCGGCCCGGTCTCTTGTATAGATATGGTGATTAATGATGATATCTCTCTACAAGGTGCCTCAATAATTCTACTTGTAATTGGCGCACACGCGTTCTGGGTCTCTAAATCCTTCGCTCCCCACGGCACGGACATAGAGAAAATGATAAAATCCTGACCGCTGCTGGCACCATCAGCTGATTATTGAAGACGGATCTATCAGGTGATTAATGACCTTTTAGGCCACTTTCACACAAGTGGGTCTATAAATCTATGTAATACGGATCCGCAATCTAGATGTATGACAGCGGAAATTGTATCAGTAACCGGATGCAGAAGCCGCCATGTGTATCAGTCATCCCTATACACCAATCATAATGGCGCCAAGAAATAATGAAAATCACAAAGTTCATTAAACATGTAATTATATGTACACACCACTAAAACAATTAACCCCTTAGTGATAAAGCCCGTTTGCACCTTTAATGACTGACTAATTTGTGAGGTATTTTCATTGCCGCATTCCTAGAGCCATAACTTTTTAATTCTTCTGTCAACATTGCCATATGCGGCTTGTTTTTTAAGGACATCATTTGTAGGTACACAATGTACTGTATAACTTTTATTAAAAAAATTTAGGGGAAAAAAAAAGAAACTCCATTTGTTTTTTGTATTTTATTTATGACGTTCAGTGTGAAGAATATATAATGTGATAAGATTATTCTCAGGTCGGCCCGCTCCGGCGATACCAAGTTTAGGGCGCCCACCCACTGGCGTTTGCGATTTCCGTGCGTGAAAAACGCCGCGTTCTCCCCGCGTTTTCCGCGGCGTTTTGTGCCGCGTTTTCGCGGCGTTTTCGCGGCTTTTCCATTAATTTCCATTGACTTTCATGGGTGCATTAGGAGAAAAATAAGGACACATATGCAACTGCCGGTTCCTATGTTAAAAAACGCCACGCAATGCAACGCAGAACGCCAGTGGGTGGGAGTACATTCAATTCTAATTGCTCTTGAGAAAAAACGCAAAACGCAGAGAAACGCAAATCGCCAGTGGGTGGGCGCCCTTATACAGTTTTTTTGAATGTTTTGTTTTAATACTTTTGTGTATTTGGTATCGCCTAGGGCTGCCTTCACACGGGTGAGGAAATCCCACAAGATTTGTGCATTGCAAGACGCACAAATCTCTCATAAACATGAACCCCATTCTTCTGAATGGGTTCATACACACAAGTGAAGTTTTATCACATCACACCACAATCGCAACAATTTCTAAATCTTTTGTCACATCTCCCATTGTTCGTGGGGAATTCACATGGTGGCAAGTGCAATATTTGACTGTGATTCACGGCCTGACATCGCACTCGCCCGTGTGAAGTTCGCCTGAGGAGAGCAGCGAGTGTCTTAAATGTTTCCATGTGTAATTTGTCTAATCGTGGATGTACAGCCCGGTCTTTAGCAATGCTTTGGTAGCCTTCTCTAACTTCATGCATCTCTAGAACACGTCCGAGGTCTTCTGGAAGTGTTTTGGCATTGAAACATAGTTTATGCTAACTAATCATTTATTGGAAGAACAGATTTGCCGGTAACCGGACTTTTAAAAGCTTTGTGTGCCTTTTTTAAGAAAGGGCAAAGCACACGTGAACCGATTCTATCAAATTAGTCCTAAGGTTATTCTCACACATGCGTTCAGAAAATGCATTTTACCGTGGTGAGTGTGAGAGCAACCTAAGAGAAACCAAATGCAGAGGTTCACTTACTTTCTCTCCCTGCACTGTGGATGGTTACTCAATGTGTTCAATAAAAGACGTGAATGGAACAACTGTTTGTTACAATTATAGACAAATACAATGTAAATGATGTGACTGAGGCCTCCCTCACACAGGTATATGCAGAAACACAGTTTTTTTTCAACGCTGCGTTTACTGTGGTTTTAGCAGCGCTGGCATGCCTTGTGGCAGCGTTTTGGATACGTTTTCAGCACAGCTAAAAACATAGCCAATGAAGCTGAAAAGGAAAAAAAAAAAGCAATACTCACCTAGGAAGTGCCGTCAGGGTCCCTCCCGCTGGTCTCCAGTGCTGCTCCGGGCTTCCCCTGCACTGACAGATCATCTATTGTTGGGAGCAAGGTTTGAGAACCCCATCTCCAACAATAGATTACTGTGATTGGTTCTCAGCGCTGGCTCAGCCAATCAGAGCCGTGAAATCATTTTCAGCCAATCTGAAACTGCTGCCCATTCATTTCAATGGGCAATGAATGGCTGAAAATGGGCAAAGATAGAACATGAACAACTTGCTGTTGAAGACGCTGCATTTTGACGCGTGTGTGAACAGCCCCATTGAAATGAATGGTAGAGTTGTAGAGCATTTAGCGCAGGGCTAAAAGGGCACTGCTAAATGCTATACAAAAATATCTGTATGAGGGAGCCCTTAAGCAACATTCAGACCAGGTTATTAGTAAGCAATGCAGAAATGCAGTGGATTACATAGTAACATAGTATGTTAGGCTGAATGAAGACAATGTCCATCTAGTTCAGCCTGTTTCAACCCCTAGTTGATCCAGGGTAGTGTTTCCCAACTCCAGTCCTCATGGAGCCCCAACAGGTCATGTTTTCAGGATTTCCTCAGTGTTGCACAGGTGATGTAATTATAGTCAATACCTCAGACATTTCCACAGGTGTTCTTACTATAGGAGATCCTGAAACCATGACCTGTTGAGGTGCCTTGAGGACTGGAGTTGGGAAACACTGATCCAGAGGAAGGCAAAGAACCCCAAGAGGCAGAAGCCAATTAGCCCATTTGGGGAAAAATTCCTTCCAGACTCCGTAATGGCAATCAGAATAATCCCTGGATCAACTTTCATAGTTCCTACCTAAATATAAGACCCAGAACTACAAACCTGCTGGTCACCTAATGTCTATATCCTGTAATATCCTTCCACTCTAGATAGATGTCTAGTCTCCTCTTAAACTCCTCTATGGATTTTGCCATCACCACGTCCTCAGGCAGAGAGTTCCACAGTCTCACTGCTCTTACAGTAAAGAACCCCCTTATGTGTTGGTGATAGAACCCGCTTTCTTCTAGACATAAAGGATGCCCTCTTGTTACCGTCGCAGTCCTGGGTATAAACAGATCATGGGAGAGATCCTTGTATTGTCCCCTCATGTATTTATACATAGTTATTTGATCACCCATTAGCCATCTTTTTTCCAGGGTAAATAATCCCAATTTGGATAGCCTCTCTGGGTATTCCAGTCCTCTCATGTATTAGTTTAGTTGCTCTTCTTTGAACCCCCTCCAGCACTGTAACATCTTTCCTGAGCAGCGGTGTCCAGAACTGTACACAGTATTCCATGTGAGGCCTGACAAGTGCCTTATATAGTGGGAGGATAATGTTCTCGTCCCTCGTCCCTATACCTTTTTTAAGGCACCTCAAAACTTTATTTGCTTTTGCAGCAGCTAACTGGCATTGATTGCTCCAATTAAATCTACAATCCACTAGTACCCCGAGGTCTTTTCCCATCTCACTTTTCCCTAGCAGTACCCCATTTATTGTATATTGGTGACATCTGTTTCTCCTGCCCATGTGCATAACCTTACATTTATCAACATTGAACTTCATTTGCCATTTTTCTGCCCAAGCCCCCAGCTTATCTAGGTCCTTTTGAAGCCGCACATTGTCCTCCGTTGCATTAATTATATTGTATAATTTTGTGTCATCTGCAAATATTGATATTTTACTGTGCAGCCCCTCTATCAGGCCGTTGAACAGAATGGGGCCTGGTACTGAGCCCTGTGGCACCCCACTAGGGATGGTGGCCCAATCAATCAGAGTACCACTTATTACCACTCTCTGCTTTCTATCTCTGAGCCAATTGTTTACCCATATACACACATTTTCACCCAATCTAAGCTGTCTCATTTTATATACCAACTTATTCTGCAGCACGGTGTCAAATACTTTAGAGAAGTCCAGATATACGAGATCAATAGACTCTCCCAGGTCCAGCCTAGAACTTACTTCATCGTAGAAGCTGATCAAATTGGTCTGATATGATCGACCCCTCATGAACCCGTGCTGGTGAGGAGTTATTCCGTTGTTCTCTAGGATGGCGTTTCTCAGAAACCCCTTGAATATTTTTCCAGTTATTGAAGTGAGACTTACCAGCCTGTAGTTACCAGGCTCTCTTTTGGATAGGAAATAGTGGTCTAGCCATCACATCACTTAGTTTCCTTAGAACCCTTGGGTGTGTTTCATCTGGACCCGGCGATTTATCGATTTTAATCCTTTGGAACCGGCTCTGCACTTCCTCCTGTGTTAGGTATGCAATATGTAGCTGGGGATTCGTTTTATCCCCCTGCATCTCATGTGACATTTCCTTTTCGTTAGGGAATACACTTGAATTGCACTGACACATGGAATAAATATAGTGTTTTGGCATGCATAAAAGGTAATGAGGTCTATGGATACACACAGAACAGAAAAAAAAACTATGCAAAATGTAAATGTAAAAGAGCCTAATAAATACAGTATAGCCAAAAAAAGGAAAAACCTGATTGTTTGCTATGAGCAACTACTCAACTTTTCCGCTTTACAATTATAAGGGTATGTTCATACATGATGAACTTCACTCCTTGGGATGAATGGAGTGAAATCTGCTGTGAATCTACAATCTCAATATCAAAATCTGTACCTAAATCATCCCTACTGACCACAATACATTAATGCATGATTGGCAGAGCCACATTGGTATCTGGGCGAAAGCATTATCTACCTTTAAACTTTTGATGGCCAATTAACTATTAACGACTTAGCTGATCTGTAGGAGTCCCAGGTAGTAGACCATGTCCTATCCTCAGGATGTCTGCAGAGTCAACGGGTCAGTGAATGGAGCTGGAAGTAGAGCGCTCTGAACACAGTCGGCTACTGATAAACTATTGATCTATTCTGAGAATAGGCCATCAATACTTCGTTAAAGGGGTTGTCCACTTTTGAACAGGTAAAGGCGTTTTTAAAACTTAAACCAGCTGTACACATTGAAGTGGACAAGATCGGCGGATGATCTACCGTGTGTGGGGGGAACCCAAACAGCGCCATGATGTCTACTGAGGGATGAGGCATATTGGATTTCAATATGCACAATCCAGAGATGTCAACCTGGGAGAGACTTTCACAGGACGAGTCTCTGGTCACAGCAAGAATGTGATTGGCCTTTTCATGACGTGGCTTATATAAGGGGCATGGCTATCCTACAGCAAGAGTAGTACATGGAGACATAATGGAGAATAAAGTACATGAGAGAGAAGATGAACAACATTGTTGCTGCTACACCAAGAACAAATATTACCATCATACAGTATCTATATACGGCTATTGAACAAAACAGTATATAAAAACCAACAATACCTCCACATCATGACCACCAAGTAGTGAATGAATACCACCAGACTGAATAAAAACCACTGTCCTAACATCATAGTGAAGCTAGTGTTGGCACACTGAGGGCTTGTGTGTGGGGGATGCCAGGGCTGGGGACATGCTCAGCCTCTGTAGTATGACACTGGGCGAAACAGAGAGGTGATTTGGTAAAGAGGCTTAGGAAATCGGGAGACTCCTAGGAATTCTGCCTGGGCTGACATGTATAACAATCGTATGTATGTATATATACACACTTGGCCAAGTCCAGTGTACATGTGAATGAGCAGTCTGACCGCAGCTGAGTATTCCCAAACACAATACAGATGTATTGTTCAATCACTAGGTTTTATTGTTGTTACTTGAAATACTGCAGGCTTGAAAAGGAGAAGCGTCCATCTTTGAACACCCTTTTGATTTTATTTTGTAGATCTTTATAGAAGTCAGAAGTCTGTTTTTCTGTTCTAGATCCATTCCATAGCCATTCTGATTGCCATGCAGCCTTATGAGCCTACTGCATACTATACTGTCTCGTTAATAAAACCACACACAGTAAGCTCCCCCTAGTGGTGGCAACAAGCAGCCAGAATATCATCATTTAACCAGGTCTCTGCAGGAGAACTAAAGTTCTGTATCTATATGATTGTATTCCTTTTTTAAATTGTATACTGGTGTCCAAAATCCTTCCAACTTCTGATACACTTACTACTTTAGATGAATGTCAGAAAAGTGGAAAAGGTAATAATTTGTCACCAGCCATTGCTCCAAGCATGAATGCTGTGCAAGAGCTTGATCACACAGGACACCATTTGTTTTTTGTGAAAAGGGTTTTCCAGAACTTAGATACAGAAAGTCATCAATATCAGATCAGTAAGGATGCAACTCCCAGCATCCTCGGCAATCAGCTATTTGAGATGGCCACACCACTCAGGAGAACACCACGGCCTCTTCCTTGGCCTGAGACGTCACGCTCATTGGTCAGAAGGACTTAGCACAGCTCAGTCTCATCCAAGCGAATGGGGCCGACCTGCAAAACTGGGCACCGCCACTACGAAATAACCTGCACTGTGCGTGGTATAAAGGTCACATAGGTATACAGTGAGGTGGCCAGGAGTTGGACCCCCACGGACGCGATATTGGCGACTTATCCCAAGGATAGGTTATAACCATCTACGTCATGAGAACCCCTGTAAATAACATCCCACTCCCCCCCAAACAGCTCTGTGTGTACAAGGGTATAGAGCGGTATTTGCCATATGCCGCCCTTTTGATTACGTTTTTACACTTCTCCTCAATGAATAAAAAGCAAACATGAAAATATTAAAAACTATTTATAATAAAAAAATTCTTAAAACCCTTAGTTGTAATGGAAGCATGTTCAATATGATTCTGAGGTAAAACATAGTCCAGCGGGCGGTGGATTACATGGAGTCTTTTTCCGGTTTGCAAACTCAGGCCCTTTGGGTAAATTGTTCTATCCGCCATTTGCA
Organism: Eleutherodactylus coqui; assembly: GCF_035609145.1. Taxonomy (NCBI): domain Eukaryota; kingdom Metazoa; phylum Chordata; class Amphibia; order Anura; family Eleutherodactylidae; genus Eleutherodactylus; species Eleutherodactylus coqui. Next base: position 83,985,419 of record NC_089847.1, read on the forward strand.
CGTCCGTTCGCTGCCATCTACAGCCTAAAGCTTTGACCTAATTATGTACAATACAGAAAGGTTTTCATCACTTCTCCATATACATGTGTGAGAAGAGGGGTCTCCATGCAGATATACAGATACTAAAACGTATTTACATATACACATCAACTACTATATACTACAGACTCAGCATCTCTGCGGCTAGTAAACCAGTAGCGTCGCAGGGTCACTAACATGGAGATAGGCTACACACACCTCCCTGCTGCTCCTACTTCATCAGGCGTATCAAAATCTGCTTTAAATATCACCACAAACATAATCATTCTAAGACCTGAGGTAGAGGCGTTAAAAACCCCTTTTTCTCCCTCTTGTGGAAGGAAGATGGTGTCAAATACCTAGGAACCAATATTACAGCAAACCTGGAGCAGTTATTTTCAAAGGACTATAGAGGTAAATTACACGTTACATCAATTCCCTGGGAGAGCTAGCCAGACTACTGTCCCCACTCACCCCATTTGAAAAACTCAGCATTTCCTCTAATAGGAGAACATGCAGGATTTCCACATTGTACCGATTAATACTGGAGGAAGAGACACAAGCGGAGGGTCTGACTTATGTAAGGGGATGGGAGAGATCTGGGTCCGGGAGCTGACTGAGGAGTGCTGGACCAAAGCTTTTATGCCTACACACACAAAATGTCCATGTCGGGCAAGATCTAAGACTTATTTTTAAAGTTCTCCAACAATGGAATAGAACCCCGGAGCGATTGGCCAGGATCTTCCCTCAGTACGCAGATGTTGGAGCTTCAAAGGGGCTGTGGGTACTCTTATACATTTACTTATATATTGATTTTGGATCATTGGAAGGAAATGAACGCTCTGTATAATGAGGTTACTAGGAACACTATTCCGTTCTCACTAGAGATGGCGCTCCTTTTGGTGATACGGGTCCAATTGCTAGGACCAAGACATTGCTCTTAAATTTCTTTGTCATAGCAATGAGACAAATCATCCCTAGATGTTGGAGATCCACTACTCCTCCCACGAGGTTGATGTGGTTGGAGGCTCTGGATAATCTTAAATATATGGAAGAGCTGTGTGCGGGTGATGAAAACAAATTCACTAAACACTACAGTTTATGGGCAATCTGGATCCAGTTTTGCGCTTCTAGGACGGCTGGCTCCAAAGAGGTGTTACGACTTCATAGTTGGCGGCTTTGGTTTCAAACCATCATGTAAGAAACCCCTAAGCTCGTTGTTAGATGAGGGGCTCACACTGGATACCCTCCCCCCTTCCTTCCCGCCCTTTTATTCCTAGGATAGAACTATCCTCTTTCTAAATCTCTCTCATCTTGTTCACTTTTTCTATTTCTACTTATATTTCTCTCTTTCCTGTCAGCTATTCCCTACCTCCTTGGTAGGCTTTCTTACTTATTTGGTCCTTGTCTCCAAGGAGAGAGGCAAGGCTTAAAACCAAAACGCCAGCTTGTTGATCAGTTACAGATTAGTTTGAACCGGGCCTCTGATTAGGTTATTAGGCTGCACTTTACTCCATGGTGATCTATAATGTATCATTCTTGCACAAAGTGTACACGACAATGTGTGATGCGCCATTGTTCTATGGCATCTGTAATAACAATAAACCTGGCCACATGCCAGGTGCATATTAGGGTAGAACTGTCCGATGGATGGCTCATTACTAGTTTGGTCTTGGGATTTGTGCATCATGCGAATCTCTGCCACACTACTGGGTTAGTAGCTACAGGTATGCTGACATGTTACCTCTGTATAGGTGGCGCTCACACTGTGCCCTGTTCAATTATTGTGTGCCATCCTATCTTGCATTGTTGTATCTTGGTTGAGTTGTATACCTGGATGATGGCCTGCAGTGTGTGGAGCAGGTGGCAGAGTATTAAATGCTTGCTGAATAAGCACCTCCTGTTAATCTGATGATGTTAGATAAGTACTATTGTGTGTATAGGTATTTATAGAGCTGGGATGCTGCCTGCCAGCTGCTGCTCTTCACCGCGAGCTGGCACCTTGCCGGAGGATTCTAAACTGATGAGTAATTGAAGATGTGTGATAGAAGAGATGATCAAATATTGTGATAAGTGTTTGCATAGAGGAACTATACATTGCTTATTGAGATATTACACATTCTCTATAAACTTTATATACTGATTATATCCAGAAACCTTTAGCCCATTAAAACTCAGATTTATTGCCAAAAGAAGTGTAAATGTGAAGTAAAGATGCGCCATGTAAAGTGTACTTTTTAACCTCTTAAGTGCGCTGCCCTTTTTCCCCCCCATAATTAGTTTTTCTTCCCCTTTTTAAAAAAAATCATAACTCTTATTTCTCCATCGGTGTAGATGTCTGAGGGCTTGTTTTTTGCAGGACGAGTTGTATTTTTCAATGGTACAACTTAATGTACCATATAATGTAGTGAAAAACTTTTTAAAAATTCTAAGAAGTGAAATGGGGAAAAAAAACTAAATGTTGTCATCTTTGAGTGCATCTTGTTTCTACGGCGCACAAACTGCAACAAAAAATGCTATAACAATATTCTATGGATCAGTATGATTACTACTATACCAAATTTTATAATCTTTTTTTTCACAAAGATATGTAATTTTTTAAAATAATTTTCTGTCGTCATTTTTTGACGGCCATAACTACTTAATTTTTCCGTCGACATAGTTGTGCGGGATGTCCTGTAGTATCTGTTGGTACCATTTTGGAGTACATACGATTTTTTTGATCCCTTTTTTATTACATTTTCTCTTAGAGACTGAGTAACCAAAAAAGCGCAATTTTGGCGTTCTTTTTATTATTTTTTTACTGACGTTCACGGTGAGGAGTTAATAATGCATTACTTTGATAGATCGGACCTTTACAGGCACAGAGATACCAAATATGTATTTTTGTTTTATTATTTAGATTATTTTATTATATATAATGCAAACATTTTTTTTATTTATTCCCCCCCCCCCCCCTTTTTTTTCAGTCCCCAGAGGGGACAGGAACTTGCAATACTTTGATCGCTCCTGCAGTATATATTTGATAGGCAATTTGCAATGACATCCCTGGAGCATTTCAAAAAGCCCCTGGCTGCCATTGCAGACAGCGATCCTCTTGCGGGAAGCCAAGCCGGACTCCGGAACATCGGTTGGGGTATTTAAATGCTGCTGTCAGAATTGGGGGTTAACAGCTCTGATGTGCGGCGCAGCTTATCAGAGCTGTTGCGGGCAAGTGTCGGCTGTAAGAAGCAGCCAGCACCCGCATTGGATGGAGCGGGATACAATAAAAATAATCATCTTCTACCACTAGTGACAGAGGTGTTGGATGGAATCCAAGGTCTTCACAAAGCTTGATGTCAGATGTGTATACATCCTGAACTGGATATGTCAAGGCGACAAATGGAAAACCATTCAATCCTTGCAATGGGCACTACAAATACCTTTTTATGCCCCTTGGGCTCCATAATGCACCTGCTGTGTTTCAAGGGTTTATTAATGACATTTTCTGTGATCTGTTGTATCCTTGTGGAGTCGTTCACCTGGATAACATTCTAATTTTCTCCCCTGATCTGACTACACGGTGCAAGCAAGTGAAGATGGTTCTCCAGCACCTCTGTCCCAATGATCTGTGTCTTTTGAATAGACCAGCCTGCCCTTCCGATGATACATTATATCAGATGCTGGTCTCCAATTAATTTCACATTATTCCACTCTTGTAGCGCCAATCTCAACTCTAATTGGATCATGTGGAAATCTCAGGCAGTCTCTCCCCGAGGAAGCAAGAGCCTTCCTCAAAGAGTATCTGCACTTTCACTTTGGTGTGTTCCTGCCCTGTCGGCCATTTTTGGCTCCTTCTGGCCACTGAAGATTGCCCGGTATAGCGCTATATGGGGCTGTCTTCAGCGTGCGTAAGGAGGCGGAATTGGCTAACAGAGCAAAAATGCTCTGAAGAGAAAGTGCAAGTAGCCTTCTAAGGTAAACAGGTTTTTGCCATAGCTTCATTTCTCCATCGGCCCAATATCACCAAACCCTTTCATCTAGAGGTCAACATCTCTATTGGCGCAGACGCTCTCCTTTACCAGAAGACTACTAAGGGTAAGAATGTGACCGGTGGGCTCTTCTCCAAGGCCTTCTCTCCATCTGAAAACAATGAATCCATCAGAGACGGGGAATTTTTATGGAATGGCTACATATGGTTGAGAGAGCTAATCGCCCTGTAAATATCTAACCCCACCAAAAGCACTGACGGTATTTACAGTCTACTCAACATCTCAACCCTGTTGCGTTCGCTGATTCTGTTCTTCACTTGCTTTTTATTTACATTTTTGCTCAGTCAACAAAAATATTAAAGTAGATACTCTCTCCCAGTTGTTTGAGGTTTATAATTGAATAATTAGTCCCTGTTCAGGTGCCAGTGGTGTGCCGCCAATGTAGCCAGGCTGCACGATTGCTATGGATCCCATAAGAAGGGGAGCCTGGGGCCAAATTAACCCATTCTACCCGGGGGCCCTTCCTCTGAATGTCTGGCCAGCAGCATAAGTTTCACTTACATCCTAGCTGATACTGGCCCTGCGCTGCCCGTTCAGCCGCCCCTGAGTGCAGACAGCTCCACCCCTTCTCTTGGCAGTACTATAAGCAGGAAGGAGGGGGAGGAGCCATCTGCACTGACTAAGAGCTCTGTCCCAATGTGATACATGTTGCCACTGGCCAGACATTCATGGTAAGGTGGGGGTGGCATATAATCTTCAGGGGCCACAGAGAAGACTGAGGACTTTGTGGGGCCACCATGGCTTTCTAAGGATGGTTCATTGAGTGGTAGGATAGGGAGATTGTGCAGAGACAAGTCATGGCTGGAAGGCGTCTTCATGGTGGTCTGGACCTAGAATAAAGAACAAGAATGTAAAATGGACATCACCAATCAGAGGGGATGCTACCTGCGATTACGGCTTTATTCACAGATAAACTAGAGCTGACTGGTATAGCTAAGGCCACCAATATGTCGATTTCTTGTTGGAGGGGGGGTGGGCAATTCTGCATTTTTTGGAATGAATTCTGTTTTTTATAGCTATACCTGTAATTACGATGAGGTAAAGCAATTTGTGTGGGGGTTGGGCTAAAGCAAGATATATCATTAGTAATTACTATCTGCATTTCTCCTGAACCTCCTAATTAATGTAGCTGTTTGGGGGCCTTTCCCATAGAACAGGAGTTCTGGGCGCAGTCAGACACAATGGCAGGGGAGCTGTGATTTTTTCTTCCATTTTCCTCCAATGCCCCCTGTAATGTGAGAACTGCACTGACTAGTAATAGAAGTGCTATGAGCTACGTCCACCACCTAGCAGCGCCCGACCTGCCCGTACCAAACATGGCGACCACCTTCTCCTGTGACACCAGGAAGCATATTTCTTTTTTCAGCCGCACTTAAGCTGCGCTGCTGATTAGAGCCACCAGATTGGCTCTTCGGCACCACGTGACTACACAGCGTGCACGCGGATTGCCTTCAGCAGCCGTGTGCACTACAGACTACAGTTAACACTAACCCTAAACCTAACCCTAAACCTAACCCTAAACCCTAACCCTAAACCTAACTCTAAACACTAACCCTAAACCTAACCCTAACCCCAACCCTAAACCTAACCCTAAACCCTAACCCCAACCCTAAACCTAACCCTATACCTAACCCTAAACCTAAACCCTAACCCTGTGCTGCTTAAGTGTAGTGTGTAGTGCACGTCTGCTTAACTGTAGTGTGTAGTGCACACGGCTGCGGAAGGCAATCCGAGTGCACGCCATGTAGTCACGTGGTGCCGAAGAGCCAAACAGGTGGCTCTAAGCAGCGCTGCTTAAGTGCGGCTGAAAACAGAAATATGCCACCATATTAGCACTTTCTGCTTAGGTTAAGCAGCGCTGCTGATTAGTGCCACCTGATTGGCTCTTCGGCACCACGTGACTACATTACCCTACGCTGCGACACCACCCACTACTTCCGGGTGCTCCTCTGGCCGCCCCTTTCTCTACGTCATCACCCCACGCCGTCAGCTGCACAGGAGCCAGTGATGCGGGACTACGTGGCGCTGACGTCAGCGAAACTCCCGGCATAGACAGAAGCTGCGAGCGGCGGTGACCGGGGGACGGACGGAGAACCGAGACGCTAAGAAGAACCGTAAGTCGCGCTCAGAGGATGTACAGGAGGGGGTCCTGTGTTATGGGGGCGTTAGGACTCAGGGGCAGGGAGCGCTCTCGTAGTTTACACCTATGACGTCGTAAGAAAGGGGACTGCAGTGTGGGGTTGTTACTGGGGTCCTCATACACTTGTATAGGGGGCGCCACTTGTTGCTGTGGTGTTAGTGACGGCCCTTCTGGCAGCGGCTGGTACCCCCTAAAGCGGGCTGCTTGTGGGTCTTCTGGTGTCCAGCGCTCCTATTAGTCGTGTCTGATGTGTCGCTTTTAGCGCCGCCCCCCAGGATTATACCGATACAGCAGGATTACGTCCCAGACGAGCGATAATCTAACACGGAGGCCCCAGCGGCAGTGTGGACAATGTGGGAGTACGCAGCAAGCATACATGTACGTGCGGACGGTCCATCCTCGTAGCGTATCAGCGCCAATACGGGACAAGCTGCGTTTTTTTTCGTCTGCGTCATATGAGTGGCACAGTGAAAGTCACAACCGCAGTCTATCAGTGCGCTGCCGGCTGTGTGACTGGTCCAACGCTGCATCCAACGCTTGGAAAAGAAGACCTATGTTTCTTGGGGGGAGGGGGGTGGTTCTGAACATGTAGAGAACATTAAGATACATTATAGGTTGAGAAACAAGACGCGGGTTCACCAAGTTCAACCTTTTTTTGATCTGTCATGCATCATTGTTTCCTAGATATTTTTTTTTTTTTTAGTGGTTTTTAATCTTTTTTTTTTTTTTTTTTTTTAATACTACCTAAAATCTTCTTTGCTTTTGTAGCTGCTGCTTGGCATTGAGTACTGCTGGTTGGCTCATTTGTAGTCCGAGTACCCAACTCCTTCTCTTGCCTGTTGTATAAAAACAAAGGTTCATTTAGGCCGCCTGCAGACGGCCGGGTCGGATCCGGCTGGGAGAATTCTCGCAGTGGGACCCGACCCGAGCTTCTGCAGAGAGCAGTGCGGAACTCACCTGCTCCCGCGGCCCCGTCTCTTTCATGTGCCGGCAGCCGGCGCAGAGCGGAGGCCGGGGAGTGACATTTCTGTGCGGGGCTCTGCGACACCCCCCCCGCACAGAAATAGAGCATGCCGCGGTTTGTTTGCCGCGCGAGATTTCGTGCAGCTAAATCGCGGCCGTCTGCCTAGGATTGCGTTTGTTACCGCAATCATATGGCAGCTTCCAGGGGCAGAAATTCCGTGGGAAATCCCGCCGCAGAATTTCCGCCCGTCTGCAGGAGGCCTAAGTCACAAATATTCTACTCAATCATGCAAACAGTGATGATTTTGTTTTGCATTATAATTACAGCTAAACAATCAGGTCCCTTTCACACTGAGCGATCATCGTTTAGATTGTTGCTGGTTTGTGGGCATCTGAACGGTAACTGTTCAGTGTAAATGCTAGCGAATGAACGACGAACGATAATTCGTTTGCTTATCGTTCGTCATTCAGTTTCTGCAGGCATAAAAATCAAACTATGATCGGTTCGTGTAAATAGGCAGTCATTCATGTATGAGCGACTGCCTGTTTACTGCGTGTGGTCCTGCTCATCAGCTCTTCTGCTGAACGATGGATTTCAGGCAGAACTGATCTCCCTCCATACAAACTCCAAATCTGCAGGATGTAACTGTACGGGGTGTTAAGGGGTTAAAGGAACTCTGCAGGGAGATAGTTCCAAACATCTTGGAGAACTGAGCACAGATCTTCTTCTCTAGATGGCAGCTTATTCAAATCCTTCTATCTCTTCGTGTAATCCCAGACAGACTCAATGCTGTTGAGCTCAGGGCTCTGTGGGGCCATGTCTTCACTTCCAGGACTCCTTGTTCTTCTTTACACTGAAGATAGTTGTTAATGGCGTTGGCTGGATGTTGGGTGTCATTGTCCTATATTTCTCAGCGTCAAGTACAACATTAATCCTGACTACATCCCCACCTTCATTTGCTGAAATGCAGCCTCAGACTTGCAAGAATCCTCCACCATGCCTCACTGCTGCCTGCAGACACTCATTATTGTACCACTCTCCAGCATGCTTCACTGCTGCCTTCAGACACTCATTATTGTACCGCTCTCCAGCAAGCTTCACTGCTGCCTGCAGACACTCATTATTGTACCGCTCTCCATCATGCTTCACTGCTGCCTGCAGACACTTATTATTGTACCGTTCTCCATCATGCTTCACTGCTGCCTGCAGACACTCATTATTGTACCGCTCTCCAGCAAGCTTCACTGCTGCCTGCAGACACTCATTATTGTACCGCTCTCCATCATGCTTCACTGCTGCCTGCAGACACTTATTATTGTACCGTTCTCCATCATGCTTCACTGCTGACTGCAGACACTCATTATTGTACTGCTCTCCACCATGCTTCACTGCTGCCTGCAGTCACTCATTAAAAACCTTTGAACATCACATCTTGAACAGCCAGTCTGCTTTGAAATCTTTGCCTGGGAGATACTGCCTCGTGTCTTGTTGCTGTGCTCAGTCTTGCCATGGTGAATGGCCTGTGACATGAAAGTGTCTTCCACAACCTCACCTTTTTAGCAGAGTTGGCTGTTCCTCACCTAGTTTTGAGCCTTTTGCACATCTGAAAATAATTATCACCTGTTTGGTGAGCCGGTGCTCACCGATGACGCGGGTCCTGCGATACTTCTGCAGCGCCGCGGGACAAACGGGCTTTCATTGACTTCTTTGGTAGCCGTATGTGCATAGTCTGCAGAACATCGCAGCATGCTGCAATTTTGTCCCCCACGAGCGGATAAATGCAATCTATTTCCATTTGTGGGCAGGAAATTAATGGAAGTAGTGGTTCGAAAAGTGGCAGGAAAAGCATGACATAATTAATAGGACATACTGTGTCCCATATTTAAATACTCTGCCCTCCTCCCTCGCTCTCCCACGGCATCTCAGATCCACTGCCGTTACCACTCTTGGTTCGGTACATGTGGAAAAACCCAGGCGGCGCAATGACATAATTGTGCCGCCTGCATCACAGAAGAGCTGCAGAAAGCTTCCTGTAGCACCGCTGCCGTAGGCAGTTTGTATCTGCATCTTCAAGGAAACCCGTAAGGTCCTATGAGCACCTTAAAGGGGTTGTCCCGCGCCGAAACGGGGTTTTTTTTTTCAACAGCCCCCCCGTTCGGCGCGAGACAAACCCGATGCAGGGACCTAAAAAAAAATCCGCACAGCGCTTACCTGAATCCCCGCGCTCCGGTGACTTCTTACTTACCGGTTGAAGATGGCCGCCGGGATCTTCTCCCTCGGTGGACCGCAGGGCTTCTGTGCGGTCCATTGCCGATTCCAGCCTCCTGATTGGCTGGAATCGGCACGTGACGGGGCGGAGCTACCAGGAGCCGCTCTCAGGCATGAGCGGCCCCATTGAGAAAAGAAGAAGACCCGGACTGCGCAAGCGCGTCTAATCTGGCGATTAGACGCTGAAAATTAGACGGCACCATGGAGACGAGGACGCTAGCAACGGAACAGGTAAGTGAATAACTTCTGATAACTTCTGTATGGCTCATAATTAATGCACAATGTACATTACAAAGTGCATTAATATGGCCATACAGAAGTGTATACCCCCACTTGCTTTCGCGGGACAACCCCTTTAATTAAGATGCTGGTCTCATAGGAGACGGGCGCTGAGTCCGGGAGTCTTATATACTCTACTGCCCCCCCCCTCCCTCTCCCATTTCCTAACTGATCCCTCATACCCTCCCCCCCCCCCACCCCGAGTCTGCTGCTTTGTATTACATGTACTTCTACTCCAATCACATTCTCAGTATTGAAATTGCGGAGTACATGCAACGAGACCAGAAAACCCAAATAATACAAGCAACAGTAGAAGGATACGATGGAAATAAAAAGAGGCACACAATGATATTCAGGTGAAAACAGAGAATTTTATTGATTTACAATTTTATTAATACGGGTGATTTGATGCATATTTTAAATAAAAGCCAAGGATATGTTACATCCATTGACTTTCATTGATTCAGGGGAAGGCGAAAAAACCCTAAAATGGGCAAAAATTCCTTCCCGACTCCACTGAGGGCAGCCAGACAAGTTCCCTGGATCACGTATTGTAATAAATGAATCCAGGGGAAGGCGAGAAAACCTCATTGAGACGTCTGCTAATTCAGCTTCACATGAGGAAAAACTCCTTCCCGACTCCGCGCACGGCAGCCAGAACCGTCCCCGAATAAATGTCAGAAAGTGTTTGGGAAGTGGCCGAATTGGGTGTGGAGGGGAGGGGAGGGAAGGGGTAGGGTGGGGTGGGGGGCGGCAGTTGTATTGATCCAGAGGAAGGAAAGAAAAAACCCCTTTAAGACATCTGCCAATTTGTCCTGATATAAGGGGAAAAACATTCCTTCCTGACTCCAAATATGGAATCGGAAATTAGTCCCTGGATCGAATGCCCATGCAGATCACCTCATCTCCATCCGATGTCGCGGGCACAGCCGGTGAGTTCTGACTTGCTAGTAGAATGGGGAATCGTCAAGGTCTTGAAGCATCGCTTAGGTCTTGAATTCATCTCAGAGGTCTGGTGGGCACAGGAGGCACGGGCTGCAGGGCCGGAGGCGCTGGTTCATCCTACTGTGTCCAACTAGGTGCCAGAAATGAGAAGTTGGACACAGGGTGCTGAGCTGGCGCATCTTCTGGCAAATCCAGGTGGCCGGTACCTACAACATGCTGCAAGAGGAAGAAACAGATATGTAATAAAGTATATAATATTTTCTCCTCTTCTAGATACTTGGCCTAGAAATATAACATTCAGTAAGTCTTCACTTACGGGAAAAGGTTTAAATGGTGGCACTATTTTCCTCTGCTCCAGTTCCTCCCAACGCACATCTCCGAAAAACGGGTGACTCCTGATGTTTCCGGTCAGTCCCAGGCGCCTCTCTGGATCCTTCTGTAGCAGCTTCTTGATGAGATGTCTCAGGTCCGGATCCAGCCACGGTGGAAAGATTGGCTTGTCGGTGGTGATCGACTGCCGGACGATGTGAAGCTGTTGGCCATCAAAAAATAGTGAATGTCTGGTTGCCATTCTGGACACAACGATGCCCATACTCCACCAGTCCACTGCTACGTTGTAGGCTTGCTTCAGGATCATCTCTGGGGCCATGTAGCGGGTTGTTCCTTCTATTCCGCGGATCTTGCTGGACGCTGTCAGACCGTCTTGCGCCAGACCCAGATCGATAATTCGGATGTGCCCATCTCTATCCAGCATGATGTTGTCTGGCTTGATGTCTCTGCAATCAAAAGAAAATCCTTTTTAGAAACAGCGCCTCTCCTGTCCATGGCTGTATCTGGTATTGCTGCTCAGCCTCATTCAAGTGCATAAAGCTAAGCTGCAGTACCTTACAGCTCATGGAAAACAATGACATCACCGATCTAACCGATGCACGATGCCACGTCGGTGGAGAAACTGGAGGCCGCAGATCAGCTCCGCTGTGAAGAACCTGATGAAGAGAGCAAAGTGTTTAGTATCAATGGTGATCATTCTGGATAACTGCTGCACAATGTCATCTTACCTCTAACATCACCAATCCGCCCGCCGTACCCCAGAGCTGGTTACTCACTGTGTAGTGGGACGGTTCAGTTTACCCGATACATTAATCAGGGTCTGCAGGCTGCCGCCGGACAGGTACTCCATGACAAAGTAGACGTGGTCCTGTAATACAAAGCACAATGCTGCAGTAGGGGCTCATTCACATGGCGAGAAAATCACATGAGTTTTGTGTTGTGAAAGATACACAAAACTCACACAGACCCATAGAGAAGAACGGCTTCTGTTTCTATTTACAAGGGCGATTTTTCTCTTGCACCAATGTTGCAAGACGGAAAATTGCAGCGTGTTCTATTTTCATGTGAGTCTCGCATGACAATAGAACATGCAGATGTGTGATGGGAGTCGCGTCTAGAATGCCGGATGCAACTTGCACTCATCTGTGTGAATCCGCCCTTAAGAAAACACATCTTCTGATCCGTCACCTATTATGGAAAAAGTGACCGGAGCAAGAAGACCCCCGTATATACCTCAGACTGTAGTGTGACACTGAGATGACACAGGAACGGGCAATCTCTGGCCGCCAGGAGTAGTCGTCTCTCACGCTGAAGTTCTTCTTTGTTGTCCTCCTCCTTGTTGATCATCTTGATGGCTTTGAAGATGCTTCGGCGACGGACTGATGCCAGGACGACCTAAGGGAAAAAATGCAAAATAAGCATTTCAATTCTTCAAAATCCCTAATAGATGATTCACTGAACATTACTGTTGGCCATCTCCCACACTAAAATGGTTAACGGTGGGGAACGTACGGAATATCCGCACTATAACACTACGGATGGGATTTTACATCTGGTTAGGAAGAAATGGAGAAGTGTAAAACTTACCTTGCCGAAGCTACCCCTACCCAGTACCTGATGGAATCTGAACCCGCTGATGGTAAGTCGGGCGCTGGACCAGGGTGTAACGGCGGGGGTGCTGGGTCCTGAAGGGAGCGAATAAGGAACACCGTGTGAAAGAAATGTAATAAGACAAGCAAGAACATGAGCGGTCTAAAAGAAAAACTGTCATTAAGGGGTTAAATAGAAGTGGTTTCTCTGGAGGAGGCCTACTGAGACTCCCTGCACAAGGACCTGCAGAGACCTGGACCTTTTTATAGGGGGGGGGGGGGGGGGGGGGTCACATTTTTATGTAATATTTGCAAAATCACAACAAAACTACTTGGAGACTTTTTTTTTTTTTTTAGGGCTCATGTCCACAGGCAAAATGTGATTTAAAATCCGCAGCGGATCTCCCGCGCGCGGATCCGCACCCCATAGGGATGCATTGACCACCCGCGGGTAGATAAATACCCGCGGATCGTCAATAAAAGGCATTTAAAAAAAAATGGAGCATGAAAAAATCTGGACCATGCTCCATTTTCATGCGGGTCTCCCGCGGGGACGGCTCCCGCGGGCTTCTATTGAAGCCTATGGAAGCCGTCCGGATCCGCGGGAGACCTAAAATAGGAATTAAAAGCATTTACTCACCCGCAGCGGGCCGCGAAGCTCTGCTCTTCCTCACGGCCGCATCTCCCTTGCTTCGGCTCGGCGGATGTGCCCGGCGCATGCGCGCGGCACGTCGACGACGTGCCGGCGACGTGCCGCCGGCGTCAGGAATTCATCCGCCGGCCGAAAATGAAGATCCGGCCGTGAGGAACAGCTGACCTTCGCCGCCCGCTACGGATAGGTAAATGCTTTTAAATTTCTATTTTCAGCGCTCATGTCCGCGGGGCAGGAGGGACCCGCTGCAGATTCTACATGTAGAATCTGCAGCGGATCTGATTTTCCCCGTGGACATGAGGCCTTAAAGTCTGAGCTTTCTGAACAATACAAGAAATTACATCTTATCAAATTCCCACAGTTTAGACAAAAACTGTTCTAATCTAGCTACTTGCTGACTGTAAACTGTCACTTTATAGCAGCCGTCACTAACTACACTATAATGTACATAAGGACCATCTAGCCAACTATCACACTAGAACCCCCCCCCCCCCCCCCCCCCATTACAATGTATCACGTGGACTTACATACTGGCTATATGGGCACATTCACCATAAATACACCTATAACCACTTTATAGACATTAAATGTCCCCCCATGAAGGACGTTCCCTACCAGCTCTTGGCTCCTCCTCTTCCATCCTCCTCTTTTTCCTGGGGTCTTTATCCAGGCTGTCTCCTCCTCTCTTCCTCTTCTCTTCTCCCTTCTTCTCCATATTTTTTTCTCCTCTCTCTTTCTTCTCTTCGTTCTTTCCACTGGACGTAAATCCTGTAGAAATCTCGCAGAGCAATCCAACAATCTTCTACACACGGCAGTCGACGGTTGGAAAGTGAGCGGCAGTTGGCTGGTCGATGACCTCATAGAAGTTGCCTAGCGCATGCCATGCAGGACCTGTAGGTCCTGCATGTACCTGCTCTGCTGCCATATGCATTGTACTGTAGGCATCCTGAGGGGCATCAGGGGTGTAGATGGGCACATAAATTAATGGTTGGGTTCCCCACTGGTGTAATGTTAAAAATAAATGGGAGATGGAGGCTCAGATGGTATAACTGGCATATCTGGGATGGCAGTGATGCCTATATTTCACTTCAGGCTCCTGGAGGTTGATAATAAGTAACATTGCAGGCAATCAGGGCAGTTTGGGAGATGAAGGATGAAAGTAATCCAGATGAGGGGCAGTTTTGTCCAATACTCAGACCAATGACTTGTCAATGATTGTGGATCTCCTGCTCTTACTGGTTACATTATCACTGGGGTCTAATAATGATCACATTGTAACTGGGGTATATCCAGTGTAGAGGGGTGCGGTAATACCTGCATGGGCTCCATGTTCTAACCCTTTAATGACTGAATAGTTTTAGGTCTTCAAAGCCAACATTTTTTTTTTTATCATCGTCACATTTCACGAGCCTTTGCTTTTATATTTTGTCATTGACCTCGCTGACTGAGGGGTTGTTTGTGCGACAAGTTGTATTTGTAATGGCACTATTTTGGGGTAGAGATAAGGTATTGTATAACTTTTATTTATTTTTTGGAGGAATTTCAGTTTTTCCATCCTGCCCAATGTTTTTTGGGATTTTGTTTTTACAGCGGTACAAATAATGATATATTTTATTCCTTTATGGCATTCACTGTGGGATAAATAACACAATAAGTTAGACCTCGGGTTGATGTGATTATAAAGATACCAGATTTATTTAGTTTTTCAACTTCACTTCTGTTCATCTAATAACCCGTGAGTCTCATCTATTCTCTAGTAATCTTTCATTGAATAACCCCCAGAGGTCTTCTATGAAGTTATGGAGAACATAGATGGTAAAAAAAAATTGTTATAAAAATAAGTAAAAAAAAATAAAAGTTACAGAATAAAATAAAAATATATGCTTAAAAAAAAAACCGACCCTCCGCCAATGCCAACAATACATATTATATGTTGCAAACCAAATGAGGAACCCGTTCCTGTACTTTACTTTAGCATAAATATACTAATTTAGGGGAAAAAAAAAAAATTAAATATATATATATATATATATATATATATATATATATATATATATTTTAGCTTTTTACCCACAGTAAAACTAAACAGAAAAAAGTCAGTGAAGAAACATATAAAAAATAGCCCTATATGTCACGGAGGGAAAAAAAGTAGGACCTGCTTCCATCACTGCCAGCATCCCCGCAATAAAGAATTGGCCGTTCTTGTTCTCTTTTATGTAACATTTTAGTAGCCGTTTTCAAGTCTTTTAATAATAAATCTTAGATTTTTCTGTACAATGTGATGTTATAAGCCACGCCCCTTTTACATCTTGTTTTTGGTAATTGTCTTGTTTGCACCAGAAAGCGCTTCTATAACCCTGTATTTGTACAATATGGTACGGGGTAAAAACTGTCTTCTCCAATGACCAATAAATGCCTCTTCTATCACCGCCAGCACTAGGAATGTCTTTTTTTAAAAAGGGTGTCAGCGCTACGAAAGGAGATCCTTTGTTTCCCCCAGATTTGGACGTCCTTAATTTGTGTACAGATGGGTCTCTAAAGCCCAGAGAAGTTGGACAACTTGTGGCTATATAGAGCCATGACATTGGAGGCGTTGTACAACACCCAAAGGTATGCTGATCCACATAAGACACATCGGTCAAACTCCAGGCCGGAGCGCCAAATCTGTCCCTCACCGTTTATATGGCCCGCAGCAAGGTCTGGGCATGAAAGGACCGACTCGACTCTACTCAAAGGACGCAGCCAAAACTTGGCACTGGGAGCAGCACCAGCACAGGGACAGGGTGCCATCTTGGATTCTCAGTTGTGGTGCACACTGCTCTGTTCAACTCTGGTGCCACAACTCTGACGCCCTAACTGGGCACACTGGACACCCTTTAAAGTAGGAAGCTCGGTGCTGGAGAGGGGGAAGGGGAGAAACCCCATCATGGTGCATAGAGCACCATAGCCGTGTGAATGAGCTCTTTGAAGGCAACCATAATGTTGATGTGGCCTTTGGTGAAAATGCGTTTGACACCCCTGACATAAGGGGGCACCACTTGAGGCACTTTGTACTTTTATCCTATTCCTGGTTAAAAGGCAGTGTGTTCGATGAAGTGTCACCTTCTCTGTTTTTTTTTGTAATTGATTTAAAACTGTAGAAGTGGCCCACGTTCTGCCAAACCTGCCCTGTTCATAAATGACATGGACAGATGGACATTCATTTGCCACATGTGTCCTCCGTGGCAATAGCAGCTGGTTGCTATAGTCTGTGCCCGCTGCAGCCAATCGGTGCCCACAAGAGTCACGTGATGTATTCCTGACATCAGGGCTCCTACTGTTAAGCAGTGATACAATGATGAATTCCAAGAAGCCTAGAACATGAATAAAACACAGGTTTCTTCATTGAGATGTCGCTGAAACTAAATTTTTGGGATTTCCTGCGATGAGATATTCCTGGACATTCGCGCTGGATGTTTCAGCAGTAGTCCTCCATCATATGTGTATCCCATCGTCCGCAGTCCTGGTCTTCCAGTGTCCCCAGTAGTCAACCATCATGTGTGTATCGCATGGTCAGCAGTCCTGGTCTTCCAGGGTCACCAGTAGTACGCCATCATTTGTGTATCGCATAGTCCACAGTCCTGTTCTTCCACTGTCGTCAGTAGTCTGCCATCACATGCGTATCCCATTGTCCACAGTCCTGGTCTTTCACGGTCCTTATTTCCTAGTGAAATCTCCCTGTTCATCGCTTACATCACCAAGACGTTTTGATATATAGTATGTACAGTTTTGGTTCACAGGGCGCCTACGGCGACTGTTTTGGTTGGCGTCGGCTTTAGGTAATTTTCTTTCTTATGTGTATATATTGTTGTTTTATTCTGTAATTTTGTTTTATTTGTGTATGTAATCATGTTTTTTACTATCTATATCCCCCATGATATCATATAAGACCTCTGGGGGACATTCACTTTTTTTTTTTAACACTTTCCCACTGTAGCTGGGGCAACCATAGGAGCCCCAGTTACAGGGAAAAGCAACCCCTGTAGTGGCATTAGTCACTGGCAGAGCTGCCCAGGGTCTAGAATGACCCTCCAGCTCTGCTCTAGCAGGAAATCCCTGCCTTCTCCTACGGGTTATTAGCTGTCGCTAACAGCTGATAACCTGCCCTGTCTCTGATCACAGAGCAGGAGGCTTAAAGCGCTGCCGTATATTTACTGTGCCTGGTCCTTAAAGGGTTAAAAGCTTTACGGCCAGCAGCTCTTATCAACTGATCAGCCAGTAGCAGACCCCTGCCAACCTATTGAAATTGGATAGGACGCCCTTACTTAAAGGGGTTGTCTGAAATTGGTGGGAAAAAAGCAAAGAAAAAAAAAATTCATAAAAACCTGTTCCCCATGCCAATAAATAAGTCATACGCACCTCCTGTGCCGGTAGATCTGGTCTTGCCTGTGACATCACGTTTATAGGCTGCAATAAGTCTTATTGGAAATAGTCAACAAGCTTGACGTCAGACTCCTCACTAATAACTCAGCTGTGCCCTTGTTGATCGGCGGATGCTTGTTAGTATTTTTCTTCATTTATTCATTGTAGTATTTATTTATTATAACTTGTCCCCAGAAGGGAAGAACATATTTTCAGGGGTTCCTACACCAAATATTTCCCCAGTTATGGGTGAAAATGGCTTTGATAATGTGTCGCCTAAACCAATCAGACCGCATCCTCCTCTTGCCTGGATGTTGGCACGCTGCGCTGCTGTTACTGGCAGGAATCATGGGTCACAACGTAAATGTGATGCAAGTGTTACCTGTAAGTGTAAGTCGTCCTAATTTTGATTAACCATTTACCTTCTGTATGATGACGATGAGTTGTGAGAAGCCATTTGTTGGTTGCATTAGCGATGCCCGCACATTATGGGGTCCGCGGGCGGAGGACCCTTATACTATCCTAGCAGTAAGTGGCGTTGGGACGGACTGTAATTGTCTGGACAGAGAAGCTTTATTAATCCTGCGTGCATGAGACGCCATCGGTGTGAAACCTTTCATCTTATCAGACGGAGCAATACAAATGCACTAGCAGGTAAAGATCATTAGAAGACCCTCTTCCGCCTTCATCTGGATGAGCTGTTGATAAAGGAGCAGATGTCCATGTACTTTGTGACGCCTCGTTACATCAAACTTGTTGGGAAAATCCATCCCGTATAAAATGATATGCCGCGTGTTTGTAGAGTTTGTTCTTGAACGGTGAATAGTCAGATGAGCCCTTCTTATATGTCCTGCTGGAACACAAGAGTTCTCCACCGGATGTGCCATAAATGGCTCAGAGAGATAAGTTCTGTCTGTTATGAGGAGGAAAGTGTCTTCACCCCTAAGTCAGCGGTCGAGGCGACCCCAGCGTTCAGAGGGACCCTGGGGAGATTGATGTGCCGCATACGGCCGCAGGCTTCCCCGCTGTACACCGTGGGAGTAACAGAAATCATGTGTAGAAATGTCTTTATTGGGGGGGAAACAAAACAAAAGCCCTTCAAGCTGATAAGACTAAGCATAGAGAGGACACAATATCTCAGCACTCCCCCCACCCCCCTCATTTCCTTTGCTCTTATTTAATCATAATACAATGAAAATTGAGAAATATGAGGATTGTTTTTCCCCAAAAAAGAAAGTCGTCTATTTTTAAGTATTTCGTCTTGCGCGCACCCCCCCCCCCCCCCCCTCCCGGTTCTGCTTGCGTGTCTACAAGGCGATTTAAAGGGAACCTGTCATGTCCACACCGCACCATGAAGTAAGTTACGGTTTTCTCATGAGTTGCGACAGGGAGCCGGGAAGAGTTTATTTTTTTTTTTAATACTCGCACTCTTCCCCATTAGTGTTGTCTTATGTTGAGGGTCTCTTCCCCCCCCATCAGCTGGATAGCCCCTTTTGAACCTTTAGTGAACCATATTGTGTGTTGAGGGCACATCAGCAGCTCATACTTTACATCTATTACCCCAAATGTTCTTTTGCTATACAATAATAAAGGCAACCTCCTCACTACCGCCACTAGTTCTGTACAGTTCCATCCTAAGACGGAGCCGTTTGGCCATGGGGATTCCCCTTTCCTTTTCCCCCAATGGAGCCGGAAACCTTAACCCCTGACACAGGTGTGAAACCACCCTTAGGCCGCATGCACATGGGCGGATTTGCACTGCAGAATCAGGACCGGGCATCTGCTTCTGGATTCCGCAGCAAATGCCACCCATAGCACACTATGGAAAAGTGATTCTTCATGCACACGAGCGGGAACCAATTGTGGTTTCCACTCGCGGATGAAAAATCGCAGCATGCTCCATTTTTGTGCAGATTCCATGTGGACGGCTTCCAGTCAGTAGAAGCCATCTGATCCATGGAAAGATCAGGGATTCCACATCATCGCTAGTTGATTGACGCAGGAGTTGAAGAAAAGAAGAAAAAAAAACTAAGAAAACTGTACTGCGCATGTTGGACGGTGAGCCCTGCAGACCATCCGCAATACAGATTGAAGAAAAGAAAAGCAGGTACATGCGGACACCGATGCTGCCATGGCCGGATCCCGCTGTGGGATTCCAGATGCAGAATCCGATCCGCCTGTGTGCATGAGGCCTTACCATTTCCCCCACCGTGGGAGTGTGCTGGCAGTGAGCATGGGAGGGTTGCGTGTTTCCCTATGATTAGAGCCCATCATGGACACTACGGGGCACATCCTTGACTGTGTTTACAAGCAGGTACTTGCACAAAAATCTGCAACTTTTTTTCTTTTTTCTGCACCAGCCCCACCACTCTTTTGAAAGGTTGACGGAGGGCTTGTTGGAAGCGGGTGGGGTCTTCCTGTGGCAGTAGATTTGTGTATAATTTACGCCAGAAACAGGTGTAAATTATACTATAAATATACCCCAGGTCCAACCTGATGTACATTTCTCAGAAGGATCTGCGGGGGGTGCACTGAATACATGAAGAGCTGTGCGCCAGAGGGAATGTGGGGCTTGGTCAATGTCCCCCTGTGATCGGCACGGTTAGGAATGACCTGTATGGGGGGACTCTGCAGTTTTTCTACTCTTAGAACGGAACAGAAAAACTGAGAACAAAATGCAGATGTAAAGCCAGCCTTATAGTGAGGGGGATCATTTTGATATTGCCTTTCCAAATGTAATTGTCTTTGTTTTTTCTTTCCTTTCAAAAATGCCCAAATCCGTCTCGTGCAGAAAAAATGTGATGCCGTATAATAATTGTAAGCTTTTTCCACAGCTGGCCCAGGACCCATGAACGCTCGTAAACGTCACGGTTCCCGAAACACTGAGAACGGAGTTTACGTAGGACCCCCACAGACACAGGTCCTGCCCTCCCAAGCCGCTCCAGAAGTTTTACCTCCCCCTGCTAGCGTCCCACCAGCTGATAACATGTCTTGCCGGGACCGCACCGCTGAGTTCATGTCTGCTTGCAAGTCTTTACGTGGACGTCAGGTTAGTGCTGCTAAGAAACGCGTTCGATAGCGTCCTCAAAGTGACATATATGTATTTAGGTGCAGGTTACTGTGACTGTAGAGCAAAAAACAAACATACAAACCAGATGTAACAGAACCCAATCAGTGCCGAGAAATGTATCCACACTGATATATGAATTTAGGACAACATCACTGCTGCATTTAATATATAAAATGAAGGTTCATAGCGCACATTTTGATCAGGTTGTGAGAACACCTTGTAAACCTCTTTAGATGGGACCCTGCAGGAAAAGCTAAGGGCACATGGCTGGAATGTGAGAGCATCTCGCATCATGCAGTACACGGACCCTGCAGACTGCATGTCCTGTGCTTGGCCATTAACATGGATGGGAATAAGATAGGCCTTGAGTTGTTTTGTTTTTTTTCTTTACACGGACCACTGGCCCATGTGAAAAATCATTCATGTGTATCGCCTCATAGGCTATAGTGGGGCCGTGTGCTGTATGTGGAACAGTCTCGTCTCTCTTTGGGCCGCAGCCTCTACATTTCCTGGTGCTTGTAGGGATAAAAATAATGTTGGGTCATGAGAATTATAGTCTTCTTCTGACAGGTCATGAAAAGACTGCTTTCACACCCGCATTGGGGTCATTTCATGGTTTCTGCCTCCCCTGCTCCTTTTTTGAAGGCGAGAAACTGAAATGAAAGTGAAAAAATTGATCCAATTTCTTTTACCCATTGATTTTAATAGGTTTTAAAAAAAACGGAAAGACTTTCGTTTGTTTCCATTCTGTTAGGTTTCCGTGTTTTTTTGTTTTTTTTAAACGAAAAAATAACATTGCAGACTGCTCTAACGGAAGGGCAGCAAACTGAAGCCTTTCTCTCTGCTTTCTACTTTTTTGAAACCGCATTGGAATCAATGGTGGGAGGGGGTAAACTGATCCATTTTCTTTCATTTTATTTCAGTTTCTCTCCTCCAAAAATGGAGCGCAGAGAAGGAAACCCTGAAGTGACCCTAACGCAGGTGTGACAGCAGCCTTATTGCTATATACTAATGCTGATGCTTAGTGGAATAGATGACATCAGGCATCCGCATTTCTTAGTATCAATCTGGTGACGTTAAACAGAAATTTCTTAAAAAGTGAAATCCTCTGTTAGTGCCGAGGCTAGGGGTTCTTATGTCATTTCCAAAGTTGTCATGTAGCCCAAACCTAAACCAGAAGGGAGGCAGAGGGAGGCGTCCTAGGTGCTTGAATTTGGTCATTTTCCAAGATAAATTCTTTCTCTTGTAACTTTTATTTTCTTACAGTTCCTTTTTTTTTTTTATTACAAGACTTCCCTGCAAATACAACTCATAAGATGCTCCTTTGCTGGGACCTCCAGTGATGAGCCGTCCTTTGCCGCACCACTGCAGTTGAAACGAAGCATTACATAGTTCTCATTGAAATCAATGGGTTGTCTGCGTAACACACGGACATGACAAGTTCTCCAGAGGGGGAGAAGTTCACCGCTCCAGCTAATAGATGGACATCCAAAATAGTGGTCTCCTGTCTTTTTAAAGGGATTGTCCAAGTAAATCATCTTACCTGAAGTCAGTCTCAGTCAGGTGGTGCCTCCACTACTGACCCATGTCAGATACCACATTGCAAGATATAAAGTTTTTTCGCCCCTTCTGGTATTGACTGGCTGATTCCTATAACTAATCCAGCCGCCTTCTCTCTATGCATCCGCCGTGACCGAGAAAAAGACTAGTTTAGTTAGTGAAATGAGCCAGTCAGCCAAACCTCTGCAAGCATGTCTTCAGTATCAATAGTTGTGGGGAAGCATTATCATGTGACCCAGCTGTGGCACCGAGCCAGCGGTGGAGGCACTACTACTGAATCCGGACTGGATTTATTTTCCCTGACAACCCCTTTAACTCAGAATGTCCTTTAGACCATTTGACGATTGGATTTCTATAAACTGAACAGCACCTCTAGTTACTGAACTGGCAGCGCATTGTCTTTTTTTGGTTGAAGCTAAGCTAAATCTACAACACTACTTTTACATTTGTGTCTTTTTGTTCCTCCTAAATATAAACTGTCATAAACCCTCCTTTTTGTTCTTTGACTTACAGAATGGTGTTCAGCTGTCCAACCCGTCCCTCAATGCTGTCAAGCAGAGAAGTGAATTCACTCTTATGGCCAAGTAAGAATCTCTAATGAAGAGCAAATACATTTGAGAGCACACCCTGTGGCCTCACTAGACGTACACCCTGTGGCCTCACTAGACGTACACCCTGTGGCCTCACTAGACGTACACCCTGTGGCCTCACTAGACGTACACCCTGTGGCCTCACTAGACGTACACCCTGTGGCCTCACTAGACGTACACCCTGTGGCCTCACTAGACGTACACCCTGTGGCCTCACTAGACGTACACCCTGTGGCCTCACTAGACGTACACCCACATGCTATGCAAATTGCCTGCTCTGCGGATTGTAAATCTACTGCGTGTTATGATCTTCAGTGCGGATGTCGCCCTATTGTAAAGAGAGTGAAATCTGCAGCAAATTCGCTGTATTTCTACCCCAAAATCTGTGACAAAACCACACTATTTGGTGGCGTTCTTCTGCAGATTCTTTGTGGATTCCCGTCATGTGGCCATAACTCTGGGCTAGAATCACACTTGCAGTTGTTTTTGAGCCAAAGCCAAGGGTGAATCCACAAGGAGGGGGGAGGGGTTGCAGGTCCTCAGGACCCTTTTACACTGCACGATGATCGATTCTCGATGCATTTCGGGAATCTGAACGATAATCGCTCAGTGTAGATGCCTGCAGGACCTGAATGGTGAGCGATGATTTGTTCATGGTTCTAATAATACAGGCATAGAATTCAAATGACAATCGGCCTGCGTGAACAACTGCCTGTTTACTGTTAACTGAGGTGGGCAGGCCTTAACGATGTCCTGCCGGCTCACCTCCATTCACAGAGCTACAGGAGCGGGTATCGCTGGGACAACTTGCAGGCGCTTCCGCACCCGACAGTTGTCCCATGTAAAAGGAACCTGGGTCTACTGATCTCTTGATGTTGCAGCAGATGGGGGTTGGGCGCTCCACTGTGCATTAATTTTTTAAAATCGGACTGATACTGTGGGAACCCGAGGGCTATTATGAGGGTCCTTCAAAGCATGCCATTTAACCCCTTGCTTGCAACAGCTTGTGACATTATCAAAGAGATTCTTCCTTCTATTGGAGACTGTGGGGCTTTTATGCTGTTAGAGCAACAGACACCCAAAGGACATAAGGGCTGTCTGTTTGGTAAACCTGCTGCTCAAGGGCGCTCTCACACATACATTACCAAAATGCCACGTTCGAAACCGCAGCGTTTAACCACAATTTCGCACAGTGTTTTCAAACGCATTCTACTGCATTTGACCGTTTTCTTTTTAACATACCCCCTAATTATAATGGGTGATGAATTAATTATTGCAAATTGAAAATTGCAACGGCTCTAGTGCAAGTCTGCAAAGCCCAACAGAAATCAATGGAAGCGTTGTACAAACGCCGCGCTACTTGCAGTTAAAAATGGGCTGCGACAGCGGCCTAAAGTCTGCGAAATATTATAACAATTTGCTTAGTGTAAAGAAAAATATATATAATTTTATTGTGCTGGATTGCATAGAAACTAAATCTACGTTTATTAGATTTTCGCATGACTGTAATAACTAGAATTAATTTGCCAGATATTTCCGTTTCTTTTGGGTTCCGCTCATACATGAAATTTTAAAATTCTGTATACAACTAGTTAATCTTGGATCACTTTCTGTTGTACAGGCGCATTGGAAAGGATCTTAGCAACACATTTACCAAATTGGAAAAGTTGACGATATGTAAGTACAGGCAAAAGAAGAAAAACACTTTTTTTTTATTTTTTAAATCAATTCATAGACAGTCATATCACATTTTTAATAATGTAATTTTCTGCGTGCACTTGACGATTTAATACTTTTTTCATATTTTTATATTAATTAAAACTAGTACTCTCCTTGTAACTAGCATTCTGGTATCCTTCACTCCAAAAACTTTTAACTTGTTAAGCTAAGAGATCAACTCTGTCCCAGGATCTGAACAAGGGATAAAACAGAGCTGTGGTCTGTACAAGCACGCCACTCAGCATTTTCCCAGAAGAAATAGCGCAACGTGCTGCGCAGTTTAATTCGGAAGTTATATGCTGGATCTGTGCTGCAGGCTTCAAATGGAGTCTCAAGTGCTGGTGTGAACCCAACCTTAACCTTGGCCTCAGCTTGACCAGCTATAATCTCTATAGTCCTTGCTGTCTCAGTGTTCACTCCATGTTGCAAAAAGGTTTTTTTTTTTAAGGGCTCATTTACGCGGGCAAGTGCAATTTTGGTCCAAGATCTTGCACTTGCATAAATGTAAATTATATATATTTTTTTCCTTTTTTTTCCTTTTTTTTTGTGAGTAAAACTAATCGAATTGCGGTTCATGTGAGCGTGATGCGATTTTATTTATTTTTTAATGGGTTCTTTTTCCATTTCTGTGAATCCCACAACAAACAGAAATACCGTGAGAAAATACCTGTGTGAATGCACCCTAATGTTCCTAATACGATTAAGCTCATGTTGCCATCTACAGTAACTTTTTTTTTTTTCATTGCAGAGAATTTAAACGTTTTCATTTTTTCTATAGTGGCTAAAAGGAAGTCTCTTTTCGATGACAAAGCTGTGGAAATTGAAGAGCTGACATATATTATAAAGCAAGTAAGTGCATAAGTATATAGTATGTAAGGCTGAAAATCTAGATATCTTACTGTAGAATCCTGCCATGAGGTCCTTTTAATAAATATGTTAAAAAAAACTCATAAAGGTACTCCAGGATAGCATCTCTTTGAAACCCTTTCTAAGAGGTTTTCTAACATATTTTCCACAATAGAAGCTAAATTTACCAGCCTGTAGTCTCCAGGCTAATCAATCCAGTGGAACAGAACCCGTCACTGCAGTGTCCTTGATATAAAAAAAACTATGTCAACCTATCAAATTTCTTAATTTCCTTAGAACCCGAGGGTATAGGCCATTTTGGACCCTGTAATTTGTCTGTTTAAAAAAAGTTTGTTTTTTTTAAGGTAGCTCCACACTTTCTGCTAAGTTAGACTGGTGACATTAGGGCTGCCTGTCCACGGGTGTTGCGGTATCCCGCCGCCCGGGAGCTGGAGCCAGCTGACAGATCTCTGTGGTGAGCCTATCTGACAGTCTCCCTGCGGAGAGTGGTAGCAATTCTCAGCATGCTGCGATTTGCCGCCCACTAGCGGAGAATCGCTATGATTCTCCGCATGTGGACAGAGGGGCTGCGCTTTCCATAGCAACACTATGGAAAGTGTGCATTGCGTTCCCTGCGACCGGTTTATTGCCGCGGGGAACGGAATCCAAAAACGCCCGTGGACAGGCAGCCTTAATGGAGAGTTTACTTGATCACTCCGAATTTCACCTGACCTTTCATTCTCCTGAGTGAATACACTGCTTTCTCCTCATGACCTTCTACATTTCTTTCTTTATTGCTTTTAAAACAGCCACCACTTTCAGGTTTCATCTTTTTACTTTTTATATAATTGAACTTTTAAAGCTTTCCCATTTATTGTCTGCACTCTTCTTTTTGAGGACACGTATAATGTTTTGTGTCCTGTATAATTTAATACACCCTTTTGTATCTTGTATGTTTTCCACCTAATGCATGAATTGTTTCTGTATATCCACAGGACATTAATAGTTTGAATCAGCAGATTGCTCAGTTACAGTCCTTTGTAAGAGCCAGAGGCAGTCAGAGTGGACGGCATCTCCAGACTCATTCTAATACCGTGGTCGTCTCCCTTCAGGTGAGGTGATAATAAACTGTCACAAAACTAATCTATCTCTCCGGTCATTAAAAATCATGCTTCTACAACACAAACTGTGATACTGGGCTATGTTGGGAAAGAAAGCAATTGTCCCCCTTTTTTTACCTTTTTTTTAAAAAATTTTTTATTTTTTTTTATTTTTTTTTTATTCCTTTAAAAATGGACTTGCTTATCAGAGGAGTTGGTTGTATAGCTTTGTATAACTCCAGCCC
Source organism: Eleutherodactylus coqui (assembly GCF_035609145.1). Taxonomy (NCBI): domain Eukaryota; kingdom Metazoa; phylum Chordata; class Amphibia; order Anura; family Eleutherodactylidae; genus Eleutherodactylus; species Eleutherodactylus coqui. Next base: position 84,012,166 of record NC_089847.1, read on the forward strand.
TTTTGTTACTTATACTTCTACTTACTTCTTCCACTAAACATTTAGCACCATTTTCAATAATCTTTATTAAAAGTTTCCTACCATTTCGTTACTGTAAAGCCTGGTAACTGTACCTAGCTGGCTGTTCTGCTACTTTTGGCATTGTTTCTGGCTGCCTTGGCTCTTTGCTGTACCCCTTCCTCTTTTTACAATAGCCTAGTGTAATGTCCCATTTAGATGGGACGGCAGTTGTTTTAAATGACTGCACAAGTGCTGACGTCACCGCTAGGTTGTTGGCGCTCCGGCAGATCACTGCTGGCTTCTCAATCAGCGCATCACATTCTATGTTGAGCGTTTACAGTCAGCTAGAAGTCAGCGATCCAGGGATGATTTTCATGCTGGTTGAAAGTGAGCGATCAACGAACTGTAAATGAATAGCGCACGATGTCTGCACATTTAGACGCGACTATTATCGCACAAATTCGTTGGTTTGAACAAATTTTGCTTGAGAATCATCTTATGTAAATGGTCCTTTAGAGATACCAGCAGGAAGCGAGGAAGAAAGACTGTACACAACAGATCAGAGTGTGGGTAATGAGGAACAGGTATAAAGGTCCTTTAATGCTAGCCAAATTCTTGTCCCAATGCAATGAGCTTAAATTTCCTTTATGTGTGCGGAGAATTGGCCTGCGGGGATGTATGATCGCTCATCTCCCTGTTGACACGGGGTGATGTGACTATTTTTATGTTCACTGAAAAAGTGATCAGCCAATGAACAAGCATTCACTCGTTTGCTGGCCGATCATTAGCCCTTTCTATTGCACAGTTATCAGGCCAATGATCGTTTGTAGGAACATGCATGCCAAATAATTGGGTTGTGTGAAAGGGTCTTAAGTCTTCTGGGATGGCAGATCAAATTTACTGTATTATACCAGACTGTAAATAGGGAAAGGGTAAACGCACAGCAGTCACCTGGGGGGTGAATCGCATAGGCCGTGTATCAATGTGGAGAGAGAGGAGAGCAACCCTGGCAGAGTCTGCAGTGAGGGGAAGGGGGAGATCACACACACCTCAGCGTGAGTCTGTTAGAGCAAGGGAGAAGAGATCCTTCATGGGTTGTAGGAGAAATCTCTACAGGAATGAAACTATGCTGATTTACGAGAGCTAGTGAAAGCAACAGCATCCTGGACACACAGACCTCACATCCCGCTTGTACTGTATTAGGCCGTGGCTACATGCAGATTTTCCAATGTTGGCTATCCAGCTACTGTTTAAACATATTCAGTTTTATGTAACCTAATGCAATCCTGTAGACTTCAGCTGCCTTATAATGGGTAACATGGGAAAATCTTGCAACAAAGTCTGTGTAGCCCTAACCCTACTGAGAGGGACACATCTGCATGAGAAAAATTAAGCTGTAATCTGCATATCAGGGATCTGAGAATAATTGAAGATTGCAGCCTGAAACTTTTGTGGAACTCTTTAAAGAGGTTGTCCAGTTATTTTTTGAAAATGTAATGGCAGGTGCATCTGTGAGAAAATAACAAATACATCAGTACTTGCTCATCCTTGACCTCGTGTTTTAGCCCTACTATTGTCCTAGTCTCTGTTGACAGCAGAAGTCAGCTGACCGCTGCCTGCCAATCAGAGGCCACAGAGTCCACGTTCAGAACTCCTGGCATCATGCTGCTCGATATGTGAGCGCTGATGACGGGAGAACTGGTGGTGACACTGCAGTCTCCAATTGGCAGATGGTGGTCACCTGACTCCCACAGATGCCAAACAGGGGTGCTGGATTGCCGGTGCCAAGAATGGATAAGTACTGCTGTAGTTGTTTTCTTACATCTGCACCTGTCATAAATTTTTTTTTTTTTTTTTTTTTTTAAAGCTAAGTGGACAGCCCCTCTAACTGAAGAAAACCACTAAACCTTTGTGTTTAAAAAAAAAAAACCAAACAAACAATGTCAAAAGTAACAATAGTCTTTTATAATAAGCATACTTATTATATTCTTTATTTTGTTTTTTCTCTTTCTAGTCAAAACTAGCATCAATGTCTAATGATTTCAAGTCTGTATTGGAAGTAAGAACGGAGGTAAGAGAGATTTTTGGAATTCTGAGATATAGATATAGATATATATATTTTTTTTTTACCAGAAGTTGGAATGGAGTTTTGGCATAAACAATAAACTATTGCTGCTTTTTGTTTTTGTTTTTTCTCTTTGGATTTATTAGTCTTAACATTTTATCTTTTGTACGACAGAATCTAAAACAACAACGAAGTCGCAGAGAACAGTTCTCTCAGGGCCAGGTCTCCTCTCTTCCTCTCCATCACAACAGCATGGGTAATTGGGACAAGATATCTTACATGCCACAGCTGCTTTCTTGTGTTCACCCTTATCTAGTATTGCTGTTTACAGCTGTCTTGTGGTGTCATTGTGACATTGGGGTTTTTGTGTGTGGTCTCATTGCCTGTTTTCACTTCTAGGGCCATCAGTTCTCTTTCAAGACGATTCCCGTAGACATGGTGATGTGACAATAGAGATGGATTCTAAAGTCAGCCAGCAGTTACAGCTTATAGATGAGCAGGTGAGGCCAAAAAAGAGGATTAACTCTATTGCTGCCAGGTTATTGGAACAGTTGTCACAATTTGACATACACTATAGGATAGGTCAGTAGTTGATGGACGTGGGTCTGCTGTTTGGGACACCTGTCCATCAGGTGATTGTACAGTTCGCTGTAAGTGCAGCAAGCGGGACTTCGTCATCGGTGGTCACGGCAGGAAGTGGGAGTGCCAGCTTCACTTCCATTAAACTCAGTGGGAGTGAAGAGCTTCTCTTGCACATCCTGCTTCTCTTATGGCCAGAACATCACATAGGGGTCGTGGGGACCATATCATTACTTCCAGGACTAGTTCTTCATTACGCTGAAGATGGTTCTTATTGACATTGGCTGGATCTTTAAAGCTGTTGTCCTTTGCAGAATAAATTTGGAGTCAGACGCTTTGTATTCATTTAAAAAAAAAAAAAAAAAAAAAATTTATATATATATATATATATATATATATATATATATATATATATATATATATATATATATATATATATATATATATATATCTTTTTCCACACCTGCCTAAAACCTTTGCACAGTACTGCATATGTGTGTTTGTATGTATAATATATTTATTGTCTTACTGAGAACAATCACACTTTGTTCTTCTGGCTAACACAGTACCAAACCTCTTTTTTGCTTGCTGCAAAATTCGGCATGCAGTTACATCTTGGGCAGATATGCAAATAATTAGAGTTGTGGGGTGATTTTCTTGCCACCTGAGGCCCTAACTATAATTCCACTCTTAGCCTGTAGAAAGGCTCTCAGAGGCTCCTTGTATGTAGTGATCTCTTTTTCCCGCTTGTGTAGAGCTTGTTGACCACTAGACGCCTCTACGATACAGAGAAGAGATTTCACTGTTACCAGAGTTTGAGAGGGGCGCTGTATCAGAATGCGAGAAGCTGGCTGGTCATATTGATGAATTACCCACTACCTGGGCTGTTTTGTCCAGACTGCTAGTAGGTTTTTAGGACCATTTGATGTGTGAGGGTACACAAGAAGACTGGCCAGGATGCCCTCGACAGGCCTCCAGTAAAGAGATTCGTCTGATTTCCATCAAGCACTAGCAGCTCCAACTGTTTTGTTGTCTGCCATCCAGAAACAGGTGGCATCATTGTTACACCCCAGTGTCCGAACAGTTTCCAAAAGCTTGGCTGAAGGATGTTTGGTCTCACAGTACCCATTACATGTAATGCCTTTGACACCCACCGTTGCCTCCATTTGCAGTGATGTTGTGAACAATGAAACTGGACTGCTACAGAGTGGAACCGGGTTGTCTTCAGCAATCCAGGTTTAGTTTGGGCACTGATTATAGCCGTGTTCATATCTGGAGACCTAGGAGTAAGCCCCTCAATCCTTCCTTTGCTGTGGAGTGGCACACTGCCCCCACTGCTGGTGTGATGGTCTGGAGGTAATCGCATACAACAGTCAGTCCCCCCTAGTAGTGGAACAAGGGACAATGACAGCTCAGCAATATGTTCAGGACATCCTGCAGCCACATGTGTTACTCTCATGGCGGCTTCCAAGAGGCATTTTCCAGCAGGATAATGGTCGGCCACAGGAATCAAGGGAGTCACGGGGAATGCCATCATAATATTGCCGTACTTCTGTACCTGCCTGGTCCCCAGATTCATCGTCAATAGAACATGTATGCGCCCATCTGGGATGACCACTTCAATAGGCTACGCGTTTGCATGTTCTAGAGGCTCAGCTACAGCAAATGTGGACCGATATGCCATAGGATACCATACGGAACCTGTATGCCTCAATGTCCACCCGTATCACATCTTGTATCCAAGCTAGAGGCGGTACAACAGGGTACTAGAGCCTCCATGCCTGTCTGTATGGCATCTTGTATCCAAGCTACAGATGGTACAACAGGGTACTAGAGCCTCCCTACAAGAGTTCAGTTTTCCACAAAAAATTCTCCTTTTGCTCTGATATTGTAATTACTGACTTATGTCAATGTTACAATCTCGCATAAATTTTCATTTGATTCTGACAACTCCTTCTCGGGGATGGATTTTTTTCCTCTTTCTTTTGTAATATGAATTAAAGTAATAATTGGGTAGATTACAAAAGTCCCTTTTATAATGCATCATTCAAATATATGAATATATGAAACGCTGTTCTTGTTATCAAGACCCAAAACACCCCTGGACATGAAAGGGTCAAAACATGTAACCATATGTTTTTCTGAATGGCACTTGACACACCATTTAAAATGCAATGCAGCATTTTACAGTCAGTGGCACCTTCATGAATTTTGATTCAAAGCTTAATATGTAAATAAATTCTTAAAATTCATGTTTATGGATAGAAGTTTGATCAAGTAGCCTCAGAGGCACAACACCTAAAAAGACTGACCTGACCTTCCCTCGCTCAGATTTTATCATTTAGTGAACACATATCTGCTGACTGGAAAGGGGTGATGATGGCAATGAAGATAAATTCCTGTATCGGCACCTTTTTTTGGTTACTGGGAGTTTTGCGTGAGACGGATGAGAGTATCAGACTGTTCATTCCTCCTGCTTTTATTTGCAGCTCCCTCCTTCCAATCCTTGATATCACTTGAAAGCCAGGAGTCTTTGCTTTAATGGGAACCCATCGGGTCCATAATTATCCCTAGGCTGCAGGCACTACAGTATAGTGACGGGCACGTTGGATTTCAGCGATCTGTAACTTATAGGCTCCAGCACATTGGAAAACTTACATTTGAAAGTGTGCGGCATGGGCCAAGAGCAGTCCAATGCATGTCATAATGACATGTCAGGAGTTTTGACCGGTGGGGGTCCGGCCGCTAAAACAAATTGTCAGAAGTGTTTATTTGAGCACTGCTTTAGATTGCCTGTTTCCATTACTGTTCAGAGTAGTGTACGGCTCCATAGAAAGTCTATGGAGTCCGTATACTGCTCGCAATGATGGGCGAATGGTGACAGCACTCAGATGATTGCTTCAGACCATTCATTTTAACAATTGGTGGAAGTCGTGGTACCTGGACCCACACCATCACTCTGACATGCCAAAGGTTTTTAAAATATCGAGTTATGCTTTAAAAAGTGATAAACTGTTACAGATAACTTACCACAATAACCATTTTCCTTTTCTTTCAGGATTCCTATATTCAGAGCCGAGCAGACACCATGCAGAACATAGAGTCCACCATAGTTGAACTTGGCTCCATTTTCCAACAGTTAGCTCACATGGTAAAGGAGCAGGAAGAAACTATACAAAGGTGAGGGTCTGCAGAACCAGCCATAATAACCTCGGCATCCCTGTCCTCATCCCTAATTCCAGCTTCTACCTATAATCCTCTCATTTATGTTTTCTCAGAATTGATGGAAATGTTGAAGACACACAGTTGAACGTTGAAGCTGCACACTCAGAAATCCTGAAATATTTCCAATCCGTCACATCAAACCGCTGGCTCATGATAAAGATCTTTCTTATACTTATTGTTTTCTTCATCATCTTTGTGGTCTTCTTGGCCTGAGACTCTTGCCCCCCCCAAAATCAAAACTATTAGCACACTCCATGCTACCTCCAGACAGCCCAGTCCTACACAAAGGAAGGAGTACCAGAACTTGTCACTGTGTTAGAGGACTGGGTATGTGTGTGAGGGATATTGTGACCTCTTGGAGCTGTGCATCCCAAAGTCCTATCACAACCATAGGATGCTCATACCTGGAATAAACTGTGCACATATTTGATAGTGTGAAAAGGACGAATGAACGGTTCATGGCGATGTGTGTATGTATAGATTTATTATAAGCATCGTATACATATAAATACCTTTTAGCCTATGTAAATATATGCACACAGTCATGGGTATAGTGTATGAATATGTTATATAGAATGAAAGCAGAATGCGTGTGCAAGAGTGCCTATAGCTGTATGCGATGTGTGTGTGTGAGCAGTTTATATCCACACAGGCTGTGACATTTGCCAATATTCTTGAAGTGTTTGGAGAATTGCATAGGAGCCAGTGTGAAGAAGACTTTGAGTGAGTGACTAATCTAAAGTGTCTTACTGGAACCCTTCTTCCCCCAAGTCAATCTTAAGGCATTTACAAGGATCGGCCAAGCTCCTTGGTCTCTTGACACAGACTCCATTATTTTAATCTCCATATTGACTTGTTTGTTTTTAAATTATTGATTGTTCTTTAGCATTAAATAAATACACCCGGCAAAGATTTACCCTCTTGCAGGGGACGATCCAACTGGTATGGATTGAATGACCTGGAGAGGAGGTTATTTTAACATTCCATAAAACACCGATTTACATCAACCCCTCTCTGTTGAATTTGGGGTCAGCTCTACGACCCTTGAAACAATGTACAGATTGTATATAGCTTGGAATGCAAGACAAATACAAAACATTTCAGCTCAGAAACTTGTGTTTTTGCTTCTTTATTGGTGGATTGTGACTATATGCATATAAAGAATAGACTATCACTGGTTGTGGGGGAGCCCATCCCAAGGACACCCACAGATCAGCAACTCCTTCACTGTAGTACCTGACACAGTGATGTTTGTGAGTGCGGGCTGTGCCTGGTACTTCATATAAATTCATTAAAGTAAATGTGGTTATAAACGGATGAGCTGCTGTATGAGGGAGAGCCACGCTCATATAGCACTGCAGTGTAGGGATCGCAGTGCTACAGCAAGCTCCAATGGGCCTTCTGTCAGTTGATCATGGAGGCACCAAGAGGTTGTAACTTGGCAATATGCTAGATAACCTCTCTATGCAGGTGGCTTTACCTTCTGGTGCCATATATACCGGTCATATCAGTTACTGCCTTTTGTAGGATAATTCTGACATTCTATGCCAGCTTTAATATGTTCACTTTTCTAGTATTGGGACAGACCCGACTTGAGTTCTTCATGGGATGGATTGTACAAGATTCTGGACTTAATTCATAGAGATTATATTCCATGTTGAGATTACACTACATAGCTGCGCATAAACATAGTATGCTGGGCTAAAAAAAAAAAAAAAAAAATCATATATCCATCTGGTTCAGCCAATTCCCCACCCACAATGTTGATCCAGAGGAAGGCAAACCCCCCAATGTGATAGAATCTAATCTTCCTCATGTAAGGGAAAAATAAGTTCCTTCCTGACTCCAGTCTGTCAATCGGAATAATCTCTGAATCCCCAACCCATCTAAAGTAATTGGTGACTATAACATGTAATATTGTAACACTCAAGAAAGGCGTCCAGGCTCTTCTATTGAGTTCATCAAAATCATGTCCTTGTGCAGAGTTTCATAGTTATCTGACGTTTCCATTCTATACCTTTCGAAATGCGTAAGAGCTAACTTCACATATTTACTAAAACATTCAGAGAAGATTATTGGCAGTTTCTTCACATATGGATTGCGGTGTACTTTCCTGCATATTACACTGCAGTAAACTTGCATCTACAGCTTTCTGTAGCATTTTGCCGTTGTGTTTGTCATTTTCTTACTACATCAGTATATTTATTTTAAGTGAAGACTAGCCCATGTGTCCCAGTAGGTGGCGCTGCAGAAGCATTATAACTTCTTCCATTTGTATATCAGATAGCCAAGAAACCCTCTATTTACAATGTCATACAACCTCCTGCTTTTATTCCTATAGGATGAAGCAAGGAACACTAAGCTCTGCAAATGACTATTTACTGATCAAACAAGCTACACAGTTGAGTCACATTATTATGACCACCTACTACTTTTGATGCTGGCAGCGTGTAGCCCATGAAGGAAGTGATGACGTGGGCTGGTTTGCTGGGTATATAAGGTGTGCGGCAGACTGCTCGCATTTTGCTCATTGTCATGTGTAAAAGGGACGATTTATCAGAGTTGCAAAAAAGGATGATTACTGGCTTTCGGGCCAACGGTGGTGGTAGTTCTCAAACAGCACAGTTTATGTGCTGCTCTGATGAAAAGGTATTGTGACAAATGGCACCAATGGTAACAACCGCCCTGAAACTGCTGTACACCACGTGCCATTGTGGTGAGGTGAATGTCTGGTAAGAAGGTGTGCGAGGGTCAACTGATACGTTACAGCAGAGCAGCTCACCAGGAAAACTAACCAGGGGGTTACCAGTTCGGTATCTAAAACCCTGCTGTGTATGGATCTCTGAAGCAGACGGACAGTCACTGCACCTGTGCTAACAAAGGTGCATCGGTAGAAAAGGCTTTAATTGGCATGGCAGTGTAGGAATTGGACAACCAATGATTGGTAAAGGGTTGCTTTCTCCGATGAGTCGTGTTTTCTTCTTCATCAAATGAATGGACGTTGGCAAGTCAGGTGAGAAACGTCCGAGAACAAACACCCTGCAACCATCGCTGGAAGAACAGAAGCTGGTGCCAGCAGCGTTACCGTCTGGGGATTTGTGTGGCATTCTCTGGGCCGCTCATCCACGTGGAAGGCACTCTGAACTGATTGGGTTATGACCCCATCCTTGCAGATGACAAACACCCCATGCATGCTACTTGTGTTCCCTGGGGCAGATGGGATCTTCCAGCGAGACGATGCAAAGCTAGAAATGTCCAACAGTTATTGGAAGAGCGCAACTAAGGCTTCCAAGTACTTTGCTGGTCCTCTTAATTCCTCAAGCTTGAACCCAATCGAGCAATTGTGGACCATCTCGATCTTCCTGTTCACTCTGTGGCTCCCCCCCCCCACACCCTTCAGAAACTGGGATGCATTGCAGCCAGCATGGCTGTAGATCCCGGAGACCACCTACCTGCACCTTTTATTGAGTCACTCCCAGCCCATCTAGCTGCTGCCTGTGCGGCACACTGCGGTTACTCTGGGTATTAGCTGGTGCTCATAATAATGTGACACTCTATAATATCTGTGTTGATTAATAACCAGATCAGTTCCTGAATGCCTTGGAGTGTATTACGGTACTTTACAGTGAAGCTCATCTCTGAACAGCTCAGTCACAACTCTGGTAACAACGCAATCTTGCATATAAAATGCAAAATCAGTTTGTGTCATATATAAATCCACAGTTCTGGTTCAATTTGAGTGAACTTTTGCATGAGCGGTCTCCAGCACCAGGCGACAAATGCTGGCAAATTTAAAAATCAAAAACTCACTGACTTCCACTGTAATTTTTGTTGCCAATAGCAACCAATCACAGCTCAACTTTCATTTCTTATACTGCTGAGGTAAAATGAAAGCTGCGCTGTGATTGGTTGCTATGGGCAAGACATTTTTTTTTAGCGATTTTATAAGCGTGTGTCGCAGGGCTCATTTTTGTGGCCCATTTTGTAAATTCCAAGCCTGCTATTCATAAATTCACTGCGCAACGCAGGATTTATCTCCCAGTATAAAATATTTCATACATGTATAAATGTACACTCTAGTGAAGCATTTTTTTTTGTAAATGCACTCCATTGTCAAAAAAAAAAATCCATCCCCTAGAAGGAGTTGTCGAAATAGAAAAAAATTTTTGTGTGATTTGTAACATTGATAGAAGTGATTACAATATCAGAGCAAAAGGATAATTTATTGCAGAAAATTGAACAATGTGATACAGGTGGGCATGGAGGCTCTAGTACCCTGTTTGACCCGCCTCTAGCTTGGATACAAGATGTGATACGGGCAGGCATGGAAGCTCTAATACCCTGTTTGACCCGCCTCTAGCTTGGATACAAGATGTGATACGGGCGGGCATGGAAGCTCTAGTACCCTGTTGTACTGCCTTTAGCTTCGATACAAGATGTGGTATGGGCGGGCATGGAGGCTCTAGTTTCCTGTTGTACCAACTCTAGCTTAGATACAAGATGTGATACAGACAGGCATGGAGGCTTTAGTACCCTGTTATACCACCTCTAGCTTTGGATACAAGATCTATTATGGGCAGGCATGGAGGCTCTAGTACCTTGTTTTTATTCCATTATAAGACAGATCCATTGAAGCAGGGATGCTGTTTTTCTACTCCCATAATGGAACAGGAAAATAGAATCCCTAAATGCAAACAAGCAGTGCCCCCCACCCCCCATTTATAATGTCCACGTGCGTAATAAGGCACGTGGATGGGATTAGTTTGTTTTTTTCCCTCTCCCTCCTGGCCTCCATTCTCACTTTTGCTAAAATGAATACAAAGAAGAAAGATGAGATACAGCAGCTTAAATTAGCCTATAATATAGAGAGAAATACATTTAGACACTGGCGTACACTAGGGGTTGCAATGGCAACCAGGCCCATTAGCAAATGGGGCCTATGGTCCCCCTGCCAGATGCTGTCTCACCGATGCCGTTAGCAGGGAAGACGGCAGCCAATCACAGGCTGCAGACTTTCCGGGTGCGCCCTCCCCCCACTGAGAGACTGCAGTTCTGATTGGTCACAACTGTAGTCTGTCAGTGTACTGGGCTGTGTCGTTGATCCTGCTGGTGGTGCACTGACCAATTATGTGGCCGGCAGTGTCAGGGAGCGTAGGACACCAGAGGAGGTGGTAAGTACTGTAATCTTATCTCTGGTATAAGTTATAATTGCACACTTTGCAAACAATTCAAAAAACGCATTAAAAAACACATGCGGTTTTTAATAGTGTACGCAGTTTCTTATAAACGTATGTGGTTTTTGTATACCGCATGCAGGTTTATGTGTTTTTCTTAATTGTGATTCAAAAGTACAACAAAAACATGAACACACCCTAAGGCCGCTCTCACTTGTGTTCAGAAAACACAGCTAGAAATCGTGGCAGTTTTATTGCAGTTTCGAGCAGCGTTCTTGAACGCATGGGACAGAGTTTGACAGCGTTTTGTATTGCACCCCATCATTGTGATGGGTGAGGAGGTGTGTTAAAAAACGCAAAAAAGAGCTCTCAAAAATCGCGGCGTTCGAAACCCCGCGTTCGAGCTCGGGTCTGAGTAACCCCACTAAAGTCAATCGGAGCGTTGTACCACAGTGAGCACGGCGCTCTTAGCGCTGCGCTAATAGTGGTTAAAACGATGTGTGTGTCAGAGTGGCCTAAGGGGCTGCAAACAAATTTTTAGGTAGTGCAGGAAATGTGTCATGCTTGGAAAGATTACGCCAAGGGGCTAGTTCTGAGCTGAACTTTTGCACCCGGGCCCCTGAGTCTTTAGTTACGCCCCTGGATTTACAAGTTATTTACATGTGCAGCATACTGGGGTGACAGCTTCTAGAGACACTCTTATGCCCCTTTTACACGTGACAAGACTCTCATGATTCTGCTTTGTGTTTAGGCAGCGTGTTTCACATTCCTATCTGAAACCCTAAACGATCAGTGTGTAAACTGCATGATGAGCGCACGAGCCGCTGCTGATTTTTATGTCGACTGAAGCTGAACAACGAACAAGAAGCGCATAAGGCCTCCTTCCCACGAACGGATTTACGCCGCGTAAATTCGCGGCAAAAATCCGCTGCGTGGCCCCCTGCTATTAGGTTCTATTGAACCTAATAGCACAATGCTCACGATGCGTAATTCCACCGTGGAATTACGCACCGCGATTTCTCCCGTCCTCACCCGCAGCATGCTTTATTTGCTGCGGGTGAGGACGGGCTGTACGCGCTGACGGCTTCCATTGCAGTCAATGGAAGCCGTCCGTTCACGCTATCTCCCGCTGTAACCAGCGGGAGATAGCGTGAAAAAACGCTTCCCCACCTACCGCCGCAGCGTCATTTGACGCGGCCGGCGCGTCATTTGACGCGGCCGGCGCGTCACGTGACACTGCCGGCCGCGTCACGTGACGCGGTGGGCGTGTCGCACGACGCAACGGCGGTGGGCGGGGAAGCGTTTTCACGCTATCTCCCGCAGGTAAGTATAGGGGCTCTGGGGGGCGCCGTGACGGGCTTCACTGCGTAATATTACGCGGCGGAGCCCGTCACGCTCGTGGGAAGGAGGCCTAATTCTCATTCGTCATACAGTCATTGGCCCGCGTTTAAACTAAATGATTATCGTTCAGTTTTGCTTGTTTGAGCAATTTTCTGAACGATAATCGTTTATGTAAACGAAAGATTGTTAATATTGTCAATGCTGTGCGTGTAAATGCACATAAGTATTAAGTATGTAACGAGAGTGGATCCAACATTTTGATTGGTCAGACACTTTATAACTCATTTTATTTCAGTTTGATTAAATACGGAATAGTGGAATGTATTTAATAAATGTTTTAGGCTAGTCTATGTGTAATAGAGCTTAGCCAAAAAAACACCATCAACCTTCTTATTCTGGTGGCCACCTTTCCAAAATATGTGTTTTCTAATAAGTTCATTACGTTTTGATATTTAGTTTTTGTCATTCAGTGGGAAGAACTATATATAGGCAGAAGGACCACTTAGCTTCGTTTTATATATAAAAAAAAGTGTGATTGTAGCATTTTTGTTCTTAGTTTTCCACAATAAAATGAGTGTATGTAAAAGGGCAAAGGCTCATGTATAAATTTCTACATCTGAATTAAAGCAATATAGGTTTTTTTATTAACAAGTTATGGGCTTTAAGATTCCATACTAGTCACACGATAACACAGATGTAGGTAAGTGTGTGCTTGTAGGATATTTCTTTATCGACTTCCATATTTAATTAAATGTTTTTTATTGCCAAGAATGGGGAAGATTCTAGCAGTTGGAATAGGAGTGATGTTTCCATTTCTCCTGCAGCCATCCACTCTTTTTGCTTTGCGAAGCCCAAAGTCATAAGGAAAGAGTATTTGCACAACGTGAAGCATGTACAGAGCCCTAGAAGTTTTATTACACTGCTCAAAGCCTTATGATGTCCTATTGAAAAAAAATCCATTGTGGTGTCTACCATCAGACACTCTATTATGTTGGCATTGTCCAACCCCTAAGGTTGGGTTCACACGGGGCGGATTTTCGTCGGAAATCTCGCGGTTTGGCCGCGGCGGCTTTGAAGCGGCCCGGCCGCGCTGCGGCCGGCGCTCCCATAGAGGAGAGCGCGGCCGCAGCGAAGAATGGACATGCTGCTTCTTTTGAAACCGCGGCTGCGGCCGCCGCAGCCGCGGTTTCAACCGGATTTACCGCACCGGATTAGCCGTCCCGTGTGGACGAGATTTCTGAGAAATCTCATCCACATGGCTGGCTAATCCCGGGATTAGCGGCCGCGGGCGGTTTTGCCGCGGGCGGATCTGCTGCGGCAAAACCGCGGCAAATCCGCCCTGTGTGACCCTAGCCTTACAGATCCATTGCTTCTAGAAAACTGTATCTCTATAATTTGGTGAATTGTAAAGGACTCCTTACTGGCGTCCTGCCAACTGCTTTGCCGTGTGCATGAGACCTAGATATGTTCTTCCATACTTTTGCTGAGTTTTCAGGGGTAGAATATTTTGCCAATAATTGTCTTAACTTACTGCACAAAAAATACACAAGAAAAAACATTTTTTATTAAAGGATGTAGTGAGCTTATTTACAGAGACTCCGCTGACTTGTGGATGAGTCTGTTTTCTCACCCCATTTGATTTCTCTTGAATTTCCTAATGGCCAGTGATTAGACCACAATGTATATTTTGTCAGCCAATACAATAAAACACAAAAGGGATGTATACAGATGTAATAACATTGGCATTGTTCCCTTATTGATCTAACTATAGAGATAACCCATGTAGTATTCCAGGGAAACCAAAGGTGGCATTCATAAAAAACTGTCCACACAGCGCTAGAAGATGGCCAGAACATTTTTGGAGTGCTATTTTTGAGAATGTTGAAGTGGAGACTTCTAAGATGCAGTCGGGTGACCTGGTTTGAATCTTGTATTAAATTTTTCTTGCCATCACCCAGAAAAACTGAAGCCTTTCCAAAAAGAAAGGGTTTTCTCGAATAGAATCCACGCCTGTTACAGGCGGGAGATACATGGATTTAATGCTGACCAAAAGCACCGTTCTGCAGTAGACTCTATAATGTATGTAAAGTTTAGTCACAATCTTCTTCCGTCATCATGTTAAACGCTGGCATACTTTTGCTTCTTGCTCTACAAGAAGCAACCTGCTGACCCTCAATATCTGAGTCCTGTGATTCCTCTAGTTGGAAGGGCATGACCTGTAGACGAGAAGGCTTGAAACTGAATGTGGCTAGGCTTCTGGTTCTTTTGTGTTTCATCCAGCGACCATCCTGTGACTTTTGTTGTTCATTTTCCTGAGTCATATGATCCTGCAGCACTGACCGAAAGAGACGTGGGATCTCCATAGCTTCAGGCTCAAACTCCAACATCAGCTTACGAAACCTGTACAGGAAGGCAAAGACCACTTACTTTTTTTTTTTTTACTGTAAACAAGGAGATATTCAGCCAACAAATGACATCAGAATTATATTAATGATTGCTTGTTCCCATAGTGCAGATCATCCGCTTGTGTAAGATAGCGAACAAGTGCCGATCAACATGCTTTGCTGATTGGCACTCATTTCCATGGGCCACGTGTTAAACCATAGGTCTGGGTCCAAGGCAACTTTCTATGAAATCTTGCAAGTCACACTCTAACTTTTCCCCACAGGGAAACATTGAGTTTACTGTTGCATGATCAGTAGTTGATGCTGAGCCTGATCTTACAAACTAAGGAAATCACACAAACTAAAATTTCCAGATATGTCACATTGTATTAACTGTAAAACCACTACATGCATGACCCTTATACTATTATGTATGAATCCTGTCAGGATCAGCAGATATAGGCCCAATGTGCCACACCCTGATTTGACTTTGGGCCAAATCCATAGGTGATATCTGAGGAACCCTGGTCTTCACCCCACCAATTGGGATCTGGGCTTCACTGCGGGGTCCCCAGGCTATTAAACTGGTTGCAGTCTCAGTCATGTAACAGCTAATGCTACAACAAACCAAGGCGTAGTACCAGAGGTCCGGAATAACAGAACACATTCAGTACAGTATAATAGGTCAGGAGGAGGGGCAGGTGACAGGCAGGAGAATGGTCAATAGAAGAAGCTGAGGTCAGGAATGAAGAATGCTACAGAGTCAGGAAAAGCCAGATGCAGACATAAACAACGCTTTCAGCTGGACCTGGAAGACCACACACTTAGTCACCTTTATTATGGGGAAGGTGCCTGATGTAACCAGAAGTGCTCTGTGATTGGCAGGGGACAAATTAGGAATGTGTATGCTAGCCCTTTAAGAGTGTAAGTGTGTGTGCAGAGTCAGATGGAGCTGGAGAGGGGGTGCGCCGTGGCTGCCAGCAAAGAGAGGTGAAGTAAGATGGCGACCACACAGAGACCTCATTCTGTTTAATAACCAAACGTAGGTTTAAAGATATATCACCTGAGTATGGCAGGGCCGCACTGAGAAGGACGTATTTTGGAACAAATGTCTCTGAGCTCCAGTTGGTCCCCTGGACTGATTTCGTAGCTTCGGCGTGGGATAGATGCTAGCCATGTGTAGTCAACTCCATTTTTCATTCGTCGATATTCATTGAGTCTCTCTCGCTGCTGTTTTTCAGCACGTTTTAGGTGGGTTCCCAGTTCTAACATTAGAGTCTGTGTAACTAGCTCTTCGCTACTCCTTGGAGCTGGCTTCACTGCAGAACCAACTGGGTCATTCCAGCCAAAGAGTCCTGCGAGGAACATTCTTGATACCTAGTAAGACCACATATAACAACATGTTAATACGAATACTACACAGATGTCGCAAGTCTCTTTTATTTACCCTACAAAGAAAAGGAGTGGAAGTCCCATATAATCTCATAGTGATGGTCCTCAATGTCTACAGTTGGTAAAAAATAATCAGACTGGATTGTAACTGGCACGAACATTTGTTGTTGAGTAAAGCCTAAGAAAGCAAAACTAATTGTTTCAAGATGGTGCAGGATCCCATCACTTCTGAATGCCTCAATATATCAGATGTGGCTAAGTTCATGCTTGCAGTATCTGTTTGATTTGATCTAGACAATTATTTGTATCAGTTTTTAAGTTTCTCATGCATTGTTCTCAATTATAAAAGGTAAAAAAAAAGATTATGTGAAAAACAACACTCAGGTTGGGACTGATGAATACTTATGCACATTTGGCCTACAGAGATGAATAGAATCCATCAACAAATGTAAAAAGAGACAAACATACCTACAAAAACTGCAGGTATGAACCTAGGCTTACTTGTCTACTTGACCCTACTTGCCCAACGTATGGTGGCCATACCTCTTTATATATTCTTTCTCAGATAAGATAATAGTAATTGTTATAAAATGAACCTTCCTGACCATAACCAATGACTTTGCAATTCTTCTTTCAATTATTCCAGGTTCTTTACATTTCAAAAAGGTGTGTGGATTATCCTACTGTATGTTGCATGTCTGAAGAAAACTCAGATGTCTCCCACTGCTTTAAGGAGTTAGGCAAATACACCAATATATAGGATGGAGGAATATAATCACCTCAGGTATCATGAATCTCCATACCATGAATCCTAGTCATTACTACCACTTACCTTCTAACTATTAACTCTTCTGGCATCTTTGTAATAAAGAAGTCTATTATCTGGCTATGAAAATAGCTACTAGTATATGATAACAGCTACTACTATACGATTAACCCTAAGTAGTCCTTTAGAAATCCTAAACATTTTCCTTATGTTCTATTTCATCATTCTTAAACGGTTGTCTCACAATCGACATTTATAACCTTTCCGCACAAAAGATGTCCATATGTGGGACCCCCATGATCACCTAGAATAGGGGCCCCAGCTTCCCTATTCCTTCGCACTGCACAATTGTGGTGAGGAGGAAATTGAATGGAGTGGAAGCCTATCCAAAGTCTGTGGGACTAATAGAGATACAGTGGTGGTAGTCTTAACATTACCAATACATTATGGACGATTAGGTAGTCTAAAGATAATGGCAGCCAGCTTGGCTGCCCAAAAACAGGACCCTGAAGGTGCAGAACCGAATGATGGCCAACTAAATCAACAACACATAATATACACCCTCTGGTCCCAGGACAGAATTTTGTTCCAAAACCGGAGAATCGCTTTAGGTAGAATGCCACAAGCTTACTATGTGCCTCTCTTCTATGCATTTAGACTTTGTTACTCCAGTTGGTGAGATTTTTGTCACTGAGGAAACAGGACGGTCCTACTACTTAGCCCATGTGGTCAACATTTCTAACTGGAAAATTACAGATCCCAGAAGTACATGCATTACCTCATGGCTGTTGACTTCTTCCACCTCTATACATTTACCAGTAGAACTACTCTGTTCAGGCCCAGACTGGCAATCTGGCAGATTCCGGGTGGGCCACGTTGCAGTGGGACACCGATCCAGGTCCTAGTCATACACCGCTGTCCAAAGGATGCTGGAACACTTGACAATTGTGGTAGAGCAGGGAACCATAGACTTGCAGCTCTATACTGCACCGTTTTCTAGGCTGCAGATGCAAGGACTTTAGCACAAAAGCGTGAATGCCCCGGTGCATACAGCATGATATCATTAGATCATGCTGCCCGTGCCAGGCTATAACAGTGCCTGAAGAGGCTTGGATGGGCATCAGAGGTTAGGTAAATATACGTTGTTTTTTTTTATTTCAGAGGGCATTCCCAATATATAAGGGGGCACCGCGGGGTCTTATTATTGTATAAGGCACACTGCACTGAGAGGCATTCTTAATATATAGAAGGTTTTTGGGGTGCTGGAAAAGTGAGGAACCAAAAAGGTCTGTGTTGCAAATTCCACAGACATGAATTGTGGCTGGAAGAAATCTTTATAGTGGTCTGGGCCAGATGGAAAAGTGAACGATACCAGACAAATAGGACGTCGCCGAGTCAAAGCGACTGTGTGAAACTGATATCTACCACTCTATGGTCATTTCATGGTAGTAGTATTGGTCTTTGTAGAGTGTTTTTCTTTTCTGTAACAGTATGGTAATATTATTTAGTCACTGTGTACTCTTCATGGTGTGACTGTATATTTGTGCCTTGCATATTGGTAATATTGGCCTATGTGTAGTGAATTTTGTTCAGTAACAATATGTGAATATCTGACCACTGTACGGCGGTATTATTGGTTATATTGGTACTTGTATAGTGCTAGTGTACACTTGTCCCTGAGTCAAACAAACATGTGTGTCTGTCCCTGACTGTGTGGTAACGTGATTACATGTTCCACTATTATTTTCCTTCTTTTTTGATCGAAAGGGATATTCCTGGACTTTGTTAACTTTTGCTATTGATGACTTGCTTTCCTCTGGAAACAACACTTTCATTTACATCAATGTTAAATGTAATATATAAACAGTTAAAACCAAGAACAAAGTCAGACTTGTTTTTATGCACCTTATTGCTGACATGTATAATAGAGGTTTTTTGTATTCTCTCACTATTTACATTTGAAGTACTTCATAGCTTAATGTTATAATTACAGACAAGTCTTCTTGTCCAGTATTGATAATTCAGAACTTCAATATGGTTCAGTATGGTATAGGATGAGCCTGTTGATAGGCTCCAAGGGCCTCCTAACAGATGCTGCCACAGCTCCCCGACACTCGATGAACCAATCACAGTCATTCATTGATTGGTTCGTCGAGCGCTGGCCCTGATTGGCTGAGCTGCAGTGCCCGAAAACCAATAAGAGGCAGCACTTTTTAAACGCCAGGACCAGGAAGAATTGCCTGAAGACCAGTGCCGAGGAACTGCGGCTGTTGGGTGATGTATTTGTTTTATTTTTTTAATTGCAGCCAGGTCTTATTTTTAGAGTAGGGCTAGAGTATATTTCCCAGAAAAAGACCGCTACAAAGTCGCTCACTTTGTAGCGACACAAAATCACGATATCGCTGCGAGAATCGCACAGAACACAAATCCGATATCACGGCACCTGTGTGGAAGCGGCCTAATGCATTATTTTTACTGCATTATGAATGTTGCCCCAACCTCCCCCCTCCCACCAGAATTACGCTTTTTTTTATCACCCCATTTGCAAGAAAAAAATGGAGTAAAAAGTGATCGAAAAGTCATATGTACTCCAAAATTGTACGAATAGAAACTACAACACATCTTGGAAAAATTGAGCCCTCACACAACTATGTTGATGGAAAAATAAAGACGTTATGGCTGGCAGAAGATGGCGGCAGAAAATTATTTAACGTTTTTCCAAATACATTTTATTTTTTAATAGAACAGCAGAAGAAAAAAATATATAAATTTGGTATTGTCATAATTGTACTGTGTGAAGGCCATAAAAACAAGACCCTCCACCCCCTTCCTTCCCCTACATGGCAGAATGTAGTTTTTTTTCCATTTCACTCCAATAGAAATTTTTTAAGGCCTCATGTCCACGGGGCAAATCAGACCCGCTGCGGATTCTCCATGCAGAATCCCGCAGCGGGTCCCTCGTTTCCCGCAGACATGAGGCCTAAAAAGAATTACTCACCTGTCCGGACGCTGCGGATCTTCCCTCCGTCACGACCGGATCTTCTTTTTTGGCCCGGCGAATGTGCTCGGCATGCCGGCAGCGTGCCGCGCGCATGTGCCGTGCACTCTATTTCTTTTATGAACTCCTGCCCTTCTGTGCTCTCGCTGCGGGTGTGCCGCCGATCAGGACAGCTTGTATAGGCTTTAATAGAAGCCTGCGGTAGCCGTCCCCGCGGGAGACCCGCAATAAGAGGAAGCATGCTGTGAGTGTTTTCCCGCACACGCAATCCGCACCTCAGGGGAAAATGACATCCGCAGGTATGTAGCTACCTGCGGGTGTCCAATGCATCCCTATGGGCGCGGATCACGCGTGCGGAGAAATGCTGTGGATTTTAAATGTTATTTTGCCGTGGACATGAGGCCTAAAGCTTTTCAGTACATTATATGGTACAGTAAATAGTACCATTGAAAAACGCAACTCATCTCGCAAATAAGCATGTACATTGATGGATAAATAAATTAAAATTCTTCAAATGTGGAGTAAAAAATGAAAATGATAAAAAAGGCCGCATCCTTAACGGTTTGAATCATTCAAGCCCTAAAGTTACACAATGGAAAACCCTGCCCTTGGATAGGACATCTAGTATTGTGATAACTAGGATGGTGATTCTCCTCAACGTCTTACCCTTTTGAAAGGGGGTCAGAAACGCTATCTTTTCTCCTTAGGGAGAGCACCTAGACGGTGAGTGAGGAGTCTCAAATGGCCATGCACGCTCCTCTGGGTAATATGCAAATAAGGGAGATGGAATGAAATCTCCACAGTGCCACCTATTGGAAGGCAGCATTTCTTCAAGGCAAAGTCAGATTTTTTATACAAACCTTGGAACAATGACCGGGAATGAAAAGCAATGGTTAAAGATTTGGAAGATTTGCACAAGTTTGGATATTTCACTTTTCTGGATCAACTGTTTATTCCTAAATTTAAGATGTGACATACTATATAGCTCATATAGTTGTAAAAAAAAGTAAGTGAACCATTTGGAATTACCTGGATTTCTTCTTCGATTACTAATAAAATGTGGTTGGATCATTAATAAGTCACAATTAGAGACAAACCAAATTTAAATAAACTAATAACACAAACTATTGTATTGTTCATGACTTTCTTGAGATATTGAGCATATATCCATAGTACAGAGAGAGAAAGTAAGTGAACCTCTGTGTTAAGGTGCATTTAGCCGGAATGATTATTGATAAAAAAAGGAAAATTGCTACATTATTTGAACTTTCCCCATTCTATATATTAGGTTCCTGCTCACTGTGCCTCACACCTGGGCCTGGGTTGCTTTATTTTCTTTTGGGGCTGGATGGATGCATTTGATGGGCTAAGGGGAGTTTATACCATCTATGTCATGACTAAAGAAAACCCGAACATGTCTTCAAGAAGTCTTAGGTAAATGACCTACATAATACTGGCTCTACATTATCAATACCATCTTATACAGTTAAACAGATCACTACCTGCACTGTACTGCTGACAAGTTGTCCTTCCTTGCCCAGTGACTTCTCTCTTCTTCAGGTCACACAGTTCCTTATCAAGTCTTTAGCTTCCTTATAGTTTTCTTGAATTATTCCTAATTGCGTTCTTTTAGATGCTGGTGTTGTAGATTCCCACTTTCTATGTCTGCTGTTTGCAGTCTTGTTTTACATTTAATCGTCTGTAGTTCCACCTCCTCTTCTGTCTCTGATGCTGCCTTCATTTCTCCAGCCCTACATATAAAGCTCCATTTAATACTATGTAATCTGGGGATTCCAAACAGTCAGCATAATTCTCGTTGAGAGATACTGAACTTGTTATATAACCAATGCACATAGAAATATGCACAGTGTTGTTCTGGGGCACCTAGGGCCCATCAGTGAAATTCTAGGGGCCCACCCTGCACCTACATGGAGATAATAATACATAAGTAGGACAGAGTGTTATACAAGCAATTAAATGATCGCATCTTCAAGTCCCTTGATGGGACTTATATATGTAAAAAAACATTCAATAAAGAGTAGTTTTAAAATATCTCGTTAAAAAATAAAACACGTTTTTCATAATATGTGCTTTTTTACACAACTTCTTAGGGAACGTCTTGGGAACTTCTTATATGTGTGACCTGAGGTGATGTATCTCCCTTCTATTGATGCTGCATTTCCTTTATGTTCTGTTTTTTAAATGTTTTTATTATATATGTGATTCTCAATAAACAATGTGTTTATGATAATCTCTGCAATCCTGTCTTGGACATTTATTTTTGGCTTTGAGGCTATCAAGATGATCAGATTCTTTCAGTATTGTGGGCTGGTTAATCAAATTAATGCATTTGAAGCTTAATTGATTGTAGTTATTGACCAACACCCAAAAGTGAAGTAATTGCTATGGGAGCATCAATAGTGGGGGTCTGGGGACTAGTAATATATAATGGCATGGTAATAAATGGTATAGCATGTGATATGGCAAAGGCCATAAATGCCACCTAACAGGCTCTTGACTTATTCTTGGATGTACAAGGTATTAGGAAAGCTACTCTGCAGAACAGAGCTACAATTGATTACCTATTGATGGTATTGAATCATGAATGTGAGGAATTTGAAGATATGTGTTGTTTCAACGTAAATGATAATTCGGAATCTATTCATAAAAATATTCAAGATTTCAAAAAGATAGTACAGACACTCAGATAAGATAAGGACCATGGATGGCTTGATTAGCTCTTTGGTACCTGTTCAGTGCATCTCAGCTTCTTCGACTCTTTGGTATATATTTTGTGGTGTAGTGCTAAGGTGTATACTAGAGATGAGCGAACGTACTCGTTTCGAGTAATTACTCGATCGAGCATCGCTATTTTCAAGTACCTGGCTACTCGGGTGCAAAGATTCGGGGGGCGCCGGGGAGCGGGGGATGGCGTGGTGGAGCGAGGGGTAGCAGTGGGGAACAGGGGGGAGCTCTCTCTCTCTCCCCCCTACAACCCCCCGCTCACCCACGGTGCCCCCCGAATCTTTTCACCCGAGTAGAGAAGTACTCGAAAATCGCGGTGCTCGAGTGAAAAAGGGGCATGGCCGAGTACGTTCGCTCATCTCCAGTGTATACTCCTTTGCTGTTGCATGCAATGCATACCTAATTTAGTGAGTTTATGTAGTAATTGGCTCACCGGTCCATGAACACACACAGGATCGCAACTCATGATATTAAGGCAAATCCAACCGGGATACAACTAGATGGTTGTGCCATGTTTCCTTGTACCATATCAATGCCCATATCCATAACACATAAGTCTCCTACCCTCAGACCCAGGGTTAGAATAGAGGACTTAGGGACAGGGCCACCCTAAGTAGGTATAACCGAGTAGATTATGGATAATTCTTTGAAATGTGCATCTTCTTAGAGTTGGGTAAGGCAACACGTTCCTTAGTGCTTAACCCAAGTTTCAGTGATGAGAATGGAGATCATGCTAACTGTGGGGCAATATGACATGAGTAAATAGTCGCAAAGTGGGGATTTGTGAGAGAAATCATAGTGTTTGAGCACCATCTTGTTTCCCACTCCCTTTTCTAACTTACTTGACAAATGTATTCAGATATTTTGTTTCCGAATACGACAAACAGAAGATTACAAGGTCTGAAGAAGAAAGCTGCGATTGACCTTTGCTCACACATATGTGTGCTTAGGGGAAGATGGCTGACTAAAGATGGACATTGCTTTAAAAATGTACTCTGCTTAGTAGTAAAACAGATAAGGATTTTTTTATTTGATCTTCTATACCAATATGTAAACCTTAACTAAGCTCAGGAACACTTATAGATTACCAATGAATGTCCTCAGAGAATTAGTAAACAGTGCGTGACTAGAGAAGAGGTTTGCCCAGAGAACAATGTCACTGCATGTGCTAAGTTTTAGTAATCAATAATAGAGGTGTAATAAGTTATGCATATGTATAAGTCAGATGACCCAGCTTTCAATGTATTTGTCTGAAAGGACTATAAATAAATTGACTTGTTAACAAATGGAATCATTTGCGATTTACACAACTACTGTGTGACCTGTGATTCTCCGAGCAACTCATACTAACTCTGGGACAGAAGAATATACTTGTAATGCTCAATTGCACTGACATATGTACCCAGGATCACAGTATCCCCATAGACGGGACCATCGGAGGCTGATAGACACCCCGCAGTATGGCAGCCCTTTCTCAATGGGCGACAAGGAATCCATGCCATATGAGTGTGAGGTCACTTCTTTTCCACAACTGATCTCCCTACACTACGACTGAGGTCTTCCTCAATGTTACTACTGTGTTGCTCTTAAGTTGCAAAGATCAGCAAAAACTGCTGCACTTCTATTCTTCTGCTGCTCCCACCACCTTAATGTAGAACACACCATCTCTGCCCCGCACCCTGTCTCTCTTGAGAGGCTCAATGTCGTCCTGACAAACCATAATTAATACAATCAGGAAGTGACAATGGGCACTAACAAATTTTTCTCGGAGATGACTTCTCTCTGGGGATTTTTCTTTTGTACATCCTGGGTGCCCTGGAAAGTTTAAAGTCTATATGAAAGGATATTTTTCTTCTGTTTCTTTTTTTTTGGCCTCACCAATTATAATCTCTCTGGTATGGTAAGAAGATCAATGTCATTCCATAAAGAATCTAAAACCAAAGCTGCCTATAATGTGTAATTTCCACCCCCTTCTCTACTGCTGTTCAGTGACTCTTTCCAGGCCACTAATGACACTTATGATACACCAGGCCATTGTGGACCACACTTATCTAAAGAAGCCGATGCAGCTTTGCAATTAAAAGGCATAAATCTCCTCTCCATATTCAAATCCATGTTCCAACAGAAACTGGAAACCATGGCCAGTGCATTAAAAAAAGCGTGACGTGAGAGATTCGTGAAATTGGTAACCACACTAATGCTCTTGAAACATTCAAGGATGATGCCACAGAAGTCTTGAGGGCCCAGGACCAAGAACTGGTTTCTTTGAAGGTGTACTACAAATCTCTCCTTCTCAAACTTGAAGATGTAGAAACCAGATCCAGACATGGCAATATTTGCATCTCTAAGGCGATTGAGGATCTCACCTCAATATCACTGTCCCTTTGCAAGGACTCACTCCTGCTATCACTATTAACTGTTTAGAAGTGGATAGGATGCATCGCTCACTGGGACCCAAAAGTTCAGACGGCAAACCATGACACATTATTGCCAAGTTCACCTTTTACAGAACCAAAGATTCTATCATGCAACTGCAGGCTCCCCGCAACTGCCCTTCCATCACTTTTAAATCTTATCAGGTCCAGATGTTTGAAGATCTCTCTCACCAAACCATCTAAAGGTGATGCTCAAGTAAGCAACACCTGGAGATATTGCGCTAACACCAAATTAAATATTAATGGGGCACCCCTTCTGTCTAACCTTCCGGCACAACAATTCTCCTCATTCAGTGACCTCCCCTCTGGAATTAAAGTCCAAGCTGGAATCTCTCCAACTCCTCGACCACTCTAACTCCCCAGCTGCAACTCCACCAGGCCAAAAGCACCCCATCTTTGCTCATTGTGGTCCAAGATCACATCAAAACCCCAGAGGTTTTGGATCTCTTGCAAGCCCCGGCCTGAACTAACAGACCCTTCTTGATCAGATTAGGATCAAGTTCCCTGGCTCAGAAGGTCACGTATTGCATTACCGCCTAGATTTTGAGACATTCTCCATGTTTATATTGGTTACTATGCTGATTTTTTTTAGACTTTGGTTATTGGGGCCTAGTGCTATAGCCTCTTTATTCCCTTCTGCCAGGGGTTCCATATGTTCCAAACAATTTCATAACACTATCTCGTTTTACTTTTTATGGATTAGTTATGCCTTCTGCGTGCATTCGGGGTCCCCTGATGTTTCTGAGAGGTGCTGCACACTTAGCTTTGCTTTCCCAACATTTCTATATTAGACTTCAAAAGCTCAGCCTGTTTATTGTACCGGCTGCTTTGAAATTCCACACTGACCTTGCTGTCTGGCAGCATGCTCTTTAACGTTAGTAACCACCTGTTAATTTGGATGGCCTGCTGTTCTTGGGGGTGTGGTGTGTGTGTGTGTGTGTGGGGGGGGGGGGGGGGAGATTTTGACTTTTAAACCTCACAGCGCAGAGAAAAAATCTGCAATATCGCTCAGTGCCTTCAATGGGGCTGGCGCAGCAGCCCCCCAGAAAGAGCTGGTCTCTTTGGCTGAGCACTCAGCCAATCATAGGCAGTGCTCAACCATTGAATGACAGCTGAGTGCTGCCTGTGATTGGTCACAGCACTCAGCCATTCATTGAATTCAAGCCGCAGCAGTGCCCACCCCATTAAAAGCAATGGGATAGCATCACAGACTTCTGTCACAGTTGTGGCAGAGGATTCCTTCATCCACGCGGGGATGAAGGAATCCTCTGCCATAGCTGTGGCTGAAGTCCAAGATGTACTCCCTATGTTTTCCATGGGGTTGGGGCTGCTGCCGCTGGCCCCATTGAAGAAAAATCAGCGATATCGCAGAGTTTTCTCTGCACTGTGAGGCGCAAGGCTCTCTCATCGCAAGAAAAAATATCGCTAGTGGGTAGGCGCCCTTACCGGGCTGTTCACCAGGAACCTGCTGCTCTTCTCCTGTACCTCCAGCAGTCTTTCTGCCGCAGTGCAGAAGCTGGCAAAGTTCCAGCTTCTGCCACTGCTTCGACCAATGCCGGACGGCAAGTACTGCTGCCCAGGTCAGTGGGCTACGCGTCACAAGTGGCGCGTCGCCTACTGACTAGCCTGGTCGTGTCTAACCTGTGATGCCCCGGAGAGTTGACGGCGAGTGCGCATGCGTTCCCCTTTCCCTGCGCTTGTGCACTTGCCGTAGACTCTGCTTCATATTACAGGGTAGTTCCGGCCTCAGCGCGCAGGTGCTGATGGGGGATGATCCCTCACGTGCCAGGTAAACAAGGGAGGGCAGAAATACAACGGGATTAGGTACGTTTACTTTGTTTTTTTTTAAATGTTTTCTTTACACAGGTTAGAATGTACAGGGGTGCAGGGCAGGATGCAGGGCACGGGTAAACAAAGGCTTTTGCTGACAGAATCCCTTTAAGGCGATTCCCATTTATTTGGTGTATTTCCTATTACTTCCAGATCACAAACATATTCTGCAGCATGATGAATGTATGCAGACTAGAGGTAAATATACGGGCAGATAACACTAATGGTTTCCTTGTTTTGGCTTCTGGATGTAAGAATTTATGTGTTTATCAAAGAGAAGATGATCCCAGATCTCGTGCAGAAGTCTGGGCCCAGGAGAAATACAAATCACACCAGCCTGTGCGGTATCAGATGATTTCTAATTTATTCTAAGGTGTATTTGGTTTTTATACCATAAATTACATCACAGAAAAGTAAATACCTCCAAGATTAATAAGAATACATAATAGGCTGAAACTAAAATGTTTAACATAAGTTACACCTCCTAAGGTGTTACTATAACATACAATGAAACCGTTATGAATTCAGGGAAAAGGAATGCAAGGGGGGGGGGGGGGGGGTCTGAGAGACTGTCCTATCTCCTGTCTGTCTGTCCCAGTACCATGCACTATAGAAACCTTTTGTTTAACCCCTTCACTACTTATACTAGCATCATGCTATATCTTTCTAAATGCAAAAAAGAACAATTAACTGATACATTGATCTACAATTTTCTTAACACTGGAATTGTACTATGTTTTTGCACTTTGTGTTTCATTGTACTTTGGGAATAATGCAAGAAGAACATTAATATTTAACCCCTTAGTGACCACCCTATAGTGTTTTTACGTCCTGCAGCAGCAGGACGTGTATGGAGGGAGGTAGCGCCGCTATCTCACTCCATACAGCACGGGCGTCAGCTGTTTATTACAGCTGACACCCGCGGGCAATAGCCGCGCTCGGCTGTTCGGCCGATCGCGGCTATTAACCCTTTAAATGCCGCTGTCAATTCTGACAGCGGCATTTAAATTCCCCGAACGCTGTTTGGGGGTCCCGCACGTCATGGCAGCCGGGGGCCTAATGAATGGCCCCAGGGCTGCCTTAGCAGACTGCCTATCAAGCTATCCACACAGGGTGGCTTGAAAGACTGCCTGTAAAAAAGCAGTATGACGTAATGCTATAGCATTTCAAAGGACTTCAAAGTAAAGTTAAAAAAAAGATCAATAAAGTTTTTTAAATTGTAAAAAAAAAAAAGTTGTAAAAGTTTAAATTACCCCCCTTTTGCCATATCAATTACTAAAAAATCTAAATCATAAAATAAAAATATGTATTTGGTATCGCCGCGTCCGTAAAAGTCCGATCTATCAAGGTAGCACATTAATTTTCCTGCACGGTGCACGTTGTCTGAAAAAAAAAACAAAGAATGCCAGAAATACACTTTTTTAGTTACCCTGTCTTCCAGAAAAAATGCAATAAAAAGCGATCAAAAAGTAGTATGCATTCCAAATTGATACTATCGGAAACTACAGGACATCCCGCAAAAACTGAGCCCTTGCACAACTACTTCGACAGACAAATAAAAAAGTTATTGTGCGCACAAAATGACCGCAGAAAATAATTGAAAAAAATTAAATATCTTAAAAAAAAAATACAAGTTTGGTATCGTAGTAATCATACTGACCCATAGAATAAAAATATCAGGTCATTTTTTGTTGCAGTTTGTGCGCCGTAGAAACAGGACGCACCGAGAAATGGTGGAATGTCGTTTTTTTCCCCATTTCTCTCCACTAAGAATTTTTAAAAAGTTTTTCAGTACATTATATGGTACAATAAATAGTGCCATTGAAAAATACAACTTGTCCCGCAAAAAACAAGCCCTCATACAGCGACGTCGATGGATAAATAAAGGAGCTACGATTTTTGAAAAGGGAGTAGGAAAAAACAAAAATGGAAAAAAGCAAAAAAACCTGGTCACTAAGGGGTTAAAGGGTGATTTCCTCAAAATAAAGCAAAGTAATATAACGATATGGGAGCTCACATGATTTTACAACACATGGCTATCTCCACTAGTTCCATAGAAATGAATAAAGCAGCAGCGAACAGGCTTGATGACCCCCACCTTTCATACGGGGGTGCAACAAGCAGGGGATATATACATGACTGCCAAAAGTTGTACACAGGGCCGAGGAATGAACTATATACCAACTCTTCTTGTTACCTGTAACGGTAGGCGGTGTTAGTGTATCTTGACACCACCGGAAGCTAGAGGTTTGACAGGGAGAACGCCCCTCTCACACCCCCAGCTCCTGATTGGTGCAAGAATACATGGTTCTAGCAGCCTCTCCATAACTTGTAGTGGGCCGACTTACGTGTACATTAGGAGCTTTAGTGTGTATAATGAAAGCAAACAAAGAAAGCTCACCCTCACACCAAAGCAGATAGGGTCACAAAAAAGAATGCAGATGCAGCAGCAGTCTCACCAGTGGCTCCTCCGCCGTTTCTCAGCACTGCGTGCCGGAGGATAATGCGTGACTCACTCCGGACAGCTGCCTGTAGCATTGCGGCTGGTCGCTTCCTGCAGGCCGCCACCTGAAGGCTTCCTGACGGACGGTCGCCCACACACATGTAATGCACATGTGCCGCCGCTGAGGCTCCAACTCCCCTTCTCCCGTGGCTGTGCAGTGCGATGAGTGATCGCCTGCTGCATTGTCGCGGCGGCCGCCTTTGGCAGTGTCTGGGCCCGCCGCTCAGCTCTGCCAGCGCAAACTGAACATTACATCGGCCACAGGGGAAAAAGCCTTGCTTCAGCATCACAGTAATTTCAGGGCGACAGGGAAGACCTGGAGTGGTGTGTGTTCTTTGAGCCTGACGGGGACGACATGGACGTGGGGATCGCGGTATGCAGGTGTGCTACAAAAAAACACTTCCTTTGTGTGCTGCCAGGACCTGCAGGCCAGGCACATGTGCAGCCTATCACATTCAGGGGGTGTCACCCCCCTGTCAATCTTGACTCCACCAGGACTTCCTGGTGGCGTCAAGATACACTAATACCACAATAGGCAATGATGGGGGTGGTAGTAGTTGTCAGTTTGTGACACCACCATTCCATACACCAACATTCACACTCGGCGCATTAATAACACTGGAAAAGTGCATAGTACCTCGGGTCTGCTGGAACGGTGGAGGCTCGGTAAAACTTACTAGTAAATTTTCTTGGAAATACAGTAGACTTCAGCAGGCAGAGTTTACAGTGCAGGAAAACTTAGTACATATTCAGCAATATTTGACATGAAAGTCAATGGCTACAGAATGGCTATAATGATCACCCTGCTCTCATAGACTTCAGCATGCGTGGGTGTCAGTTACGGGTGTACCACTATACAGTAATCTATACTTCAGATGACCGCATAGGAATCATAAATAATCTTAATATCTTCAGAGGTTCAGTAGACTTCTGCACTGATATATAACTGTATAAACGTCTTGTCACTTGCAAGGGGGGAAAACATTTAGGCTCACTCACTCCCATGCACTTCACATACGGTCCGGCGGTCTCTCTTTTTCCCCCATCTTCAGCTGCACAAGGGCTGAAGGTGCCCTAATGAGCCTCTGTGGAAGCAAACCCTCAGGTGTTAGATGGGTGCTCCTCGGCAGACAAGATGGATCTCCCTTCTGGAACCCAATCACTCAGACTTATAGATTCATGCACTCCACATCACATGACATAGCAAGGTAGGTACACTTAACATGCAACCAAACTCACAGCAATGATTTTAATGTAGTTAACCCTTCAGACACTGCAGCTGTGCAACACACATACAGAAAATTAGACATGACAACTTTGCACAGTGCATCTACATAAGACAAACATGTATGACAATTTGGAGGGGTCCAGAATGATGTTCTGGGACACTACAGGTGGGATAAGAGGCCCCTGCTCTCGTGATCAGTGGGAGTCCACTAGTTGGACCCACATCTATGGCGGCACCGCTCTTTTTGATCCCAGTTCCTCCAGCCAGCAAATAGTTTGCAGTGGCCCAGGAAATATTAAAGTAGTGTTTAGCGGTGAGACCTCTGTCTAATGCACTGCAGACATAGAACAATATAACTGAAATACTTTGCAGTACCCTTGGCAATTTTAGAGTGCAGTTTCACGGTGAGAGCTCGTTGTAAGGCACTGCAGGCTGTGAACACTATTAATGAAAGGCTGGGAACAGGCCTAGATGCGTAATGCAAAAATTGGTGCACTACTGCTCCCAGCCAGCCACAATTGTAAAGCTCGTGGTGAGATGTAGCCCTAAGAAGGAGCGTTGGGGTTCTTGTACGGAGGATCAGGACTGTAAAACATTCCCTATAGAAGTCACTGTGTCCCTACACTCTGCCCTATGCACAGCACACACAGAGCGGTATAACTGAACTACTTTGCAGTAGCCTTAGAAATATTAGAGTGCAATTTCACGGTGAGAGCTGGTTGTACGGCACTGCAGGCTGAGAACGCTATAACTGCAAGGCTGGGAACAGGCCTAGATGTGTAATAAAAAAATTGGTGCACTACTGCTCCCAGCCAGCCACAACTATAATGCACACGGTGAGATATAGCCCTAAGAAGGAGCATTGGGGTTCTTGCACAGAGGATCAGGAGTCCTGTAAAACTTTCCCTATATAGGCAGCTCTGTCCCTTAACTCTGCGTAATACACTGCAGACTGAGAATGCTATAGCTGAAATGGCCTGCACAGCCCGAGATGCTCAAAAAAAAAATTGGTGCACTACTGCTCCAAGCCAGCCACAACTATAATGCACACGATGAGGAGTAGCCCTAAGAAGGACCGTTGGCGTTCTTGAAGACAGGATCCTATGCTAACACTATCCCTGAATGAGCAGCAGCACTTTCCCTAACCTATGCCAGCATGCATCTGAGGCGAGCCGCGAGCGGGACCACTTTAAGTACTCGGCGGTCACCTGATCGGCCCAGCCACTCACTACTGTAGGGTGGGATAGGGCTGGCACGTCACAGCAGGAAGTGATAATGCCTTCCCCGCATATTTATTGGCTAGAAAATGGTGCTAAACATGTGGGGAAGGAAATGCAATTGACTCGAGTACCGCGTGGCGTTCGTCTCAAGTAACGAGCATCTCGAGTACCCTAATACTCGAACAAGCATCAAGCTCAGACGAGTGTGCTCGCTCATCTCTAGCGCTGTCCAATGGAGAGTGCCGATCGCATTAAAGTGCAAAAAAGTTTTTAAAATGTTAAAGATTCAGCTGCCCGGAATGTTAAAGATTCATTGGATCCATGGGGGCAGCTAAGATTACTCCCCCCGATCCTCTGCTGATCTGGTCCTACGGGACCAGACGCTGGCCTTCTACGCCAGCCGGCATTACGTCAGCAGCATGCGCAAAAGGCCCCGTGCCCCGGAAAATTTTACCTTTAGGTGCCAGGAGATGTTACTGGGGACCTCGGTGAGCGAGGTGTAATGGCAATCACGGAAAAGTGAAAAAAAGTTAAAGTTTCACCTCCCCTCATAGATTGGATGTCCGGCGGAGATCGGGACCTGCCGCAGGCTTCTGCACATGCACCGATGTGATGAGCATGTGCAGAAGTGTGGAGGACCCAGGAAATTTAAAATTCCGCTGCACCTGGCAGTCAAAGATAGCCGAGTGCAGGGAGATGTTACCGGGGACTGCTGTATGCAGTTCCCGGTCACATGATCACTGTTATCCATCGAATAACAGTGATCATGGAAAGTTTAAAAGTTGTTTTTAAAAAGTTTAAAAAGTTAAAGTTTCATCTCCCCTTACAGAATGTATCCGTGAGGGGAATTGAAATTACATAACTAAGGGTTCCGGATTTGACCCCTGATGGGATCTATATCCGCGGGCCTTACCCCAGCTTCGGCGCATGCGTACGCATTTGCAAAAGTCAAGGACTGCTCAGGAAATACAGGTAGCTGAGAGCC
The DNA here is from genome assembly GCF_035609145.1 of Eleutherodactylus coqui. Lineage (NCBI taxonomy): Eukaryota > Metazoa > Chordata > Amphibia > Anura > Eleutherodactylidae > Eleutherodactylus > Eleutherodactylus coqui. The sequence goes on from NC_089847.1 coordinate 84,045,036, forward strand.
TGGAGATGTCTCGGGGGGCGGCGGGATGCGGTCACTGGTCACGTGATCGCCGTTATCCAATGGATAATGGTGATCTCGTAAAAGCTTTAAAAAAAAGTTGAAGATTCATCATCTCCCCTCACCGATGCGATCAGTGGGAGGAGATGAAACATCTTCCCGGAGGCCTCCACTTTTGAGCTTCGATGCGATCCTCCTCCATGGACCTTCCCTGGCTTCTACACATGCGCCCGCCAACAAAATGCCGGACACAGGCGCAGGAATAGTGGAGCCAGGGAAATTTTAAATCTCCTTGCTCCCAGCGACCAACAGTTTTAGAGTGCCTGGGGCAGTGACCAGTGGCATTGTTGAGCGTTTCCTGGTCATGTAATAAAAAGGTAGCGCTCTTTAGGCCGGTCTCACATGACCGAATAGAAATTGCAGATTCTGCATGTGTTTGATTTGCAGTAATACGCGAATCAATCAAATGCATTGGATTACACAATTCAGCTTAAATTAGCGGGTCGGAATTACGTAAACCACTCGCAGAAAACTGAATGCAGCATGTTCTATTTTACCGTGGATATCTGTGACATAGAGCCCATTGTGCTCCATGGTCACAGATATAACCGCAGCTCATACGTAACTACATTGTGTACGGGCTGCGGGTACCAGTGTCATCGCTAAGCGTCGGTACGGGAAATATAAACAAAGGTGTACTGCGCATGACCACCTGTGTGAGTACGCAGTTATGTGCAGTACATTACGTGGCCGTACGTAGGGCCACAAACAGGCTTACAGCTGGGATCCGCTGCGGGCCTCCGCAAGCGGATTCCACATAGGGCCGTGTGAGCCCGGCGTTATTCAGACCGCTACCTGTGAAATGTAATTTACATGAAGCCCCGGTAACGCTCGCCTTCCTGCAGTTCCATGAGCAGCTTGTTGAACGCCTTTGTGTGAGACTGCCGCACCTCAGAGAGCTTACGAAGCCTCACAGAGCGCCACTTTTTACACCCCATCCCGGCCACTGAGGTCAAGAAACACCCCCCAGAAAAGCATGAGAGGAGGGATACCCGGTTTTATTTCCCCATGTGCCCATCCCAACCAGCCTCCGTAATTACCCCTGTCTTCGGACATACCACACAGTTTACATCATAACTTTTATTGAAGATTTGGGGAATGCCAAAAAATGGGGATGGGGGGATTATTTTTAAGGAGTCAATTTTTTTTTTCACAAGTGAGCAATGGGGCCTGGAATTTATTCAGTTGTGCCCTGCAATCCAAAGGGTGTTCCCTTCATTATAGGCCTAGCCATGTGTCCTATAAGTAGATTGAGGCTACAATGGGTATGTCTCTGAACAAAGAACAAACAGGGGTATCCAATTTAGGGTGCAAGTCTTCATTCCTATGTACACTGTACAAAAAAAACTGTTTTTAAAATGACACAATTGCTGAAAAAAATGAAAATTGTAATTTTTTCCTTCTGCTTTGCTTAGATTCATTCAAATACTGTGGGGTCAAAATATGAAGTACACCCCTAGATAAATTTGTTAAGGGGTCTAGTTTTCAAAATGGGGTCATTTGTGGGGGTTCTCTATCGTTTTGGCCGCTCAAGGTCTCTACAAGTGTGCAATGGGAATGAAACACCTTCAAGCAAAATCTCTGTTCTGAAAGCCACTGGCTGCTCCTTTCATTTTGAGCCCCGCTGTGCATACAAACATAATATTAGGGCCACAATGTTTCTGAACACAGGACAAATGGGGTATCCATTTTGGGGTGTAAATTCTCATTTTCATGTGTACTATAGAAAAAAAAACTGCCTTTAAAATGACATATTTGCAAAAATATGACATTTTATTTTTTCTCCTCTACATTGCATTTACTCCTGAAAAAAAAAACTGTGGGGTCAAAATACTCCTGACCCCCCTCAGTGAATACATTAAGAGGTGTAATTTTTAAAATGGAGTCATTTGTGGGGGTATCAACCATTCGGACACCTATGAACCTTTGCAATCTTGGCTTGGTGTAGAAAAACAAAGTGTTCCTCAAAATGTTGATAATGTATGTCTCCTAAACGGTTTAAAAAAAAACAAAGCTTTTCAAATGTGCCTCCAAAATAAAGTAAGCAGATGGAATTATATATCTTATCAAAAGTGCTGAAAAAACAATGTCAGAATCACTTGGATATGCAAAACCTTTACGGATTTATTCTATGTTAAAGTGACACATGTCAGATTTTCAAAATTTGGCCTGGTCATTAAGGCGCAAACAGGCTTGGTCATTAAGGGGTTAATGATTATTGCATATCTGCTGAGCTGAGGCATAGCTGTTGTGTAGTAATGCCAGTGTACCAGCGCCACACCACCACCAGGTGTCAGCAGAGGAAAGGCCACAGTGCAGTGATTAGATATGTAAGGAACAGGTTATAAAATAAAAAATCTGCAAGTACAGGTGAAGCTACTCTAATGTCTCTGATTCCTGTCTCCAGCCTAATCAGATAGATAATAAGGGAGGTGGGAAGAGGGGGAGAGAGTAATTTCACTTCTCCTGCAGGGGCATGCTGCTATAAGATGCTGCTGTTCTTACTTCACTTTTGCCCATTTACCTTTATTCTTTATTCCCTCCTCTTCTTCTTCTTCCTCAATACTCCCTCTTTCTCCCCTCCAGTCCCTCACAGCCATGAAGGGACAGTAAAAACAGCGCGCCTCCCCGTCTTCCTGCTGCAAGATGGTGGCCTCCCCTGGCAGGTGCAGGGGCTTCAGAGCATCTCAAGGACTGGAACGGTCTTAAAGTCTTGAGACCCGGGGAACACCGGCCTCACAGCACAGCAGGGCCAAGGTAGTGGGAGCCGGCAGGCCGGGGTTCATCCGGAATTGGGACTGTCGGAGCCGCCGCTAGTGGCAGCGTCACTCACCTGGACACGAGGCGGTGGAATGCAGATAGGCAACAGCTCTTCTTATGTAGAGGTCTCCAGTCCTGCCCCTGCTCTAGATCACCGAGCGAGCCCATCATCCAGTAACGTTTCTTACTAACCATAAAAATTTTGAATTTCTCCATACTGCCAAGAGGTTATCTGCAAAACAAGCACGATGGGCCTTGTTCTTCTCCAGGTTTAATATCATTGTGTTTTATTGCCCCGGTACCATAAATGGCAAGGCAGATGCATTGTCCAGGATATTTTTGGAGCCTGAAGAGAGGTCAAATATAGACTAGACAATTCTGTCCGCCAAATTTTCGTTCTCAGCCTTCCTGCACTCTGAAGACCTTCTAATTAAGCTTAATGGAGGATACAAAAATGATCCCTTCCTGAGTTGTCCTTCTAAGGATGTGAAGCTGTGTTTAAAAGGGTCCTGAGGCTGGTCAACCCAAAGTCCTTAAACAGGTCCATGATTCCAAGCTGGCCGGCCACCTTGGGGGTCACAAAAACTTTAGAGCTCTTTCTTCATTCCTTCTGGTGGCTCGACTGCAGGAAGGATGTGAAGAGGTATGTCACCTCTTGCGAAGTATGTGCCTGGAGCAAGACATCATGAGCTCGCCCTCTGGGTTTCCTACAACCTCTTCCAGCCCCATTCAGACCATGGGGATCTATATCAATGGACTTTATAGTGGACCTGCCCCCCTTGAAAGGAATGTCTACCATCCATGTTGTCGTGGACTGACTCACGAAGATGACTCACTTCATCCCCATATAAGATTCCCACCACTGTGCACACCGCAGAGTTAATGATCTGGGAAGTTTTCAGACTAGATCGAATTCCCGACAATATCGTCTCGGACAGAGGAGTTCAGTTCACCTCAAAGTTCTGGAGACACGTCTGCACAGCCCTGGGAACTCTACTGTGAGTCTGTCCTCTGCCTTTCATCCTCAGTCCAATGGCCAGACTGAGAGAACTAGCCAGACTCTGGAGCAGTATCTCCGTTGCTTCATCTCTCATCTTCAGGATGACTAGGTTGATTATCAACCAACAGCGGAGTTCACGTATAACAATGCCTAACATAGTTCTACCACCCAGAGCCCATTCTATGCAACTACGAAACGCACCACATTTTCATTTCTGGCTTTCCTGCCAACACTCCTGTCCTGACAGTCAACCACAGATTGGAGAGAAAGTATGGTTATCCACCATATATCTGAAGACCCACATACCTTCTCCCAAACTTGGACAAAGGTTTATTGGACTTTTTACAATTTCAGCAAGGGTCGACCAGGTAACGTAGTAACATAGTATGTAAGGCCGAATGAAGACAATGTCCATCTAGTCCAGCTTGTCTATCCTACTGTGTTGATCCAGAGGAAGGCAAAAAACCCCAAGGCCAGAAGCCAATTAGCCCTTTTGGGGGAAAAATTCCTTCCCGACTCCCTAATGGCAATCAGACTGTTCCCTGGATCAAAAAACTTCAGGTCGTGAGCGAGAGCATGCACGGCCACTGCCCTAATGCTCTGCGCCACACGAGGCTTACTGGTGGCTTCCACTTGAAGCTCCCAGGCAGCCTAAAGATCCACACAGTTTTTCATGTGTCCCTTCTGAAGCCATTAAGGGAGAATACCTTTCTGGGGAGACAGCAACCACTTCCCCCTTCTGTGAAGGCTCAGGGGCATGATAAGTATATCATTGAAAAGATCTTGGACTCCTGAAGATACCAAGGAAAACTGCAGTACCTGGTGCAGTGGCAGAGATACGGGCCGGAGGAAAACTTGTAGGAGCCAGAAGAAAACATTAATGCTCCAAGGCTCTCAGGGGAATTTCACAAAAGGTATCCCTGTATAACAGGCCCTGGGATGTCCAGAGGCCATCTTCGAAGGAGGGGCCCACTGTCAGGAATTGAACTGGGGACCTCCTGCGCTCCAGTCAGTAGCTGTCACTACTGAGCCATCTGGTCTGTGGACAGCACCCTTGAATTACTATCAGCCCTGTTCCATGATCCCAGTTATTTAGTTCCTGCCTTTTGGTCCTGACCCCACCTCTGTCCTTGATTGGGCTCATTATAAAAGCCTGACCCTGTCACTGCACCAACGTGTAATTAATCTGCTTCCCAGCACTGTTTGATCAAGCTCCACGTTGCCTGCTCCCCCGCTATTTCTGCAAGACCTCCTGATACTGACTTCTGGCTTCCTCTCTGACTACGCTACCCGCTTCATCCATTTGTGCTGCAAATTGATATTTTGCTCTGGGATGTGAGGGAGCCTATCAATGAATCTTTCAAATTAACCTCTGGGTATATGAAGAGATATATGAGGGGAGACCCACCAATCGCCCTGACATAGGGTTGATCCTGGGGTTGTGATGGGGATTCCACACATTGGGTTCTTTGGACACGACTTCTGTTGAGCTGGGATCACACAAGAGGAGAGAAATGCTAAAATCCATTTTGACTTAATCATGGTGTCAATCAAGTTTATTGTTTAATACTTGTTATAGGGGTCCAGTAAGAAGGCCTTACATTTTTATCCCCTCTCCCCCTTCCTTATTCAATTTCCCAGTATTAGGGTATAGTGCATCATTGTTTAATTATCTAACTTCAACCTAGACTTAAGTTGTGTAATCTGTTACATCATCACTATGTATAGAAATGATCTCTTTTTCATGCACGCAAAAAAAAGCAAGAAGGCCCAAGTGATGCCAGTTTTGTCATAACGCACAGAAAATAGGGTGTGCAAAAAAAATGTAGTGAATACGGACACTAGTGCAAATTCCACAGATGGATTCCACAACATAAATGGTGATACAATATACATGACGCAGATTTAAATTCTGCACTGCAGAATCAATTTCTGCACAGGATTTGTATGGATTTTTCTGCAGATTTTCAAAATATCATCCACTATGCTACTACTATAAATACTTCGGAGTTTCCATGCAGAGGGTCCGCATGGAGAATCTGTGGCAAATCCACCCCGTGTGCACATGGTTATACTTATACTGACCTCTGCTGCTTATCTAGTGGGCAGGAAAGGTGGTATGGCCTTGCAGGCTCATTAGATTTATTATAGGTAGAACCTGCTCCAGCTCGTAGCTGGTGTAGATTTCAGTCTGCCACACAGAGGTGACAGATACAACAAAAGTATTAAAGCTCCTTTTACACGGAGCGATAAATCATTTGCATGAGTAAAGAATGACAGAGTTCGCTTGTTTGTGCCAGTTGTACAGGCAGAGACCTTACATGTTTCTGTTTCTCTTCTAAACTAAACAACAGAAGGGGAATTTCTCTGTAAAGTCAGTAACCACTAAATCAGCTAACAGGAACCTATTAAAACTTTATCAAAGTGCATCTCATGTGAAAACTCTGCTGTAGGAAGTGGCATGATTTTTGCCTTTTTCCCCCAACAAGAAGAAATGTACACTTGCAAGAAAAAGTAAATGAACCCTTTGGAGGTGCATGGATTTCTGTATTGATTACTAATAAATGTGGTCTGTTATCCACATCACAATTATAGACAAACACAATATAAATAATAACACCCAAGCAGTTGTACCGCTCATGTCTCTTATTGAACACATAGAGTAATCATCCATAGTGCAGTAAGAAAAAGTAAGTGAACCCTTAAATTTAATAACCTGCAAATTTCCCTTTAGCAGCAATCACCACCACCAAACGTTGCCTGTAAACTCAAATACAGTTGCACCACACTGAGGAGAAATTTTGGATCTTTCCTCCCTGCAAATGTTTTTCAGTGCATTAATATTTCTGGGATGCTTTATGTGAAACTCTCTTCAGGTCATGCTACAGCATCTCCATAGGGCTAAAGGGGTTTTCTGAGATACTTGATTTACATCAAATAAAGCTTCCCCTGCTATAAAATAACAAATTGACTTAAACTCACCTCTCCTCGGTACTGCTGTCTCTTCAGTCCATTCTGGGGAAGCCTGTAAACATGATGCCAGAGGGAGACGCAGAGCAGCAGTGTGGGACACAGCCAGAGCAGGGAGAGATGAGTATAGGCATATTTGATATTTTATGGCAGGGATAGCTACATTTTGTGTAAATAAAACACCTCAGAAAACACCTTTAAAGGGGTTGTTCAGCTGTAAACTATTGATGGCCTATCCTTAGGTAAGGTCATCAATAATGGAATTTGTCCTGCAATACCAAGCCTGGCCAGTACAGTAAGTACAGAGCTGTCTGCTTCCTGCAGAAATCATTTCAGTACCTAAATGCACCAGCCTCGCAATCATCTGATCAGTGGGGATTCTAAACAACGGACTCCCGCAGATCTAATATTATTGACTTTTCCTGAGGATAGGCAATCAATAGTTTTCAACTGGACAACCCCTTTAAGGTCAAAATGAAACATTCTGCTCACACAAATAATGTATTGCTGGACATTGTCAAGCTGAAGCTAAGATGTAGCTGAATGACAGTATCTATATATAAAGGCGAAAGCCCTCACTGACTGACTGACTCACTCATTCACTCACTCGCCACTAATTCTCTAACTTCCCGGTGTCGTACAAATGTGACATTTGGCACAACCATTCTTTAGGTCATGAATAGGAAAAGTAAAGGGGTCACAGCTTGATTATTTAATTCTAAATACAAAAGTAAGTGGCCCCCTATGTAATGTACTGAATCTAATTGTCAGGAATCGAACTGGGAACCTCCTGTATTTCAAGCACTGCCCCTTCTTATTGAGCTATCCAGCTTGTGGACACTTTCCCTCCATAACTCTCAGCCTTGTTCTCTGATCCCCGTTATCTAGCTCCTGCCTCCTGGTACTGACCCCGCCTCTTGCCTTTGATTACACTTCCTATAAAAGTCTGGCCCTGCCACTCCCTCAGTGCATGATTATTCTGCTTCACAGCTCTGCTTAGTCAACTTCCACATTACCTGCTCCTCTGCTATTCCTGCAAAGACTACCTGTTAACAACTCCTGGCTTCCACCTGACTATGCTTTCTGATTCATGCTTTGTACTGCAAACATGACCACCTGATAACGACTCTGGCTTCCTCCTGACTACTCTCCAGCCCCTCTTGGCTACTACACCCGTGGCTCCTAACCTGTGCCAAAAAGACGCTACACTAATTCTCTAGCTTCCCGGTGTCGTACAGACTAGAAATTTGGCATGACTATTCTTTAGTTCCTAAATAGGAAAAGTAAAGGGGTCACAACTTGATTATTCAATTCTAAGTGTGAAAAACTGTTTGAAAATCCCCAAAATAAAACAAAATATGCAAAGATACGATCAAAACTGCCAAGGAGGAAACAGAAAGACGGATCGCCAAAGAGAGCAAAAACAACCCGAAGCTATTTTTCAACTACATTAACAGCAAAAGGATTTGCAGGGAGAGCACTGGCCCGTTAAAAACAATGCAGGAGAAATCATTGATGATGACGAAGGGAAAGCAAATCTACTAAACAGTTTCTTCTCAAGTGTATTCACAAAAGAAAAGGAAATGCCACACGAGATACAGGGGAATAAAACGAACCCCTCACAAAACATCTCATACCTAACACAGGAGGAGGTGCGGAAGCGTCTAAAGAAAACTAAAATTGATAAATCGCCGGGCCCAGATGGATTACACCCAAGGATACTAAGGGAACTAAGTGACGAGATAGCTAGGCCGCTATACCTAATATTTCTAGACACTATCAAGACCGGTATAGTACCATTGGATTGGCGCATTGCCAACGTGGTTGCAATTTACAAAAAAGGGAGCAAAAGTGAACCTGGAAACTACAGGCCAGTAAGTCTCACTTCAGTAACGGGAAAAATTTTCGAGGGGATTCTGAGAGACGCCATCGATGAGTACCTCAAGGAAAACAAGGGAATAACTCCTCACCAGCATGGATTCATGAAGGGTCGCTCGTGTCAGACAAATCTGATCAGTTTCTACGATGAAGTAAGCTCTAAGCTGGACCAGGGAGAATCTATTGATCTTGTATATCTGGACTTCTCTAAAGCCTTTGACACCGTGCCACATAATAGGCTAATATACAAAATGAGGCAGCTCGGACTGGGCGAAAACGTGTGTAAGTGGGTAAAAAATTGGCTCAATGATAGAAAGCAGAGGGTGGTAATAAATGGTGCGTACTCTGATTGGACCATAGTCGCTAGTGGGGTGCCACAGGGTTCAGTTTTGGGCCCCACTCTGTTCAACATATTTATCAATGACCTGGTAGAGGGGCTGCACAGCAAAATATCAATATTTGCAGATGACACAAAATTATACAATATAATTAATACAACGGAGGACAATGTGCGGCTGCAAACGGACCTGGACAAGCTGGGGGCTTGGGCAGAAAAATGGCAAATGAAGTTCAATGTTGAAAAATGTAAGACTATGCACATGGGCAGGAGAAACGGATGTCACCAATATTCACTTATTGGGGTACCACTAGGGAAAAGTGATATGGAAAAGGATCTGGGGGTATTAGTGGATAATATACTAAACTGGAGTAACCAATGCCAGTCAGCTGCTGCAAAGGCAAATAAAGTCTTGGGGTGCATTAAAAGAGGTATAGGGGCGAAGGACGAGAACATCATCCTTCCATTATATAAGGCACTTGTCAGGCCTCACATGGAATACTGCGTACAATTCTGGACACCGATGCTCAGGAGGGATGTTGCGGTACTGGAGGGGGTTCAAAGAAGGGCAACTAAACTAATACATGGAATGACGGGACTGGAATACCCAGAGAGGCTATCCAAATTGGGTCTATTTACTCTAGAAAAAAGAAGGTTAAGAGGGGACCAAATAACTATGTATAAGTACTAAAGGGGTATTCCGATTGTGAAGTGAATTTTCAAAAATTCCAGATGCGAAAGGTGTTTGCTTCATGTTTATGTACAGGTGGTTATGGGTATAAATCAAGCAGCCATTACTTGCTTATCCTGTACTCTATTTCTGATGTTCCTCCTATTGCTATTTTTCAAGAAAGCCACCTCATCCCTTCTGACATGCTGCTTGAAAGTACATTTATCACAACTTCCTACTTGTACTTTCTCGCTGTGTGCATCCCTGCTAATGATCAGCAATGTGATCCCGAGAGCTGAAGAGAATAAGAGGTGTGCCTGTTCGTTCCTCCTGAGCACGCCAGACCTGTAGTGCAGGAACGCCTACAGGTTATATCCAGAGCAACCTGTGAATAAACACTTCTGAAGTCCCAGGAGAAGGTAATGGTTTATAGAACGACAGACACAATCCAAAGCAGAACCACATTGCAAACTTCAATAATATTTGATTAGTATTCATTTATCAGCAACTTTACATAACAGAAATACCCCTTTAAGTTTATCCTTGAAGTACGTGGTTCAGTATTCTGGGGTGTAGATCGCCATCTTGTAAAAACAAGTTAAATTAAGTATTACAAAGATGCAGTATAGGTAGGCTTTCTAATCCTCTATACACATAAGTTCATGGAGCGTAGCATACCACAAACCAACAGAGATGGGTTTAGTCATTCCTTGATTGCCTGCATTTAAGGCACAAAAACAGTGAGGAAAAGCCGATAAAGTGATGGGTTCTTGGGGACGTCCACCAGGCATGTGCTGGGAGACCTTTAAAACCATGTCCCAGAAAATGTGTAGCATGTCTCTCCATCAGGATATCCATATCTCCAGTGGGGGGCCGGAGCATGGGGTCCTCAGGAGCCATTAGTCGAGGCCCCGCATGACTGAATGGGTAGGGAACAGAGTAGCATGACGGGGTAATAACTGGTGGTGGTTAGAGGAGAGGGGGGGTTAGAATACAGGGGAGTGGCAATTTAGGAAGGAGTAGCAGAGAGCAGTTCTGCCCACCCTCCCTTACGTTATGTTTGACATTATGTGCTGTTTGGGGAAGGATGATGAGTTCTAGGATGAGAAAGGTTGGGGGTGAGAATTTTATGTCATAGCAGAGGTGGAAGATGGATGGTCCTTGGAGTCAGTTTTATATTAGTTGGGGTGGTGGTGGGAGGGGTCTGGTAGTCTCACCTTTAGTACTCCCTCCTTTATGCCATTTTGGTGGTGTCTGGTCCTGAGGGACATGGTTTATAGGGGGAATCCCGTCAGGCTGATATTCTTTGGTAATATTAGCCACCTAAGTTGGCTAGTGGTGCCCCCTAGCCAGTTAGTAGGGTTGGGGGCATGGTTCGGTTTTAAAAAGTAATCTTAAGCACCAGATTTTGTGGCTCCAAGGACCTCTCCTCGTATTTTTCATGCCAAAAATAATCATGTTTGGGATATATTTGCTAGTATGTTAAATAATTGTTTTTTGGTTTTTATGAAGTTTGGGTAGGGAAGATAGTGTGGTTATAGCGGCTAGTGACTCTTACCTACCCGGGTCAAGCAATAGACAGCAAGTGAGAAGAATTCAGGAGGATACAATGCATCATAGTGTACTTCATAATGTAAATCCTGAGCCTATGAGCTGACTGAAGACTGACTGTCAAGACATGATGGTGTGTTTAAAGTTTCTCTACCACTTGTAGGTATAGAGACAACTCATGTCCTGCAATGGTTACTTGCAAACAGAGAGTAGACTGTAGAGGCATTGTGCGACCGGCTTCTTCTAACTACCCAGTCTGTGTTGAAAGACATTGTATTTGACCAAAACTGCAAAATGTGGTGATTGTTGTGAAGGGGTTACAGTAGGTGAACCTTCGAATAGATGTGTTTATGCTGATTTTTCCATATATTTCTTCATGCCAAGATGACATACCTAGACACATACTGAAATCTTTTATCTCCACAGTAAGGACTAGAGATGAGCGAACGTACTCGTCCGAGCTTGATGCTCGGGCGAATATTAGCGTGTTCGGGATGCTCGTTACTCGTAACGAGTACCACGCGATGTTCGAGTTACTTTCACTTTCATCTCTGAGACGTTAGCGCGCTTTTCTGGCCAATTGAAAGACAGGGAAGGCATTACAACTTCCCCCTGTGATGTTCCAGCCCTATACCACCCCCCTGCTGTGAGTGGCTGGGGAGATCAGATGTCACCCGAGTATAAAAGTCGGCCCCTCCCGCGGCTCGCCACAGATGCCTTGTGAGATAGCTGAGGGACAGTGCTGTTGGTGCCGGAGCTGCTATAGGGAGAGCGTTAGGAGTTAGTGTAGGCTTCAAGAACCCCAACGGTCCTTCTTAGGGCCACATCTAACCGTGTGCAGTACTGTGGAGGCTGCTGTTAGCAGTGTTGCACTTTTTTTTTCTTTTCCAAATCGGCCGTGCAGAGCATTGCGCCCTGCAGTAATACTCCAGGGACAGAATTGTGTAGGCAGGGCCAGAAGACATATTTTATTGATTGAATATACGCAGTGGGCCTTTCCTTTAAAAAAAAAAGGGCAAAAATTCTATTTGGCCTGCAGGCTTGCGCCAATTTATTTCCTGCCTGGGAAATCAGCGCTCTGCTGTAGTTAATAACTCTGCAACACTGCAGTTCTGTGACACACTGCAGGGCCACAACACATTTATTATTGATTGAATATACGCAGTGGGCCTTTCCTTTAAAAAAAAAGGGCAACTACTATTCTATTTGGCCTGCCTCTGACAGTCCTCAGCGTTCTGGGTACGCGTGTGCTGGGTGGAGAACGTAAAAAAAATCATACGCAGCCAGCTAAGTTTAACAGCAGGCTTGCGCCAATTTATTTCCTGCCTGGGAAATCACGGCTCTGCTGTAGTTAATAACTGTGCAACACTGCAGTTCTGTGACACACTGCAGGGCCACAACACATTTATTATTGATTGAATATACGCAGTGGGCCTTTCCTTTAAAAAAAAAGGGCAAAAATTCTATTTGGCCTGCAGGCTTGCGCCAATTTATTTCCTGCCTGGGAAATCGCCGCTCTGCTGTAGTTAATAACTGTGCAACACTGCAGTTCTGTGACACACTGCAGGGCCACAACACATTTATTATTGATTGAATATACGCAGTGGGCCTTTCCTTTAAAAAAAAAGGGCAACTACTATTCTATTTGGCCTGCCTCTGACAGTCCTCAGCGTTCTGGATACGTGTGTGCTGGGTGGAGAACGTAAAAAAAATCATACGCAGCCAGCTAAGTTTAACAGCAGGCTTGCGCCAATTTATTTCCTGCCTGGGAAATCAGCGCTCTGCTGTAGTTAATAACTGTGCAACACTGCAGTTCTATGACACACTGCAGGGCCACAACACATTTATTATTGATTGAATATACGCAGTGGGCCTTTCCTTTAAAAAAAAAAGGGCAACTACTATTCTATTTGGCCTGCCTCTGACAGTCCTCAGCATTCTGGGTATGTGTGTGCTGGGTGGAGAACGTAAAAAAAATCATACGCAGCCAGCTAAGTTTAACAGCAGGCTTGCGCCAATTTATTTCCTGCCTGGGAAATCACGGCTCTGCTGTAGTTAATAACTGTGCAACACTGCAGTTCTGTGACACACTGCAGGGCCACAACACATTTATTATTGATTGAATATACGCAGTGGGCCTTTCCTTTAAAAAAAAGGGAAAAAATTCTATTTGGCCTGCCTCTGACAGTCCTCAGCGTTCTGGGTACGTGTGTGCTGGGTGGAGAACTTAAACAAAAATCATACGCAGCCAGCTAAGTTTAACAGCAGGCTTGCGCCAATTTATTTCCTGCCTGGGAAATTACCGCTCTGCTGTAGTTAATAACTGTGCAACACTGCAGTTCTGTGACACACTACAGGGCCACAACACACTTATTATTGATTGAATATACGCAGTGGGCCTTTCCTTAAAAAAAAAGGGAAAAAATTCTATTTGGCCTGCCTCTGACAGTCCTCAGCGTTCTGGGTACGTGTGTGCTGGGTGGAGAACTTAAACAAAAATCATACGCAGCCAGCTAAGTTTAACAGCAGGCTTGCGCCAATTTATTTCCTGGCTGGGAAATCAAATCACTGGTAATACAGCATGCTGAGGGGTAGGGGTAAGCCTAGAGGACGTGGACGCGGCCGAGGACGCGGAGGGCCAAGTGAGGGTGTGGGCACAGGCCGAACTGCTGATCCAGGTGTATCGCAGCCGACTGCTGCGCGATTAGGAGAGAGGCACGTTTCTGGCGTCCCCACATTCATCGCACAATTAATGGGTCCACGCGGGAGACCTTTATTAGAAAATGAGCAGTGTGAGCAGGTCCTGTCGTGGATGGCAGAAAGTGCTTCGAGCAACCTATCGTCCACCCACAGTTCTGCGCCGTCCACTGCTGCAAATCCGAATCCTCTGTCTGCTGCTCCTCCTTCCTCCCAGCCTTCTCACTCCACTACAATGACACATGCTCAGGAGCGGGAAGACTCCCAGGAACTGTTCTCGGGCCCCTGCTCAGATTGGGCAGCAGTGGTTCCTCTCCCACCAGAGGAGTTTATCGTCACTGATGCCCAACCATTGGAAAGTTCCCTGGGTCCGGGGGATGAGGCTGGGGACTTCCGGCAACTGTCTCAAGACCTTTCAGTGGGTGAGGAGGACGATGACGATGAGACACAGTTGTCTATCGGTGAGGTAGTAGTAAGGGCAGTAAGTCCGAGGGAGGAGCGCACAGAGGATTCTGAGGAAGAGCAGCAGGACGATGAGGTGACTGACCCCACCTGGTTTGCAACGCCTACTCAGGACAGGTCTTCAGAGGGGGAGGCAAGGGCAGCAGCAGGGCAGGTTGCAAGAGGCAGTGCGGTGACCAGGGGTAGAGGCAGGGCCAGACCGAATAATCCACCAACTGTTTCCCAAAGCGCACCCTCGCGCCATGCCACCCTGCAGAGGCCAAGGTGCTCTAAGGTCTGGCAGTTTTTCACAGAGACGCCTGACGACCGACGAACAGTGGTGTGCAACCTTTGTCGCGCCAAGATCAGCCGGGGAGCCACCACCACCAGCATGCGCAGACATATGATGGCCAAGCACCCCACAAGGTGGGACGAAGGCCGTTCACCGCCTCCGGTTTGCACCGCTGCCTCTCCCCCTGTGCCCCAACCTGCCACTGAGATCCAACCCCGCTCTGAGGACACAGGCACTACCGTCTCCTGGCCTGCACCCACACCCTCACCTCCGTTGTCCTCGTCCCAATCCACCAATGTCTCGCACCGCACCGTCCAGCCGTCGCTAGCGCAAGTGTTTGAGCGCAAGTGCAAGTACGCCGCCACGCACCCGCACCCGCACGCTCAAGCGTTAACCGTCCACATAGCCAAATTTATCAGCCTTGAGATGCTGCCGTATAGGATTGTGGAAACGGAGTCCTTCAAAAGTATGATGGCGGTGGCAGCCCCGCGCTACTCAGTTCCCAGTCGCCACTACTTTTCCCGATGTGCCGTCCCAGCCCTGCACGACCACGTCTCCCGCAACATTGTACGCGCCCTCACCAACGCGGTTACTGCCAAGGTCCACTTAACAACGGACACGTGGACAAGCACAGGCGGGCAGGGCCACTACATCTCCCTGACGACACATTGGGTGAATTTAGTGGAGGCTGGGACAGAGTCAGAGCCTGGGACCGCTCACGTCCTACCCACCCCCAGAATTGCGGGCCCCAGCTCAGTGGTGGTATCTGCGGCGGTGTATGCTTCCTCCACTAAAGCACCCTCCTCCTCCTCCTCCTCCAACGCAACCTCTGTCTCGCAATCAAGATGTGTCAGCAGCAGCAGCAGCAGCACGTCGCCAGCAGTCGGTGTCGCGCGGCGTGGCAGCACAGCGGTGGGCAAGCGTCAGCAGGCCGTGCTGAAACTCCTCAGCTTAGGAGATAAGAGGCACACGGCCCACGAACTGCTGCAGGGTCTGACAGAGCAGACCGACCGCTGGCTTGCGCCGCTGAGCCTCCAACCGGGCATGGTCGTGTGTGACAACGGCCGTAACCTGGTGGCGGCTCTGCAGCTCGGCAGCCTCACGCACGTGCCATGCCTGGCCCACGTCTTTAATTTGGTGGTTCAGCGCTTTCTGAAAAGCTACCCACGCTTGTCAGACCTGCTCGTAAAAATGCGCCGGCTCTGCGCACATTTCCGCAAGTCCTACACGGACGCTGCCACCCTGCGGACCCTGCAACATCGGTTTAATCTGCCAGTGCACCGACTGCTGTGCGACGTGCCCACACGGTGGAACTCTACGCTCCACATGTTGGCCAGGCTCTATGAGCAGCGTAGAGCTATAGTGGAATACCAACTCCAACATGGGCGGCGCAGTGGGAGTCAGCCTCCTCAATTCTTTTCAGAAGAGTGGGCCTGGTTGGCAGACATCTGCCAGGTCCTTCGAAACTTTGAGGAGTCTACCCAGGTGGTGAGCGGCGATGCTGCAATCATTAGCGTCACCATTCCTCTGCTATGCATCTTGAGAAGTTCCCTGCAAAGCATAAAGGCAGATGCTTTGTGCTCGGAAACGGAGGCGGGGGAAGACAGTATGTCGCTGGATAGTCAGAGCACCCTCCTGCCTATATCTCAGCACGTTCAGGAGGAGGAGGAGGAGCATGAGGAGGATGAGGAGGAGGGGGAAGAGACAGCTTGGCCCACTGCTGACGGTACCCATGCTGCTTGCCTGTCATCCTTTCAGCGTGTATGGCCTGAGGAGGAGGAGGAGGATCCTGAAAGTGATCTTCCTAGTGAAGACAGCCATGTGTTGCATACAGGTACCCTGGCACACATGGCTGACTTCATGTTAGGATGCCTTTCTCGTGACCCTCGCGTTACACGCATTCTGGCCACTACGGATTACTGGGTGTACACACTGCTCGACCCACGGTATAAGGAGAACCTTTCCACTCTCATTCCCAAAGAGGAAAGGGGTTCGAGAGTGTTGCTATACCACAGGACCCTGGCGGACAAGCTGATGGTAAAATTCCCATCCGACAGCGCTAGTGGCAGAAGGCGCAGTTCCGAGGGCCAGGTAGCAGGGGAGGTGCGGAGATCGAGCAGCATGTACAGCACAGGCAGTGCAACAGTCTTTAAGGCCCTGGACAGCTTTATGGCTCCCCAGCAAGACTGTGTCACCGCTCCCCAGTCAAGGCTGAGTCGGCGGGAGCACTGTAAAAGGATGGTGAGGGAGTACGTAGCCGATCGCACGACCGTCCTCCGTGACGCCTCTGCCACCTACAACTACTGGGTGTCGAAGCTGGACACGTGGCCTGAACTCGCGCTGTATGCCCTGGAGGTGCTTGCTTGTCCTGCGGCTAGCGTCTTGTCAGAGAGGCTGTTTAGTGCGGCTGGGGGAATCATCACAGATAAGCGTACCCGCCTGTCAACCGACAGTGCCGACAGGCTTACACTCATCAAGATGAACAAAGCCTGCCTTTCCCCAGACTTCTCTTCTCCACCAGCGGACAGCAGCGATACCTAAGCAATACGTAGGCTGCACCCGCGGATGGAAGCATCGTTCTCTCTCACCATCCAAAACGGGGACATTTCTGCTTCATCAATCTGTGTATAATATTCCTCCTCCTCCTCCTGAAACCTCACGTAATCACGCCGAACGGGCAATTTTTCTTAGGGCCACAAGGCTCACTCATATAATTTTTCTAAACAATTTTTATACGTTTCAATGCTCTTAAAAGCGTTGAAACTTTAACTTGAACCAATTTTTCGTTAAACTGGGCTGCCTCCAGGCCTAGTTACCACTTAAGCCACATTAACCAAAGCGATTAATGGGTTTCACCTGCCATCTTGGTTGGGCATGGCCAATTTTTTCTGAGGTACATTAGTACTGTTGGTACACCAATTTTTTTGGGCCCTCACCTACAGTGTAATCATAGTAATTTCTATGTTCTTCGCCTGCACTCATGGTACAGAAAGGTGTGTGGGGTTGGCCTACACTTTAGCTACATAAATGTAACTGGGGCCGTGTCTATACTGCAGCTACTGAAATGTGAAAGAGACTGTTATCTCCCTAAACTGCTGCAATGGGAATGTTACTGGGGCCTGTCTTGAGTGCTACTATTACTGAAATGGAACTAAGACTGCGCTCCCCCTATACTGCTGCTAGTGATATGTTAGTGGGGCCTGTCCCTAATGCTACCGCTGAAATGTTAATAATTCTGGGCTCTGCCTATACCGCTGCTAATGGTATGTCACTGGGGTGTGGAAACAGAGGCTTCACAAAGACATGATGGCGGCGAGGCCATTTCCCACCAACGCTGTTACTGTTAAGGTGCATATAACCACGGACACGTGTAGAGGACACATAGTGCCTCCAAAACATCCCCCTCCTCCTCCAACAATGAAAACATTCTTGGCAAATACCTTTGCATTGGTCCGTCTGGTGGCAGTCCAAGAATTTCACCTTTAACGACACAACAAGAGAGCACCACCACCATCCCCCCGCCACGGCCCACTTAATCCTGGCCACATTCCGAAAACCAACTACATAAAACCGCGCTACCAGGTCCGCAGTCACCACCACATTACCACCAACGAGGTTACTGTTAAGGTACATATTACCAGTCTGACTGGGGCATGCAGTGTGGGCCGAAGCCCACCTGCATTAAGCACGACATTACTACCTCAGCTGTGTTGGGCAATGCAATGGGATATTTTTATGTACCGCCGGTGGCTTCCTGGCACCCACCCATGCTGTGGGTCCACAGGGAGTTGTTACTACATCTGTCCACTTGTAAAGAACCCCAGTCTGACTGGGGCATGCAGTGTGGGCCAAAGCCCACCTGCATTAACCGCGACATTACCTCAGCTGTGATGGGCAATGCAATGGGATATTTTTATGTACTACCGGTGGGTTCCAGGGAGCCACCCATGTTGTAGGTGCGCACGGAGTTTAACCTACATCTGTCTACTTGTAAAGAACCCCAGTCTGACTGGGGCATGCAGTGTGGGCCGAAGCCCACCTGTATTAAGCACGACATTACTACCTCAGCTGTGTTGGGCAATGCAATGGGATATTTTTATGTACCGCCGGTGGCTTCCTGGCACCCACCCATGCTGTGGGTCCACAGGGAGTTGTTACTACATCTGTCCACTTGTAAAGAACCCCAGTCTGACTGGGGCATGCAGTGTGGGCCGAAGCCCACCTGCATTAAGCACGACATTACTACCTCAGCTGTGTTGGGCAATGCAATGGGATATTTTTATGTACCGCCGGTGGCTTCCTGGCACCCACCCATGCTGTGGGTCCACAGGGAGTTGTTACTACATCTGTCCACTTGTAAAGAACCCCAGTCTGACTGGGGCATGCAGAGTGGGCCGAAGCCCACCTGTATTAAGCACGACATTACTACCTCAGCTGTGTTGGGCAATGCAATGGGATATTTTTATGTACTGCCGGTGGCTTCCTGGCACCCACCCATGCTGTGGGTCCACAGGGAGTTGTTACTACATCTGTCCACTTGTAAAGGACCCCAGTCTGACTGGGGCATGCAGTGTGGGCCGAAGCCCACCTGCATTTAATCGGACGTTACCTCAGCTGTGATGGGCACTGCAATGGGATACATTTATGTACAGCGGGTGGGTTCCAGGGAGCCACCCATGCTGTGGGTGCACACGGAATTCCCATTGCGGAGTTGTACCTGCCTGTGACTATTTATAAAAAAACGCCGTCTGACTGGGGCATGCAGACACCTTGACAGAATGAATAGTGTGTGGCACATAGGTTCCCCATTGCTATGCCCACGTGTGCAGCTCCAGATGGAGGTGGCACAGGATTGGATTTCTCATTGCTTCTGTACAGCATTGTGGACTATCGGCCCGCCCCTTTTATGGGGGGGGGGGGGGTCGCTGCCTAGCCATGCCAACCCTCTGCAGTGTGTGCCTGCTTTTCCTGTGGCAGACGCACTTATAAATAGACATGAGGGTGGCGTGGCATGAGGGCAGCTGAAGGCTGGGAAGGGACAATTTGGTGTACGCTGTGGACACTGTCGTGCGGGGGGGGTGGGGGTTGGGCAGCATGTAACCCAGGAGAAGTGGCAGCGGAGTGTCATGCAGGCAGTGATTGTGCTTTGTTGGAGGTAGTGTGGTGCTTAGCTAAGGTATGCCATGCTAATGAGGGCTTTTCAGAAGTAAAAGTTGTTGGGAGGGGGGGGGCCACTCTTGCCGGTATTGTGGCTTAATAGTGGGACCTGTGAACTTGAGATGCAGCCCAACACGTAGCCCCTCGCCTGCCCTATCCGTTGCTGTGTCGTTCCCATCACTTTCTTCAATTGCCCAGATTTTCACACATGGAAACCTTAGCGAGCATCGGCGAAATACAAAAATGCTCGGGTCGCCCATTGACTTCAATGGGGTTCGTTACTCGAAACGAACCCTCGAGCATCGCGATAATTTCGTCCCGAGTAACGAGCACCTGAGCATTTTGGTGCTTGCTCATCTCTAGTAAGGACCCTTTTACACTAAGCAATTATTGATCAGATTCTTGCTTGATCACAGCAATCTGAACGTTAACTCTGCAACACAATTCTTTTCACAGATAAGCAGATGGGTGTCTTATAGTAATTTTAGTGCGCTGAATTCAAATATAATATCCGTTTTTTTCTGCCACGTAACGTTTTCCAGTTATGGGGAATAATGTAATCCAATTGCCGTTGTACTTTATTTTTTGGAAATATGCCTATACCATTAATTTAATAGGCTTGCCATAAACCAGACTTAATAAAAAGAACAAAAGTGATTGTGCAACTATTTTGCAATTGTTGTTACACGCTGCATGCTGACTGAACACTATAAGGGTATGTTTATGGAACATATAGGGCAGTGGAGGCGAACCTATGGCACGCGTGCCAGAGGCGGCACACAAAGCCCTGCCTGCTGGCACGCTCTGCGGTCGGCCGCTCACCATGATAGTGATCACTGGCTGGGGTGCCGCAGCTCCCCAGCTATAATAATGTAGCGTTGATCCAGGCGCACACTGTGACGTCCGTGCTCACCCAGGATCCTCCTCCCCTGAGTCCTCTCCTCCTAAGTTCTGGAGTGGACAAGGGAGAAAATCTTCTGGGTGCACACACTGCTGTCGGTGTGCACCCGGGAACAGCGCCAAGAAGAGGAGGAGTGGCACTGACTACAAAGGGGAGGTAAGTATATGGGTTGGGGGGACTATTACTACTGGGGCTATTAAAGGGGTTAATACTACTGCTGTGGCTATTGAAAGGGTTCATATTATTATTGGGGCTGCTGAGGGGTTTACTATTATTACTGGGGCTACTGCAGGGTTATTATTACTTGGGCTACTGAAGTGGTTAATATTACTACTGTGGGGGTTAATATTACTGGGGCTGCTGAGGGGGTTACTATTATTACTGTGGCTTTTGGGGGGAATAGTATTACTACTGAGTGTATATATTTTTACATGGGCTACTGAAAGTGTTAATATTATTACTGGGGTTACTGAAAGGGTTACTATTATTACTGGGGCTGCTGAGGGGGTTACTATTACTACTGAGGTGGTTAATATTATTATTGGGGCTGCTGAGGGGTTAATACTACTACCGGGGCTACTGTGGGAAATAATATTACTACTGTGGGGGTTAATATTATTACTGGGGCTACTGAAAAAGTTAACATTATTACTGAGGCTGCTGAGGGGGTTACTATTATTACTGGGACTACTGTGGGGTTATTATTATTACTTGGGCTACTAAGGGAGTTAATATTACTACTGCCACTACTGTGGGGTTAATATTGCTACTGAGGGTGTTATTACTACTGGGGCTACAGTGGGGCAGATAGGAGGCAGAGAGGGGGCAGGAGCTCAGTTCCTGCTCCTGGCTCTTCCATCCTCCCTCCCCCCCTGCAGATGAGGACGACGTATATCGGCTCGGCGTGAAAACCGAGCCGATATACGTTCGTGGGAATGCACCCTAAAAATGTTTATGGAATCACATCTGATAAAAAAAATAATGGATCGCTAAAGTGCTTTTGCACATTTTAAAATATGATCTGTTTCCATGTAATAAACAACATGCAGTGATTCTTTTTCTATTATAAAATATTAACCAGGTATCCTACAAATATTTATAGAACCATATGTGTATATTGTAGTGAGGTAAATGATAGCATTGACTGCTTTCTTATAGGGAGAGACTGACAGAAAGATTTAGTCTGGCTACTAGGCATATTAAGGGTTAAAATTCACAGTTTGGTTTTAATCAGTTAATTAAGGCTAAGGCTTTTTAAAGGTTTGTGAACAGAGTGCATGAAGAGGTGAACAAGGCTCTTGTTAGAGTTGAAACTGGGCCTTCTTTAGTTGTGAATATGCACAGATTTTAAACAATAAAGCAGTAGGTTTCTCACACCAGTGCCTCCCCTTCTATGGAATTTACTTGTGAAAGAAAGCCAAAGTGACCGCAAGGCAGTACAAGCACTTGGAGATGCAACTGCTGCATGGAACCAGGGGCTAGAAGCCGTCTAAGGTGGGATGAAAATCTTTTTTTCTAAACATTGTTTGACTTCGGACTCTCCTCAGCTTCATCAGCCAAAGCATTATAGTATCGCTCCCTATCTTTCTTGGCCTTCGCCCAGAACATGCCAAACTGTTACTACTAAGGCCACTGTTGGGGTCACTGTTGCTACTGGGGTCACTGTGGGGGTCACTTTTACTACTGGGGCCACTGTGGGGGTCACTGTTGCTACTGGGGCCACTGTGAGGGTCACTTTTGCTACTGGGGCCACTGTGGGGGTCACTTTTGCTACTGGGGCCACTGTGGGGGTCACTGTTGTTACAGAGGCCACAGTGGGGGTCACTCTTGTTACAGAGGCCACAGTGGGGGTCACTGTTGTTACAGAGGCCACAGTGGGGGTCATTGTTGTTACAGAGGCCACAGTGGGGGTCACTGTTGTTACAGAGGCCACAGTGGGGGACACTGTTGTTACAGAGGCCACAGTGGGGGACACTGTTGTTACAGAGGCCACAGTGGGGGACACTGTTGTTACAGAGGCCACAGTGGGGGACACTGTTGTTACAGAGGCCACTTTGCACATGGTAGCATACCTCAAGCTGACTCAGGGTATGTTTATACATGGTGGAAACGCTGCAGAAAGTCCACGGCGAAAATTTCTGTGGCAATTTTCTGCATCAAAAATACAGTCAAAATCTGCACTATTGCTATGGATTTTGACAAAAAATCAGTTACGTATCCACAGCTGATTTCATACTATGCGGTGCTCCCCCTCACCTACTCCGAATCTTTCCTGCTGTCAGAGCTCCCCGCATAGCGCCGCATAGTATAAAATCAGCTGCAGGTACGCAACTGATTTCCAGTCAAAATCCGCACCAATGGTACTCCAGGGCTCCAGCTATAAAATAAAACACAGGGCGTTTCTCCCAGTCTTTTTTGAAACGACCATGTCGTTTGTATAATGACGGTGGTGAATATGATACGTCGTGATAAGTTGGTTTTGGGTTGCAGTTTGGGCACTGAGTCTCTAAAATTTTCGTCATTACTGATAAAGGGTATGTTTCCACGTGGCGGAAACACTACGGATCATCCACCAATAAGTTGTAATTAATGAACTGTGTTTTACAGCTCATTGATTAGACTGGAACTATTTTTCAAGATTTAATAACAATATGGCTGAGCGACGCAGATGTCTGAACAACCCAGAGAATTTCCACAATGTCTGCGGACAGTTCACAACAAAGACACACCGGAGGAAAAAACATCCTCTGTAAAGTGTGTCTATCACAAGTATTTTGGAATAAAGCTTGGTGATCAAGATAAGAAATGGCACTGCACATCATCTGTGTGTCATGTAACACTCATCTCACATAGTGGATAAGAGGCAAGAGTAGATCGCCATTCACCATTTCGAAGGTATGGTGAAAACAAAGAGACCACCCTACTGACTGTTATTTCTGCGTGACAAATATCAAAGGTTTCTTCAGTAAACAGAAAGATAAAATTCTGTATTCAAATATACCTTCTGCAGAAAAACCTGTGCCTCATGATGCCAGATTACCTATTCCTGATCCAATAGGAGGGTTTCTATTGGCCTCTGGCTGGGCAGCATCCCTTGGACTATTATTGTGGTCACTATTATTACTCGGGCCAATATTGGGGACACCGTTACTACTGTGGCCACTATAGGGGACACTTACTACTGGGAACACTATAGGGGCACTCTTACTACTGAGGATCACTTACTACTGTGACCACTATGGGGGTCACTATTGGGGCTCATTCCCATGAGCGCAAGCGCATTTCAGTCATGCAAATGCGATATATATTTGTGCGACCAGAAATCGCTTATGCACACCTTTTTCCCCTGCTCTGGCGTGTTTTTAAGTGCACAAATACACTGCATATTTGCGCATGCAAAAAAGAACGTAGAAAGGCTCATTAAAATGGTGTGCAAATAAGCAGGCTTCCTGCGTACTCGCTGCGTATTTGGCTTATTGCATAGTGTGTAATAATGCAGTGTATTTTTTTAACGCAATTGTACATCATGTGAAAAAATACGCTCATGTGAACGAATCCATTGAAATCAATGGGTTCTATTCACTGCATATTACGCACAGAAGACATCTCAGTCATTGAAGGCCGTTACAAAGGGAAGTACAATCCGAATATGATGGGTGACTTTTGCTGCTTCTTATAGTGGGAAAGAAGTGTTTCTCACAGGAGGAAGTCAAGATCCAAGCATCATTTTCCCCTTAAAAACACTCGAATAGTAATATTACGGCACGTCCAAACTGTTATAATTTTAAATAAAGGAAATGGTTCGTAACTTGAAAGTCAGATGTGCTGCAAGTATTAAGTTTTACCAGTGGAATCAGCAGGTTTTATTTTACAGAAACACATCAATTACTTTCTGTTATGAAAATTAAGAAAAAATTTGTTGCACATTGTAAGTGCCTACATGATCTGAATGACGAACGATAATTTGTTCATCGTTGGGATTGTGCAGGCATTAAAAAAAATTAAATGACAATCTGCCCATACAAACAGGCAGTCGTTCATTTATGAACAACTGCCTGTTTACTGCAAATGGAGGCAGGCTGGTTGGAACAATCCCTAGCTTGCTCCGTCTCCATTTACTGAGTGAGACTCGCTCTTGCGTAAAAACACAAGCAGGATCATCCCTGGGAAGACTGTCAGGCGTATCTGTCCCATATAAAAGGTCTGAAAGTTATTAAACTTATTATGATCTGTCCACTTATTTTATACCCATTTCCTTTATATTATACCAAATAAATTTAGTTTACTTACAGTATGTAAAAAATATTGGAACATAAAACCCATCAAACACAGTAATAATGCCTTTCTACCCCCCTCCTAGGGTTTACTCACTTTTTGGTTTTATTCCCAATACTGTACCTCTTCCATACTTGTACCTGTAGCATGTCAGCAATAGCCTGCTTCTAATCCTGTAAACCCAAAGAGTATATCAAGTATGTAATCTTTTTGTTATTCCTTTTGTATGATCAGTATGCATTCTAACTTTTGCTTCTACTCATACTTGTGAGGCCAGACATGCAGGGATTGTATGAGCTGTGTGTTGCTGTCATGTGCTTGGTGCCAGGCTCTGTCTGTTTATCCTACGCTATGAGTCCAAGCGGAAATTCCCGAGACAAAGCACGGCCCTCTCTCTGGAAGTATTTATTTTCTTGTGTGACGTGTACTTTCCATCTTCTATGTATAATTTTGTAGAATGCATATAATGTATCTTAGATGGATCTTATTATTGCTACACTACATATAGACGGCCTTGGCTGCTGGAATGTTAGAAATGTGAAAGTGCAAACAGACTGTGAGCCCAGCCAGCTCGCTCCCCCTCATAATCTGTGACTGCCAGCATTTCCAATCATCTATCCAGTGATCTCAGTTTCGCTTCTGTGGCCTTTCTATATCTGTGACTAGGTGTGGTCTATAACTGGTCTATTATTGTCACCTTACATAAATGCAGCCGTTCTTCCTGTGCTTTGCTGACTAGATGACAGAACATTAAAGAGCAAAGGTCTTATTGCAAGATCGGAACCACGAAGAGAAATGCCTCTGTTGGTAAGTGACTTCATCTCTTATTGTAACGGTTTAAGAAAGTAAAAGTTAAGATAGAAATTCTGCTCTGTTTCTGGGCAGGATAACATAGACGGATACAATATCCTGCCTGCCAAAAAAAGGTTTTCTAACTGACTATCTGCCATCAGAAAAATTCAATTAAAGTTCATGAGGTTGTTATTGTAGAACAATAATATAAATGAACTTCTCCCTCCAGTGCTGTATATATACTATAACGGGCAAGTGACTACTGCACTGTGTACTGTATACGGCTTCAGATTTACATTTCAGAGCTTCTATTACCAAACAGTCATATTTCCTTTCTGCAGAATATTTAGCAGAATTTCCAGTTATTTTAGAGAGCAGGATATGCAGTCCTCTACTGTAACACACTTTTCAGTGAAGCCTCCATCAGTTGGTTCTTGAAACTTAATTCTGCCAACAAAATATATTTAGAATCAATTCTTCACAGAAGGGTTATCTAAATCTAGGTTCTGACTTGTTTACTTAGCCCTCTAAATTAACCTGTTCGTGCATTTGGACATACGAGTACATTTAGATAGTCAATGGCTCCAGACAAATTAGCCGGCATCCATAAAAACTGATCCAGACAATTTAAAGGGAAGCTGTCACTTGCTTTTAGCCCTATGTGACCCAGGGAGGTAAGTTTTATACTTACCTCCCTCTGCAGTCTCCCAATGTGAACACTGAAAGTTGCTGCTGAATGCATTGAGCGGCGCTGTCAGGTAGTCCACCTACTATAAAATTAGAATGGACAGACTACAATTTGCCCTGGATTAACACATGGTCCCTTGCTGTGCAGTCTGATTAAAGTATAGCCCAACACTGTGTCCCTAGTTAAAATATGCCCTTCACATAATAGACGTTAAACTAAAACATGAATCTGTATTAATAATTCATTAAAATTGGGGCTATGTAACACACAAAAACACTTATCGTGGACTACCACTGAGGAGAGCGGGTCCGTGACTAGAGAGCAATCACTAAGATTGATGCAGTAGGAAATATCCTCTCGGTGAATGTTACTTGGTTCAACGCATTTCCCTGCTGATATAGCAGTTTATCAGGAGCCGTTATGCAAAGTCTACTACTACGGTAAGATGTCAAAGATGCACTAACAGGGGCTAATGGCGTAGAAAGAGAGATGAATCGTATTCGATTGTGTAAACGATGAGGGAGACCGACCACTAACCTTTCATCAGAGCGATAGGGGGCTCAGCATCATTGAACAGAGATCTATGGTCAAAGAAAACCATCAACACATAATGCACTCTCAACAAAGATCAATAGCCTTAGTCCATCAAGGCTGCAGATTACTTTACATTTTTCTTCTCCACGACTATTGACCACTTGAGGTTGAGCTGGAAGACTCCCCGATTGGATATTTCCTACTGCATCCATCTCAGTAAGTGCTCTCTAGTCACGGACCCGCTCTCCTCAGTGGTAGTCCACGATATGTGGTTTTCTGTGTTATGCAGCCCCAATTTTAATTCATTATTAATACAGATTCATGTTTTAGTTTAACATCTATTCTGTAAAGGGCTTCTTGAATTATATAGATCGCTTCTACTCCTGTGAATACACCTATTTAACATATGGCCTCATGCTGCTCCACCTGATTAAGATGTATCCCCACACTGCACCTCTGATTAATCTATGACCCCTATGCTGTGTCTCCTTATTAAACTATGGCTTCTCCACTCTCCCCCTACATAAAACAAATGTCAAAGCACATCTTGTAAGGAGTATTCCCTGGCCCTTTCACGGTGTCACCCAACCGCTGCCACACAGATCAGGCTCTTGGGTGACAACGTAGAGGTGTAATGATGTCATCGTACTGCTGTGACGGGGCAGGGAGCTGAGCAGGGCTCACTTGTACCGTGCAGCACCTCTAATATCTTCAATCATCTAAACGACGCAGATAGAACTAAATCTAGCTTGCAGGGTGACTGTAAATATCTACTGGGTGACTGGCCTCCTAGCCCAGTCCACCCCTGATTGTGCCTAAATATTGGTTGGGTAGTTTCTAGAATTTAGGCTGCTACAAGTTTACTAATGCCAAGAAGTGGAAAAGAATTAGAGGTTTCAGTTATAATGAGATTGTACAAGCAGCAAATAACCTATTTATATAAATCATGCTTGGAGACTAGCTGGACTAAAAATATGTTATTTTTCAAAGTGTATGACATCAGAATCTAGAGTGTTTATGTCCTTATTTTGTTGGGTATGAGGCTTAGAGGTTTGGGGTAGTTTTGCCTCTTCGACTGTAATTACACGGGCAATTGCAATGTAGGTTAGCGAAAATCTTTGCATTCGTTTACCTGTGATTTTTCTTGATGTACGATGTGTTTAGACGTTTAAAACGTGCAATTTTCATGTGTGTAAACCCCCCCCCCCAAAAAAAAACAACCGCACGCAGTTCCTAACGTTAAGATGGAAAATAGGAAATAATGGGTGATTCTCGGACAAGAATTGCCGAAAAATAGGACATGCTGCAATTTTTCGATCATGGACTATCAGTACGAGAGAAATCACTCATGTATATAATCCCACTGAAATCAATCAGGTTCTTTTCCCATGTTAGTTCCATTTATATCAAAATCGGACGGAACGTGTGCAGGAAAAAAAAACAAAAAAACACACATGTAAATACACTCCAAGGAATGATGAGGCAGATTTTAATTCTGTTCTCTTTTTCCTCTCAGCTAATATGCTTAGAAGGCCACTCTGGTCATTTTTTTCATTGATTCATTATGTAGCCATCCCCAGTATACAAAAATGGGCCAATGATAGATTGCTTAGTTAATTCATTCTGTCTGAAAACTCCAGTCTCTTTTTCTGGGTCGTATGATCTCAATTCTGACCAGCTCAGACCCGCTTGGGGTTATAATTTAAGAAACTAGTAAATTTCTCAGTTTGTGTGATGCGATTACTTGATTCCTGCCATAGACACTGCCTAGGGATGCCTGTCACGGTTACTGATGATGATCACACAGCTCCTGTCACACAGTTATAATAGAAAACATCACAGCTCATTTTCCTGATTGCATACTTATTGTCTATACCTATTGTCTGTAGCTCATTTAGGTGAATATAGAAAGTAATAATAATTTAACTGTCCCCCAGCAGGCAGAAATGGTATAGCCTCACCAAACAATGTACTTATGCATCATAGGTTTAATGTGAAAGTAAAAAAAAAATCCTATTGTCAAGATGGTGTGTGATAAGCATAAAACAGGAGTCTACACTGCAGGGAAGTGTCTAGAATACATATAGGAGACCTATAGTGTGACAGGCAATCAGGTGAGGGGGGCAGGCATAGAAAAATGGGTTTTCGCCAGAGTGGTTCTTTAAAAATTGAATTAAACATTAAGCATAAAAGTACTATGGGGTGTGCAGACATCAGGTAACATTAAAGTAAGGACAAACATTACATCAGGCATGCAAGGAAAAGACATCTGCTTATGGAAACCATAGAAGTGTAAAATCTGTAGATTGGACAGAACCTTTCTGGCTTCACTCCATTTTATATACATCCTCCTCAGCGGCCTAAGGAATGATTAGGATTATTTTTGTAACAATTGCTTTAAGTCTGATTGAGGTCTTGGCCATGTGCCTGATAATCCATTATTATATGGGGCTTTCTGATTCTTTGACTATGTCCGTTGAGCACCAGTGAGTGCTGTCACTAGAGCGAGAATTTCCATTACATTCAATGACATTTGCCAAGAATCCGTATAAAGCATTCATTGTGTCACCATGGAGCCCGATGCTTGTAATAGTCACCACAGGTTTTGTTGGACTCTAAACAAAAGCACTAGATAGATTTCATATTGGGAACATATATTTTTATTGTAATGTCTTACTAATTTTATTTTTTCAGGGTCCAAGTCCTAAACCTGGTGACCTGATTGAATTCATCCGCCCCCTTTATCAACACTGGGGCGTATATGTTGGAGATGGCTATGTTGTACATCTTACAGGTAACCTACAATAAATTTAAACTGAACCCCTGGTGATACCATTTTTTGCAGGTTGTGGTGACTGTTCATTGCCTCTGCAGCAGCAATGTAATGCATGAATTGGTCAAATCAGCCAAAGTGAGAGACACTAGTGGTTCTTCACTCTGGTACATAGTGAGGGTCCTAAGCAGAGGACATACCTCTATGATATCTATATCAAGACAAGAACAAAAAAGCAAGAAGTGTGTATATGTACCCACCTGCACACTGATATATAATAACAAAGAACGAACTAAACAATAACTTTTATTAAGGTCGTCTGCACATTAACAGATGTGCATTGCGGAATCCACGGCCGGCGGTGGCTGTACCGCGGTTCCACAGAAAATACCAATTATGTATGGGATATGCCATGGGAAATCGCTTCTTCCTGCACTCTTGCAAAATTGAATTACGATTTCCACGAGCGGAGGAAAAATCGCAGCATGCTCAATTTTTGTGTGGCACCCGCACGCATGGGTTCCATTGAGGTCAGTGGAAGACATCCGACCCACGGCCTATTCACATTTGACGTTGCGGACAGATCACGGACTCCGTGTCATCCCATCATGACAGCGCAGAAAAAATAACATAAAAAAAAATCTGTATTGCGCATTTCCGACAGCGGCTCCCCGCGTTTGTCCACAGTACAGAAAAAGAGGCTAAATGACAGGTATGCAGAGTTGCTGGCTGGGCACAGGGTCGGATTCCGATGGGGCTCCTGCATTCATAATCCGACCCGTTCGTGTGCAGGCGGCCTGAGCCTACCACAATACACACAAATATACAACTAATAAAAACATTTAAAAGTGTCAAAGCAACCTGAGTTGACAAAATAGGGAGCCACCATGATACATGACCACCCTGCCTCAATCCCCGCCCTGCAATCAGACATATCAATACATGGAGCAGCCCTTAGAATACAATACTTGGTTATTGTATTCTTTGTAATAAGGTGTATTCATATACACACTCCTTGCTGTTTGGTACTTGACTTGATTTGGTTATAGTGTGTTTTCCCAATACCCATTATCTAAACGAGGCATTTATTGGCTTGTGCCCACCATTTCATATACTTCATATCACGTCCATATGCTCTAATAGGCCATATGGAAAGGGGTTATCATGGAGAGACAACATGTAGTAAGGTCCAATTACTCAATATGGCCTCTGTTTGTGTGGAGCCATAATAGGGCTCCCATTATAGTGTTTAGGGCCTTTATTGTAATGGAAGGTATGCAGTGTTTTTTTTCCAGACAGATCCTGTACAAATCCAACAGTGAAAACTTATGGCATATTCCATTAAATGCTATATGTACAACACCGACCGTGCAAAAACGCCTATGTGAATCTGGTCTTTAGTGGAGTATTTTCATGACCATATAAGTTGTCAGTTTTGTATCCTTCCTTAATATGTAGTGGAATGTGCTAATGTTGTCATGTTGAATGTTTCCAGTAGCAGCGAGCAGAATTATGAGTGCAGCTCTATTCTATTACTAGTGATATAATGCAGGACCAGAGGGACATACGTAATGCAACAAAGTTTCTTGACTTTTTATTTAGCTTATAGCTGTATATGAATTGTAAGATAGTGCTACTATGTGTGAAGGGTAATATTAACCAATCTCTGTGTGCCAGAATTGTAGCATAAATTGTGCCTATTCTGCCTTTCCTGCACCATCATCAGTTTCTCTTTAAGTAGTTAATAGGGTTGTTGTTTCCTTCCTGCGTCGGTGTATGGCACATCTATTATACACAACATTTGAGAAAAGTTATTTATTGTCTCGATCAGGAATTTCAGTTTAAGACCGCTTTCACACGGGCGACAGCGATGTCACTGCATTTTCTTGTGAAAACATAGCGGCTGCTTGCGATTTACTCACACGACTTTCTAGTGCGATTTTGCCGTGATGTTTTTGCAAGAAAGAGAATAGGACTTACTAATGTTAAAGTCGAATTGCACGATGCAACAAAAACAAAGGCTCTATAGGGAAACATGGGCTACAAAACATCGCAAATCGCGGCGATATAGAGCATGCCGCAATTATTTTTTTTCTTGCAAGATAGCATCAGAGAAAACATCCCCAATGTTAAGGAACCCATTGGAAAGCATGGGCATCACATACAAGCGTTTTCTCATGCTATCGCATCGCGTCAAAATCGCGTGATTTTTGTCATCACATTACCTTCACCATCTTTGCTCTCCTCTCTTGGCATCCATTCCATAGGGGTGAGGAGCAGGAAGTACAGAGTAGTCAAGCTGGCTGGACAGTCGAAAAAACACGCTACAAGACTGCCATTCTTTGCCTGTTGGTCTTAGGGTGGGTTGATCTTCCAAGGGATTTGCTTTGCCATGGCAGGGCCGTGGGGGTGCTGGTGGAGCCAGGGGACACTGTGACAACTGCCAGCAGCCAAGGGTCCATACTAGCCCACTACTGGCAGGGGAGGAGATGGAGTTCTGGGAGAACAATGAAGTGATGAAGTCATCCATATATGAACAGTTACATCACTGGAGACTCTGCAAAGTCCCCGACACTGTATTACCACTGAGGTGCACATCCTCCTCAGGCGCTTTGTTCATTTTTTGGCCAACCTGCAGCACTTCAAATTGCTGTTTTTTCCTCCTCTGTAGCCTCCTCTTTTTCCTCCCTCCACCGGCACTAGATGTGAGCAAACTGAAGGGCTGGTTCTCACAGCGCTCACTATGTGTCACATTCACTCCACTTTGTGCAGACTTTAGCTACTCTCTTAGGGCTCCTGTACGCTTGCTTTTTTCACGAACGTTTTTTTCACGCGAGAGCACTGCGGGGTTTTTTTTACGCAAAAATCAATGGGACTTTCTAATGTTAAAAATGCATCACAGAAAACGCAAAGCACAAACTTGCAATTTTTGCGCAATGCGTTTTCAACATTAGAAAGTCCTATTGACTTTCGCGTTAAAAAGGTGCAGCAAAATCTCGTGAAAAACGCTAGTGTGCAGGGACCCTAAGGGCTCCTTTTCACTGGCGATAGCATCATCGCTGCGAGAAAATCGCAATGTTAAAATTGCATCACTACGCTGCAAAATCGCAAGCTTTTGCATTGCAGTGCAACACATTTGTTTTGCCATTGCACTGTATGGGCGACATAAACAAGCAAAACGCTTGACCCGTGGAGGCCAGAATACCTCGCTGTAGCCCACCACCCCTCTTACCACCAATAAAACACCACTCCTTCTTCTTTGGCTAAATTGGCCACAGCAGCCAGTTTATTAAAAAACAGTACATAAAATGAACAATGAACGAGGGGGGGGGTCCTTGGAGTCACAAAGATCTGGTGCAACCATAACCGGGAAAAACGCAACAACTGCCCCCCACCGCACTACAGGTTCCGGGGCCAACAACGCCGCCCGAAGGCTGGCAACCACTATTGTGACTTATAGCCGGAGGGAGCTTACTGCCGCCCCCTCACCAGCCACGTCACCTGCACCAGATCACATCAAAATTTAACACAGAGGGATTCCCCCCACACAATTTCCACCGACTCCAAGGACCCCCCACCCGCCAAGCTGCCATGACAAACGGTATAATCCCCCAATTCCACCCCCAAACCCTCGGGCGGGCGGGACTCTCACGTATTCCTTGAAAAGGTGCCGCTGCCACTCCCCCCTTCCTTAAATACTCCCCCACCCCTTTCTTTATCCACCAATCCCCCACCGCTATCCCCCTAAATCTAGAAAATTCTCCCCAACACTAACAAAATTAACCCCATACTCCCCGAATAATTCTAACTCCGGCTATCTCCCCCCTCGTGTCATGGCGGGCTTCCATTTTAGGTGGGGGCCTCGCCTTCCCCCCCCATTCCAGCCCTATCCTGAAACAATCCTGCTGCTGCGATTTTTAATCCTCGCATCGCAGCTTGCCCTAAAACATCGCAAGCGGAAAGGCTGTCATTGAACAACACGTGTGACCCTTTTTTGCGAGAGCTCGCACTCTCGATCGCACTAAAAATGTGCGATTTCCTTGCTAGTGGAAAGGGGCCCTAAGGCCGGTCACACACGGACAGGTTGGATTCTGCATGCGGGAGCCCACAGCAGAATCCGGTTGTGACCCTGGCTGGTGGCCTCGCGTACCTTTGAATTTCTGTATTGTGGATGACCACGGCGACTCGCCGTCGGTCATGTGCAGTACAGATTTTTTTTTTCAAATCTTTGCTTTTCCTGCGCTGTCACTAGCCAATGACGTGGGTACCCGCGACCTACCCGCAATGTCA
The DNA here is from genome assembly GCF_035609145.1 of Eleutherodactylus coqui. Lineage (NCBI taxonomy): Eukaryota > Metazoa > Chordata > Amphibia > Anura > Eleutherodactylidae > Eleutherodactylus > Eleutherodactylus coqui. The sequence goes on from NC_089847.1 coordinate 84,079,099, forward strand.
ATTGTGGATTGGCTGTGGGGCAGACGGCTTCCATTGATTTCAATAGAAGCTGTCTCTGTGGGCACCATACATTCCGCTCGCAGAAATTGCTATCTGCTCATCTGAGCGGATGTGCTAAAGCTCTATTTTTGTAATGTGGGTGGAAGACGGCGGATTCTGCAATTCAAATACGGCCGTGTGAGACCGGCCTAAGTTGGACAGTTTCTGTCTTTTGCACTGTCCATAAGATGTGCCAAAATTATGAACCATCATGGCGCAGTTTAATGAATGTGTCACAAAAGTCTCAACCAAAATCCCATTACTCCTAAACAAAAACTGATGTCAAGACTTCTCATAATAAATTCCTATAAATTGTCCTAGACGTTTTATGGGCTATGAACAAGCTTTATAGGCTTATTTGTTTTAGGTAAAAAAAAAGATGGGCATTTCCAGTATACGGTATGTTCGGTATATTACATTGCTAGTGAGAAACATGGCATTAACTCTATCCTTTCTCTTCTCAGATCAAGAAGGCATTTCTAGCCTGTCATCTGCTTTTGGGGGTTCTGCAGTAGTCAGAAAAGATCGTCTGGAGAATGTTGCAAATGGATGCAATTATAGGGTTAATAACAAATATGATAAGAAAAGGGAGCCAAACCCTCCTCAAAAAGTGGTGCGAGCAGCCCTGGAGCTGGTGGGTGAGAGAATGCCATATAGCGTTACCAGTGCCAACTGTGAACATTTTGCAACAGAACTAAGATATGGAGAACGCTACTGTGATCAGGTACAGTATGGTGTCTTATGTGGGTACTGGGCCAACTTAAGGTTTAAGACAAAATTCTCTCCTAAGATGGGAGGGAGAGAGGAGTATTACCTGCACTTGTTCTGCTCTGCTGGCCCTCCAATCCGCCAATTCTTTGCCCAATTTTGGTAGCAGCAGTTTTCTGACTCTAAGATTATTTTCGCACAGCAGAATTCATTGCCGTATGTTCCGCAATAATTCTAAAAACTGCCACACAATCTGATTCGCGTGCGGATTTAGCCGTGTAAATACACAAAATCTGCGTACAGAATTCCGTCACAGAAGATCGCAGTTATGCGTCAAGAAGTAACATGTCATGTCTTGACGTGGAAATGCATGGAATTCCGCACACAGATTTTCCCCACTGACAGGACTAAATCTGCATGCTGATCCGTGGCAAAACCACGCTAAAAAAAAAAAGATGTGGATTTTGCTGCGGTTTGTAGAGCCAGTTAATTCCACCATGTGAACATACCATCATTCTCTGATTTCAATTTCCGTCATATAGTTTTGCCTTGCTAACACAAAATAGTGAGATTAAATTAACTTTTAGGAACTGTGGCTGCGACACCAAACGAGGCAGCTGCATTGTGTATGGAGTGCTCTGCTTCCGGTTACCCAGCGTCTCTGTACAGAAGCACCCGGTGAACAGCTGAGCTCCCAGGTGGCGTACTCCCAGCCAATCAAATATTGATGACCTACCCCAAGGACCGGTCTTCAATAGTTCGAAGATGCACAACCCCTTTAAATAACCAGCAGACCTTCATGATGTATCCTGTGTCTGATGTGATGACATTAAGTATTATGATTAAATTATTAGCGGATGTGCACATGGAAGGTGGGCCCCTCAATTGCTCAGGGGGCCCAAGTAATGCTAAATTTGGCACTGAGTGTGTTCACCTATTTGTTGTCTTGTTCACCCGCACATGGGTGATAGATCCTTAGTAATGGCAACTAATGGCAGCCAGTACAGAGGTAAGTGAGTGTCAGGCAGATGGATGTGTATCCGCCTTACCACACACCAGTTTGGCTGTGGGCTAACTGAGGTGGCAGCATGTGGGGAACCCTGTTTTTCATGCTTAACCCCCCAAGTGGGATACAAGCTTTGCTGTGGGGTCCCCAAGCCGGTACACGAACTGATAATCCCATTTGTATGGCTGCAGACACTGCACTGGCCCCAGGCGCAGTACCTGCAGGTCTGAACTGGTTCATAGTGGAGAGACAGGCTGGAGTCAAGGCTGACAGCACAGATCGGTAAACTAGGTCCAGTCTGTAGGTCAGGGCAGACAGTACACAAAAGCAGAGTCCAAGATTGAAACTCTGGGCTTCTTTATACCTGAGCTAAAAGTGAGATACTCTCTACCGGGGTTAAATTTCCTGAACTATCTCCAGATTAAGAACTGCGTAATCTATCACCCACTGTCACTCTCGCTCCCCGTATATTTCTACAACTTCCTATTCAAACCCCCCCTTCCACTCTAACCTAGGGATGCATTTCTTTTACAAACTATTAGTGGGGGAAAAGAGAATTTGAGGAGAAATACTTTAAAAAAGTACATCTATTAAATTGGGGAAAGGACATAGGCGCATCTTTCTCACCTCAGCAATGGGCTAAAGCCTTTACATGGACATTCAAAAGCTCTAAGAGCGCCAACCTCATAGAGTCCCACTACAAGACGGTGTCAAGGTGGTATTATACCCCTACCAGAATAAATAGAATTAACTCAGCAATTTCTCCGTTGTGCTGGAGAGAATGTGGGGGGCCAGGCTTTCTATTCCTCATTTTGTGGGAATGTTCCCCTGTATAAATCCTATAGAGTTCAGGGTTCAGACTGATTTAAGCGCTGCGGAATAAGTTGGCGCTATACAAATAAAGATTATTATTATTATATTATTATTATTTCCAATATTGTGGGTTTTTGTTTAATACCCTCCCCTTAGCTAGCCTTACTCTTGTTGGAGATTAAAAATGTACCAGCCAGACACAAAAAAACTCACCTCCTACATCCTTCTCTCAGTGAAGCTTTTGTTAATCAGATGTTGAAAACTCCTAACACCCCTTCTTTACACTCTATTGCAGAGTTCCCCAACTCCAGTCCTCAGGGACCACCAACAGGTCATGTTTTTTTAGGATTTCCTCAGTATTGCACAGGTGGTGTAATTATTGTCGGTGCCTCAGGCATTACCACAGGTGTTCCTACTATAGGATATCCTGAAAACATGACCTGTTGGGGGTCCCTGAGGACTGGAGTTGGGGACCCCTGCTCTATTGTATTGATGATTTCTGAACACTGCTCCTTTGAGAAGCTGTTCACAATCAAAAACAATAGTTGGGAGTCCTTCAATTCAATACGGAGTCCTTGGACGCACTTTCGCAAAGTAAAACTGATCTAAAGACCCACAAGGTCCGAGGACCCGGAAGAGCTTCTTAAGCTGTGCCAGGAATACCCTCTGGTGCACTGTGGACTCATTTGTGGCCTTCCGCTGGATATTGGGATTGCGGCTGCCATCTAGTTCCTACACTATGAAGTCGGCGATGCGGACTGAACACTGTAGATGTTACTGCAGCCCCCAGAGCCTTTGGTGTGCGTTTCCCTTTCCACTTCTCCCACTGAGCCTATCCTGGAATACAGCACAGCTTGTACATCCCAGCTGGTCCTCACTAACATCCAGAAGACAGTCTGTTACGTCTTGCTTTTCCAAATCCTGTGAGCTCTCTGCACGGATCAGAGAGGACGTTTGTTATACTATTGCTTAACCCAGTGAGTAAGGGCTCTGCCTCAAGGCCGGGTTCACGCAAGTGTAAGCCTATTTACACACGCCTGAGCACCTTGTATTTGCGGAGTGAATGTTGGTTATTTTTGCATGCGCATCGGCGTATTTCACTGTATTTTTTGCAAGCGCAAGGCATTTGCATGCTCCAAAAGAAGCACAGATGCTCCCAGCCATTGAAATAGCTAATTAGTCTAATGAGTTCAAGATGTGTTTTTTTCCTGGACAATTACGCAGTGTTTCACGCATCTTTAAGTATATTGTGCACGCATTTGCGCATCCCCATTGACTTCTATGTGGACTTAACATATTTCGTGAAAATTGGGTTACAGACCCCTAGTGATTCATCCTTACTGAGGGATCGACAACAGGAGCGCGGAAGATTTGTTCTTTATCCTTTATAAAATAGCATGTAATCTACAATGCTCAAACTAATCCACTTTTCTATGTTCCAGGTTGCTGATGCAGGAAAAGCCGCAGTTGTTGGAGTAGGAATCTTTGCAGCATTGGCCACCGTAGCTGTTATAGCTGGAAGAAGCAGAAGACAAAACCAATGAAAGCAAGAAAAATGAGCATGTTTGCGTGGGGGATGGAGTTGTAAATGAGAATGAGACTTCTTAAATTGTATATGTAGGAAAATATAGTTGCAATTTAGGGGTAAGATAGCTCACAGATTATGATAAAGAAGTTCTCTCTCCAACCCAGTGGGTTTAAAACTGGTTACAATAAATTCACAGCACGGTGCAAACAGTAAACCCTAGGCAATCTAACCTCTACCAAAACACACACAGTAAACCCTGGGCTATATAGCCTCTGACTAAACACATACAGACCCTGGGCTAGCTACCTAGTACATCAAAACAGAGTTTATAGCAGCATCAGGTTTTATTCACACAAGCGTATATCGGTCCCCGTTTTCATGGCCGGCCGATATACGCTAGTATCTGATGCATTGGATTCCTGCTGTGTAAAACTGCCCGGACGGCCAATATAGCGCCGGGCACTTTCACGCCGGCCAGGAAAGATAGTCTTGGAACTAACTTTCTGGACGGAATACGGCGGCAGCTGCATAGATTCTTATGGGAGCCCATGACAGCTGCTGGAGAAGGGAGGTGGGAGGGAGTTTAGCTGCATGACTGCCAAACTCCCTCCCCCTTCTCTTCTCTCCGCCCCTTGCTGGCTGTTTGCTAAGCTCCCGCCCCCTTTCATTTCTGGCTACCGACAAAGAGCGGGAGCTTAGCACACTAGCTCCCACCTCCTCCCCTTGCCAATAGCCTGTGAGGGTGAGAGGAAGGGAAGGGGGAGACAGTTTTGTAGAGCTAAACTGTCTCTCCCCGCCTGACGACATTGTGGGCTCGGGCGCATATGCGCCGGGCTTGGGCTTTCTGAACGAGCGCACATACGTTAGATTTGCGCATCTGTTCACACGTTTTTACGTCGCCGGCAGGCAGACGTAACAGCGCCGATGCCCATGTGAAACAGCCCTCATGCTGGGGCTTCCCAGACTTGGCACAGCCTGACCTTCTCTACACTGGGAGCATTGTTTGCAAGGCTCACATCTTATTCAAAGGAGCTCTCTCTGGTGCCTCATAATGAGCATAATTAGTGGATGGAGCAGGAGACCGCTCTGTTCTTTCCAAACCCCAACAACCAGGCCCTTTTCTGGGTTTTCGAGTAAACATTAATTCCAAATGCCTTTTTCTCTGCTACATACATCCATGTTGCCTGAAATACAAAAAAAATAACTAAACAATTTAGCAATTGCATATATATTGTATGATTTATCTTGTCCTGATCCTGAGTTACAGACTGTATTAATGCCTAGTTCTGCAGGCTGTCATTGGAAGCACTTGACAAGCTGTCAACTTTTCTGACCATCTGAAATGCAGTAAGACATTTAGTTATTCCTACATCAGGTGAAGGGCTTCTTCACACAACCGTGGTTGTGCAGGTATTTGCGCACGCTAAACACTGAGAATAGTAGCCATTGATTTCAATGGGTTTGTTCTCATAAGTGCGTTTTGCACAAGTAAAAAAAATAAAAGGAGGACCTGCCCTATTTTCCTGTGTTTTGCATAGCAAAAGTCCCATAGAAGTCTGTGGGAGGAGCAAAAATATGCAAGGGGAAAAGTTCGACACTGCGCAAAATGCAGGGAAAAGAACACATCTGGAGCTTATTATGTTTTAAATAATCCCTGTAGAGTGTGTATCTAGCAATTAACTCAATGGAAAGGTTGTGTCTAGCCATTAAATGCATGGAAAGGGTGTGTCACACGAATGTATGAACTGGCTTTGCGTGCGCAAAAAGTACAGTACTATTTACAGACACACCGGCAACATATAGATTTTTTCCCTTTTTAAACCTCGTTCATGCACAAATAGGCCGCAGCAAGCATTTTTTTCGCATACGCTCTTGTGAAGCCGCCCTAATGGTTTATAGTTTACGTCTAGAATGCTAATCACTAGAGCAAGCAAAGCCAACAAAGAATACTGGAAGAATTCAGCTCTGCAGCCAGAACTGTGAATGCAGTTTTGGACAGGCTGCAACTCAGGACCAATGCAACATAAACTGTAAAATAGTGGACATGACTATTACCTGAACATGTGTAAGACTAATGTATCTATATTGTTCTACACATTATTTGTTTGGGTTATTACAATTTTGCTTAAACTCGTAAAAGCAGTCAAAAGAGGAACTACCTGTAGACATTACTAATGGCTGGGCAGAAAAACTTCAGGTTTAAGGCATTACTAGATATGGTTATATATTCACTTGCTCATAACATTAATAAATTCATACATCACATATTATCCTTTAAGATGATTCGCTGAGAATATTTTTATTCTAATACCTTACTCGTATTTTGACTACCTTTTAAAAACGTAGATTATTTTGTGATATTAATTATACTTAATGCCTAAACATATCTTACAGACAGTGAGTGTGGATCCACTGTGCCAACTAACTGGTTTGACTTTGGGCTAAACCTAAGGGCATTATCTGATAGTTCCCCAGTATTCACCCTTTAACCACTGTACAGGGATCTGGACTTTGCCACTGGAAACCGAGCAAACTGCTATCTCCTGAAGTAGTCCCAGTGTGATTGGAAGCTGACCTACGGGAGTCAGAAGCACCAGTGCAAGGCACCGTGAAACAGGTCGAACTATAAACAGAATCCGGTGCAAATTCAGGAAGGCAGTAAACAAATGTATACAGACAAGAGTACAGGCTAAAGAGCAGACAATAAAGTCAGAGACAGAAGACGTGCGCTGGGTGACTGAGACAAACACACACCAACACTCAAGCAAAGAAGGAGGATCCCCAGCTCAGCTAAATAGGAGGGTAATAGCCTACTACCCTGCAGCTGCGTTGAGAGCACTGATGTATGATACACAGCAAAAATAAATTGCAGCATGCTCTGTTTCTCTGCGCATCATATGTAGCCCTTGTAGGTTTGCGTTTAAAATGCTGACCATACACAGGCATTGCGTATGAGCAGCATTTCAATACGCAAGTCCGCTCTGCACAGCGCTGGGAATTTGAAGAAAGAAATTAAAAAAAAAATCACACTGCACATGTCCATGACATCAGAGTCCCAGGCATGCAACCCATACACGGTCTCTGCCGGCTCTCAGCTGGCAGAGCGTATAGGCTGCAATGCGTACAACGCTGCAGGAGACTTGCAGCATTATACACATATACCCGTGTGAATGAGCCCTTATAGAGAAGTCACCATGTATACTGATAGATAGCATTCTTCCGACATGCACCAAATTAATTTTTGTTCGAACTGCCAGTGAAATGCAATTCATCATTCCAGAGACTACATTTCCGGTATTCTAGAGTCCAGCAGCATATGTTTTACACCACTCCAGCTAAAGCTTGACATTGTGCAGGGTGATCATAGTCTTGAGTGCAGTTTCTCAACCACAGATATCCATTTCATGAAGCGCCCAACACACAATTGTTGTTTTAGTAGCATTTCCAGACGAATTTTAGAATGCTGTAGTGAGTAATGCAGCAGAGGGAAAGCAATTCAGTAGCCCCACTCTGTGAGTTTGCATGGTTTTTTGACCTAGGCAGAACAAGCAGAACAGAAATTTCTTAAATGATCTTGTGGCAAGGGCGGCCTCCTATGGCAGCGACAAGCTTGAAGTCACTGAGATCTTCAGAACAAGCCAAACTGCTACTACCAATGTTTTTCCATGGAAGATTTCATGACTGTGTGATTGATTTTATGCACCTGTTTGCAGGGAATGTGGTTCAAACCCCTGATGATTGGGATGGGTTTCCACATACTTTTGGTTATATACCTGACCTCCTGAAGACCAAAAAAAAAAAAAAAACATATTCTGGTATAGCAGTAAAATAATAAAAATGGAATGTGAATATTCTCATGTTTAGATAGTATATTGTCTCCTCTTAGTGGATCAAAGAATACTAACACCTGCAGACGTGTCACAATTTTCACGAGTGCCGTTACTAAACATGTCTGGATTGGCCATGCTCAGAGGCCTTCATGAGATATCTTATCCTATTCAATAACTCAGGATCAATACTGATGACTCTCTGGGCGTATAATGACCAATTTGACTGGACAAAAACTTGATCAGGAAGGACTATTACTGATGTTCTTCCTTCAGATGACTGGAGCTCAGTAATTTCACCTGAATGGAGATTCAAGTCCTTCTACCATCTGAATGTAAGTGTATCATTCTGTTTAATCACATAGTGACCAGCAACGGTCTCTAATGGGCTTTAACCCCTTAGTGACCAGCCCATAGTGTTTTTATGTCCTAACAAAGTGGGCTTTAATCCCAGAGGATGTAAAAACATGCTTCCTGCAGGGATAAAAGCCATGTGGGCTATGGACGTGACAGCTCCATGCTGTCAGTGCCCGCAGGTAGCCGACAGCCTGGAGCTGTCATCCTGGGCTGCAGAGAGTCCCCCCCGGCAATGCGATCGGTGCTATCCAATGGATAGCGCCGATTGCATCAAACTACAAAAAAGTTTTTAAAAAGTTAAAGATTCAGCCGCCCTCATGGATCACATCCATGGGGGCAGGTGAGATTACTCACCCCCGTCGTCCGCGCTGTCCCCCGCTGATCTGGTCCTCCGGGACCCATTGCAGCTTTTCTGCGCATGCGCGCCAGACAAATGACGTCATGCGCATGCGCAGAAGGCTGGGAGCCCCGGCAAATTTAAAATCTCCTGGCTCCAATGGATAGCGGCGATCATGAAAAAGTTGGAAAAAAAGGGCACGTTTCACCTCCCCTCATGGATCGGATCCATAGGGGAGGTGAAAATACTCACCCCTGGTCCTCCGCGATGTCCCGCTCTTCCGGGACCTGAAGTCCTCTTCTGTGCATGCGCACCCGATGTCATTTATCGGCGCATGCACACAGGGGCTGACGCCCCGGGAAATTCAAAATCCCTCTGCTCCTGACTACCATGTGCAGCCAGGAGCAGAGAGAATTCACCGGGGATTTGATCACTGTTATCCAATGGATAACAGTGATAATTTAAAGTTAAAAAAAAGAGTGTAAAAAAAGTAGGAAAAATTTTTTTTTTTTAAAAGTTCAAAAAGCTTACGTTTCATCTCCCCTCACGGATCATATCCATGAGGGAGGATGAAATACGTGCCTAAGGCCCCTGGATTTTTCCACGGACCTTAACCCAGCTTCTGCGCATGCTCCTGTCATCAAAATGGCCGACGCATACGCAAAAGCCGTGGATTGCCAGGGTAATTTAAATTCTCCCTGCTCCTGGCTACAAAACGTAGCCGAGAGCCTGGAGATTTCACGGGGGGCCACAGTGAGCGGTTCCTGATCATGTGTTCACCGTTATCCAATGGATAATTGCGATCACGTAAAAGTAAAAAAAAAAAATTGAAGTTTTATCTCCCCTCACCAATGCGATTAGTGAGAGCAGATGAAACTTTTTACTGGAAGCCTCCGTATTTGAACCCTGATGTGATCCTCCATGAACCTTCTCGGATTCTGCACATGTGACCACTGGCAAAATGACAGACATATGCGTAGGAGCCGGGGAGCCCAGGAAATTTAAAATCTCCTTGCTCCCGGCGACCAACGGTTGCCGTGAGCCTGGAGCAGTGACGGGTGGCCTCGTTGAGTGGTCCCCAGTCAAGTGATAAAAAGGTAGCGATCTACCTTAGGTCGGTCTCACATGAATCCACGGTATTACGTGGATCAATCAAATGCATTGGACTTCATAACTCCACTCACATTAGTGGGTCGGAATTACATCATCCACATCGCAGAAAAAAGAACGCAGCAGGTCCTATTTTACCGCGGATATCCGCAACATAGAGCCCATTGTGCTCCATGGTTGCGGATATACCCGCAGCCCATACGCAACTACCTTGTATACGGGCTGCGGGTACCCGCGTCATCGCTAAGCAACGGCGCAGGAAATACAAACAAAAAAAAGGTGTACTGCGCATGACCGCCCGTGTGAGTAGGCGGTTATGCGCAGTACATTACAAGGCCGTACGCAGAGCCACGGCCGGGCTCACGGCTTGGATCCACTGCGAGCCTTCGCAAGCAGATTCCACATACGGCTGTGTGAACCCGACGTTATTCAAACCACTACCTGTAATACGTAATTTACAAGAAGCCCCAGGAACTCTCGCCTTCCTGCAGTTCCAGGAGCAGCTTGTTGAACGCCTTCTATTTACACCCCATACCCGCCACTGGGGTCATGAAATACCCCCCAAGAAGCATGAGAGGAGAGGGGATACCCAGTTTTATTGCCCCATGTACCCATCCCAACCAGGCCCCCCTAATTACTGCTGTCTTTGGAAATACCACACAGTTCACATTATTACTTTTATCTAAGATTTGGGGAACGCCAAAAAGGGCGCGCGGGGGAAAAGGCGCAGGTAGGGGAATATTTTTAGGGGGTCAATTTTTATTCTCTACAAGTTAGCGATGAGGCCTGGAATTTATTCAGTTGTGCCCTGTAATCCAACGGGTGTTCCCTCCATTATAGGCCTTGCCATGTGTCCTTTAAGTAGATTAGGGCCACAATGGGTATCTTTCTGAACACGGGACAAACGGGGGTATCCTTTTTGGGGTGAATGTCTTCATTCCTATGTACACTGTACAAAAAAACCCTGTTTTTAAATTGACACAATTGCCAAAAAAATGAAAATCATAATTTTTCCTTCTGCTTTGCTTAGATTCATTCAAATAGTGTGGGGTCAAAATACGCAGTACACCCCTAGATGAATTCATTAAGGGGTTTAGTTTTCAAAATGGGGTCATTTGAGGGGGTTCCTTATCGTTTTGGCCGCTCAATGGCTCTACAAGTGGGCAATAGGGCCTGGAATTTATTTAGTTGTACCCTGAAATCCAACGGGTGCTCCTTCCATTATAGGCCTAGCCATGTGTCCTATAAATAGATTAGGGCCACAATGGGTATGTTTCTGAACACGGGACAAACGGGGGTATCCATTTTGGGGCAAATGTCTTCATTTATATGTGTGCTGTACCAAAAAACTGTTTTTAAATTGACACAATTGCCCAGAAAATGAAAAATCGTAATTTTTTCCTACTGCTTTGCTTAGATTTATTAAAAAATTGTAAGGTTAAAATACACATTACACCCAAAGATGAATTTGTTAAGGAGTCTAGTTTTCAAAATGGGGTCATTTGTTGGGGTTCTCTGTCGTTTTTGGCCGCTCAAGGGTTCTACAAGTGTGCAATGAGGCCTAAAAGGCCTTCAAGCAAAATTTATGTTCTAAAAGCCACTGACTACTCCTTTCATTTTGGGCCCCGTTGTGCATCCAGACATAAGATTAGGGCCATAATGGGTATATTTCTGAAAACAGGACAAACAGGGGTATCCATTTTGGAGTGCAAGTCGTCATTCATATGTGTGCTATAGAAAAAAAAAACTGTTTTTAAAATGACAGAATTGCCAAAAAACCCGAAAATCACAATTTTTTCCTTTTGCTTTGTTTGAATTCATTCAAAAACTGTGGAATCAAAATGTGCAGCACACCCCTAGATAAATTCATTAAGGAGTCTAGTTTTCAAAATGGGGTCATTTGTGGGGGTTTTCTATGGTTTTGGCCGCTCAAGGGCTCTACAATTGTGCTATGGGGCATAAAACGCCTTCAAGCAAAATTTATTTTCTGAAAGACACTGACTACTCCTTTCCTTTTGGGCCCCGATGTGCATCCAGACATAAGATTAGGGCCACAATTGGTATGTTTCTGAACACAGGACAAGCAGTGTATTAATTTTGGGGTGTCAATCCTCATTTTCATGTAAACTATAGGAAAAAAATCTGTCTTTAATATGACATATTTGCGAAAATATGAAATTTTACTTTTACTTCTCTAAATTGAATGAATTCCTGAAAAACAAATGTGAGTTCAAAATACTCATGACACCCCTCAGTCAATACATTAAGTGGTGTAGTTTTTAAAATGGGGTCATTTGTGGGGGTATCTATTATTCTGATACTCACGAGCCTTTGCAATCTTGGCTTGGTGTAGGAAAACAAAGTGTTCATCAAAATGCGGAAAAGTAATGTTACATTTGTACGTCTCCTAAATGGTTAAAAAAACACAAACGTTTTTCAAATGTGCATTCAGAATAAAGTAAACAGATGGAAATATATATCTTAGAAAAATGTGTACAGTATGTTTGCACATATTTGATATATTACAATTGAAAAAGTGAAAAAATGACAATTTTTTCAAAATTTTCCCAATATTGGCACTTTTAATAAATATACACAAATTATATCGGACTATTTTCACCACCTAAATGAAGTACAACATGTGGCGAAAAAACAATGTCAGAATCACTTGGATATGCAAAGCCTTTACGGAGCTCTTCTTGGTTAAAGTGACACATGTCAGATTTCCAAAATTTGGCCTGGTCATTAAGGCGCAAACAGGCTCGGTCACTAAGGGGTTAAGGCCTTATTCACATAAATGTTTTATCGTGGCAATTTTACCGCATTGGATTCCAATGCATTCATTCAGATGGACGATTTTGTGGCGCGTAAAACCGGCCATCTGGAAAAAAATTGCATATACAGTGCTGATTCAGGCAGCCACTTGATCTATCTTTTGGTCGTGAATAGCCAATGGGAGCCACTGGCAGGCAGAAGGGAAGAGTGTTTAGCATGACTAGCTCTGCTAAACTACCGCCTTGTTCCACCCCCTCCCCTTGCCGGCAGCTGGCAAGGGGTGGAGAGGGGAAGAGAGTTTAGCTCAGATAGAGGTAACAAAGGGCAGCATTATTAATGACAGGTCAACAAGGGAGGTATTATTAACCTTAAATCACTAAACATTAGTCTCACAGACTACAGACCCCCGACGTGGTTGCGAGAATGTTTTGATACTGTGACTTTGAGGAGGGATATTAAGGCCTCATGTCCACGGGGAAAATCAGAATTAAAATCCGCAGCGGATTTTAACTCTTCTCCCGCGCGCGGATCCGCACCCCATAGGGATGCATTGACCACCCGCGGGTAGATAAATACCCGCGGATCGTCAATAAAAGTGATTTTAAAAAAAATGGAGCATGAAAAAATCTGGACCATGCTCCATTTTCATGCGGGTCTGCCGCGGGGACGGCTCCCGCGGGCTTCTATTGAAGCCTATGGAAGCCGTCCGGATCCGCGGGAGACCTAAAATAGGAATTTAAAAGCATTTACTCACCCGCAGCGGGCCGGGAAGGTCTTCTCTTCCTTACGGCCGCATCTCCCTTGCTTCGGCTCGGCGGATGTGCCCGGCGCATGCGCGCGGCACGTCGACGACGTGCCGGCGACGTGCCGCCGGCGTGACGAATTCATCCGCCGGCCGAAGAAAGAAGATCCGGCCGCGACGCAGAGAAGAAACGGAGCGGATGGGAGGTGAGTTTATTCTCATTTATTCTTATTTTCAGCGCTCATGTCCGCGGGGCAGGAGGGACCCGCTACATGTAGAATCCGTAGCGGGCCCGATTTTCCCCGTGGACATGGAGGCCTAAAGCATGTATCAAAGATATTTTGAAAATTGAATGTGTTGTGGCAAGTACTTCTCAAGCACAGCCAAACAAACGCAAAGTTTGCACATTTTGTCCATACCAGAAGCACAGGATGACCAAGCTCTTATGCCACTCATGTAGCAAGGCCATTTGTGGTGAACACACTGTTCCAGTTTGCAGTGACTGCAAGAAATACGTTTATTTAGTTTGATGACAGTTTTTAGGTAAATTTGATAAATGAATGCCCTTTCATATAAGTTACTTTTTCACTAATAAATACGATAAATAAAATATTGAAGTTTAATTTTGTTAGTCTGTGAGACCAATATGTAGTGACACTAACTTGAAAATATGTTCAGTGATTTAGGGTTAATGATGGGGCAACAAAGGGAGCATTTTAATACAGTGGCGCAATTTTAATGAATGAGCAATAATGGGGAATATTATTCCTGATGAGGGCATAAAAGGGGGGCATTATAACTACCAGGACCACTGAGAGGGGCACTATCACAACTGGGGCCACAGAGAGGGGGTGCCACTACTACTAGGCCCACTAAGAGGAGGCACTATTATTAAAGGGGCCGCTGGAATAATGGAGGTAAAATCATATATCGTGATAAGCTGCATACCTAGCCACACCCAGTTTTTGGCAGGGGTGCCCCGCAATAATTTTTTTTTCCCAGGGGTGTCCAAAGGCTGAAAAAGTTTGGAAATACTGATCTAAGAGGAGGTTGAGATAGTTAAGAAGAATCTTAAGCACCAATATATTCCGCAGCACTTTTCAAGTCAGGCCCATGCTATAATAAGGTATGGTATGAGTAAGGCTCCAAATGAGCTGAAACACATTAGCAGTTAATTTTTATTCATGCGCCCAATTAACTTTTCAATAAAGGTTTGGCTTTAATTTTTGATCGGTGCTGGAATGTTATATACAATAAGTATTTTAAAATTATTAATACAAAGTTGGACTCTGAAGACTTCTTGGCTTTGAAGAAAAAGCAATTAGAAATTGGCACCCCTGTATACCAAAGGGTAAAGGGGGGTCCTGGAATCTACCCCACCAAGTGAGTACCTTGATGTTGCTACCACTTTGGTTTTTAACATTGTATATTAACCTCTTAGTGACCATCCATATATGCTTACGCATCCTGGGTGTCTGGCCTTTAGTCTACAGGGTTGTAAAAACACTCTGGCGCTGTAGAGTAAAGCCACGGGGTCTGTGTGTGTGACAGCTCCCTGCTATTGGCTGCCAGAGGTAGTCAACAGCCTGGAGCTATCACTGGGGCCGCGGTGTGCGCCCCCCCCCAGTCACGGGATTGCTGTTATGCAATTAATAACGGCGATAGCATAAACGTTTTTTAAAAAGTTAACGAAAGTTAAATAAAGTGAAAGTTTCATCTCCCATTACGGATCGTATCCATGAGGGGAGATAAAATTACATACTTAAGGCACCTGGATTTGTCCCTCAACGGGATTTTTATCTGTGGACCTTTCCCTGACCTCTGCGCATGCACCTGTCGGCAAAATGGCGGACGCAAGAGCAGAAGCCGGGAAGGGGCAGGGAAATTTTAAATCTCCTCGCTGCTGGCTGTTAAAGGTAGCCAACAGCCTGTAGTGGTGATCTAGGGCCACGCTGAGTTGCCCTTGATCACATGATCGCCGTTATCTAATTGATAATGGCGATCATGTAAAAGTTAAAAAAAGCAGAAATTTAATCTCCTCTCACCAATGCAATCAGTGAGGAAAGATGAAACTTTTTACTTGAGGCCTCCGCATTAGAACTCCAATGTGATTCTCCTCCATGGACCTTCTCCGATTTCAGCACTTGCACCCACCGGAAAAATGATGGACCCATGCACAGGAGTCAGGAAGGGACGGGAAAATTTAAAATCTCCTTGCTCCTGGCTGCCAAATGTCACTGAGAGCCACCAGTGGCCTCGTTGAGCAGTCCCCCGTCATGTGATAAAAAGGTAGCAATCTACCTTAGGCCGATCTCAGAGGACTGGATTGGAATTGCGGATTACGCATGCGTTTGATCTGTGGTAATACACAGATCAATTAAATGCATTGGATTACACAATTCCGCTCAATTTAGGGCGTCAGAATTACGTAATCCACTCGCAGAAAACAGAACACAGCATGTTCTATTTTACAACGGATATCCATGACATAAAGCTCATTGTGCTCTGTGGTCGTGGATATACCAGCAGCCTATTCGCAACTACATCGTCATCGAAAAGTGGCGGAATTATAAACAAACATAAGGTGTACTGTGCTTGACCTTCTGTGTGATTAGGCAGTTATGCACAGTACATTACACGGCCGTACACAGTGCCACGGCCGGGCTCACAGCTGGGAACTGCTGTGGACCTCAGCAAGCTGATTCCACATCCAGCCTTGTGAGCCGTAATAGCCCGTATGAGCCCGGCATTATTCAGATCGCTACATGTAATATGTAATTTACAAGAAGCCCCGGGAACGCTCGCCTTCCTGCAGTTCCAGGAGCAGCTTGTTGAGCGCCTTCTGTTTGGGACCACCGCACCTCAGCGAGCTTATGAACCCTCACAGAGCGCCACTTTTTACACCCCATCCCTGCCGCTAAGGTCAAGAAATGCCCCCAAAAAAGTGTCAGGTTTGCAACAAACATGGGAGGAGGAGGGATACCTGGTTTTATTGCCCCAAGTGCTCATCCCAACCGGGCCGCTGTAATTACCCCTGTTTTGAGACATACTACACAGTTTACGTTATTACTTTATCTAAGATTTTGGAAATGAGGACGAAAAGGGAGGAGGAGGGGATTCTTTTTAGGGAGTCAATTTTTTTCTGCACAAGTGAGCAACTGGGCCTGGAATTTATCCAGTTGTGCCCTGAAATCCAATGGGTGTTCCCTCCATTATAGGCCTAGCTGTGTATCTTATAAGTAGATTGGGGCTACAATGGGGGCATTGCTAAAAAAAAGAACTCGTGCTATAAAATTTGGAGAGTGTCTCCCCAGTTTTCACTTCTTGAAACAAAGGAAATGGTCATGAAAGTGAAATTTATAAAAATAAATGATAGATTTTTCACGTTTTATAATAATTTTTTGCAAAAAACTGTAGGGTCAGAATGCTCAGTACACGCCTAGATAAATGGGCTAAGGAGTCTAGATTTCAAAATGGATCAACTTGTGGGGGGGCGTTCTATCGTGTTGGAACCTTGATGACTTGGAATTTATTCAATTGTGCCCTGAAAGCCAAAGGGTGTGCTCTCCATTGCAGGCCTAGCCATGTGTACAGTAAGCAGATTGGGGTTACAATGGATATGTCTCTGAACACAGGACATACTGGGGTATCTATTTTTGAGGTGAAAGTCTTCATTCATATGTGTGCTGTACAAAAAAGCAGTTTTAAAATTACACAATTTCCCACAAAGAATATTGAGGGAGATTTAGATAGACCAGTGTTTCATATGCTCATCTTAATATTCTGTGCATGATGTGCCTAATATATGAAGAGGAGCACATCTCTTCGTATATTAAGTGTATCTTAGCTGCTTGGTGTGCCTACACAGAAATCTGATAGATTTCTGGTATAATTTATACCAGTGGGAAAGTGAAATAGTATGTCGGACCTGTCAAAAACGTGCACATTTTTCTGCAAATGGGTCTTGCCAAATTTTGCGACTCTTTTACACTAGAAAAGGCTACATTAATTTCCCCCCAAATGCTTACTTGTATGTTGCAACTGTCCCGATTAGCATTCTGCAAGTACCACTAAGGCCTCCTGCCCATGGCCGTATCGGTAGAACGCTGCGGGTCTCCCAACTATGTTACCGAAGTTTGTAAATACTGGCTAATGCATGCCCATGTAACACTTGTGCACGCAGTGTGACTTTTTTTAAATGTTTCCTTAATTCCCTGCTATGTTTAATAGCGGGTGTTACATCCATGAAAGCCCCACGCCTCAGCACGAACACAAGATGGTGTCCTAGTAAAACCGCAACAACTCTCACAACATTTGGGACCTGGCTATCCCTGATTAGAAACCTGAACATATATACAAAACACAGGACATGACACTGTTCACACACACTGAACACAGAACATGACAGTCACACCTCATGTCTGGCCACCTGTACAGACATACAGAACAAGTCGCCGTTCACACCAACACATGAGGTTATGCAAACCACATAGAACAGGAACTCCACCCAGAACTCACATGCATTAAGATAGCAAACTATCGCTTCCTTCCCACAGGCAGGTCGGACACCACATGGGGGATTACCGCAGCGGAATTCAACCCCAAGCCCAGCCGGTGACCCCTGCGTTCCTGTCCAGCAGCTTCTGCACAGCACTCTGTCACGCATACGCAGTAGCCGTCTGCGTTCTGCACTGATGCGTATCCTGTGATATTTCAGCAGTGCTCACTGGGAAAGTGTCGCGGGACGAACAGCATCCATTGGTTTCAATGGAAGCCGGCCATGCGTATCCCGCACAAAATTGCAGCATGCTGCAATTTTTCCCCCACGAGTGGAAAATCGCAATCGATTTCCACTCGTGGGCAGGAAATCTTGCTTTGCAATAGCATGCTATGGGCTGGATTTTCTGCGGAATCCCGCTCCGGATTTTGCAATGCAAATCCTCCCATGGGAAGGAGGCCTATAGCTAGTCCAAGTGTCCTCACACCAAGAGGATAGAGAGTCAGCCACTGAGCTGACACAAGCAAATCATATCAGGCATCACCCATCTGACACACACATAAGACATCCAATGTCAGGAGTCCGCATCTATAAAAGGGATAGGGAGAAACTTGCTGGTGTATGCACCTGTGCGGTCACCATACCTCATTCTACTCGATGCACGCACCCCAAAATGCAAGGAGGGGAGGGACAACAGGTGTCCAGACCATCCTCAGGGAAGGTGAGAGAGGCACTACAGACAAGCATGCATAATACCAGCTCTGAGCAGGTTTACAACAGAGTAATACAGTAAAATGATCGGCATCTTCCACCAAGAGATTCTGGTATTTAAGTGTATCAGACCAAATGGGATTGGCTGGAGAAACGCCACACCGAGCCAGCTCAATTAACCCTTACCTATGAAGCTGTGCTTATGGAAACCTGTAGAACCACAGGTAGCAGAAGCACAAGCTAACAGCGGAGTTGCATACACTGCCTACACTGCCTACACAAAAGTATAGGGCTCACATCTGCGTGGTACGCAGAGAAATAGGGCATGCTGCAATCTATTTCCCATGCATACTGTTACGTGTGCTGCTGAGACATGTTGTACTACTGTGCTTCCTAGCAGCACAGACCTCACAGGGTTAATTGATTGAGCTGGCTGGGTGTGGTACTTCCTGCTAGCCAATCTCCTGGGTCTGTGCCCAGTGGTCCGAAGAGCGCTGGGCTGCCCTTATTGGGCCAATGTCCCCGCTCAGGTAGGGCCATGCCACCCTCCCGGTAGAACAGGGTCAGTTGCCAGAAACCCGAGTGCGTACCCTAGTCCTCTCTTATGTTACGATTATGTAGGCAAAGTGAGCACAGGGCAGCCCAGCGGTCTTCGGATCTGGGCCCTAGCTGATCCTAGGAGCCACACACCAGAACAGGACACATTCACATGCCACATGACAGGGACTGAACCACAGGACACACAGAGCCAGAATACACAGCATACAGCAGCCACAATGCAAACACTAATAGCAGATGATAAGCTGAATATAAATGCAAGGTGTTAGTTCGTACATTGGCCAATGAACTTAAGCTGCAAGCCCCAGTAAGGCCCCTCGTATCTTGCAGTCCCTACACTAGCAAGACACATCAACTAGAGGGCCCAGGTGGCCAACCTAGCGCAGAAATAGCAAACAAACTCAGCAGACCAAACTGACACAAAATAAACGTACAAACGGACATGAACCACAAGGCACAGATCACACAGCAAGCTGCAACAGAACAGGTAACCGGTACATCCAAACAGTACAAGACCAGCTTCAGACTGACCAGGAGCTGGGTTTATATGTGTGCACAGACCCAGGAGATTGGCTAGCAGGAAGTACCACACCCAGCCAGCTCAATCAATTACCCTGTGAGGTCTGTGCTGCTAGGAAGCACAGTAGTACAACATGTCTCAGCAGCACACGTAACACATACAAAACACTCAATGAAAGTCCATTGACTTTCATGGACTCCATTCACAGCGAAACACATGGCTGTGCAACACACGCATAATACGTGGTGAAAAAATGTCTGTGGACATGAGCCTTAGGGTAGTTTCACACGGGTGATCGCAATATCGCATCTTTGTCCCTGCGATTTTTGTGTGTCAGTGCTGCTTTTTCTTGGAAAAACATTGCTGCCGCTTTCAATTTTCTCGTGCGATTTTACTGTAATTTTTTAGCATAAAAGTCAACAAGACTTTCTATAGTTAAAAAAAATCACATCGCATGAAAATCTCAAGTTTGTGCATTGCGATAAAAAGGAGGCTCCATAGGGTAACATGGGCAATAAAAAAAAATAAAAAAAAAAAATCACAAAACACAGAAAGACAGGACACACTACAACTTTTTTTTAATCCCAACATCGCATGAGTAAAAACATTGCAGATGTGAAGGAAACCATTGAAAATCATTGGTTTCATAATTTTGCGTTTTTACTCACTCTTGTATCACACAATATTATCACCCGTGTGAAACCACCCAGTGGAGCTTATTAAATACTCACTTTTACAGCTTCCATTGAGTTTAACGCTAGCTGTATAAATTCATATGGACTCAGCTCCTCCAAGTGGCTGCTACATGCATTGTAGGCAAGGTGAAAATCACATTTTTGCCACGGTTGAGCAAAACGCTTTTTGATGCATACGGTAGAAAAAATAAACTGAAAGAAAGGATGCAACAGAATGCCTATACCGTTATATTCTGATGACATTGACTTCCATTATAAAAAAAACAAAAAAGTATACTTCTGGAAACTGGTTTTTGATAGGACAGAAACATAACAGCCTGTACTTTTCCATCCTGTCCAAGAACAACATCCAGACATATACTATCTTTTTGTCTTTTTGTTTTAGAAATAGGAATAAGGCCCCCTGTATACGGGCGTTGCGAAGCAGGAGCCCGTAGACGAATCTCCGCCGGTCAGCCTTTCTCACAGAGAGGCTGACTGCGGAGAATCGCGGAAATTTGCAGCATGCTGCGAATTGCCTCGGTGAGCAGAGAATCGCAATGATTCTCCGCTCGTGGACAGGGGCCAGCGCTTTCCATAGCAATGCTATGAAAAGCTTCAGACGGCGTGATTCACCGGCGATTTACCGCCGGGGAATTAACATCCGTAGACAGGGGGCCTTAGAGTTTCTTTTATAATAAAAATAGAGCTTTAACACTTCTAAAGATATCTTATGAAATTATGGTGATATTATGATCAGCAGCAGAAATCCTGCGGCAACGTTATCTCCTGCTAAGTTCTTGTTGGGCCAGGTGCTGTGACCCACTGTAATAGATCAGCTGACTACACTGCTCATACTTTTTAAGAGATAAGTGTCTGATTGGTTAGCTTCTCTTTAAATACTTCTGGTTTCTGCAGTGTGGTGCAGTTGATAGTTGTGACAACATACTGTATGTTCTATCTAGTATTCCTTGTTCTAGCTGCAAGTACCTAGTTCCAATCAACTGTTTTGGGGCGTTTCTTGTGAATTATCTGCATTGAAAGGACAGAAGGATGGACGGAAAAAGAACAGAAAGAAGGAAGGAAAGATGGAAAAAAGGATGAAAAGATGGAAGAAC
Organism: Eleutherodactylus coqui; assembly: GCF_035609145.1. Lineage (NCBI taxonomy): Eukaryota > Metazoa > Chordata > Amphibia > Anura > Eleutherodactylidae > Eleutherodactylus > Eleutherodactylus coqui. The sequence continues at coordinate 84,100,420 of NC_089847.1, forward strand.
AGAAAAAAGGACGGAAGTACGGGAAAAAAAACGGACGGACAGAAAAAAGGATGGGAAGATGAAAGGAAGGAAAAAAGGATAGTAGGACAGAAAACAGGACAGAAAAGGGACGGGCGGATGGACGGAAAGATGGAAAAAAGGATGGAAAGATGGAAGAATGGAAAAACAGACGGAAGGACAGAAAAAAAGGACTTTTTTTTAGACTTGGTGGCATAGCAAAGAGGGATGGGTGGATGCAAAGAGGAATGAATGGATGCAAAGAGGGATGGATGTAGAAAGAGAGGGAGAGAGACAGACCAATCAGAGGACTCTTTTGCTGTAGGCGGGTTTTTTTTTTAATCCCATCACTAGCAAAACATGTTCTATCACTGCCGATAGCTGATGGCTGTCTACACAGAGTGATGAAGCACTGCGGCAGCGTCCCGGAGGGCTTCAGTTAGGTATTAACTTTTTTTTGTGTACTGCTGCTAGCGCTGCCGTTTAGCGCTGTCAAAGCGTGGTACTAAGTTGTGCCACGTTTTCGGCAGCGTTGCTAACACTGCACATTCTTTTCAGTAGGTGACGCAAGGTTGAAAACGGCAAAAGATAGAACATGCATCGCTGTAGTTTTAAAATGAATTGGAGCGTTGTACAGCGTTTAGCGCAGTGCTGAAAAGGCAGTGCTAAAATGTCTGTGTGAGGGAAGCCTTTTATGTATGTATAGTTCCCTATGTATTGATGCTGCATTTCCTTTATGTTCTGTTTTTAAAATGCTTTTATTATATTTGTAATTCTCAATAAACAATTTTTTAATGATAAATTTTTGTTTTTGGGTTTGTTCCTGGAGATGATGTGATTCAGGCCTACTGGCCCCTCATCCTGAGGGCCTCCTCCCTGGCTCTGTGAGTTGTGGCAGGGCTTAATGACCGAAAGATACAATACACTACAATACAGAAGTATTACAGTATATTGCTGAAGTGATCTAGCAATTGTAAGTTCATGTCCCCTACTGGAACAACAAATAAAAAACGATTACAAATTCAAAAACCTGTCTTTTCCAGTTTCTCAACCAAAGATCTGAGCAATAAAAAACATAATTTGTATTGCCGTGTTAGTAAAAGTCCAATCTATGAAAATATTGCAGTTTATTTATCCTGCATGGTGAGTGCTATTAAAAAAAAAAACAATGCTAGAATTGTTTGTTTCGGTCACATTATTTCTAAAAAAAACGGAATAAAAAGTGATCGAAAAGTTGTATGAAGTGTTGAAGAAAGAAGATCCAGCAGTGATGGAGGAGACCTGCGCTGGATCTGGAGAGGTAAGAACCTGTCTTTTATGTCCATGTCTGCGGGCACAGGCTTATTCTGCTGCGGGATTCACCACTGGAATCCGTGCATGCCCTTATGCATAAGGCCTTAGACCTTCAATTGAATATGAGATATTATTAGGCAATTAATAGTGTTCATGAGGTGGCCCACTTATGAAACTTTTGCACTGAGCCCACGAAGGTGCTAAAATGCCTCTGCCATCATCATAGGGAAGACAATAAAAGAGGAACATCTATATCACACAGTTAGGGACAGGCATGCCCTACCAATATAAAAGTATAAATATAACCAATAATACCTCCATACTTTGACCAGTCAGCAGTCCGCATAGATGGTCCACAGAGTATTATCATGCTGAAGACTATACAAGACAATACAGCTCTACGCAGTTGGCAGTGGCTTGTGACCCCGCATACACGAGCATTAACATTTCAAATCTTTACCAAATATGACAAATAGGTTTTAAACTTGCATGCTCCAAATCGCCCTATTAAGGATGCAAATGTTACCTTCTCATAATAGAAGATGACCAGATTTTCCCAGGGTCAGAACGGGACAGAGAGGTGTGGTCAGGGGAGGGGCTTATGATGACTTTACTGCCATCGTTACGAAAAGGACAGGGCCATTTTAAAAAAAGACAGTTAAGAATGCACCCGAAGCGGATTTCAAACTATGCGGCGCTCCCACTCACCTCCCCAAAGGTTTACTGCTGTCAGCGTTGGCAGTGCTCTCCGGCTTCAGGTTCCCAGCGGCCTGTAGTGGACTCATCTGAACAGTGGCGCCACACCTGACGAGGCCGCTGGGATCCGGAAATCTGAGAGCCCTGACTGCGGAAAGCCTTAGAAGGAGGTGAGGTGAAATCAGCTGCAGCTACGTGACTGATTTCCAGTCAAAATCCGCACCAGTGGTGTGGATTTTGACTATTTTTGGGATTCAGAAATTATGTGGAATTTGCCGTGGAAATTTCCACTGTGAACATTCCGCAGTATTTCTGCAATGTGTAAACATACCTTAAGTCAGCTTGAAGTATGTTGCCATGTGCAAAGTGGCCTCAGAAGTAATAGTGTCCCCTATATCGGCACCAGCAGTAATAGTGACCCCCCCAGTGGCCTCAGAAGTAATAGTGTCCCCTATATTTTCCTCAGCTGTAATACTATTACTACTGAGGTTGATATTCTATTACTAATATAATCACAGAATGGTAGAGTTGGAAGGGACCTCGAGGGTCATCAGGTCCAACCCCCTGCTCAGTAAAGGATTCACTAAATCATCCCAGACAGACATTTGTCCAGCTTCTGTTTGAAAACTTCCATTGAAGGAGAACTCACCACCTCCCGTGGTAACCTGTTCCACTCATTGATCACACTCACCGTCAGAAAGTTTTTTCTAATATCTAATCTGTGCATCTTACCTTTCAGTTTCATCCCATTGCTTCTAGTCTTTCCTTGTGCAAATGAGAATATGGCTGATCCCTCTGCAGTGTTACAGCCCTTCAGATATTTGTAGATAGCTATTAAATTCTCCTCTCAGCCTTCTTTTTTGCAAGCTAAACATTCCTAGATCCTTTAACTGTTCCTCATAGGACATGATTTGCAGACCCCTCTCCATCTTGGTAACTCTTCTCTGAGCTTGCTCCAGTTTGTTGATGTCTTTTTTAAATTGGGGTGCCCAGAACTGGACACAGTATTCCAGAGGAGGTCTGGCTGAGGAAGAGTATAAGAGAATAATTACTTCACATGATCTAAACTCTATGCCTCTCCTAATATATCCCAGGATTGTGTTTTTCTTTTTTGCTGCTGCATCACACTGTTGACTCATGTTCAGTCTGTGCTCTATTAGTATACCAAAGTCTTTTTCACATGTGCTGCTTAGATTAATTCCTCCCATTCTGTATGTGCTTTATTCATTTTTCTTGCCCAGATGTAGGACCTTACATTTGTCCTGGTTAAATACCATTCTGTTAGTCACTGCCCACTGTTCAAGCTTGTCTAAATCTTTACGAATCCTCTCTCTTTTCTGTATTGGTAGTTATCCCTCCTAGATTTGTATCATCTGCAAATTTGATCAGTTTCCTCTCAATTCCCTTCTCCAGGTCCTTTATAAAAATGTTGAACAGCACTGGACCTAGGACTGTGCCTTGTGGTATCCCACTTAAGACATTCTTCCAATTGGATGTGCCACCACTTATGACTACTCATTGAGTACGAGCACCCAGCCAGTTGTGAATCCACTTAACAGTTACCTTGTCAATCCTATATTTGGTAATTATTTTAAATAAGGGTGGTATGAGATACTTTGTCAAATGCTTCACTAAAGTCAAGATATACTGTATCTACCACATTTCCATAATCAACAGTTGGTGATTCTATCATAGAAGGAAATTAGATTAGGCTGGCATGACTTGTTTGTTACAAACCTATGCTGGTTCTGGTTAATTACTCCATTCTCATTAAAGTACTAGCATATATGCTGTTTAATCATTTGTTCAAAGATCTTTCCCAGTATAGATGTCAGACTCACAGGCCTGTAGTTTCCTGAGTACACCTTTTTACCATTTTTGAAAATAGGGACAACATTTCCCTTTTCCAATCTTCTGGGACTTCTCTTGTTCTCCAGTAATTTTCAAAAATAATGGTGAGTGGTTCAGCAATTACCTCTGCTACATCCTTCAGTATCCAGTGAATGATAATGGTGAAAAGAAAAGGAGGAGGTGGAGTTACTTTGACAAGGCTCCAGTGCAAAGAATAGTCCAATATAGTTTTCTAGAAGTGGTTCCTCCTTTTTTTTTTGGTGGAAAGCAGTTGTGTGCATAGAGTTGTGTGCAAAGCAGTCCCTGTGCAACCTGTTAGGGTTGGCCAGTGATACAATTTGAGGGTCAGGGAAAACCACTGATAAGTTGGCGTGCCATTTTATATACATATGCACTTGTTTGTGTTTTTAAAGGAATATCTCTTTATTTGATGAAAAAATTATGCTGTTTCTTTTATCAAAAAAAGAGATATTCCTTTAAAAACACAAACAAGTCCATACATATCTAAAAGGTTGCACCAACTTATCAGTGTTTTTTCCTAACCCTCACATTCCTTCAGTATCCTAGGATGTAATTAATCCGGACCTGGAGGCTTGAATTCATTTAAGTTAGCTAAGTGTTCCCTGACCATTTCTCTGCTTATAGATAGCCGACATTCTTTTATTCCTGCAATAGCACAGAGATCAGTTTATGTTACATCTACTTTTTGAGAGAAAACAGACACAAAAAAAGGAATTTAAAAGTTCGGCCCTCAACATCCTTTTTAACCAATTCACCATTTTCATCTTGTAAACATCCTATTGCAACCGTGACTTTTCTTTTGCTTTTGACATACCTCCCAAATCCTTTTTTATTGCTTTTGGCCTCTGTTGCAAGTCTCAATTTATTATCAGCTTTAGCTTTTCTGATACTTGCCCTACAGTTTTTGCTCACAGCAACTCTTCCAAACAATGCAACCATGAATATGCAAATTATCTTCCTGAAGCTCTGGTATGGCGATGTTGCGTGAGCAGGTTTCCTCGGCTAAACCCAGCAATCTTTGCACTTCCCAAAAATGCACTGGGAATATGAAAATTATCCTCCTGGAGCTCCAATCACTGGTCTGGTGATGTCCTCTGAGCAGCACTGGGAACATGCAAATTATCTTCATGGAGCTACAATCTCATCTGGCGATATCCTCTGAGCATTAATAGGAATATGTTAATTAATTACTGGAGCTCCAATCTCTAGTCGGGCAATGTCCTCCAAGCAGCTAGACCCAGATTAATCCCAACAATCTTCTAGTTTACAGCAAATCTTTATTCTTCCCAAGAATGAAACAGAAGTATGCAAATTATCCTTATGGTGCTCCAATCTCTGGTCAGGGAATGTCCTCCAAGAAGCTTTGGGAATATGCAAAGTATCTTCCTGGAGCTCCAAATCTCTGATATGGCGATGTCCTCCTACCAGCTATATTCAGCTAACCTCGGCTATCTTCTCACTTAACAGTGACTATTCATTCTTCCACAGAAGGCATTGAAAATATGTAAATTATCCTCCTAAAGCTCCAGTCTCTGGCCTGGCAATGTCCTTAGAATAGCACAGGGAATATGCAAATTATCTTTCTGGAGCTGCTATCTCTGGTCTGATAATGTCCTCTGACTACCATTTGAATATGCAAATTATCTTCCTGAAGCTCCAATTCCTGGTCTGGCATTGTCCTCCAAGCTAATCCCAGCAATCGTCCTATGCACAGGGAGTCTTTAATGTTCCCAAGAATGCATCGGGAAGATGCAAATTATCTTCCTGGAGCTCCAATCTCTCATCTGGCAATGTCCTTCAAGAAGCAAAGGGAATATGTAAATTACCGTCCTGGAGCTCCAATCTCTGGTCTGGTGATGTTCTCAGAGCAGCAGTGGAAATATGCAAATTATCTTCCCAGAGCTGCAATCTCTGGTATGGCGATGTCTTCTGAGCACGTATACCCGACTAAACCCAGCAATCTTCCTGCTCACAGTAACTCATCCCAAGAAATCACTGGAAATATGCAAATTATCTTCCTGCAGCTGCAACCTTTGATCTGGCGCTGTCCTCTGAGCAACAGCTAGAATATGCAAATTATGTTCCTGGAGCTTCAATTTCTTTTCTTGCAATGTCTTCCAAGCAGCTAGACCCGGCTAATCCCAGCCATCTTCCCGCTCATAGCAACTCTTTTTTCTTACTAAGAATGCACTGGGAATATGCAAATGATCTTCCTGGAGCTCCAATTTCTGGGTCTACTGATGTCCTCTGGGCAGCTAGACCTGGCTAATCCTAGCAATCTACCCGCTCACAGCGACTCTTCACTCTTCCCACTAATGCAAGGGGAATATGCAAATTATCTTCCTGCAGCTTCAATCTCTGGTATTGTGATGTCCTCTAAGTAGAACCAAAAGTATGCAAATTATCCTCATGAAGCTCCAATTTCTTGCATGGCAATGTCCTCCAAGCGGCATCAAGAATATGCAAATTATCTTCCTGGAGCTGCAACGTCTGGTCAGTCACTGTCCTTAGGGAAGCTAGACTCAGATAATCCCAGCATTCTTCATATGAATGCACCCGGAATATTCAAATTATCTTCCTGGAGCTCTAATTCCTGGTATAGCGATGTCCTCTAAGCAGCTAGCCCAAAATAATCTGAGCATTCTTCCCATTAATGCACTGCGGAAATATTAAGTGGGAGACAAAGGGCAAATAGGGCAAGTATTATTTCCAATCAGAAGACTTAAGGGGGTAGTGTTACCTTTGAATGGCAGACAGTGTGAGAGTATCATGTCCGATTTGAATAGTGTGTCCTAATAGAGAACATATAGGGAGAGCATTATGTTCGAGTAGAATACATAAATTGGAGAGTATTATGTCCAAGTAGAGGAAAAAGTTTGAGTATTATGGCTGAGTCAGACATATACAAGAGAGAGTATTGGGCCCCAATAGCACACATCAGTGTAGGGGACATATAGGAGGAAGAATTACATCCGAGTAGGAGGCATGTCTGTGAGGACATGAGGGGGGGGGGGGGGAGTATTATGTCCAAGTTGAGGAGTTAAGAGGGATTATTACGTCTAACTGGGAGAGATAAGGTGGAGTATTATGCCGGAATGCAAGACGTAAAGCAGTAATATTACATCTGATTGAGAGACTTAAGAGGGTGGTGGTGGAAGTATTACATCTAAGTAGAGCAGAGGAAGGGAGAGTGTTACATCTGAGTGGGAGATATAAGGGGGAGCATTAAATGTATGTAGAAGAAATAAGGAGGGATTATTCCGTTTGACTAGAGGACATAAGATTGGAGTATTATGTTAGAGTGGTAGACAAAAGGAAGGGGTATTACATCCGAGTGGTAGACATAAGAGGAGCTGATTTTTTTGTGTATGTATAGGAAGCCTAATACTTACAGCCAAAATGGACATGTTTAAAATACCTTCTGACCTAGTGTGGTAAAAAAAGAACATGCAACTTCATCAAAGTATACTTTCAGACACCCAAAATTTCCCACTCTTTACTTCACAGTCATACTAAAAAATAACATAATTGGCAATGTCCCATATAGATTACAAGAACAAGACAATTATTGGAAAACCCCATCAACCAACCACCACCACCAACTTCATACCCTCCGATAGAAGTAGGCTGAGTGATTCTGAACTGCTCATAATAAAGTTACCCATCTAAACACTAGAATACAGTAGCTTATTCTTCAAAGAAAATCTATAACATTTGTACATGGCACGTCCTTTATATCTTGATATATTTAACACCAACCCAGAACACACATTGTGTATGGCAGGGTAAAGAGCTGAAGCATAGACGTCTGAACACATAAGGAGATAGAAAACCAAGTAGAGTATGAAGCACAAGATACGTGAGTAGGATCAGTATGACGATCATCTCCACGCAAGGAACAGCTGGAGATCTACCAGGATTGGGGGATGAGAAGAAAGGGATTAACGGAAAGATTATCACAAAAGGAGCGTGTGACAAAGGAGAGAGAGACAAAGGAAGAGAGATCTAGGGAGAAAAGAGTAATAGTCATCAAAGTGACAGACTGGACAGTGCGACGGGTTACATTTAACTGAATGATGTGAGAGGAGTGACATCACAGGTTCAGAGGAACGGTTACGGAAACTAAAAGTTACAGGAAAAATAGCTTGATAGGCTGGAAGCCAAGAAATATAAAATCGACCACGAGCTTCATCAACACTGGACCCTTTAACTCAACTCAACATCTACTTGAAGCAGAGCAGCCGCTTCTACGGTGAGATTTATTCTTTTCACCTCTCCTAATACTTAACTATCATCTGCTATCAACTATGTCTTTGAATAACCTATGTAAATCTGTACTGGAACTCTACCCCCACAACCTCCTTCACACCTTTAATACGGCTACCGATCAGTGTTTCTTAACTGCAGTACCAAAGTTCCCTTAAGGGGTCATAATTTGAGGATATCCTATAGAGAACACCTATGACAATTTCTGAGGCATTGACAACAGTTACTTCACCTGTTTAATACTAAGGAAGCCCTGAAAACATGACATGTTGGGGGTACTTGGACTGGAGTTAGGAGAAACTGCTATAGGCAATTGGTGCAGTCTACCAACAAATCTGAAAACTTCATATACCGTACACCTTAATATAACCTTGCATTACACAGAATCAAGTGCAGCTCTGAAAAACTATAAAACCCTTATCTCTTAAATGGTTGAGCTGCCATCCCTTTTGTGAATAAACTACAAGTAAGGTTTGCAATTGTAGCAGTATTAAATTAGTTAAGCCCTTTTCATACCTGCGTTTGGGCTTCTTTTGCTCTTCCTTTCTCAGTTCCGTTTTTGAAACAGGAGAAGCCGAAGTTAAACTGAATTTGAACGGATCTATTTCTATTATTCCAATTGAAACCAATGACGGGATAAAAAACGGAAAGGTTTCCATTTGAATCCATTCCGTTTGATTTCGTATCTATTCCTGTAAAAAATAAACAAACCAAAAAAAAAAAAAACACAACAGTCTGTGGCGCTATTAGTCATCCAAAAAAACCACTGAAAAACAGAAGTAGAACAGATTCAAAAGGAAACATTTCCAGGTCTTTCTTTCTTTCATTGATTTCACTGGGAAAAAAGCTGATCTGTTTAAATTCAGTTTCTCTGATACAAAAATGGAAATGAGAAATGGAAAGGCCAAACAGAGCGCAAATGTCGATGTGCAAGGGGCCCTATTTAATGGTTTTGTACATCATGTTTATTAAGGGAGATAAGACAACTTATTATGTCCTCAGATAAGATGAGTTGCCAATCACAGTCTTTCCCCATTACCAACACTCAAAATAAGAGAGTGTTGAGCTGATTGTTAGTCATGGGGACTCATATTAGTAATTTTCCCTATAGTATGTAGTTCATATTACATTTGCAGAACTTTCTTTTTAAATCATATCTTGACCACATGAAGCAAAAATGGCCTTCAAGAAGAAGTTTCAGAGGGGCATTTTGACAATGTTGCTGCAATTATATCCGTCACAAAATGTATAGAAAACACAAATCAAAGGCTTCAAAGCATATTTGCGTGTGCCTCAGCAGTTTTTTTGTGGAATGAATGATACGGTTTTGCTTGGTGTATTTTACTGCACTTCTTGCCCCCACAAGGCATGTTCATTTGCACACAGCAAATAATAGCCATTTCAATTGGTGCATTGTAGTTCCGAATGGGTTCTTTTTCCAACATAATTCACAGCATTTCATGCATCTCCTTGCGTATTGCGCATGCATTTGCACCCCCACACCCATCGACCTTTAGTATGCAAATACACAGAATGGAACTTTTTTTGCGCAACTGAAACGCTTTCGCAAAATATAGGTACTTTCTTCCTGCTCTGTTCAGGAAGCAGGAAAGGGGAATGCCCGTGGCTGAACAGCTGCGTCTCTAGATGGAGCCGAACAGCGGCGGATGGACCCATTGACTAGAATGGGGTCTATTCGCTTTTCACCTAGCTGCCCTACTTCTGGACAGAAGAAACAAAGGGCTGCATGCACAAAGTCCAGTTTCATTATTACAGAGCTTCTCCATCTAGATTTATGCTTAGCAAGATCTGATTAACATCATAGCATGAGAGGAGCATAGGATGACGTGATTGATGCAAGCAGCTTTATCCCTTGTCTGCAGTCAGCACAATGTCAATTCAGCTAGAAGCTGATCGGATGAGCCATTTGTGATGGCCTACTGGTCACGGTTTCTAATGGGGTTGTTATGTAATGCATTCTTAGCAACCAGTCCGTCTCAAATTCCTCATGGTTTCTGCTGAAGGGGTTACATAACAATGACATGTTGTCTAAACAAAGACCCTAAGTGTCTTTTGGGAAATGACCTGCTAAGCTGTCCAACAGTTTAAAAAAGTTTGACTAGAAATAAGTTTATAAATGTTTTTACTTTAATTTCTAGTGTTTTTGACATTTTAGACAATTGCATCTATCATTGCAGAAATGTCTCGGGAACAATTGGAAGGAGTCATCCGCACAGTTGAGACGCTTTTAAGTGAAGCGGAGGCACTGAGAGCACGTTGTCAAAAACAAAGTGACGAAGTGAAACAAATATGTGAGGATCTCAGAAATGAAAACCGGGACCTCGTTGAACGATTTTCCCAGGCAGAACGAGACCTGACTGATGTGAAACGTTCGGTCAATGAGTTAATGGACACCAAAGTGGCATTCGAAGCCAGGGAGAGGCAGGTGCGAAAACTGAGCAAGCAACTATAAAGAAGAACTCAAACAGACATGGAATCCACAGTTCCCGAACGGACCCCCATTTGTTGGTTAGACACCAGCTAATAGGGTTTATTAACAACTTAAGGATCTATTGTCCCAACTCAGTGCATCCATTATATCTGCAATGCCAGACACAGAGCAGCTCCTCAGAAATAATTTCTTATGAATTAAGAAAAGTAAGCTTATGTGTTGTTCTGGTTACTTAGGCATCTCTTATGAGAAATGTAACATATTGAAGTGATGTAGTGCAGAAAAGAAAGAGGATATGTATTATTTGTTACAAGGACGTGGATAGTCAGCCTTTCTGGTGTTACACTAATCAGCGCTATTATGTAAAGAAAATCCATATTGATTTATTCCCATTCCTTCCCAGTATACATTACAGCTACAGTAAATACAAAAACTTGCATAATGCTAATCATTTTGAGAGTTCTAATGTAGCATGAACATGGTTCAACTGTTGTATGTAAGGAAGCATTAGAAACCACCTCTTGTGTGCATTATGGGCCCTGCTAAGGTATATATGATCTACCGACTCTATAACTGGCAGAGATAGCAGAGAACGATAAGTTTAGATATAACTGGAAACATCCCATATGGCTCACGTGAAGATGGAGAATGAAATAGAATGAAACGTCTCGAGATGTATTCATGAGAATAGACTGTTCTGTTAACAGTTAAAGATTAAAAACACAGCTATAATCCAATGAGACATTTATTTTTACTCATTCATTACCGAACTCCAATCGCCTTTTCATCAGAGTACAAATTCCATATCTAAGTATAAAATTCATCTAATGATCCATGTAAAGACAGGTAAAGGACAGCAATACAATGTTTCATGGAGCTTATAACACAATCAGGTAGGTTGGCATCATGGGAAGTGGACAATAACCTAAAATATGGCTATGTATGTCAAGACTGGTGTGGAGAAATACAATATAGCAGAGCATAGCATCATTGAAGTAACCCATCATGTAAGGGTTAAGCAGCACGCTCTGTCTTGTGAGAAGTACTGAGCCGATTAAAGATGATTAACTAGGAATTGGGGACAGTTTGACAAAGCAGAAAAATTACTTAACCGCTTCTTAGCTGTTACACAAGTGAAAATCTATCCACAACATCTAGGATTTATTGCCTATGGCCACTGCATGCTAGACTGTCAAGGAATATTGAAAAAATATAATACTTGAAGTAAATCATGAAGTGAATACCGAGCCTTATTTATCACAATTAGAGCTTGTGGCCATTGACTTCAGATGTCATTTTCCACTGAATATGCTGAGTGGTCGCTATCGGCATCTTTGGATAAAGTCTTTGTCACAAATAGACCACAATAGTCCTCAGGAAAAATGGAGGAATTGAGGCAGCCACTTGCATTGTAGGATTTAATTAAGTCCTAGGCACTTCATGGTGTACAGACAGCAGTTACATGGTGTGTGACACATCTTATAAATGGCAAGTAGCTTGCTTCCAAAAACAAATTGAAGATAATGAATGCATAATTGAGAAAGGCATATCATGAGATTGTGCCCCAATATCTTTACCAAGTCCTTCATACACTATATTCAGTGGCATACTGTGTAGCACAGGTTTGTAGAGTTACATGGATTGTGAATGAAATGATCGCCAGTAACTTTGTACATGATACTTTCTTTAGTGAATATTGCACAGTGTGAGCTACAAGAGAGCAATCCAGATGTTTCCATCTGTTTTTAAAGCTGGTGAAAGCTGCAGACCAGGGACTGTCTAGGCAGATTACATACATCCGTTTTCATTGGCCAAGCCATATTCAGGTGACGGATTCTACAGATCCCTCCAGTCAGCATTTTACAGAATATATCAGGATGCTACCATTTATCTGGAGCTCATCAATGCATTTCGAGTCCAGTCCAGGAGGACAGAAGTCACCAAGTGGGGTCCCATTGATGGCAAGCCTCAACTTGCCAGCTTCAGGAAGGACTAGAATCTGAATTTAGATTAAAAAAAGAGAGAAATCAGAACACTAGGTTAACTGTTTTAGAAGTATCCAATATCAATAACTTAAAAAAAAATGTTATCTAACAATACATAGGTATCACCACCGCCACTTCCTGAATTCATGCTGTGGTCACGGCCTGCACTAACAGAATCTACACGAAATAAGATACTCTTCAAGCATAGTAGCTTTATATCATCCTTGTTGCACCCAAATTATTTATTACGGATCAAGAAAACAGGATGGGTAGATCTATTAAAATGTTACAACTGTAGGGTCTTATGAACATAACAGAGGGCTTATACTCTTGAATTCCATATGAATCCAACAGGGAAAAATTGTGGAAAGGACCACTGCGTACTATACATATGGAGATATTCTCTCCTGGAAGCTACATATAAGAAAATGCAAGAGCAATCCATCAAGAAACTCCTAAAACCCATACAGTAGCCGTTTATGCATTGTCAGGCCAACGATAGTCCTTAGTCATGCTAAGACTAAGGGCTATCATTAGTTTGACACACACGAACCAATGTTGTATGGGTTCCTGTAAGGGTTTCAGGAGTTTCTTCAAGACTTGGATTTTACCAGATACTAGATTCCTTTAGCATTTCTTTTTGTGCTCCTGCTTCTAGCAGTTCCATGTTCCCAGTTTAAAAGGCGAGCTGGACTTATTCTCTTTAAAAGTTGCATATGCTCCATTTAAAAAAATGGCATCTAATGGTACCTGCTACATTTCTTTATGTCAGGTTTTAGCAACTGCATGCTCCCCTATAGAATCAAAGTCAAGGTTCAAGAAGACGTCATATCATACATCTCAATGGCTGTCCTATTAATGCTCCTCTGTACATAGCAGGGTCATGTAAATGGGCTTTGTTCCATGTATACTAGATAATTATTATTATCGCTTCTCAGAGAACCTCTGCTACCTGAGGAGTGTACGAAAATTTCCCCCCAATGATTTCTATGAAATATCTATCAGAATCTATGAAGTACTGGATTACAGGGAATGATTTTTCAAAAACAACAAATAGGCTTTTACACCCAATTCACCACATTTTTCATGGTTTAATACTTCCTTAAAAGACTAAAAGGGGCATTCTGGGATAGGCCATCAGTTGATGGACAGGGCTCCATCAGCTGATCGTCTGGCCTGCTGTCCAGTGCAGCAGGCTGGACATCATCATCAGTGGACAGGGAAGGAGTGGGAGTGTCACTTTGCTATTCTACATCCAGCCCAGGACAGGAAGTCAGTAACAGGAAGTGAAATAGCAGTGCTGGGCTCCCATCAATTAAATTGTGAACAAAGCCACTTTTCCAACTTCTCCCCTGTCTGCTGACGACAGCAGGCTGAATGATCTGCTGATGGACAGGGGTCCCAAGTGGTGGGTTCTATAGGATAGGTTATCAGTTAAAAAGAGCCCTGAATACCCCTTTAACAGTAATGTATATATTTTTTTATAAATCTTAAAAGATGAGGGGCAATAGGTACTGGCAGGGAGTGACTTGTAGTTCCCATGACCCAATATATTGTCTAAGGCCTTATTCACATAAGCGGTTTTATGCAGCCAACTGAGGCACGCTAAAAAATCGTGATCATCTGAAGCATTGTATTCCAATGTATTCATTCAGATGACCGATTTTAGGCCACATAAAAACATTGTGCTGGGAATAATAGGACTTCAGCTACCTATTTTATACGCAGACAGAAAAGATAGGTCTTGCCCTATCTTTTGGCCTAGATACACTGGAGGCTTCCATAGGCTTCTATGTGAGCTGAAGTAAAAAAAAAAAAGAGGGGGAGGGAGTTTAGCAGCATCCAACACTGTGAAAAGATTACAGCTGGCTCTAATTAACCCTTACAAGTCATTTCGAGGAGTTATGCCAATGGAGGAATTTGCGGTCTGTGGCATATATATTTTCACTAATACTTCGCAGCCGCCCGTGGTAATGGACAAGAATATGTTAATTTTGAATGGGACTTGATCGCAACTTTTCTCTTTTCACACGTTTTCCAGCTGCAATGCAGCTAGTTTGAAAACGCATCACTCGTATGAAGGAGGCCTAAAGAATACATTATTAAGAGCTGTGCAACAATAAACAAAGAGCTCATATACTAAAGACTGTTGGAAAACAGACACATGCTGTACCCCACTTCTCACCTGTTGTACACGCAGCACTGTGCAAAACTTTTTTGGCAACCGTGGAAAAAGTGCTGCAACGTAAGAATGGCTTCAAAAACGAAGTGTTAATAGTTATTTTTTGTCAATTAACAAAATGCAAAGTTAATGAACTAAAGAGAAATGTAAATCAAATCAATATTCAGTGTGACCACACTTTGCCTTCAAAACAGCATCAAATCTTCTAGGCACACTTGTATGAAGTTAGGGATTTTGTAAGATTATAGGCAGGTGTATGATTAATTATACCAAACAGGTGATAATGATCAGTTTCATATGTAGATTGAAACAGTCATTAAAGGGGTTCCGTGAGAAAAATTAAAAAATTAAAATTAATGGCTAGGCAGAAAATAAAATAAAAGACTGCATACGCTGCTGACCGATTCCCACTGCCAGAAGTCTGGCGATTGCTACAGCCTGAGGCCACACGGTCACTGTCACGAGCTCCTGGTATAACGGCACCTAGGATGTGAGCACTGATGCCAGGATGGTGACGCTGCAGCCTCTGATTGGTCGCAGGAGTCACCTGACTTTCGGCAGCTGTCTGCAGTGAAGAGTGGGTACCGGGCAGTGGGAGCCAGTTAGCTGAGTCTCAAGGTGCTGAAGGACCTGCCGAGCTGTTAATTCTTTTCCTTTTTCTCACACAACCCCTTTAACTGAAACAGCCATGTAGGAGTCTTAAAACTGGGTGAGGAACAGGCAAGCTCTGCTACAAAGGTGATGTTGTGAAAGACAGTTTCATGTCCCAGGTCACACACCAGGGCAAGACTGAGCACAAGAACAAGACACAAGGTAGTAATTCTGCATCAGTAAGGTCTCTCCCAGGAAATGTTCTGTTCGAGTTCTTTTAAAGAAGCACAAAGGGGGGGCGTGGCCTGGATGGAGAGCTGGCTGGTCGCACCCTAACTTAGCTCCCGTCCAAACCTGTCTAGCGACTGCAAACCCGGACACTTTTTCAGCCCAAAACTTTCAAAATCTCTCCTGAGGACGTCGGGCATCGGAAAACATGCCGAAGAGATCAAAAAAGCTGTCACCAAAGAAGCTGACTGACTTCTACGCCACGAGAGGCCGGGAAGAAGACCCCCAAGATGGCGTCGTCAGACTCCCGCGCTCGGCAACACACAAGAACTGCTCTTCCCCCAGGCCGGCGCTGCTAGAGGAGAACAGCGGAGGCGAAATCTCGCCCGCTATCCCAGCTGTCAGAAGGAAGCCTTCCGCTGCTGTACCAAACACGGTCCCTCCGGGATTTAACAAAGAAGGGTCCCCGCCGGACCGCTCAACCAGCGAACCGCGGCACCTGCTTCCCGGCGTGTCCCATCGCTTGCCGGAGGATTCCCCTGCCGCTGACGGCGCGATCCGCCTGGGAGCGCGACTCGGAGCGTCTGCCGCTGCTTCAGAAGTGGCCGCGGAGACGCTGAAGGCTCGTCGGGACGGAGCGGGGGCTGTGAGTGACAGCGGTGCTCGCTGCGCTTCTCCCTACCTGTCTGAGGCGCCAACACGCTCATCTCCTACACGGCTTCCCGGTCCTGCCGGTGGGAATCAGGACCGCTTCCAGAGCATGCAGGTGGGTGAACGGGGTCCCCCGGGGCTAGCTCCAAATGAGAGCAATCTTCGTAGAGCGGCAGCAGCCACAATCTTAAAGGGACAGGCCCCCTCGCCCCACACAGCCCACTCTCCCAACGGAGCTCCAAGCTGCAAGCTACTGCAGACTGCTCTCCTGGGAGACCTCCAGGATTCCTCACCAACCAACCCAAATAGAGGGGAGGAAGAGCCCCTACACAGTACAAACTCTGTCCCTCACCATAATGCTGGGAATGCCACCAACCTGCAGTCACTCCAGGGGAGCTGTGGAGATGGGACAGCTAGCCCCCCGGATACAAGCTCTTCCCCCCCTCCCCCCCTACACAAAGCTCTACGCTATGTAACACCAATGGGGCGGTCCTGGGCCTCCTGAGCTGGTCCCATACAGACTCCCCTGACCCCTCTCTGGCGGCCGCGGGGCCTATAAACAACAAAAGAGCCCTACAGAAGCTCTCACCAATTGCAGAAGTGTTACATAACAATAAATCAAACGACGCCAGTCCGCAAAAGCAACGCTTACGCTACTCTAACGATTCAGAGCCTGTCTCTGCGGTGTCACTAGAAGACATTCCGGCTCACAACTATGCAGCTTCAGAAAGATTCATGAAAGAAGCAATGCTAGCTCTGCAGTCCTCTATGAAAAGAGACATTGCTATAAGCCTTGCAGGCATAAATGCGTTGGTTGAGGAGCTGGGATCTCGTGTGGATCATACAGAGCGTAAAATGGGCGACTTCGCCTCGGCCCATAACACTCTGGTGGACTCACATAACACTCTGGAAGAAGAGGTGGAATCCTTACGCAACAAACTAGCAGATATTGAAGATAGAAATCGCCGGAATAATATCAAATTCAGAGGTATTCCAGAATCGACTCCCCCCTCCGAGCTCATTTCCTTTCTTCAAAGCTTAATCCGAGCGGTCATCCCACAGTGCTCCCCAGTTGACCTCACTATTGACAGGGCCCATAGACTTTCTAGAGCCCAATCTATCCCGTCCTCTCTTCCCCGAGACACGATTGCTCGGATACACTTTTTTCATATTAAAGAACAACTCATGAAAGCTTCAAGGCAACTAACCAAGCTTCCAGCTCCTTTCCAGGACATTTCACTGTATGCAGACCTCTCTCAAACTACACTACTAGCAAGGAAGAAACTCAACCCCATAACCTCAGCCTTAAGAAATCACAATATAAGATATAAATGGGGCTTTCCAACCAAGATCATTATTGTAAAAAATGGGAAAACCCATGTTATTTCTACCCTGGATAAAGGCATGGATCTTCTGAAAGAGTGGAACATTCCTTGCTCACCACGGCCGAACCAAGGCCATTCCAAGAACAACAACTGCTCTCCCAGGATTGTGCAGGAGTGGAGAGATGCAACCTAGAAGCCTCAACCTGCTGAATACTAGACCCCGAGTACAGGTTTTGCCACATTTACTGCAGATATTCCCCGAGTCTGCGCAGTTTCAACCTACTGCACGTTTATGCTTTTGTTTTTATTTACAAATGTTTTAATGTTTCTTATTCCCTATAAGGTACTTAAATTTTACTGTCTTGTGTATTGTAGTCCACTGACAAAAATGAATACACCCCGCTGTTCTCGAGATACGCGATGCTGGGTTATGGCTCCCTCGATGCAGACCCCTGATAATTTAAATGGCGTTAAAAATTTTGTCTCTTAACGCAAGGGGTTTGAACAGCCCCTTCAAAAGATCCCTCTTGTGGAAGGAAATTAAAAAAATCAAAAGCAGAGGTGGTCTGCATCCAGGAAACCCATTTTCAAAAATCTGACCCCAATAGATTAAACAACAGGGACTTTCCCCACATTTTCTATGCTAACGGACCCCCAAAAAAAGCAGGAGTCCTCGTGGCAATTAAAAAAAACCGTTGCATTTCAGCTTGTCCAGGAGATTCCAGATGAGAGAGGTAGATTTGTCGCCTTGGTGTGCAAGATTAACAACGCGACATTTACTATAGTGAGCGTGTACGCGCCCAACACCGCACAGGTGGCTTTCTTGAATTCTGTCCTTAAACGGATCTCTCGAATAGCGAAAGGCAAACTTGTGTTGTGTGGTGATTTCAACATCATCCATACCCCAGACTTAGATTCCACGTCAAAAAGCGACAGGTCTCCCGCTTATCTCTCACAGTGGCTCCGCAAGGAGGACCTGTATGATGTATGGCGATGCAAACATGCGTCTGAGAGGGACTTCACGTTCTTCTCTCACAGACATAACACCTACTCCCGCATCGACATGTTCTTAACAACCAAATGGCTTTTGCCTTTGGGTGAAAGGTGCGAGATAGGAGTTATTTCCTGGTCTGACCATGCCCCAATTACCATGACTCTTCGTTTGTCCCCCCCAACCAAAAATACTTTCATTTGGAGAAATAACATTCACGTAATGTCTCTAAAAGACAACATCTCAACAACTGAAAAAATGCTTTCTGAATTTTTTGCCTTAAACGCCCAGCCAGACACCAACCCAGCCACTCTATGGAATACACACAAGGCATATATAAGAGGCCTTCTCATTCAGCAAACGGCCCATTATAATAAACAGCGTAACGCTACGACAAACGACCTACTAGATAAGGTATCGAGTCTAGCCGAAATCCACAAATCGGACCCTTCCTTAACAAATTTACTCTCACTAAAAAAAACAAGATCAGAATTACAAGCCCATCTTGCAATAAACTACGAGAAGCACATAAAGAGACTCAAAATGCAACATTACTACATGCACAACAAGGCAAGCAAATTAATGGCCAATAAGGTCAAAGCAATGAATGCAAACGCAAGAATCCCCTTCCTAATTTCCCAGACAACTAAAAGCAAAGTCTATAGCCCACAGGAAATTGCCGACGAGTTTAGCAACTATTACAAAACGCTATACAACCTAAACAAAGACAACGACGTCCCCCAGCCCAATGAGGAGACAATCAACTCATTTCTTTCTACACTCTCTCTTCCATCCCTCTCACAAAACCAAACTCAACAACTAAATCTCCCTATTACAACACAGGAAATTGACCAAACTATTTGCTCCCTTAAAAAGGGCAAATCTCCAGGGCCGGACGGCTATTCCAATGAATATCTTAAAATATTTAAACCGACCCTACTCCCATATATACGCAATTTCTTTAACAACATAATGATATCAGGTTTAATCCCCCCAGAGAATTTAAGGGCAACAATAGTTACTATTCCCAAGGAAGGGAAACCCCCTGAGAACCCGAGCAACTTCCGCCCCATCTCTCTCCTCAACACAGATATTAAACTATATGCAAAAATCCTCGCTAATAGGCTTCTTCCCATTCTACCCCAACTTATCAAAAATGACCAAGTAGGATTTACGAGGGGACGCCAGGCTCCAGATGGAACAAGACGACTGATTGACCTGATCGCCAGAATTGGCCAAACGCGAATGCCTTCTCTGCTCCTTGCTCTGGATGCGGAGAAGGCATTCGACAGGGTGCACTGGGGTTTTATGCGCCGCACGCTAGAGAAATTTGGCCTCTCAGGGCCGATTTTGTCGGCCGTGTTGGCTCTCTATTCCGCTCCCTCAGCCTCCGTACTATCGAATGGGGTCCTATCTGAGCCATTTCAGATAACAAATGGCACACGTCAAGGGTGCCCTCTTTCCCCCCTGGTTTTCTCAATGCTGATGGAACCTTTGGCGGAGGCAATTCGGATAAACCCACAAATAGAAGGCATCCCCATAGGAACAAGTTCTCATAAAATTAACCTTTTTGCCGACGATGTGATCCTAAGGGCTCATGTCCACGGGCAAAATGTGATTTAAAATCCGCAGCGGATCTCCCGCGCGCGGATCCGCACCCCATAGGGATGCATTGACCACCCGCGGGTAGATAAATACCCGCGGATCGTCAATAAAAGGCATTTTAAAAAAAATGGAGCATGAAAAAATCTGGACCATGCTCCATTTTCATGCGGGTCTCCCGCGGGGACGGCTCCCGCGGGCTTCCATTGAAGCCTATGGAAGCCGTCCGGATCCGCGGGAGACCTAAAATAGGAATTAAAAGCATTTACTCACCCGCAGCGGACCGCGAAGCTCTGCTCTTCCTCACGGCCGCATCTCCCTTGCTTCGGCTCGGCGGATGTGCCCGGCGCATGCGCGCGGCACGTCGACGACGTCAGGAATTCATCCGCCGGCCGAAAATGAAGATCCGGCCGTGAGGAACAGCTGACCTTCGCCGCCCGCTACGGAAAGGTAAATGCTTTTAAATTTCTATTTTCAGCGCTCATGTCCGCGGGGCAGGAGGGACCCGCTGCAGATTCTCCATGTAGAATCTGCAGCGGATCTGATTTTCCCCGTGGACATGAGGCCTAACCGTGACAAACCCAAAAACCTCACTCCCCCGGGTCATGTCCACCCTGCAATTATTTGGCTCTGTTTCCCTCTACAAGGTGAACCCCACCAAATCACAGATGATGGGCATCAACCTAACCAAGCGAGAAGAAAACTTCCTAAAATCTTCCTTCCCATTTCAGTGGTGCCCTAACTCTCTCCCCTACTTGGGAATCGCCCTAACCCCTTTAACTGACGACCTACCAACAGCAAACTTCCCTTCTTTGAAGACCTCAATCCAAAAAGAATTAGATCGCCTCTCCGCATTTGAGCCTAGCTGGATGGGCAGAGTGATTCTGTATAAAATGATAATACTTCCTCGAATTCTATACTACTTTAGGACTATTGTGGTGCCCATCCCGGACTCCATACTCGCCCTATTTCACCAGCAAATGTGCAAATTCATATGGAGGGGGGCAAGACCCAGAGTGGCATTCTCTATCCTAAACAGGCCTCTGAAATTCGGAGGACTGGGTATTCCCAACCTCCGTGATTACCATAAAACCTTTTTGATCGACCAGACCAGACATTGGTGTAATTTGGAGACAGACAAAAAATGGGCGACGATTGAATCAACCACAACAGGAGCTCCCAACTGGAAGGCCTTTCTCCTGGCCAACTCAATGCAACCACAAAGCGACCCTCAACTCCTGCCACCAGTGAAGGCCTCCTTACACGCATGGCATTCAATAAGCGATGTTAGAAACTCAGAACTAGGCTCAACAAAAATTTCTCTCCCACTTTGCACTTTACGCCACCTGGTCCCTGATCTCTCCTTGCACAACTGGCCACATAGAGCTTCCATGACTATTTCAGACCTCTTCCAGGGTAATAACTTACTTGACTTTCGACAGATACAGGAAAAATTTGCAGTTCCTCCCTCAGAACGGTACACATACCTCCGTATCTGCAACTATTTAAAAGCTCATAAAACTACCTCCATAACTCTCCCTGACCCTCTCAACGACCTGCTCAACGCTAAAATACCAACACATAAAAAACTAACTAAAACTATCTACACTTGTCTCACAGGCACCCAATTTTTTAAGAAAACAGTTAATTTCCTCAACTGGGAAAAAGATTTAAACAAGAAATTCTCTCAAAATGAGTGGTGCGACGCCCTCAAATGGGCCCACAAATCTTCCGCTTGTGCCTCTCACTGGGAACAATATCAAAAGCTTATAACCAGATGGTACTGCACTCCACTAAGATTGGCACAGATGAGAAAGGACATATCACCTCTTTGCTGGAGAGGATGTGGAGGAAACGGGTCGCTACTCCACATATTCTGGTCCTGCCCCCGTATACGCCAATACTGGGTTGGAGTGTCACAATTCATCTCCAACCTCCTACACATACCAAACAAACTAGAACCTGAACTTGCCTTGCTTTTAGTAGGCATGGGTAACATGCATAGAAACCACAGAGTAATAATTGCTCACATACTACATTCATGGCGGGGTCTTATAGCGAAAAACTGGAGATCCAAACATATCCCATCTATCGAAGAAATGCAAGAAACGGTGTCACTAAACTGTGTAAACGAGAGAATGATAGCCTATCAGAGAGATACTCTACCCCAGTTTCGCAAAAATTGGTTTTTATGGACGCAAGCAGTGAAAATGCCTGTGGGTTATGACTAGTCCGGTACCCTCCCTTCCCACCCCCCCCCCCCCTCCCCACCAAAGACATTCTACATAGCAAACATACCAAAGGGTTGGGGGTGTTGGGAACCGTCTTATCCCCTCCTAGAGATCCTACATTTCCGCTGAGTCGGCGAGAACAGGGATTTCACAAGAACAGCAAGTATACTCACAGTGCTAGAGATCTAAAGTACCTTAAAGTTAAGATTAAGTTTACTCCCTATTTTCCCCTCCTCCTCCCCTGCTGTTTCCCCGCAACTCTCCCTCTTCCCCCCTCAGGAATAAAGCCGTATTATGCTACATTGTAAAATGTTGATGGTGAATTTAACACTTAATTCTTGTTTTGCTGTATGAATCAAATGCCAATAAAAATTCCTTGATTTAAAAGAAGCACAAAGAAACGGGCAACGTTGAGTACTGTAGACACAGTGGTCGGCCAAGATAACTTAGTGCAGCAGATGAAAGACCCATCACGCGTACTTCCCTATGAAATTGGAAAGATGTCCAACAGCGCCATCAGCTCAATACTGGCAGAAACTAGTGGGACCCATGCGCACCCACCTACTGTTTAGAGAAGTTTGGCCACAAGTAGTCTTCATGGAAGAATTTTGGCCAAAAAGCCACATCTTTAATGCAAAAACAATGCCAAGTGGCTAAACTATGCATGAAAACATAGGAACTGGGATGCAGAAAATGGCAGCAGATGAAGGCAAAAGGGGGGGGGGGGGGGGGGGGGGGGTCACACCAAAATATTGATATGACCTCGATTTCTTTTTAGTTCATTCACTTTGCATACTGTTAATGGCAAACAAAAAAAAACCCCCTAAACATGCTATTTTTAAATATAAATAAAATAAATCTTGTTATTTGTATAGCACCAACTTATTCCGCAATGCTTTCAGGTAATTTTTATTTATTACCCCCCACCAAGCTGGGTACTCATTTTACCGACCTCGGAAGGATGGAATGCTGAGTCAACCTTGAGCTGGCTACCTGAACCTTGCGGGGTTTGAACTTGCAACCTTCAGGTCATGAGCGAACATTCTTACTTTGCAGCATTTTTTCCACACTTGCCTAAACTTTTGCACAGCATTGCATGTACAACAGGTGAGAAGTGTTGTGCAGCGTGTCTGTTTTCCAACAGTCTTTAGTATATGAGCTCCTTATTATAAGCTGTGCAACAATAAAACAATGTGCCAGGCATTATGCCACTTAGTGTTTTATAGCAACAGAACCCGTCCCAATACTGATATATCAGATCATGCTGCCTACTGTAAGCATCACAGAGATCTTACCTCAAAATATCTCTCTGCATGAAACACAAAGAAAGGAGTCTTGATTTTTTGTGCCTCTCCCCATGACTGTCCCATGGAGTAGTTGTAATACAAAGATTCATCCTTGAAGTTTGCAGTCAGCTTAAAAGGGATGAGGTTTTTAGATTTCAACAAGAGAGATATCCTATAACAAAATACAACATGTCAGATACTGGTGGAAAACTCCAGGTCTTCCAATACATAGATAGTAAAAAAAAAAGCCTTGTTTATCCTATATCCCAATATTCCTTCCTAGTACCATACTATCCATTCAAGAGTCATCCTCTCCTAATTGACCAGTAAGGCCAACCATACACAGAAGACGCTTGCTTGTGCCTATGCTGTACATGAAGTTAATAGACACTAAATCTGATACATGGTATGAAATAGCTGTATGTATTCTGACAAAGTAAACTAATCATGCTGGTCTCTATGCCCCCACTACTTGGATGCAAAAAAGTATTGTACCAAACTTAACATAACACATGCCACATTTATCTTTTTCAGAAACTTCTTTGCACTTTGGTAGATACTTTACAAAGAAATGTCGGGGAAAAAACAAAAAAACGACATTTGTAATGGCGTTCGCCAGTTTTTGGCACAAAATACTGTTCTAAAGCCATAGGTGTCATAAAAAATAACATGCAGCAGACAGCATGCGCCTCAGTGATAACATTGATGCATCTTCAGTGGAACTTTATTTAAGGCAATATTAATAAAGATGACTCTATATTATAGAAATCCATAGGACATAATGGATAAAATAATAAATCATAGTCAACTGACTCGTCCGCATTACCAGTGACCAAACCGCGAACCAAGATCATCTGACCTTCTGGCAAGCCCATGGGTAAGGGCTTAGACCACGGAGTAGTTTGCTGTAAAAAAAAAAAAAAAAAGAGAACTTCTAAGAATTATATCCTAGAACATGAAATCTATATATGATCCAGAATCTTTGAATATGTGGAGAAGAGGTCCAGATCAAAAGCCAATTTCATATGACTCCATGTATGGGCAGAAACATACATACAATGGCAGGCTGTACTTTCACTTTATAGGGTGAGTGTATATATTTAAGTACTCACCAGATCAGCATTTCCAGGTTTTAAAGGCTTGAAGAGAATGCAAGAACAGATAAAATATATTAATTTAAATGGTTGATATTATGTTTTGCCAAGATCACAAAAAGATACAGCAATTGACCCATTTTTATTATATGCAGGGACAGAGACGTAACTTGAAGCTCCTGGGCCCCAATGCAAAGTCTGTAACAGGGCCCCCAACTATTATGCTTTATTCATAGTACTGGGCTCCCTATATGGAGAAGAAAGGCCTTATAGACCCCCTAAGGCTCCTGGGCCCGGGTGCAACCACATCCCCTGCATCCTCTATAGTTATGTAAGTGTGTAGGGATGAACATAGACAGCAAAGGGTACTAAAAATATTTTAGGAACAAGCGTAGGACATCTGTGTTTACACACTTTTTGTGGCTTTTTTGAGCTTCTTTTTCAAGCATTTTTCATAGACTTTTTTACTAAGACATTATCATTCACTTTTTAAGTCCTATAGAGAAGTCTACGGGAATACACATTATAAGCAAAAAAAGACAGACACACCTACAGGAATAGCAACCATTAACATGACTGAGGCACTGTGATAAGTACAGTATACCACAATGCTGTAAATCAAGTTTTATGTAAAGTGTACCTGAGTTTTCAACACGTTTTCTAAAATATAACAAGCTCTCCTTATTCACTCATTTGCTGCTGTTTTCACCCTGTTTCATGCTTTTAAAGTTCTGATTTTCAGGTAGTCTGCTGCATTTTTCTGCTGCCCTGCTGTTTGCAATCCACTTGCAGGTAGGGTGCATGTCACAAGCCTACCATTCTACCAGTAGTTCACTGTCCTATACTTCCTTTCCTTCACTTCCAATGCTGTATTGCTCTCTCTCTCTCTGGCCCAATCATCAGAGAGGCAGAGTCTGAATGCCTGTCCCTCTGCTTTTCCCAGACAACTAGGAGTTGGGCATTCAGAGACATTCTGGCCAATGTTATAGGTGCTGTAACAGCAGGAGAGCCAAAGATTATGAAGATTACAGATACTGTGTAAACATGTGTTAGCCTGTGAGAGCTGGGCTCAGACTGTAAAGATGGCCCTCCCACAGAGCTAAGAAAACATCCTAGCAACTACAGAAGCTCTATACCTAGCAACAGGCAGTGGATTGCAGAGGAGCTTGTAAAAGAGACTTCTATTGGCAGCTACTTCAAATTTACAATGGTAAAACAAAAACATTTTTAATGAAAAATATATTACAAGATTGATGAGATACGTACAAGCTATTAGATGAGCATAAATTGTCTAAAAAGTTAGTGTCCCAGTGTCAAGACAACATTTATTACATCTGCAAGTTTTGATAAATACAGATGACCCAAACAATTCACACAGGCTAGGTGGACACTAGCATAACTGTGAGAAACTCTGGTGCAACTTGTATTGGTCAGCATAAGTTCATTAGTGCCCATGCTGCCCAATATACACAGGCACAGAACATTCACGGCTATGGGCATGTCCTATTATTTTATCCATGAAATGGACAGAAATAGGACAGGGTATGAGTTTTTTGTGTCCATGTGTATAGCCTCATAAGTTAAAATGGGTCCATGTGCGGTCTATGGAATTCCATACATAACATGTGGCCTGGAAACACGCTACCGTGCGCCTAGCCCAAGAATAATGGAAACCACCCCAAAAACTATATTGCATTATACATTTCACAATTGCTATGCAGCTAACACCCGAAAAACAAACAAAAGAAAACCTTACAATGGAATGGCAGCAAGAATGCAGCAGAAAGCAAATCTTAACTATTTTCCTCAGCTTTTTAGAAAGTGACTACAAAGTTGGAACTAGATTTCAAACTATGAAAGCTGGGATCATCATATTATCACACTGAGGCTCCACCTAGTGTAGAAACCAAAAACTGCCATTGTAATACAAATGCAGTATTTGTTGCAGAGTTGTATACATTACCTGGCACAGCGGGTATTCTGTCATTGAATTGTGATAAGGCTATTGTAATGAAAAAAAGAGTTGTTATAGCTTTTCATATATAAAGATGTCATTTCCTAATACACTCTTTGTAAGAAAAAAAAAAGAATCCAACACCTAGAAGGAGTTGTCGCTTTTGCTGCAAAAATCAGCATTCAGTTACATCTCTGGCAGATATCCAAAGGATTAGTTGTGATGTGATTAGTTGAACGGTTTTTCCACATGAGGCCCCAAAACTGGTTCCACTGTTGCCCATAAAAAGGCTCTCGGACGCCTCTACAATGGAATCAAATAGGTTTTGCCCAGTTAAAGTTTGAGAGGGGCGCATGATTTGAATGCGAGAAGCTGGATGGTCGTATTGATGAATTGCCGCCACCTGGGCCATTTTGGCCTGACTGTTAGGTGTTGAGACCAGTGGATGCATGAGGACACACAAGGCGACTGGGCTCAGGACGCTGTCAACAGTCCACCAGTAGAAAGGGACGTCTAATAGTAGCTCCAACTGTTTCATTGTCCGCAGTCCACAGACAATCTGTGCCATTGTTACAGACCCCTGTGTCTGTCGGAACTAGAGATGAGCGAGCATACTCGTCCGAGCTTGATACTCGTTCGAGTATTAGGGTGTTCGAGATGCTCGTTACTCGTAACGAGTACCACGCGGTGTTCGAGTTACTTTCACTTTCTTCCCTAAGAAATTTGCGCGCTTTTCTGGCCAATAGAAAGACAGGGAAGGCATTACAACTTCCCCCTGCAATGTTCAAGTCCTATACCACCCCCCTGCAGTGAGTGGCTGGCGAGATTAGGTGTCACCCGAGTATTGAAATCTGCCCCTCCCGCGGCTCGCCACAGATGCATTCTGACATTAGTTCAGGGAAAGTGGTATTGTGTTGGAGCTGCTATAGGGAGAGTATTTTAGGTTTCAAGAACCCCAACGGTCCTTCTTAAGGCCATAAATCTTCTCTATATGCGCTTAATGGGGCCGGCGGCAGCAGCGCCGACCCCATTGAGAACATATAGAAGACAAATCCTTCTTCTCTGCCACAGCTGTAACAGCTGTGGCAGAGAAGAACGATGTTTGCCCATTGAATTCAATGGAGCCAGCAATACAGCAGGTTCCACTGAAAGCAATGGGCTGCCGGCGTGCGCGGGGATGAATTGTCGGGAAGGGGTTAAATATGTAAGCCTTTCCCTGCAAGTCATCCAGAAATGTGTTACAATAAAAATATATACCGGCGTATAAGGCAACGGGGCGTATAAGATAACCCCCCAACTGTCACCTTATACGCCGGCAATACAGTGGAGCAAAGAATAAAAATCATTACTCACTTCTTCTGACGTTCTGCGGCGCTCCTGCAGGCTGTCGCTCCCTCCTGGTTCCCGGCAGAGCATTGATTTCTCTACGAAGAGCTTTAAATCCCCGCCTCCAGAAACACACGTGCCTTCAGCCAATCACAGCCAATGACAATGATGTCATTGAATGGCTGTGATTGGCTGTGTTTCTGGAGGCGGGGATTTCAAGCCCTGCGTCCAGAAAGCAATACTCTGCCGTGGACCAGGAGGGAGCAACAGCCTGCAGGAGCGCCGCAGAACGTCAGAAGAAGTAAGTAATGATTTTTATTCTTTGCTCCACTGTATTGCCGGCGTATAAGGTGACAGTTGGGGGGGTCGTCTTATACGCCCCGTCGCCTTATACGCCGGTATATATTTTTATTGTAACACATTTCTGGATGAATTGCAGGGAACGGCTTATATATTTAACCCCTTCCCGACAATTCATCCTGCGATCGCCGGCAGCCCATTGCTTTCAGTGGAACCTGCTGTATTGCCGGCTCCATTGAATTCAATGGGCAAACATCGTTCTTCTCTGCCACAGCTGTTACAGCTATGGCAGAGGAGAACGATCTTTACGCTGACAGTGCGGGGGGGGGGGGGGCACTCTTGCCGCTATTGTGGCTTAATAGTGGGACCTGGGAACTTGAGATGCAGCCCACCATGTAGCCCCTCGCCTGCCCTATCCGTTGCTGTGTCGTTCCCATCACTTTCTTGAATTGCCCAGATTTTCACAAACGAAAACCTTAGCGAGCATCGGCGATATACAAAAATGCTCGGGTCGCCCATTGACTTCAATGGAGTTCGTTACTCGAAACGAACCCTCGAGCATTGCGAAAATTTCGTCCCGAGTAACGAGCACCCGAGCATTTTGGTGCTCGCTCATCTCTAGTCGGAACCATTTCCAGGCACTTGGCTGAAAAACATTTGGTCTTACAGCGCCCATTACATGTACATCTTTTGAGCAATAATCGTTGGGTGTAAATGTGCCCATCTTTGAGTATTATGCCGAACTACGGTTTTTAGTTTTGCTTGAAGACCATCATTCCGCAGAACAGCTGATAAGTAGGACCGCACGCTGTGTTCTGCCTGTGGAGAGCTGATTACAGCCGATTGCATTGTATCAGCTGTTCTCAGCTGTCATCCCTGCTGGCAGATCAAAAGGAATGTAATTAAGGAACAGCCAGTGGTCTGTACCCTGACTACAGCTCCTGGCGGCTCACACACTACTAATTGGTACTAATAGGCATTAGTACCAAGTAGTAGTTTATGCAAAATGATTGCTCAAAAGCCATCTTTTGAGTGATCACCTTTGCAGTGTAAATGCACCTTTTGCTTATATCAATGTTGCAATCAGATATGAGCGAGCGTACTTGCTAAGGCAAACTACTCGAGCAAGTAGTGCCTTATGCGAATACCTGCCCGCTCGTCTCTGAAGATTCGGGTGCTGGCGGGGATCTCTCTCTCTCACTCCCCCCCTGCTCTCCCCTGCTCACTCCTTCAACTCACCGCTCTCCCCCGCTGGCAGCTGAATCTTTAGAGATGAGCAGGCAGGTACTCGCATAAGGCACTACTCGCTCGAGTAGTTTACCTTAGCGAGTACGCTCGCTCATCTCTAGTTACAATCACACAGAAAAAGTTTTATTCCATTCTGACAACTCCTTTTACGTGTGGGGTGGGGCTGGGGTTGATTTTCTTTGACAAGGAGTGTATTAAATATAAGTGAATATGACAACAACAATACGGGTGAAAGCATTGTAGAAATACAAAGCACAAAATAAAGTAAAAGAAATGAAAAAGGCAAGGGAAAAAATAAAGAGGAAATGCTTCAAAATTCCAACTTGCATTACTGCTCAGGAAGGAGATCTCTTTAACAGTGACATCTCCATAAATCCCTAATGTGTCCACATCAGGAAGTGGAAGACGATAAGAAAAGTCCAGGAAATGCTGACCACCAACGCTGACCTATATGGAAGAAGAAAATGCGGCTTGGTTTATTTTATATTATTTGTCCCTCAACACCCACCTATATATGCCTCCTGCATACGGCCCGGTCGGATCCCGCTGTGAGAATTCTCGCAGCGGGATGTGAGCCATGCCCCTGCAGTAATTCAGCGTTCACCTCCTCCCGATGTTTCGCTCTGCTCTGCACTGGCTGTCGCACAGCCGCACATGCGCAGACCAGAGCAGACGCATCACCAGTGATGTTTCTGTGCGGGCCTCTGCGAAGCTTGCACAGAAATAGGACATACCACGATTTGTTTACTGCGCGAGTTTTCACGCGGTCAAATTGCAGTCGTCTGCATAGGATTGTATTATCTAATGCAATCCTATGGCAGAGTGCACGGGCGGAAGTTCCGCCCGTGTGCATTTGGCCATATACACATCTCTACTAACAAGATACAGTACAAGGGATAGAGAGGGCCCAGCAGTGCATATGGTCACTTGTAGACAAACAGCAGCAGATTAGCCCTCAGAGTCTAAATTTACTAAGTAGATGTGATCATACTCGCCAGACCCCAACCCTTTGTTGATCCTCTCAATGCATTTGATGCAAGATTACCTGTGTCCCTCCCCCACCTAACCACCTTTGATGTTTCCAGATTATCCAAAAACAGAGGATGAGATATACACCACATTGTATCTGATCCATATACAGTA
This sequence comes from Eleutherodactylus coqui, assembly GCF_035609145.1. NCBI lineage: Eukaryota > Metazoa > Chordata > Amphibia > Anura > Eleutherodactylidae > Eleutherodactylus > Eleutherodactylus coqui. Next base: position 84,131,133 of record NC_089847.1, read on the forward strand.
TAATATGCAAATAAATATATTTCATTTGTGAGCCTTAATTAACATTAATGTCACTTGGAGTTATCCAAGACACTCCACATCTCTCCCCAACTATGGCACCACTAATATTGGGACTGTTTCCTCAGCATCCCCCAGATCTACTGTACATATACCCAAGCCATGTTCACTGAAAACAATAGCACCAATTTAAACAGATTTGAAGAAAGTAGAACAAAAAAGTGGAAAATTCATATAAATCTATATTTTTTCCCACTTTTTTTTGGTCATCCAGTACGAAATACATTTTTTCTTTTCTGGAATGCTAAAACTTTAGTGGATCAGGTCCCATATGCCTCTTACCTTTACTTTATCAGAGAGAAACAGGAAAAGGAGCACAAAAGACTCCCCTTTTCGAAGTGGGAAACTTGAGAACTTCTGCTCATCTAGCCACTGGTCCTTGCGCATGGTATTGCAGATTACTTGTGCATCCGAAGAAGAAAAGCGTGGGTTGAAATGAAAGGCTACATCAGAGCGAGGACGAGTGCTGCAACCGCACTGAAAGTCAATTTGGAACCTGTGAATCATGAGCAGATATTACTGAAGTGTCACAGCCATACTAAGTATATGAAACTGATCAGAAATGGTGAGGGTGTAAGTACTAAGCAAAAGGGTCCATCAATGGCTTAAGGAGATTGCAAAGGATTGGAAATCATCATCATAATTAAATTCTCCTGACAGACTAGTACAGGCATTAACCCTTTCCAATCCAATTTGTATCCTGGTTTTCCTAGGGGGCTCACTCTTTTTCTATCATTATACAACGGCGCTATATGCTGGCTAAAGCCAGTACTGCATGAGGTGACACGTTGGATAGGCTCCGACAGCAGAGAGGCTGGCAATATACAGTAAGAGAACCCCGACGGATGTCTTCCAACATCGGAGCTGTACAGCCTTAAATCATAATGTCTTCAGAGGTTAGACAGTGGATTGGAAAGGGTTAAAACTCTAGTACTTGCCACCACAATGGGCTTATATAGCAATGATGGCATTACCAATAGATGTTAGTGGAGGACATCACAAACATGTATTTACAGCTTTGGAAATGTCTTTTTAAGTATATACTCCTAATGTAGAAAATGCAGCTATAGCAGATCCTTATTAGCTAGAGTAATATGTAATGGGAGGTGTACACGGCTACAGTGTGAGCCTATAGCAGCCTATGGCCGCTGTATTACTGATCAGTGCAACACAGGATTTATAATGGCCTTATGCATAAGGTCTAAACTGAATTTTTTTGAGGTTCTATGGCATCTTTGTATCTGGTCTTTAAATAAGCATATATTGTTAATTGCATTAGAGGGAATCTCATCAGGAGTATGCTGTCCCATCTGGACTAGTGACAGAGACCATGATTGCAATGTCCAGTCACTTCCCATTTTCCCGTTTCTGTGTGGCAGCGTGAACTCAGCAGGTAGTCCACTCAGTGCTGTGCTCACGCTTAGTAGTCTGCTATATTCATCAACTGTAGTTCCCCCGTCACTGATTGGGAGTTTCCTTCCTACTACCAGTATAGGAATAAAGTGGTGTTAAAATAGTGTGGCTTTAGACATATATTTTCCTTCTAATTCTGTCAATACTTGTATTCTGTAACAGTGTGTCATTCTGATAATATCGTATTTTAAGACTACTGCTGTAGAATCAAGTGATCTTGATGGTTAATGGAATTCCCAGAAGTTGCTAATGAGCACCTGCTTGGATGCTTTGTTGGACTCACGTGGTCTATTTTTGGTAAAAATCCCAGCCATAGATAAGAATACAGCTGACAAACTGCAAGAATGGTATTTTTTCAGATAACATAATTTTAATAAGCAAGTGAAAAGACAGGTGCCTTTAGTAATATTCATATACTCCCCATTTTTTGATTTCTGCACTAACAATATACATTTCACTAATTAACCCTACATGGCGGTATGTCCCAAAAGACATATCTGAAGTTTTCACAGATTTATGTAAAATGATGATGTAGGTCTACCAAGCCATTTTGGAAAACACAGGTGTCATGTCTTTGAAAGCTCTAATTAACTATTTCTTGTCTTTTTTTGACTTCTTGACCACAAAACTAATTTAAAATTTGCAGAAATGAATCACAGGTTAAGCGCGCATTCAGACGACTGTATATCGGCTGGGTATTCACGTCAGCCGATATACGGTGTCCCTCTCTGCAGGGGGAGGAGGCTAGAAGAGCCAGAAGCAATGCACTGAGCTTCCGCCCCCTCTCCGCCCCTCTGCACTATTTGCAATGAGGAGGCGGGACAGGGGCAGGGCTAAGTTCTAGGAATTAACGCCACCCTCGTCCCGCCTCCCCACATTGCAAATAGTGCAGAGGGGTGGAGAGTTGGCGGTGAGGGGGCAGGAGCTCAGAGCACTGCTCCCGGCTCTTTCAGCCTCCTCCTCCTGCAGAGAGAGACGCTGTAAATCGGCCGGCATGAATACGCAGCCGATATACGGTCGTCTGAATAAGCCCTAAGGGAAATTCGGTACTTGTGGGTTATCTGTTACCACTTTTTTAATATGTACCATTTGACATTATCTTGCAGGTTACTGCAGTGATTACACTACCTGAATAATAATATAAATATTTATGTTTTGCAGAAATAAAAAGAGTTTAAGAAATAAAGTGTTTGTTTTTTTGTTGTAACGCTTATGTATTGGTGAAACATTTGTGAAATTAATTTAATTAGTGGTGACCAGTAACCCACAAGTACCAGAAATTCCAATGTTATGTGATCCTCACATGCACGCCGGCAATGTCACACGGGAGCTACGCAGCGGATCCGGAGGGGAGTATGGGGTCTTTGGGTGGAGGGGTGGGGGGGATGCAGTGACGGACTCCACTGTGGTATTCCGCTTGCGGAACCCGTCTCGGCCGTGGACATTAGGCCTTAGAGTGTATTCAAACGGGCGAGATTCACGCATAAGTTCCATCTGATAGCAATATGAACTAAACTGGCACGTGTTAATAAAACATTAATTTCAATGTGTTTATTCACATGGGTGATTTTTTTGCTTGCAGCGATTCTGAGAGACTGAAAGTCACTGCGTCCCCTATTTTTGGGCAATTCCTCACAGGGAATGCCTTACTATTTCCTATATGGTCTCTAAAAGAAACTGCATCACATGCTAAGCCACATACCTCATAGCATCAACGCCGACGCTTCCTTGTATAAGGATCATACGTCCATGCTGTAGACCGCCAAATATTGTACAAACATAAGGAATAACCTAGATGCATGGATAACACGAGTTACACAAATGGACAGAAAGTGTTTGATCTACAAGAAAACAGAACTTCTCTACAAACTTATTTAAAATAATAAAATGTTGAAAGGAACTCTACAAATAGAATTGGTACTGAATATCTAGAATGGTCCACAGTATCCGGAATGAGGTTCCAAACATCAGGACTGCCATGATCATTACGGCTCTAGTAAGACACAGCAGCTACTTTGGATTTTTCCTTCCACATGGCCTATATACTTCACATAACCAGAACTGTATTACAGTCCACTACACAGCACTGGACTGAGCGCGGTAATATGCAGAGAAAGTGCCAACTAGGCCTTACCTTCAATCTTCAATGGTCGGACCTCTGCTGTTCATGATGTTCTGGCATATTCCAGCAATATGCCATAACTATTATAGGTGACATATCTATTTAACTCATTAAGGACCAAGCACTGTAAATTTACAGCTCTTGGTCCCGGGCTTTAATCCCAGCCGATAGTAAAAATATGGCGGGTCATTAAAGCCTCTGCAATCAAGCAGAAGCTGTTCATGTTGTCAGCTGTTAGTCACAGCTGACAACCCGAAGGAGGAGGGAGAAGCAGTTTTTAACCACTTCTGCCTTCTCCTTTCCCGGGTACATAGCTCAATTAGCGGAGACCTGTCAGTGCTCCACCCTCCTACCCCGCGATATTCTGCCATGGGGGAGGAGGGGGGTGGAGCACTGACAGGTCTCCGAGATGAGCTTATCTAATAGATAGGTTCACCACGGAGCATCGCGGCAATCGCAACATGCTGCAATTTAAATCCTGTGAGCAGAGAATCGCTATGATTCTCCGCTCATGGACAGCGGGGCTGGGCTTTCCATAACAACCCTGTGGAAAGCTTTACAGAGTGTGATCAATGGGTGATTTATCACCAGCGGATCATTGCCCGTGGACAGGCACCCTAAGACCCCCTGTCCACGGACGAGGTGGAATATCACTAGCAATATTCCGCCGCTCAGGAGCAAGGGAGAGAACTGTCAGTTCTCTGCGGTGAGCTTGTCTGAGAATCGCGGAAAATCGCAGCATGCTGCGATTGAGTCCCGCAAGCGGAGAATCGCTATGATTTTCCGCTCGTAAACAGGGGGCTGTGCTTTCCATAGCAATGCTATGGAAAGTGTGCACTGCGTTACTCGTGGACGGATTATTGCTGCGAGTAACGCAATGCAAGATCGCCCATGGACAGGAGCCCTTACTATGCATACTGCTCTGATGCTGATACATTGTAGCAAACTATCAGGAAAGAAGATAACTTTGTACAGTCGATGCATCTAGCTCACACACGCACATATTTGCATAAACTATACAAGCATAATAAACTGTCAGTTGTCAGAAATGTTATTCTTTATTTCTGGATGAAAACAAGAATGTGCCCAATAAGTCACAGCCAAAGGGTTACATTTATTATAGGAAATGTACCAGAAAAATGCTAGAGCATCAAAAGTTACTGTATGTGGACTGTATTTATGAACCACTTGCACCATTTTAAAGAGTTCTGTTAAATACAACAAGTTTTATACCAGCTACTGCCCTAGTCTTATGTATACACCAGCTATAAAGGAGGACATTTGTGTCTACCTGCAAACAACATATATTTCTTTTCCACTTCATGTCCACAAGGCTTGTGTAGGCAAGAAACGCCAATTAAAACTAATGGCAAAGTGCAGTTCTGGCAGCATCAAACTGATTGCAATGCAATAAAAGCAGCCGCCTTGTTTGCACACAACTCTTATCCTAGTAGTAATAAATCTCAGCACCTACTGATCATTCTGCCGGAGAAAGCAGGACCTTCTGTTAGGGCGGCCATACACAGATATATCAACATGACTAATCATCCAATATATGGTAGCATTCCAGCGACAGGTCATGAGATAAGGATCAGGTCTTTACATTTCAGCTTGCGGGATAAGTCAGTGGTGTCTACTAGCTGCTTTCTTCTCGCACTACATGTAAATAGCATTTGTATTTGCATGGGCCGCCATGGACACTAGTGTGGCAGGGATATTTTATGTCAGAAGCCGAGCTAACCAGGGGATCCCCCTATGTGGCTAGCCCACCGTGAAATAGCCTGCTTTTCCCTCATCAAGGTCAATTTCAGCGACCTGGTAGGACACAGGTTCCAGCTTTTGAGAAAGAATATCAGAGAGCTTCTAAAAAAGTGGTGTGTAAAAAGCAGTATGCAGTTTTTTGCTTGTGGCCCCCAACCCGCCCCCCCCCCCCCCCCAACCCATGGAATTTGAATTACAAATAGTAAATATGGCCCTTTCATCAAGCATCAAAAGGAGTACAGACCCCTTAAACTAATCCCAGGCCACTACCCTCACTCTAAAGAAATGCAGAAACTCCTGTTAGTCCAGGCCTCAGACCAGACCCCTCTTACATGGACCTCGAACAGACCCTAAACTAGAGACAAACCTCCTAAAATCTGTGGCAGCACCTAGTAGTCAATAGCGATGGGGGATTATTTTAATAGATGCAGTTCTTGGGAGATCTGCCTGCTCTTCTATGAGATATGTCCTCCTTCCAGGAGTCTCCTGGACATTGTGGGAGACTTGTTCGGTATGCAAGAGGGATGGTAGTGATAAATTCAATGTCACTGTTGGGCAGTTTCATACGGGAGAGAAAATTGCGCGATTTTCGCCTGATGCAAGAGTCAGTAAAATAGCTGATTATGAAACCAATGATTTACAAAGGTTTCCTTCCCGTTAGCGATGTTTTCACTGATGTGATGTTGAGAGAACAAAACAAATCGCGGCTGCTCTATCTTTCTGCGATGTGCCATTTTTTATCTCCCACGTTTCCCTATGGAGCCTCCTTTTTATCGCATCACAACAAACTTGCCTTGCAATGCGATTTTAGCATTAGAAAGTCCCATTGACTTTTACGGAAAAAAATTGCGCGATTTTATCCTGGGCGGCAGCGATGCGCTGTGGGATTATTCTAAAAAAACAAAAAAAAGCAATTCCAACGCCCAAAAATTGTGGGATCCGAAGTCAGATGAATGGGACAGTTGCAGAAAGCTGCAACAAACCTGCCACATATGATGATATGCTTGGAGTAGTTTCACACAGACGATCGCCATAGATAGGGACAGGCCATGATTTTTTTTTCACGCGACATTGCTTGAGTGAAAACATTGCAAATGTGAAAGAAGCCCTTGCAAAGAATGGGTTTCATAATTCTGTATCTTCATGTGCTTTCACAACGCGGGATTGGCCTTAGGCCACTCTCACACAGGAGTTTGTAAAACGCGGTGTTATAAATGCTGCATTTTACCGCTTTTTCAAGAGTGTTCCACAGCCGTTTTAACACGCCCAAGTATTGCAACGGGTGATGAGGTGCATTAAAAACCGTCGAGATCCACTAAAATAGTTAGAAATGCCACGCTCAAACGCTCGTCTGAGAAGTCCCATTGAAATCAATGGAGGCATTCTACAGCATTTATAGCGGGAGTTTCACACACTGTAAAAAAAACACTCGTGCGAGAGTGGCCTTAGGGCTTATTCACACGGGTAGCCCATGTCCTGTCTGCAGAAAGCATTGGAAAGCGCACTGACTAGTATTCTGAATCTCTTCCTATTGAATGGGTTACTCTTAGGACTTATTCACACCGCCATAGGCGCAACTATGCTTGGCAGCACGGAGCATAGTGGCGCCTGAACGAGGGGAATCCCTTCCCCTTCGCCGGTAGTTCAAACTCCGCACCAGAGCACACAAGTTTGAAAAAAAAGATACGGGAAGACAGGCGCCGCCCGATCTATCCTGCATGTGGTTTATCTATGTGTGGGGAAGATCAGGAAAAGATAGGACCTGCCGTGAGGTACAAATCACAGCCAGGAGAAGACGTAGTGAAAACAAAACCACTGGAATCCCACAGGGATCAGCGATTCCGTTTTGTCCCGTTATACGGCTGTGATTATCATGATCGTATAAGGGGACAAGACTACGCCCGTCTGAATATGCCCTTCCCCATGAAGCCAGATCAGAATGGTGCATGCTGGGATATTTTTTACATACACCAACAGTCCATACGAAAAACGCATATGTGATAGCCTAAATACGGATCCATGTGAGGTCCATTGGACACACAAATGGCCCAAGGGTGTGAATCCTACCTGTCTGAAGAACTACAAGACTGGTAATAGTGCAAGGAAGTGTGCTTTGTAAACACCAATCTAAATCTATATGTCATTCATATGAAATCCATGCGGTTCATATGCAAATTCGGACGCGAGTTTTCTACACGCTGCATTTCCTTATGTCATCTGCACTAAAATCTGGAACAATAATTTCTTTGATGATTTAGTTTTTTTTCCTTTCAAGTCAACGGATGAGAAACAATGACAACTGGAAGACGAAGGTTGTTAGAAGTTACCCAACTTGAACTTCCTCAAAGTCAGAAAAAAAATCTTGTTCACTTGAGTGGAAAACGTAAAAATGCTACAATATGTGAATGTAACCTAATTACTCCAATTACTTTTGCAGCTGTGAAGCGGGTGAAAGGTTGCCGGCTACTGCATGCTGGGAGGATCCCAACCAAACTCCAGGCTATACACTATGGAAAGTTCAACATCACTGGTTGCGCAATGACATAAAGGGAAACGGTCACTATGTCTTTGCAGCCCTCACTGACAGCACCATAAGGTAATGATTACAGCAATAGGTCTGCTGTATTTATCTGTGCAGTAGTTTTGGAGAAACTTTTATTTGCACCCAAAGGCTGCAGCAAGCCACACCTACCCTGCTCTCCAGCCAATGATTGGCAGCTCTCTATGCACAATAATAGGCAGCCAGTAGTCAATCAGTGGCTAGGGCAAGCTGGGTGTAGCTAGCTGGCAGCTCATGAGTATCCAGGACTTTAAGTAGTCCTCTACACATGTGCGTTCACTGATAAATCTAAAGTTTCTCCCAAACTACTGCACAGAGGAACCCAACCGACATATCACTAACCAGTTGCCGACCACTACCTTATGGTACTCTCAGAGAAGAATGCAAAAAATGGAGACAGGGTTTTTTTTGAAGTATGTTTACTAAGTCTTAAATGCAAGGGTGGTTTCACACAGCCGATAAAAATTGCGCGATACGTGAGTAAAAATGCAGAATTATAAAACCAATGGTTTCCTTCACATTTGCGATGTTTTCACTCATGCAATGTTGCTGCAATTTTTTATTTATCGCATGTCCTATCTTTCTGCGTTTTGCGATTTATCTCCCATATTTCCCTATAAAGCCTCCTTTTTATCGTATCGCACAAACTTGCAATTTTTATGCGCTGCATTTTTAACACAAGAAAATCCTATTGACTTTTGCGTAAGAAAATCACAAGCGACAGTGATGTTTTTGCAAGAAAAAGCAGCGCTGACGCTCACAAATCGTGGGAACAAAGACACGATTCTGTCACAATTTTCTTGCGGTGATATCACGTTCGCATGCTTAAATTCAGTTGCGGATTGCAATGCTTCTCTACGGGGACTTTGAATTGCGCCTCTTCCGTGTAGGTTCCGCAAATCAAATCCGCCCGTAGACATTGGGCTTTAGGGTTTACTCACACAGGCGTATGCAGCCCAGGTAATACGTGATGCTATAAGATCATTGATTTCTATTGTGCCACTCACAAAAAAAACACAGCATGTCCTATTTTGGTGCATAGTATAGGCTATGGGGATTTAAGATATGCAGCAAATATGTGTAAGTGAGCCCGGACTCTAGGATCTGAGCTGGCACACTAGATTGTGTAAGTGCCCATCCTCCCCAGAATGTTGGCACAAATAAGACATAGCAGCCACAAAGCTTATCCGCGTTTCCTCAATGCACATATGTAAGGCTTGTTTCAGACGACCAGGATACAGGGTCTGTATTACGGCTGCATTAACTACAATTCTACTTAACAGAGCTGAACTCATGATAGGATGTTAGTCATGTGAAAGAGATGGAATTCTTGCCATACCCCACTAGAGACATAGTATCTACAAGCCCTGTATGTAATCAGGCCTTTGTACCCCCCTCAGCTGTCCGTATCTGACATGAGACTATCAGCCTTTCCCAGCAGCTGCCGGCTGCACTCCTCTAGCTGTATATGCCACTTTGTATATCAGTGCAGGTAAGGAGCAGAACGATCCTGTACACACCGGGTAGAAGACAGGCGGCTGCAACAGCAGGGACAGGGGATCCATATCTGTAAGTATCAAGCAGCAGTGAGTCACACACCAGGGAAGTACTCTCAAACCACTCCTTGTTTTTAACTTAACCCTTCCCCTCCTGGACACTTGAGGAACTCTCATTGTAACAAACATTTAAAGAAGTGTTGCAGAGACAAGTTGTTTGAGACTTATTTATTAAAAGTAGCACACTTCCTGATAAATGTATCCAGTTGTTATTCTCCACTTTTAAAAGTCAGACTTCTTTCTTAACCCCTTAAGGACATCATGGCCTTTTTTTCCATTTTCGGTTTTCCCTCCCCCTTTTAAAAAATCATAACTCTTTTATTTAACCATCGAAGTAGATGTATGAGGCCTTTTTTTGTAGCGGGGCGAGTTGCATTTTTCAGTGCTACTATAAAATGTACCATATAATGAACAGAAAAACTTTTAAGAAAAACTCTAAGGCCTCATGTCCACGGGGAAAATCGGGCCCGCTACGGATTCTCCATGGAGAATCTGCAGCGGGTCCCTCCTGCCCCGCGGACATGAGCGCCGAAAAGGAGAATAAATGAGAATAAACTTACCTCCGATCCGCTCCGTTTCTGCTCTTCGCGGCGGCGTCATCTTCTCTCGTCGCGGCCGGATCTTCATTCTTCGGCCCGGCGGATGTGCACGATGACGTCGGTGACGTGCCCCGCGCATGCGCCGGGCCGAAGCAAAATGATCCGGCCGCGGCTGAGAGAAGATGGCGCCGCGGAGAAGAGAAGAACCGGAGCGGGTGAGTAAAATATTATTTTTGTGTCCCGCGGATCCGGACGGCTTCCATAGGCTTCAATAGAAGCCTGCGGGAGCCGTCCCCGCGGGAGACCCGCATGAAAATGGAGCATGGTCCAGATTTTTTCATGCTCCATTTTTTTTTAAATCACTTTTATTGACGATCCGCGGGTATTTATGTACCCGCGGGTGGTCAATGCATCCCTATGGGGTGCGGATCCGCATGCAGGAAATCCGCTGCGGATCCTAAATCCTATTTTCCCCGTGGACATGAGCCCTAAGTGGAATGAAATGGGAAAAAAATGAAATTCTGGGTGCGTCTTTTTTCTACGGTGTACAGACTGCAAAAAAAATGAGATGATAACTTTATTCTATGGATCAGTACAATTACTACGATACCAAATTTATATAGTTTTTTTTTGCTGTACTACTTTTTTTTCAAAAAATATTTAATTTTTTAAAGTTATTTTCTGTCCCCAACTTCTGACAGCCCTAGCTTTTTTATTTGTCTGACAACATAGTTGTGCGAGAGCTTATTTTTTGCGTGACATCCTGTAGTTTCTACTAGTACCATCTTAAAGTAAGTATAACCTTTTGATCGCTTTTTATTACACTTTTTCTTGCGGACAGAGTGACAAAAAAAAGCGCAATTCTGGCATTGTTTTTTCTGACGACGTTCACCATGCAGGGTAAATAATGCATTACATTGATAGATCAGACTTTTACAGAAGCAGCAATACAAAATATGTTTTCTTTTTTATTATTTACATTATTTTATTATAAATATGGCAAAAGGGATTTTTTTTTTACTTTTATTACTTTTTATTTTTTTTAAATAATTGATAGAACTTTTTAAAACTATTTTTGAGACTACCATACGGCAACCCATGATCTTATCACCAGGAACAAGGGGGGGGGGGGGCAGAGCAGAACCATTGAACATCGGTCGGGGCATTGAAATGCCACTGTCGGAATTGACAGCGGCATTTAAAGGGTTAACAGCACCCACGAGCAGACGGGTGTCAGCTGTAAGGGCACATTCAGACGACTGCCGGGTATTCACGCCAGCCGATATACGGTTGTCTGAATGCGCACTAAGAAACAGTGTCTCCTGCATTGTAAGGAGCGTGATCGAACCACTAGTCTCCCCCATACATACCCTGAGCCTGCAGGATGTAAATGTACATCCTGTAGTGTTAACCCCTTAGTGACGGAGCCTGTTTGCGCCTTAGTGATGGAGCCAAATTTTGGAAATCTGACATGTCACTTAACATATCATAACTCCGTAAAGGTTTTGCATATCCCAGTGATTCTGACCTTGTTTTTTCGCCACATGTTGTACTTCATTTAGGTGGTGAAAATAGACCCATAGAATTTGTGTATATTTATTAAAAGTACTAATATTGGGAACATCTTGAAAAAATTGTCATTTTTTTTCACATTTTCAACTGTAATATCTCAAATATGTGCAAACATACTGTACAAATTGTTGCTAAGATATATATTTCCATGTGTTCACTTTATTCTGAATGCACATTTGAAACACTTTCATGTTCTTTTTTAACCATTTAGGAGACGTGCAAATGTAACATTACTTTTCAGCATTTTGAAGAACACTTTTTTTTACCTACACCAGGGGTGTCAAACTCATTTTCACTAAGGGCCACATCAGGTTTTTGGTGAACTTCAAAGGGCCGATTGTAAGACAGTATAGTAAGGGCTAGTTCGCACAAGTGTATTTGCGTACATAATATGCAGTGAATAGAAGCCATTGATGTCAATGAGTTCATTCACATGATGTATATTTTCACACAGCATGACCTATTTTGTTGCGTACTATGCACCCCGATAGGCCATTGAAGTGAATGGGCCACGCAAATGCGTGGTGAATACACAGGAAACCTGTGTATTCAATGCATATTTGCGCACCATCTCAGTGAGCCCATCTGCGTTCTTTTCTGCGTGCCCAAATATGCAGGCATAAGCGATTTTCGATTGCACAAATACGTAGCGTATTTGTGCGACCGAAATGCAATTATGCCCGTGTGAACTAACCATAATAGTGACCCCTATAATGGTTGCAGTAGTCATAGTGACTCTGATAGTGGCCCCAGTAACAATAGTGACCCCTATAGTGGTCACAGTAGTAATAGTGACCCCTATAGTGGTTGCAGTAATAATAGTGACCCCTATAGTGGTCGCAGTAGTCATAGTGACTCCTGTAGTGATCGCAGTAGTCATAGTGACTCCTGTAGTGATCGCAGTAGTCATAGTGACTCCTGTAGTGGTCGCAGTAGTCATAGTGACTCCTGTAGTGGTCGCAGTAATAAAATTGACTCTCATAGTGGCCCCAGTAAAAATATTGACCCCCACAGTGGGCCAATTAGTAATAGCGATCCCCACAATGGCCCCAGTAGTAACAGGGTACCCCACAGTGGCCCCAGTAGTAACAGGATACCACACAGTAGCCCCAGTAGTAATAGCGACCCCCACAGTAATATTAACCCCCTCCCAGCAGCAATATTACCCCCTCCGAGCAGCAATATTAACCCCCATCAGCAATAGTAACCCCCTCCCAGCAACAGCATTAACCCCCACCCACCCAGCAGCAATATTAACCCCTACCCCCACCAGCAATATTACCACCCCACCCCACCCCACCCCCACAGCAATATTAACCCCCCCTCCCCTTCCCAACCCGGTAGCAATATTAACCCCCTGCCAGCAACAATATTAACCCCCTCCCAGCAGCAATATTAACCCCCCCCACCCAGCAACAATATTAACCCCCCTCCAGCAATATTAACCCCTACCCCCGCAGCAATAATAATCCCCTCCCAGCAACAGTATTAACCCCCACCCACCATCAATATGAACCCCCAACACCACCAGTAATATTAGCACCCCACCCCCGCAGCAATATTAACCCCCTCCCAGCAGCAATATTAACCCCCTGCCAGCAACAATATTAACCCCTCCCAGCAGCAATATTAACCCCCTCACCCCCCCCCAACACACCAGCAATATTAACTTCCCCCTTCCCCAGCCATATGCTTACCTCCTCCTTGCTGTTAGCGTCGCTCCTCCTCGGATCGTCCTGAGTCTGGGCGGCATATTAACTTTTTCAACAAGTCTTCTGCACTATTGAGCAATTCCAGCAACCTGATTGGTTCTTTGGTGAATCAGCGAACCCAAACAACCAATCACTGTGAATCAGCCAACCCAGACAACCAATCACGTTGCTGGAATTGCTGAATAGTGCAGAAGTCTTGTGGAAAAAGTTCATATGCGCACGGGCTGCACACTAGCACGGAACGCTTCCTCCCTGAGTCCTCTCCTGCCGAACTGAAGAGCAGGGGACTCAGGGGAGAAGGATTCCGGCTGCACACTGATGTCAGAGTGTGCGCCAGGATCAGCGCTGTCAGTGTGATTACCAGTGGGGAGCTGCGGCACCCCAACTGGTAATCACTAAAGTGGTGAGCGGCCATCGGCATGCCGCGGGCCACATAACATGAGGCAGCAGGCCGGATTCGGCCCACGGGCCTTGTGTTTGACACATGTGACCTACACCAAGCCAAGATTACAAAGACTCATAGGTGTCAGAATGATAGATACCCCCACAAATGACCCCATTTTAAAAACTACCCCCCCTAGTGTATTCACTGAGGTGGGTCAGGAGTATTTTGACCCCACAGCTTTTTTTCAGGAATTAATGCAATTTAGAGGAGAAAAATAATATTTGATATTTTTGCAAATATGTCATTTTAAAGACATATTTTTTTCTAAAGTGCACATGAAATTGAGGATTGACACCCCAAAATGGATTCCCCTGTTTGTCCTGTGTTCATAAATATACCCATTTTGGCCCTAATCTTATATCTGGATGCACAAAAGGGCCCAAAATGACAAGGAGTAGTCAGTGTCTTTCAGAACATAGATTTTGCTTGAAGTCCTTTTAGGCCCCATTGCCCACTTGTAGAGTTCTTGCGCGACCAAAACCATAGAAAACCCCCACAATGACCCCATTTTGAAAACTAGACCCCTTATCGAATTTATCTAGGGGTGTACTGCGTATTTTGATCCCACAGTTTTTGAATGAATTCCAGCAAAGAAAAAGGAAATAATTGTGATTTTCGTTTTTTTGGCAATTCTGTCATTTTAAAAACTGTTTTTTCTGTACAGCACACATATGAATGAAGATTTGGACCCCAAACTGGATACCCCTGTTTCTTTTGTTTTCAGAAACATACCCTTAGTGGCCCTAATCATATGTCTGGATGCACAACAGGGCCCAAAATGAAAGGAGTAGTCGGTGGCTTTAAGAATAGAAATTTTGCTTGAAGGCCTTTTATGCCCCATTGCCCACTTGTAGAGCTCTTGAGCTGCCAAAATGATGAAGAACCCCCACAAATTACCCCATTTTGAAAACTAGACCCCTTAATGAATTCATATAGGGATGTACTGTGTATTGTGACCCCACAGTTTTTGAATAAATCTAAGCAAAGCAGAACGAAAAAATCTCGAGGATCTGTGAGGGAAGATGAAACTTAAACTTTTTAAACATTCTTTTTACACTTTTTTTTACTTTACATTATGTTATCGGGAATCGCATACAGCGGTCCCCGGTGATATCTCTCTACTCCAGGCTACACATGCTGGCTGGGAGCAGAGGGATTTTAAATCTCCTGGGGCATGAGCCATTCTGTGCACGTGCCCAACGAAAACGTCGGGCGCACATGCACAGAAGGTGACTTAAGGTCTTGGAAGGACCATATCGCCACAGGACATCACAGAGGATAGGGGTGAGTATTTTCACCTCCTTTCATGGATCCGATCCATGAGGGGAGGTGAACTTTATTTTACTTTTTTTAACTTTTGCGCGATCGCTGTTATCCATTGGATAGCGGTGATCACGGGCCCGGGGACTGGTCACCGCAGTCCCTGGTGACATCTCCTGCTCCCGTCTACCTTCAGCAGCCGGGAAGCAGGAGATTTCAAATGTCCCGCAACGATCCAGTCTTCTGCATATGCATCGCTATTTGTCTTTTGGCGCGCATGCGCAGAAGACGGCAAAGGTCCTTTTCGGACTAGATCATCGTGAGACATAGTGGAGGATCACGGTGAGTAGTTTCAGCAGCCCTCATGGATGCGATCTGTTAGGAGAGCTGAAAGTATAACTTTTTGTTTACTTTAATGCAATCGGCGCTATCCATTGGACAGTGACAGTCGTATGACCAGGAGAGGGGCTTCCTGCAGTCCCCCATGACAACTCCTGGTTGTCAGTTACCTCCAGCAGCCAGCAACATGGAGCTGTCACGTCCTCAGCCCATAGGGCTTTAATCCTCAGAGGATGCATGTTTTTATGTCCCTGAGGATTAAAGCCCTCGTAAACCAGGACGTAAAAAGGCAAAGGTTATTAGATTTCTCTTTTTTAATCTGTAATTTTTTTTTGCTTACGAATGAAAACTGCTTCTGCCTTTTCTTTAGGGTCCTCAGCCAAGGATTAATACTTCGCAAAATCCAAAGATACATGTCCTCACTACTATCTCTAGTCAAGACCAAATGCTGAAGTTTTCTCTTCAGGCACTGATATATATGCTTTCTGTTTGGGCTTCTGAGGTTGGAAAGCAGTTGGAAGAACCTTCTTACCCAATGTTTGAACATCTCCCACCACTCGGACTTAGGCCTCAGGTCCACGGGCTGGTTTGATTTGCAGAACCTGCACAGGAGATCTGCAAATCAAACCACCCATAGGGAATCATGGGCGCCCACAAAATAATTTAAGCATGCAGATTTGTTTTGTGGACCTTTTGGTTTGGAAAACAAATCGCAGCATGCTCCATTTTTTTGCGGATCCCGCACTGACGGCTTCCATTGAGGTCAATAGAAGCTGTCCGATCTGTGGCACACCCACAGCTGACACTGCAGAAGTGCCGCGGATACCGCGGGAAAACAGGAGTTTGAAAAAAAAGACCTCCTACTGTGCATGTGCACTTGCACACCAGAACACATCCGTCGTGCAGAAAAAAGAAGATCCAGCTGGGACACAGACTCGGAATAGGTAAAATAATGTCTTTGGCCACGGACAGGGTGGGATTCCACTGCGGGCTCCTGCCCATGAAATCCGACCTGCTCGTGGACATGAGACCTTACTGCTGAATAGGCCCTGTAGTGGTTCCTGGCCCTGAAGAAAATCCTTAAAGGATTGTCTTATTCCAGCCTCTTCCAGTTATGACGAATTCAATTTTAACTTTTGCCCATCTGAGGGGCCTCTATAACATTCAGAGAAAAAAGAATCAGTGATCGGAGAACTCTACCTCCACCAATACTTTGAATGTAAGTGAACCCTGTGTGCCCTGGGGTGTGTCGAACGTAGATATTCAAAAGGCATGCCTAACTAACTATGCTATTTAATGTAGCGCTATCAAAGTCAAGCCAGTCATTGAAACCTCCTCTATCACAGAGCCTTGTGACATTATTAATGTCTCCTCCAAAGACCACTTGCAGGCTTGTAAAAAAGTAAGGCTTAATCCTCCTAAGGCCCCCTGTCCACGGCCATGATGGAATATCGCCAGCGATTTCACATTTTCAATTCATTGAATTCTATGAATGGTCAGGTGCTGCCTGTGATTGGCTGAGTGCTGTGACTAATCACAGGCAGCACTCAGCTGTCCTTCAATGAACAGCTGACAGCTGCCTGTGATTGGCTGAGCGATCAGCCAATCAGATGCAGCCTTTTCAGCAGGCAGCGATTTTAAATCCCCACCTGCTGAAAGAGCTTCAGAGCAGTGCAGGGAGAAGACAGGCTACACGCGCCTGAGCCCCGACAGCTGAGGAGAAGTGAGTATAATTTTTTTTTAAACACATTTTAGGAGCTATTTTCAGGGAAGGGCTTATATTTAAAGCCCTTCCTTGAAAATCTCTGCAGAAATTCTGGTCCCATTGAAAGCAATGGGAGAACATCGCGATCCTCTGCCACAGCTGTGATAGCTGTGGCAGGGGCTTTTTTATTCCCCACAAGGAGTCCTCTTGGCTCTGATCACTGTGACAGTGCTGTCACAGTGTTGAGTGACAAGGTGTCTCCCCACTGGGAAATATATTGAAATGCACCACGGACCTATGGTGCATGCATGTCCTATGTTTTGCAGGTACTTGTGTTTGCATGCCTGTAAAACATGGACATGTGAACACACCATAGGGAACCAATGGTTCTAATAGGCGTGTGTTTTTGTGCGCACAACTGTACGCACATAAACATGCTCATGTGAAGCCACCCTCAAGGAGACATGGTGTATAATAAAAGCTGTTTGTAGTGCATAAATCGATAGTATATATAATATAATACATTTTAATAAATTAATTTCTTGGACTATTCTAAAAATTACTTTAAAATTATTAATAAAATTAGAATTTAATGACTTGCTGAATTTATTTAAAGAGGTTTTCCACTGAAATACTATTGATGACCTATCATCAGGATAGGTCATCAATAGTTGATCGGCCAGGGTCCACCGATCAGGACCCCGGCCAATCAGCTGTGTTGGCACATGCCGTCGACGCCGAAATAACACAGAGGTCAGAGTAGAATACCTCCACGCATACATCAGTGTAGTGGCCATCGCTTGTAACTGCAGGCACGGCCAAGTTACAAGTGCCGGCCACTACGTGGGAGGTCGGCGCAGAGGCTTCCTTCCCGACTTCTGTATATTTGGAGCAGAAGTCTCTGCGCCAACCTCCCATGTAGTGGCCAGTGCTTGTATCCCATTGATTTCAATGAGAGCCGTGTCTTCAGTTACAAGCGCCGGCCAGTACACAGAGCTCGGCGTGGAGGCCTCCACTCCAACCTCTGTTATTGCGGCGCTGACAGCATGCACCCGCAGAGCTAATCGTCTGGAGTCCCAAGTGGCAGACCCCAGCCGATCAACTATTGATGACCTATCCTGATTATGGGTGATCAATAGCATTTCAGTGAAAAACCCCATTAATGGGTTGACTTTGCCAGCAGTTGTGCAGCACAAAAAGGGGAAGAGTGGATGTGAACTGCTTAATATGTATACACACTAATTAAACATTATATGCCACGCTGAGGCATAGTGGATGGGATGATGTCACATGTGATGAGCGGAGGACAGCGCCACATATCCCACATCACATCACCCACAAGGATGTGTCCCACACCACCAATTGCAGCACATTTTCAACTTCTTTTCATGGCTTCCCTGGCCTCATAATGTCATGACATGACCTACTACTGGGAGCCAAAGTCCAAACCACCTCTATACATTTACAGTATATACCAAAAAAGTGTCAAAAACAGTGTCTGATGGCTGCCCTGGCAATTCAGTCCACTACTCCCAGGGCCTAACTTTGAGTAATTAAACCATGGACAGATTGTCGCCCACTCCCACCAAAAGTATTTCCATCCAGATTATTGCTGCAGCTTTATTCTGCTTGAACATTTTTCTTCTGCAACATTTTGATAAAGGGTGTACATAGTGCCAGAATGGGTCCCCACCAGTAATATTGATTCTGGGGGCTCAATGTACTGCTGCATATAAATATTACCTGCTTACAGGATACACTATTTATGCCCGATAGGTGCCGGTCTCAACTCTGAAGCCCAAACCTAGAAGAGAACAGAGGGCCCACTGACCCTAACTGCTAATCCCAGTCTCTATGCACTTAAATAAAAATGTGGTTGCACTTGTATGTAGTCTCGTCTCCTCTAAAGTGTATGACGAATGCAGTACCTGAGAACTGGTGAATAGGTGTCAGTGGTCCTCATTCTCCTGATAGAGGGTCCCAGATGTGATATTTGTAGCATATCCAAGTCTTGGTGTTTATACCATAGAGACAGCAAAGGTGACAGCTATGGGACCCATTAAGGAAGGAGACCCAAATTGTGTTTCCCTATCCTTTTTCTCCATGGGTACTATTGTAAGGGAGGCACAGACTACCATTGTTATCCATTCGATATGGTGTTGTTTACTGTTAAAAACCATGTTGCTCTGTGTGAATGCACTGCTACTTTTAGAAAGGGTGAGAGTGGAGATGCAGCGTCCAAGGAGCGGGCCCTAGCCTATGAGACAGCGCGGGATTAGTTGTAGGCCTTGTCACGGTGGCTCTATTGTCTTCCACTCGGAGGGTAGCCAGGGGCCCATCCAACAGGGCCTCGGGCAGGCTGGTTTCTTCTGCTGGATTGTCACGGGTGATGTCACCGTTTTTTCCTCTGCAGTGAGGCTGGGTTATATGATACTTAATAAAGGTGTATTGTACACGCCCAAACGCGTTGCACTGCATTCATATTTGTGGCGGAATTGTTTTCCTTGCTATTATATGATGGATTGAATTTGGATCCCTTTAAAGAATTTTTTTTTTATTGACTTGGAAAATAAAACCACTTGGGATTGAACCTTGGCTTTTCCCCTGTTTTTGTGGATACAAGGACTATTATACGAGCGCAGCTTTTTTTGTTTTTCTTGGAAGAGGATGGGTTATAGAAAGAGCCACACACAGAGTAGTTGAAAACAAAGTTGGGAACGGTCGGCAATGTTGCTTTACTTGTTGCTAGACAGGGAGGCAGAACACAGGATGAATATGGGGTCCACAGTCCTAGTTATCTGTGCAGCTCCGCTCCTAGAAAATCACACACTCTTTCCTCTACAGACTCTCAACCTGTCAACACTCACTTGTCAGATGCTTCTCAATGCTGCATGGTAAAATCCTCTTACTCATAGGGGCTTACAGTAGGGGATTCCTTGGATGTGAAACCCCTGAATGCTGTCACACCTAAGGGTTTAATCTGTGGTCAATGGGGCTGGCGGCAGCTGCGGCGGCCCTATTGACATACAAAGAACATTGCTCTCCTCTGCTACAGCTGTGGCAGAGGATTTCTTCATCTCCGTAGGGAGTCCCATTGTCACTGGACATTGTGACAGCATTGAATTCAATGGAGCTGGCAATACAGCTGGCTCCATTAAAAGCAATGGGCTGCCGGCAAGCGCTGCAGTGATTTTCAGGGAAGGGCTTCAAATATAAACCCTTCCCTGAAAATCAATCCAAAAATGTGTAAAAAATAAAAAAAATGTATACTCCCCTATCTGCAGCTGCTGGGGCTCAGCCGCGTACAGCCGGCTTTTGTCCTGCACTGCTCTGAGTAGTATTTATGAATGGGTGAGTGCTGCCTCTCATTGGCTGAGCGCAGGGACCAATCAGAGACAGCTCTCAGCTGTCATTCAATAGCTGAGAGCTGCTTCTGATTGGTCAAAGTGCTCAGCCAATCAGAGGCAGCCCTTTCAGCAGGTGGGGATTTTAAATCCTTGCCTGCTGAAAAATGCTCAGAGCAGTGCAGGAGAAGAGCCGCCTGGGCGCGACTGAGCCCCGGCAGATGCAGAGAGGTGAGTATACATTTTTTTTTATTATTTACACATTTTTGGATTGATTTTCAGGGAAGGGCTTATATTTGAAGCCCTTCCCTGAAAATCAATGAAGCGCTTGCTGGCAACCCATTGCTTTTAATGGAGCCAGCTATATTGCCGGCTCCATTGAATTCAATGGGAGAACATTGCTCTCCTCTGCTACAGCTGTGACAGCTGTGGCAGAGGATCTTGATCTTCAGTATATGTTCTCAATGGGGTCGGCGCTGCTGCCGTCGGCCCCATTAAACGCAAGGTGAAACCCCTTGATGAGACAGCATCCAGGGGTTTCACATACACAGAACACCGGTTTGCCACAATAGGCAGTTACATGCGTTCTACGAACCGGTGTCCTATAATTTTCGCCACAGGCGGTTTTTCGCATGTAAAATTCACACATGTGACCGCTGTTATTCAAAAGCATTGGTTCTATCTAGTGCGAATTTTTTGACGTGCGAAAAGAGCCCGTTACAAACACCCGTGATTACAACACAAAAGATACATTTCCAGACAGAGACAGCTCATGCAGACATTAACTCTTTCAGTGCTGAAAAGGTGCACCATACATACTTCATGCACACAGAAGTTGCTAACAATACAATGCACAAGACAAACATAAAAGACATTCTGAAGTGGCCTATAGGTCTGGGCCACTACAGTGAAATGGAACTCTGAGCAAGAGTTGTCTGGAAGTGTAATTGCAGAGTGGCTATACTGCAGATAGAGACAGAAGGGAGTTTCATCTGTTTAATACTGCAGAAATGCAGTAATTGTCGTACAGGCAAAGTGTCCTCTGGAGAGCAGAAACAGAGAGGTAAGGCCTCCTTCACATGGGCGACAGCAATACCGCCATGAGAAAATCGTGCTGATATTGCAACTGTGTTCCCATGATTTTTGTGCGATTTCTCTGCGTTTTTGGGGGGACACCATGATTTCCTTGCACGATTTTCTCATTGAGAGAGCTGTGAGTGGTTCATTGAGCACTGCACTAATTAGCTGAGCCACGATCAAGATCCAATCAAAGCCCTCACTTCCTGGAGGCAGGATTTATGAAACCTGTAACCAGTAGGCGAGCTAGTGTCGGCAAGAGAGGACCACCAGCATGTGTGCCAGAGCGCCGGAGACGAGCAGGAGGACTGGAACTGCGTCTGTTAGGTAATGTGTATATATAGTAAATCGCGGCTGTATAGAGCATACCGCAAATTTTTTTGGTCGCAATGTAGCAGCCTATAAAACATGGCAAATGTGAAATCTAAGGCTGACTTTACATGAGCATTTATCTTTTGGCGCAATAAAACTCCAGCTGAAAATCGCAACTATTCCAATGCATTTGTTCAGAAGGGTTGATTTTTTTGGTGCAGATACCGGGGTAGTCGAGGAGCCAAGCGGCATGACTCACTGGACCCTGACATTGGTGGAGAGGTGAGTATATATATATTTTTATTTTTAACACAAGCTAGGGATGGTTTGTTCACCTGATTATGTAGCCAGTAGAATTTTGGATCTCAGCTTAGGTTCATGGTGGCCAAATATTTTGATTTCCATCCACTATCTACAAAGGGAAAGATGAACTAGCTGATGACGGTGATTGTGGCGTTCAGTGCAGGACAAACGAGGCAGAGGCAGGGAACTTGTGAAAACACAAACTAGAAATTTACTGCACATTTTGTTACAGCTAATCTAAGGTGATCAGATTTTTCCAAAGTCAAAGCAGGACAGGGATGTGTGGTCAGGGGCGGGGCTTATCACAATGTATGATTTTACCTCCATAAAACTACAGGGGCGTTTCAAAATAGACAGGGAGCAAATTCTGAAGCTTTTTTGCATCCAAAAAATAGTCAAAATCCGTACCATTGCTGCCGATTTTGACTGGAAATTAGCTGCGTATCTGTAGCTGATTTCATCCTCTGAAGACTTCCCACTTTCAGCACTCCCCAGCTTCCGGTTCCCAGCGGCCTGTTGTGGCCTCACTTGACCAGCGGTGCTGCACCGACCAGGCCCCTAGGAAGGTAAATCATAGGGCACTGACATTGTGATGCCTACGGAGGAGGTGAGGGGGGGCGCCACATAGTATGAAATTAGCTGCACATGCGCCGCTGATTTCCAGTCAAAATTCGCACCAATAGTGCGGATATTGACTGGTTTGTGGATGTAAAATTTCTGCTTCGGACATTCCACAGCATTTCTGCCATGTGTAAACATACCCTAAATCAGCTTGAGGTATGCTGCCACATGCAGAGTGGCCTCAGTAGCAATAGTGTCCCCTATATCAGCCCGATTAGTAATAGTGACTCCCACAGTGGCCTCAGTAGTAATAGTGTCCTCTATATTTGCCCCTCTAGTAATAGTAACCCCAACAGTAGCCTCAGTAGTAATAGAGCCCACCTGAAATCCATATGCTTACCTTCTCCCCATCTTCAGAGTGCTCCTTTTCTCAGTGCTGATGCGGGCGGAAGTGTGTGCACCTGCAGCAGCACCTCCACCATTCTTCTCTCTTCCTGCAGGACCAATAAGGAGAGGTAAGGGGAGGAAGATTATAGATGCACACACTGCTGTCAGTGTGTGCATCCGGCACGGCACCACATGCTGATTACCAGCCAGTGAGCTGTGCCACCCCGGCTGGTAATAACTTTCAGTTCAATAAGTTTTTATTGAGGCTGGGAGGCATGAAAAAGATCAAACAAAGGGTGCATCTCAAACATTAATACAATTGTAACGTATACATACTGTATGTTGCGCCCACTTTCCCACTCCACTACCTCGTCACCGTGAAGTCTGTAGCTGGACCGCCTCCGCCCAATCTTTTCTTTTTACTAACAAAGTTCTATCCCACCTCAAGGTAGGAGTCCATGAGATGGTAGAAAGAAGAACAAGGAAAGAAGCAAAAGAAGGATTAACCAAGGTTAGAGCTCCGAGGAGCTCGAAGGGAAGTTAGAAGGGGGTGGGGATGGGGATAGTGTGTGGGTAATTTGGGATGGAGGTTGTGCCAGCACATTGAAAACCTGATTGCGTATGCCTTGCGGCCTATTTTGGGTCCCCCAGGGGTGGGGTTCCGATATGAGCATATCTGCCCTCCTCAGCGCCAGAAGGGGAACAATGCTTCCCGATTGGCTCGCGAGGCGATGTCAGGGTGCTGCATACCTATGTCGCGTTTGTCTGCCGGAAATCCACTCCCCTAGTCTGGGGAACAATCTAAAGTCCAGCCATGGCCGCCAAGTTGCAAAGAACTTCCCCACCGTAGCGTCGTCCTCTGCCCTCATCTCCTCGAATCTGGCCAGCGCGTTCACTGCCTCAACCCAATGTGCCCTGGTGGGGCCTGAGGTGGCTCGCCAGAACCTTGGAATAATCAGCCTTACCGCCAGTATAAAGAATCTCAGTAGGCCTTTTCTCACCTGGGCAATAGACCCCTGGAACATGGACAATAGGGCCATCTCTGGCGAGAACACCACTCCCGCCCCTGACACGTTATTGTATAACTCCTCCACATCCCTCTTCAGTGCCGCCACCGAAGGGCATTCCCACCAGATGTGTACCATATTTCTCCTTCCACTCGAGCACCTCCAGCACTGGGAGGAGGATTGGGGGAACATTTTGTGTAATCTGTCTGGGGTGGTATACCAATGAGACAGGATCTTATAGTTTAGCTCATGCAACTTGGAATGGACTGTAACCTTGTGCGTTAGAATGAAGGCCCTCTGCCAGTGAGCCGCAAGAAAGCTTTTCCCCAACTCATCCTCTCATACTCCCGTGAACCTCGGAGGTTCGTCCCCCATCTCACGGTCCGGCATTAACCTGTATAGTAATGAGATAAGGTGCCCAGGTGAGTCGGGAGACATGCATAGTTCCTCAAAGGGAGTGAGGGCTTTGGATAGATTCAGACCGAGTGTCAGAGAGTCCAGCGAGCCCCTCAGTTGAAGATATACCATCCACGCTCCCGGCAGAGCCCGTGTCTCCGCAAAGAACTCCGCTAAAGGTTTAATCCCCAATTGGCATGTCACGTCTCTCAGGCATGGTACCCGTATCGCAGGTGTTAGCAGCAAGGTTCTGTTCGTCTCAAAAGCCTTGAATTGGGGGTTAGCCAGGATTGGAGTGAGGGGGCCCGGAATTGAGACTAACCCGTCTTTTTTAGCAAAGCTCGACTATGCCTCCCCCAGAAGCCTCAGCAGAGGGGACACTCTGGGAGAGTCTCTGAGCAGGCCCCCCGGGATCCAAAACATCCCCTGGGTCAGGCCTGGCTCCGAATCTAGTTCCATTTCGACCCAAAGTTTGGACTCGCTGTGCCTGAGGAGGTCGAGGACACATTTGGCTATATTGGCCTTGTAGTACAGGGCGAAATCCAGAAGACTTAAACCTCCCCTGTCCTTGGCTCTAACCAGCGTGCTATGTTTTAGTTGGGGCCTACGCCCTCGCCAGACAAATTTGGTGATTAGGGAGCATATGTGCATTAGAAATTGTCTATGTAGCCAGGTGGGGAGGGCCTGACACAGATAAAGAAACCTTGGGAGCGACACCATCTTGACCGTATTAATTCTTCCACTCCAAGGCAAGAACAGGGGGTTCCAATTATTCAGGTCCTTTTCTAAGTTCTCTAGGAATGGTTTATAATTTAAATTGAATGTGTGCGAGGGGTCAACTGGGAGTTGAATGCCCAGGTATTTTATGGCTTTGCTTTGCCATTTAAATGAGAACTGCCTTTTCAGCCTATGCTCCTCGGCCTGGGGAACAGATACATTCAATAACTCTGTCTTCTGGAGGTTAATTTTAAAGTTACTTATTTTGCTGAACCTGTTAAACTCCCGTAAGAGGACCGGGATACCAACACTTGGGCAGGAAATATAAATCAGGAGGTCATCAGCAAACAGGGATAGCTTGTACTCCGCGTGTCCAACCTTGACTCCCCTAATGGAGTCATTCCCTCTGATGGCGTTAGCCAGCGACTCCATCATTAGAATATAAAGGGAGGGAGACAGCGGGCACCCCTGTCTGGTTCCGTTATGGATGGGGAAGGTATCTGACAGCACCCCGTTGACCCTTACCCTGGCCGTAGGATCCTTATACAAGGACATTATCCTCTCCCTCATTCGGGGCCCCAGACCCACATTCCGCAGAGTGCCTCTAGGAAGCTCCATCTTACTCTGTCAAAGGCCTTTTCGGCATCGACGGCCATGAGACAGAGTGGGGTCCCCGCACCCCGGGCCCTCGATATTAGGGACGTAGATTTCATTACGTTGTCCCTGCTCTCCCTCCCCGGGACGAACCCCACCTGGTCCCTGTGAATTAACTTCGGGATAAAGGGTTGCAGGCGGGTCGCAATTAGTTTGGCGTATAACTAAATGTCAATGTTTATGAGTGAGATGGGCCTATTATTGCTACATACTGTCGAGTCCTTTCCCGGTTTGGGTAGGACCACTATGTGGGCCTGCAGGGCCTGGGATGGGAAGGAGCATCCCCTATTTACCGAGTTGAAAGACCCCAACATCAACGGAGAGATTTTGTCTTTAAAAATTTTGTAGAATTTAGAGGTGAACCCATCAGGGCCTGGGCTCTTGCCCATTTTAAGCTCTTTTATTAGGCCAGATAGTTCTGGAAGCGAGAAATCCTCCTCTAAGTCCCCAAGCACAGCTGAGTCCGCTAGTTTCGGGGCAAAGCTATTAAGGTAGTCTCGTGTATCCTCTTCCCCTGCGTCGTTTGCAATCTCAATGTCCTGTTTCAGATTGTATAGGTCGTTATAGTATGTGAGGAATACCTCCAAAATCTCGGAGGTAGCGTGGACTACTCCTCCTAACGCCTGTATTTTGGGAATGTGGTTCATGGGAGCTCTTGGGTGCAATGTCCTAGATAGCCACCTCCCACACTTGTCTCCATATTCGAAGACACTTCTGCGCAGTCTATCTCTGGCTCCTAAGGATCTCTGATCTAGAATTTGCAAAATTTGGTGGCGGATCACGGAAATTTCCGCCTTTGTTGCGTCCGAAGGATGTCCCTAGTTGAGGGCTTCCTTTATGGCCAGCTCTCCCATGAGTTTCTGCATCTTGGCCGATCTAGCTTTCTTGAGGCGAGCTCCGTGCGAGATGAATACCCCTCTATGGACGCACTTAAGGGCTTCCCACTTAACTGGGGGGCCTGTGGTGTCATTTCTGTGGGTCGCCTTGAAATCTGCTATTGCTTTCTTAATTTCATCTACGCAAAGGGAGTCGTTAAGGAGGTTCTCATTGAGTCTCCACTGGCTCGAGCGCGGTTGCCTACCCATGTCTGTTAGTTCCCCGTAAATTGGGGCGTGATCCGACCAGAGGATATGTCCCATTGAGCACGCCGGTTTATGATCGAGGAGACTGTGTGAGATTAAAAAATGGTCGATGCGACTACAGCTGTTATGGGCCACCGAGTGGAAACTGTAATTCCTGAAACCCGGATGTAAAATCCTCCACATGTCTACCAAGTGCATCCTGTCCAGTTCCCTTTTTAGAGCCCTCCGTGCCATGTGTTAGATGGGGGACTTACCCACCGATGTGTCCACCTCCGGGTCCATCACCATGTTGAGGTTGCCTCCCAGTATCACTCTGGATCCGGCGGCGAAGGCATCCAATTTTCTCAAGGTGGTTATCCTAAAAGAAACTTGTCCCTGGTTGAGGAAATAGACGTTAGCAAAAGATAGCGTTACCCCCATAACCTCCAGCTTTACAAATACATAACTGCCCATCGAATCTGTCTCGTGGTCTAAGACAATGTGTTGGAGAGACTTGTGAAGTGCCACTGAGACCCCGCCTGCCTTCTTTGTGGGGTGAGGGCTATGAAACCATGTGGTATAATATCTAGAGGAGAGGCGCGGAACACCGTCTACCTTAAAATGGGGTTCCTGCAACATGGCGACCATGATCCCCTTCTTGTGTAAATGATAGAGTATTTGATTCCGCTTTTCTGGAGTGTTAAGCCCCTTTACATTATAGGTGTACATGGACACATTAGCCATCTGTGGAGGGATCGTTCAAGAGCTTGTTATATCCCGGGACCCACACCGCAGGGGGGTAGAGAGGGGGGGGGGGGGAGAGGGGGGGCGGGAAGGGGGAAGACCAACAAAACATGAGGCTTAGTACCTCTCAAACTAAACGAACATAGGATGCAAAATAGCATTTCAATATAGCGCACAGGCTATTGCCCCTATGAGGGCGCGGGGAAACCAACAGTGGAGCCGCTCTCTCTAGGGGCTCTGGCCAAATGGCAAAGAAGTTGTATATAGTTAAAGCATTACCGGCATGGAACAAGGAACTTTTAACAAGGGATTCTTGCCAAGGTGGGACCTGTAACAAAAAGCAGACAAGAACCCTAGCAGACAGGAAAACATTACATTGGATTATAGTAAAGCATTTAGAATCAGCGCTTTTCTTTATCTCCGACTTTCTGCCATGGGGAGCGTAAGGCAGGAGCTAGAGCCCCTCTTCCTGGCGAGGCCAGTCCGGGAGCGCTATCATTGGAAGTCCGAGGGCACCTAAAAATCCCAGCAAGTCCCCCAATGATCTGAAGCAGGCCCTTTTATTTACTTTCCGCGCCAGCAATTGGAATGGGTACCCCCACTGGTATTGGATATCATTCTCCCTCAGGGCTAGTAACAGCGGTTTCAATGCTCTTCTGAGTTGCAATGTCTGACGCGACAAGTCCTGGAGGAGGAGGATAGGGGTGCCTTGAAAGGTCAGCTCCCCTGCCTCCTTGGCTTTATGCATGATCAGTTCCTTTTCCTGGTAGAAATGGATCCTACATAGAACGTTGCGTGATCTCGCCGGGTCCGGGGATCTCGGACCTTGTGTGCGGTGGATCCTATCTATTTCGATAAACTTATCCACCGGTCTCTGCAAAATGTCATTAAAGAATTTCTGGGCTCATGCCTCCAGTTGCGCATTTTCCACTTTTTTGCTTAAGCCTCTTATACGCAAGTTATTCCTCCTATGCCGATTCTCTAGATCATCCATGTGCGCAAATAGCTCCTCAATCTGTGCTGCCTGCGTTGGAAGGGAGCTCCAGGGTCATCTAGTCCAACCCCCTGCTCAGTGCGGGATTCACTAAATCATTCCATAGGGATGTCTGTCCAGCCTCTGTTCAAATTCTTCCATTGAAGAAGGACCTACCACCTCCCATGGTAATCTGTTCCACTCATTAATCACCCTCACTGTCAAAGAGTTTTTCATAATATTTAATCTGTGTCTCCTCCCTTTCAGTTTCATCCTATTGCATCTAGTCTTTCCTTGTGCAAATGAGAATAGGGCTGATCCCTCTGTACTGTGACAACCCTTCAGATATTTGTAGACTGCTATTAAAGGGGTTGTCCCGCGCCGAAACGGGTTTTTTTTTTTTTTTTTTTCAATAGTTCCCCCGTTCGGCGCGAGACAAACCCGATGCAGGGGTTTAAAAAAAAACAACAAACGGATAGTACTTACCCGAATCCCCGCGCTCCGGTGACTTCTTACTTACCTTGCGAAGATGGCCGCCGGGATCTTCACCCTCGGTGGACCGCAGGTCTTCTGTGCGGTCCATTGCCGATTCCAGCCTCCTGATTGGCTGGAATCGGCACACGTGACGGGGCGGAGCTACGAGGAGCAGCTCTCTGGCACGAGCGGCCCCATTCAGAAGGGAGAAGACCGGACTGCGCAAGCGCGTCTAATCGGGCGATTAGACACTGAAAATTAGACGGCACCATGGAGACGACGACGCTAGCAACGGAACAGGTAAGTGAATAACTTCTGTATGGCTCATAATTAATGCACAATGTACATTACAAAGTGCATTAATATGGCCATACAGAAGTGTATACCCCAACTTTGTTTCGCGGGACAACCCCTT
The DNA here is from genome assembly GCF_035609145.1 of Eleutherodactylus coqui. Lineage (NCBI taxonomy): Eukaryota > Metazoa > Chordata > Amphibia > Anura > Eleutherodactylidae > Eleutherodactylus > Eleutherodactylus coqui. The sequence continues at coordinate 84,160,599 of NC_089847.1, forward strand.
TAAGTCTCCTCTCAGCCTTCTCTTCTGTAAGCTAGACATTCCCAGATCCTTTAACCGTTCCTCATACTACATGTTTTGCAGACTACTCACCATTCTGGTAGCTCTTCTCTGAATTTTCACCAGTTTCTCTATGTATTTTTTTAAATCGGGGTGCCCAGAACTGGACATAGAATTGCAGATGAGGTCTGACTAAGGAAGAGTAGAGGGGGATAATTACCTCACGTGATCTAGACTCTGCTTCTCTTAATACATCCCAGAATAGTGTTTGCCTTTTTGGCTGCTGCATCACATTGTTGACTCATGTTCAGTCTGTGATCTATTAGTATACCCAAGTCTTTCTCACATATGGTGCTGCTTAGCTCGATCCCTCCCATTCTGTATGTGCTATTTTCATTTTTCTTGCCCAGATGTAGTACCTTGCATTTCTCCTCATTAAATACCATTCTATTAGTCGTTGCCCACTGTTCAAGCTTTTCTAGATCTTTTTGATTCCTCTTTCTCTCTTCCCTTGTGTTAGCTATCCCTTCTAGTTTTATGCTGTCGGTAAGATTAACAAGCAGAAGAGAATTCTTGCTATGAGGCCACTAAGTCTGCTCCTGATGTTTCCCTTCAAAAAATAAATGTTATTAAAAAATTCATAGCTTTATACTTCATATTGACATGAGTTATTTTGAAAAAAACCCCAAAACATTCCATACTGTTATCTGTGTTGATAGGGCGTATCGAGTTGGTTTTTGCTAAAATCTTCATAAATGCAGTAAAAGTGCTGAAGTTTTACAAGCACAAATCAATGGAAAAGAACACAAAGGTTCCTTTTCTAAATACACTCTTAAGGTACATACACAAGGTCATTAAAAAGTTGAACCTGAGGTTCTTGGCACAACTCGTATCAAGTAGCACATGGACATCCCGTCCATGTGCTGTCAAATGTACGGGAAACCATACAATCAGATGGGCTATTCTTGTCCGAAAATCAGATAGAAAAAAACTAGTATACATGTAGCCTCAAAAAGTACGGCACGTGTATCACTCCCTTGTACCGTGTATAGGATACATTTTGCAGCTGTGTCAACTGAACCTGACAGAATTTCCATCTGTCATTACTTGTCATAATATGGTTATTAACTCCGCTGTTTACTCTTACAACGTGGCTGTATTTTGACTCTATGTAAACTATGCAAATACGTATGGAACTAAATCAGGTCTTTACACAACGTGGTTTTACCATCATTTGGTTAAATAAACATATTCTTGAAGTATCCCATTGTTCTCTATGGGCCAGCAAAGTGAAAAGAATTTGGCACTCATTTTTGTGCAACACTTGAAAGATACCGTATTTCTCCCAGTTGTGAACACTTACGTCAGCTTCACACAGAAAAGAAAATTGTGTGAGATTTGCATATTGCCAGCCACAGCGGAGGATCGCTTTTTGTTCGAAGTGATGTGCAGAGGTTTTGACATAAAAAAGCCTCTCATCCACGGGGAATCCACATGTTTGTGAGCGCGATATTGGGCCGTGATATCACGCTCGCTTGTGTGAAGTTAACCTTAATGATAAACATACCTTGCATGTTTGCATTAATTAGTAATGTACAGTTTTTTTTAGACGCGTGTATAGTATCCGTTCGCACATTCTTGGTAACCTATAAATGTTTTTGTAAGTTCACACTATTGCTGGACGCATGCTCATTACTACCTGTCAGTAGCTGTTTAATACGCACATCATCCACTTCACATGCAGGAATAACTTCACTATGCATTAGCAGGATTTCTTAAGTTCTTTATCACTTTCTGTCCCCTCAAATAAACATGTTCGGTTCAGTCCAGTGATGGAACCATTCAGCCCAGGGGATTCCCCTTTCTTGCTCCTTGAGTGGAGTGGGAAAGCGGAATCCCCAGCACTGATGTGAAAGCAGCCTAATCAAGTCATCACATTTTGCATCACAACTACCATACTTGCTGTTCAACTGTCTTTATGCCTTGGATAATTAGCTGCTGTTGTGTATATACACATTTTATTATCCAATATGCAGAGGAAACATTCATGCAAGAAGTAGGGAAATGAAAGTGAAGTAGGTTGTTACATACTGTAAATGACCCTATGAGAAGAAACAGATGATCAGATATCCAGTCATGATATTTCTGATAGAATTAAATGTCACACATACCGTAATCTATATTCATTATTCTACTGTTTTTCCCAGGATAATGCCAGCGGCAATCTTCTGCTTTAGAAGGATGGTTACAAATTCATCACAAACTATACAGACTGAAGTAGAGATGCTTCTTGTAGTCTACAAAGGATGAAGAAGGCGCAATATATGTGGGAATGACTGCAGCACTTTAATGCTTTTAGAAAGACCTACATTTAAATGGCTGTTTTTTAGCCTAAGGAATATTGCAAGTGTTAAAACAAATCCTTATTGCAAGGACATAGCTGCCAAAATGTGTCTGTAGGCAAAAAGGGAAAACCTCACAATAACAGCTACAGAAGTGTATACAAAAACAAGGTGATGAGATGTAGCCTTGAATCTAAATCCCAACAGTCTTCATGATCCAGCCTCAAAACACTTCTGAAAACTCAGAGGTCTGATTAATAATAATCACTGATCTGATTCTCTACTTGCTCTCTAGTTCTTAGGATGATGAGCTACGGTACATATTCTATATTGCAGAGTTGCTGCATTACTTGAATGGGCCAGCAGGTGGCGCAGTAGGTTAGTACTGTATTTTGTAGGAAATATTTCTATCATAGGACTCAGTGGCATTGAGAAGCATGAAAGGGCAAAAATAAAAGTGGCCTTAGACATTAGACGAATGTTGATAGAATGGGGAATGGGGGTATTTTGACTCCACCAATGGCAGATGTTGAGGAAAAGAAGGGTCAGGCATCTTGGATTTCAACATACTTATCTCACCAGAGATAAGCTGCCACCCCTCTCCCTATTGGGTAGATGTGCACACTTGAATGACAGCTATCTAAGGTACATGGCAAAATCTTCTATTGGCTTATTGCATTAGTTATGCATTTAAAACATACATTGTAGAAAGACCCCTGAATGTGAACGTGCTTCATGTGCAGTTGAAAGTAGGGGGCCCACAAGCACCTTCATATTTATTGAGTATTACTGCCAGTAACTAGATAAAAATTAACTGTCCCCAATCATACAGAATGGGTTGAATGTTAAATGACAGCTGTTTTTTTGGCAAATTTTGAAGATCCTAAGTGACTGCTCCACTAGGGAGCCATGAAGGGGTTGCTCTGTATTACTGTGTTGCTTTTGGCTGAGCAGCTCAGATGCAAAGCAAACATTATGAGAGAGATTTATTAACTAGTGTAAATGAAAAGTAGAGAATTGTCCATAGTAATCTTACAATGCTTCACCGCGGCACCAGTTGTAGACAGTAATCTTCCCACTGCTGTTACACGGGCCCTTTACTGTCTGTTTGTGTATCTGCCTTAGTTGATACATAGTATCTAGTTGATGTTTCTAGATTAGTTGCCTTCTAGTATCACATAATTTCAATTTGCAATATACATAGCACAGCAATGGCTGAAACATAATGCAAGCCTTTTCAGGGGATGTTATTGCCTCGTATCTGCTTTAGGCCCAGTGTACACGGGCGTATTTGCACTGCGGGATCCAGAGTGAGCGTACGCCTCTGGATTCCGCAGCAAATACTGCTCATAGGACATGCTTAATGAAACGCTTTTACATAGCCTCGACCTTATGTGGAAATTAGCTTTCATAAATACTGAGCTGGGACAAGGCATAGGCGAGTGTAGGCGACCGCCTAATGTGCCACCTAGCCACAGATGATTGGGGAGATGGGTGGGTGTGATTTTATTGATACCATTTTTGTTTTAATTGCAAAACCTAACTTTCTATACAATGAGCGCTTCCGTTAGTGATGGAAGCACTCACTGTTACAGGAGTTTTTGGGAGCAATGATCGTCTTTTATATTGCTCACCGCTCCTTCCTCTTGGTTAGTCCTCCTCTGCTTCGGACGCTGGTAGTGTGCTGAGCTCTAATGTCACCCATGCCAACACATAGTGTGTGTGTGTGTGGGTCCAGGATCAATTTGGAGTCTGTATTAATTATGGGGTTGCAAAAAGGTTCTGTATTAATTACAGATTAAAGGGTCTCCATTAATTATGGTGTCAGAAAAGGGGCCTGTATTAATTACTGAGTCTGATCTGGGGCCTTTATTATGGGGTCTGATCTGGAGTCATTTACTAATTATGGGGTCAGATAAAGGCTCTGTATTAATTATGGAGTTAAATAAGGCGTCTACATTAATTACATGGTCTAATCTAGGATCTGTGTTAATTATGGCATCTGATTGGGGTCTATATTATGGGGTCGGATAAGGGATTTGTATTAAGTTAAGTGTCTGATCTGAGGTGTGCATCATTTTTGGGGTTGGATAAAGGGTCTGTCTTAATTCTGATTTCAAATAAGGGACCTCTATTAATTATGCGATTGGATAAGGGATCTGTATTATGATGTCTGATCCGTGGTCTGTATGGATAATGGGTATGTATTTGTTTTGGGGTTTTATCTAGAGTGTGTACTCTTTTGTTGGTTAAATAAGGGGTCTGTATTAATAATGGGGTCAGATAAGGAGCTGTATTCATTTTGGTGAAACGTATGGAGGGAGCTCACCTTTAGGGTCGCCAAGGGTCGTGAATGTGTAAACGGCTAACCACAATAACATTTCTTTTTCGGGTCTGACCTGAGTGCCAGTGCAAAATCTGTAACAGGGTTCCCATATACCATGGGTCATTTATAATACTGGTGTCATTTTTTGTGGCAAAGGGGCCTTTGGATACCATCAGGCTCCTGGGGCCGGGTGCGACTGCTACTTCTGCACACACTATAGCTATTTTCCTAGCCAAAGGTGTTTTGGCAGTAAAGTCTGCAGCCTTCTGGATTTGACCACCATGGAATGGCTGCAGGTATTTAGTTGTGATTCCACCACGTGAGAAGGTGGCCTAAGGCCTTAGTCAGACGGGCGTTTTTTGCCGCGATTTGCGCATGCGCATGCGTCCGGCGATTTTATAAAACCATTGCTTTGCAATGGTATCGGACACATGAGCGCTTTTTATGCGCTCGTCCGATAAATTATAGAACAGAAATCGCAGATCGCACCTATCTGCGATTCCTGTTCTCTTCTCTATATGCGCTCAATGGGGCCGGCGGCAGCAGCGCCGACCCCATTTAGAACATATAGAAGACAAATCATTCTTCTCTGCCACAGCTGTAACAGCTGTGACAGAGAAGAACGATGTTTGCCCATTGAATTCAATGGAGCCGGCAATACAGCCGCTCCATTGAAAGCAATGGGCTGCCGGCGTGCGCGGGGTGAATTGTCGGGAAGGGCTTAAATATATAAGCCCTTCCCTGCAATTCATCCTAAAATGTGTTAAAATTTAAAAAAATTGTATACTCACCTTTCCGCTGCAGCCGGAGTCCAGCCGCGGCCGCTGTCAGTTCTCCTGAACTGCTTCTCGGCACTATTCAGCCGGCGGGGCTTTAAAATCCCCGCCTGCTGAATGATCTGCCTCTGATTGGTCACAGCCCTGACCAATCAGAGGCAGGTTTCACTCACACACCCATTCATGAATTCATAAATGGGTGAGTGACTGCTGCCTCTCAGCGCTGAGCCAATCAGGGGCAGGTCTGACTCACATCCATTCATGAATTCATGAATGGGTGTGAGTGAGACATGCCTCTGATTGGCTCAGCGCTGAGCCAATCAGGGGGCAGGTCTGACTCACACCCCCTTCACACCCACTGCAGGACGGCCGCGCGGAGCTCCGGCTGCCGGGAGAAGGTGAGTATATATATATTTTTTATTTTTACACATTTTAGGATGAATTGCAGGGAAGGGCTTATATATTTTAGCCCTTCCCGACAATTCATCCCGGGCTCGCCCGCAGCGCATTGCTTTAAATGGAGCTGGCTCTATTGCCGTCTCCATTGAATGCAATGCGCTGGACAGCTCCGGCCCGTTTCTAATGAAACGCGGCTAGGAGCAGATTTTCGGGCGATTTGTGGGCGACTTGCGCGCACCGGTCATGCGATTTGCGGATGCGCATCCGTCATGCGATCCGCAAATCGCGTGAAAAAACGCCCGTGTGACTAAGGCCTCAGGTGGTTTTTTAACTGAATCAAATCCCCTTAACCTAGCCCTGCATTAACAGATGCCTAAATGATATATAGGTTTGCATTACATTTTCATTTAGTTTTGTTATATTCTATTCTTCTCCAAAGTATCCCAAGTTATAGCTTGCATATCTTGGATTCCAATGATGATGAGTGTTACAGGTTAGTAAAATAGGTGAAGGATCTGTTTCTATGTTGGCCAGATACAGTGAAATATATGTCAACCTAATGTAAAGAGAACTTCTACTGTGATAACAGTCTTACAATATGTATAGGATATTCGCCATTTAGCTCTTTGGTGGTTGCATTGTTTATGCATTGTGTTATAGCCATGCTGAGGTTTGTTTGAAGTTCGGTCTAAAACCACAGATAGCACATTATTATATCATGATGAGTTGTGCCAAACTCTGTTATGTTTGACAGAGTCAGTTCTGCTGCATGGTAGTGGCTAGATAATCCCATTTCCTCTCCCTTGACACTTCCAGCTGGAAGTGGGGTTATATGAGGTTCCTTGTTCATATCACTGTGTATCATTGTATTTACAACTATTGGGTCAGCAATGCTATGAACGGTGATCTCCGAACGTCCCTTAATAATCATCCCTAGCAAAATCACTGGTGCAGTTCATTGATTTGCTCCTCAAAGACCATATTCTTGTTTCTTAAAGGTCACACATAATTCATTTCCCTGAGTGATACTCCAAGTAATTATTCTGAAGATAGCCTCTGGGATGGATGTACTTTGTATGTGTCGGGCGCTACCTTGTTAGATCTGTTGCGTAAATGGAATACTTCTAATGAATAAAAAGCTCAGCCATGCTGCGGCTGACATGACACTTAACACTTTAACCACTAGTTCAGTCTTACGCCGCATCGCATCCTCAGTTTTCTTTTCTAGACCTTACCCCCTCCTGTCCTCATTTCAGCCACTCCGCGATATGACAGCATCATGGGTCAGTCTCGCAATGACAGCTCCCACTGTCAACTAGGAATGTGATATTTGATGACTAAAGGGCAGGACTGTGGGAGACTGGTGAACTTGGAATACCAAACCCCACAGCTGGACCCACATCTGCTTATATAGATCTATATAATTCTCTATTTATTTTGCAGTCCTTTGAAGTAGGAGACATACCAGAGTCAGACTATGACTTGCAGTCAGTACTGTCTCAGATACCTTCTAAAGTAAATGGAACTGCAGTTAGGATGGAGGTTAGTTTTTCCCTATTCATAAGGGTAGACCATTACATGCATGTTCCTGTATCACATGACATTCTTACTATATATGAGTCTAGCAGCATTGAGTTAATTCGACTAGGACTAGAGGTAGAGGTGGGTTACTTTTAAGGTCTGTGTCAGCAAGTGTGGAAGGTTTGAGGAGACTTATAAGGCCATCCATGCTCCTCTGGGAAATATGCAAATGGAAAGATGAAACAATACCTCTGCAGCGCCATCTGTTGGAAGGCAGCATTCTTGCAAGTCAATGTCAGACCTATTAACAAGCCCTATAACAATGACTATTTGTGGTTATCTTTTCCTTCTGGAGAAGACTCTGGCTGTGGCTCCTAATTTCCAGTAATTGTGACAAGCCTTGTTGGCACTGTAGAGGCATTATTGCATCTTTCCATTAGCAGATATGGACAAACTAGTTTGACTTTGGACAACATATAGATGCGACACCTGAGGAACACCGATCTTTACCCCACCAGTTTGGATTTGGGGCTTGCTGTGGGGTCCCTAGGCCATTGCACTAGAAGTGGCCCAAGTTTTGTGGCTGCTGACACAACTACAGACTAAGGTGCAGTACCTGTGTGTGTGAACAGAGGTATAGTCAAAGAAGTCTGAGACAGGCAGTGTATATTTCAACACGAGAGACACTCCAGAGGTGTATCACTGTACAAACAGGCCAGCAGACGGGTCAGGCAGTAGACCGGAGAATAGTCAATAATGCAAGCTGAGGTGAGAAGTGAAGAACTCAGAGTAAAGCCAAAGCCTACTGCATGTGAAGGGTTAAATGGCGGGGATCTGAGCTTTCCCTACTCCCAACTGTTAGACAGCTGTCCCCCTCCCCCCCTTCCCAGCTCCTACCATCACAGGAGACTCTTGCTAACCTTATTTCAATGTGCCTGAAAAAATTCTATGCATCGCAATAAGGCCCTTTAGTGATTGCGGTAAAAAGGGCGTACTAGTGGTCATTAAGGGGTTAAATAAAATACAAACACTACATTAGGGAAGCTGGTAATTATCCACACAGTGGTTATGTTAGGCATGACCCGACATTCCAGCACTGCACTTTTGTGTCCTATCAGTGAGTACGCCACCTTGCCATAAAAACTGATGGGCAGCAATGATGCCATCGGCCTAAGTGCACAGTTTCTATGATAACCGGGCACTACTTACACCTGGAAGCATATATAAAAACGGCCTCCTCACCCAAATGCCAATTGCCATCCCTGAGTGCTGCCTGGTGAAGAATGGGAAGATCTTACTACTCTGTAGTAAAGGGAGCACTCCTCACTCCCTCCATAGAAGTATTTGTAATGAAGAATATAAGGATTCACAGCGCGTGCACAAGACCAGAAGAGCATCGTGATGGGTAGAAATTCATCATTAACATCAGTAGGCAATGCGTTTCTGTTTCAGATTGCAAATTTTATCTGATCTTGTTGGAGATTAGTACTGGACAGACCAGTATTTAAAACCAGCGAGTAAAGTGGCAGGTGGCATCATGGCACAATGTGATTTCAATCACCTGTTGCATTATGCAGACTATACATATCATTCATTGCAAGACAGAATAAAACATAAGAATAACATAAAAGGCAATTAAAAGACAATTAAGATATGCAGTAATTATATGGCTTATTAGTCATATTATCATAATATCGATATTCTAAGCTATTACGTTGACTTTTTTCACCGATCAGCATATTTTAATTGCAAAAGAGGCGATTAAAAAGGTGAAGAAGAACTGTGAATTACTGCTGGCGAACAGTTAAGATTCCAAGAGATTTAGAGGCTGGTGTATGTGAACTGGCAATGCCTATGGGGAAAGAGGAAAAGGCGCGCTGTAAGACCGTTAAGTTGGAAATGTTTTGGTGATTGAACCAGCAGAATATGTATCCTTTTGGGTAGTAAGCCCAGATGTAAAAGACTACTTCAAGAAGTGAGATCAAAACCTATGGTACCCTGAATACTAGTAGTTAGAGGGTATTGGTAGAAAAAGGTTAAAAGGTTAATTGCCTCAATGACAATTAATGTTAAATAGAATTGCTAAAATTACAATTGCTTAAGTTGCCTGTCATCTCTAATGAAAATTTAAATTAAAAGTCATAAACCGGCCCTTCCACCTTTAAGATGTAAAAAATAATCACAAATTTACAATGACCCACATAAAAAATGCACCAACTTCAGCATGAAGGCAGGATCCAATTACACCTGTGGAGGACACCAATGAGACAGCCACTCACACAGCCTCCTATATAGAGGCCGGGGGCTGCTGGCCAAAATCCAACTAATACCTGTCATTTATTATGTATTATTCACATGCAGTGGGGCTTTAAATGCCGGGGGACCCCAGGGTGACAGTACCAATGTGGTTCACTTTTTAAGGTGCAGGGCAGCCCGCCAAACTATTATGGCGTCATTAATAGGTTGCTTGTTTGCATGGTGCACTACATGTATCAGAAAGGTCTGCCACTTTCTATCTACTCTGTGCAGGAGTATACACCAAGCAGCAAGATACAATAATACCGGTAATCCATCACTCGGGTTCCCCCTTATTAACCTGCCCTGGGACATGTCACTGGTTAGCCTCTGGGTGGGAGACAGTAGAGCCACCGTGACAAGGCCCAAACTCTACCCCGCTGTCTCCTAGGCTGTGGCCCGCTCCTCGGTCACTGCAAAAGTCATATGAATCACCAAATGGTACCATTAAAAAGCATAGGTCGTCCTCACACAGCACCATTGATGAACAACTAAATATGTTAGGGGTCTTTGAATGTGGCAATACAAAAAATACATCTTTTTTAAATTGTGAAAAAGTAGCAAAATATAAGAAAAACTATATAAATTTTGAACCAAGTTTATCATACTCATGCACAGAAATATTTAGGCCTCTTTTCACCAAGCGCTGCAGTGATTGGTTTTCGAGCGCCACGGCTCAGCCAATAACAGCCAGCGCTTCCTAAAGACGAGGATTTGGAACCTCCAAACCAGGAAGCACTGGCTGAAAACTACAAGCAAGTCTGCCGGAGCTGCAGAGGAGACGTGCGGCGGACCTGACAGCGCCTGATAGGTGATGTATTGTGTTTTATTTTTATGCAGCTAGGCCTTATTTTAGGGCTTTTACTGTAGGAATTCCTACTGTAAAAGCTGCATCACACCGCGCGAAAACCGTGCTTTCATGTGATTCGATGCAACACAAAGGCAATCCATAGGGAAACATGGGCTACAAAATATGGCAAATTGTATAGAGCAAGCCGCGATTTTGTATTCTCGCAATGTAGCAGTCTACAAAGCATCACTCATGTGAAAGAACCCATTGGAAAGCATGGGCTTCACATACATGCGATTTGTAGCACTGTCGCATCACGAGAAAAATTGCACAATTTTGTTGTGTGAAACCGACCTTAGCATATTATTTATACTTCATGGTGAATGTCATGAAAATTTATACAGTCCCAAATAGAGCTCCATCGAAGGAAAAGTAAAAACTTTATGGCTGTTGGAATACAGCAACACAAAAGCAAATCTTTTTAAAAGTCTTTTGGTGTATAAAAATAGTATAGCATACTACTGTGCAAACTTGGTATCGCCAGAATCGTGCTGGCACACAGAATAATGTTATCACGCTATTTATTCTGCGAGCTAAAAACGAGATTCAAAAAACAAGGCGGAATTTTTTTTCCCCCCAATCCCATCACCAAAAAAAATAAAAAAATTCTAAAACTTATACAATACATTATTTGTGCCCCAAAATGAAGCCATTAAAAATGCAACTTGTCCTGTAAAAAACAAGCCATTATATGGCAATGTTGATGGAAAATGTTAAAACTTATGGCTCTAGGAATGCGAGCATGAAAAAACTGAAAAATTGCTTGGTCATTGGCCCCATCACTAAGAGGGTTACATTCTTGCAAGGAGTTCAGCCCTGCACTTCCGGCCACAAATCTATGTCTTTAGTATTTCCTGTCACCTTCTTAAGGCCGGCTGCACATGGGCGATCTGGATTCTGCATGCAGGAGTCCACAGCAGAATCCGGCTCTGACCCAGCCGGCAACCTTGCAGACTTTGTCTTTTCTGCAATGCGGATGACCACTGGTACTCGCCATCAGTCAGATTTTTTTTTCACTATTTGTTTTTCCCATGCCGCAATAGAAAGCAGTCCACGCAGCGCCTGCAGCAAAATAGAACATGCTGCAATTTTTCCTCCGCTCGCGGAAATTGCAATTAGTTTCCATAAGTGTGAAGGAAAAAGCGATTTGCTATAGCATGTTTTAGACAGTATTTGCTCGGATCCTCCGTGCGGACATCAACCTCGGATTCTGCAGCAAACATCCGTTCATGTGCAGCCCGGCCTATATCTGCTCTTTCCTGAACCTAGAATGACTCTAAATACTTGCATGTGCCCTTATTATTCCCTGCCTTGATGACATCTACCTTTTTGGCCTTACCTCTAGTAATCATTTACCCATACAATCCAATACATGATATAGTCTGCTATTTCTCTCCACATGAGAGTATAAGGCTTTGTACACCTATACAAAAACATTTTTTTTATTCACTGCATGCCTCTAATGTTAAAATATAGTGAGTTTGCAGAAAGTCTTACTTAACAATTTCCTTTAGTTTTGTTTCTACAGCTCCTGTGCGGACAATGCATCTCCATGGTAACTTGTTGCGCTTATTTGGACACAGAGACTGAAATTCGGAGACGTTTTCCTTGATTAAAGGGGTTGTCTCGCGGCAGCAAGTGGGGTTATACACTTCTGTATGGCCATATTAATGCACTTTGTAATATACATCGTGCATTAAATATGAGCCATACAGAAGTTATTCACTTACCCACTCCGTTGCTGGCGTCCCCGTCTCCATGGTGCTGTCTAACACTGTCTTCTCCTTCCATTTAGACGCGCTTGCGCTGTGCGGTCTTCTGCTGTGTTCAATGGAGCCGCTCCGGCGTGCTCGCGCCAGAGAGCTGGTCTGCGCATGCGCAGATGACATGTGCGGCGCGAGCACGCGGGAGCGGCTCCATTGAACACAGCAGAAGACCGCACAGCGCAAGCGCGTCTAATGGAAGGAGAAGACAGCGTTAGACAGCACCATGGAGACGAGGACGCCAGCAACGGAGTGGGTAAGTGAATAACTTCTGTATGGCTCATATTTAATGCACGATGTATATTACAAAGTGCATTAATATGGCCATACAGAAGTGTATAACCCCACTTGCTGCCGCGAGACAACCCCTTTAATCTCTCAGAGTTGATTGAACTGTTTTCAAGTTTTGTTCTGTCCAAAATAAAATTGGACTTCATACATAACTTAATGAACTATGGCCTATCTGTCTAATCCATATGGACGGAAGCCTATGACGGCCCTTCTCCAGGTGTTTAACCGCCAGTATGTCTGGGCCCATGGGTATGGGATTCTGTGTAAACTAGTGGGCCCGCCAGCTGTGGAGAAAGAGAAAGAACCTGGGAGTCGACAAGCACCCCTTCCCCCTCGATGTAAGACCCTCATTCCCCAGTAGAAAGGTTCCCCGGACAACAACAGGGAACCCCCCTTACATCTGCTATTCACATCATTGTTTCCAAAGTAGTTTCAGTACATTCCTCATACTCTAGAGCTGAATACGGCAACATATCAGACTAGGGGCGTAACTAAAGGTTCAGGGGCCTGGGTGCAGAAGTTCAGCTACCCCCACCCACTCCTATAAATATACTTAAACTGTGCTGCATACAGCTGCAAAACTAATTTACATGCCTTTTGGTATAAGCTTTCTAAACATTTCCTGGACTACGTGAAGATTTGTTTGTAGCCCCTTAGGGCTCTTCCCACGAGCGTATATCAGCCGGCGTTTTCACGGCCGGCCGATATACCCTATCATCTGGGGCATAGAAGCTCGTGGACGGGTGCACAAATCTAATATTTGTGCGCCCATTAACACGGCATGAGCCCTGGCGCATATGCGCCGAGGTCACAATGCCATCCCCCCTTTTCCTTCCCTCCCCATCGCAGGCTCACCTCTGCTCTCCTCCTCGCTCATTTTTGCAATAGGAGGGGGCAGGACGCAGCCAGAAATGGTAGGAAACGGGCCAGGCCGGTGCTTAGCTCTGCCCCCGTCCCACCTCCTCCTATTACAAAGAACGAGCTGGGAGGAGAGCAGAGGTGAGCCTGCATGGGGGGAAGGGAGCAGAGGGTGGGAGTTTAGCAGCCACGCTGCTAAACTCCCTCCCACCTCTAGCAGCTGCCATGGGCTTCCATAGGAGCCTATGCAGCGGCCGACGTATTTCGGCCCAAAATTCCGGTTCCAGGACTATCTTTTGGGCCCGACGTAAAAATGCCCAGCGCTATATTGGCTGGCCAGGTGCTTTTTTATGTCTCAGGAATACGGCCATGTGATCAAACGCATTGGAATCCAATGCATCAGATTACAGCATATATCGGCCGGCTGTGAAAAAAGGCTGGGCAATATACGTTTGTAGGAAAGAGCCCTTAGGCTGTGTTCATTTTTTGTTGCATTTTTGAAATACTATTAATATCACATTAAAAAAACTTCATACATTATTAAAAACAGCATGTGAATTTAGATAATACATGTGTTTTTTTCTAAACTGCATGTAGGTTTTTCATGCAATTTTTAATTGTGTGTAAAGTGTGTAATCATATACAGGAGATGCCCAGGTTATATCAACATGGTCTATCTCACTATATAAAGGATGTATAACTTATACCAGCTGTATATATGTAATCAAATGCAGGAGATCCCCAGGTTATACCATCATGTTCCATATCACTATATACCGGATGTATACCTTATACCAGCGGTACATATATAATTATATACAGGAGATATCCAGGTTACACCAGCATGATCCATATCACTATATATAGGAGATGTATATACAACTCCTGTATATAGTGATATTGACCATGCTGGTATAAGGCCTCATGTCCATGGGGAAAATCAGGCCTGCTATGGATTCTCCATTGAGAATCCGTAGCGGGTCCCTCCTGCCCCGCGGACATGAGCGCTGAATAGAAGAATAAATAAGAATTAACTTACCTGCAGCGGACCGGGCAGGTCTTCTCTTCTTCACGGCCGGATCTTCTTTCTTCGGCCGACGGATGTACTCGGCACGCCGGTGGCGTGCCGCGTGCATGCGCCGGGCACATCCGCCGGGCCGAAGCAAGAAGATCCGGCCGTGAAGAAGAGAAGACCTGCCCGGTAAGTTATTCTTATTTTAGGTCTCCTGCGGATCCAGACGGCTTCCATAGGCTTCAATAGAAGCCTGCGGGAGACCCGCACGAAAATCGAGCATGTCCCATTTTTTTTCATGCTCCATTTTTTTAAAATTCACTTTTATTAACCATCCACGGGTATTTATCTACCCGCGGGTGGTCAATGCATCCCTATGGGATGCGGATCCGCTGCGGATTTAAAATCATATTTTGCCCGTGGACATGAGACCTAAGTCTGTTCTCAAATCTGCATTGATACCCTTGGTTGGAAATTCTGTCACAGATCTGGCTCACAATACCAGAAGAAAAAGTGCTGCATGCAGCACTTTCTCTTCCATCCAAAAGCCGCACAGCTGGGCGGAAAGAGGACAGATCCCATTATAGTCAACAGAGTTCATCCACGGTGTTCAGTTTCATCCAAAGAAGGAGCTGTTTGGCTGCGGGGATTCCCTTTTCCTGCTTCCCGAACAGAGCAGGAGAGTGGAATCCCCAATGCAGGTGTGAAACCACCCTAACCTGGGCAGCTCCTGTATCTAATGATACATGTACAGCTAGTATAATCTATACATCCTGTATATAGTTATATCAACCTTGCTGGTATAACCTAGGCCAGGTTATACCAGCATGGTCGATATCACTTTATACAGGAGATGTATAACTTATTCCAGCTGTACATATGTCACTACATACTAAAGATATCTAAGTTACACCAGCATGCTCATATCACTGTATACAGGGGGATATACATCTCCTGTATATAGTGATATGGACCATGCTGATATAACCTGAGTATCCCCTGTATACAATTATGTATAAACAGCTGGTCTGCTGACTCCACTCTCCTCCTCCGCTGCAGGACACTGTCAGTGCACCGTCAGCCAAACCAATCATGCGGATGACCGTGCACTGATAGACTGCAGTTGTGACCAATCACAACTGCAGTCTCTCAGGGGAAGGGAGGATCGCGCAGTGGGGGAGTCTGCAGCCTGCAGGGTAATAACCTTCCCCTCCCTAAGTGCCACCTACAGCCAGCCTGCAGGCTGCGGCAGTGAGACAGTATATGCAGGGGGCCTGCGGGCCCCCATTCGATAAGGGGCTGTGTCACAATTGCGACCCTTGCGACTGCTAGTGGTACACTGGTGTATCAGACTCTCGGTATTAGTGTATCTTGATGCCATCGGAAGCTACGGGTTTGACAGGAGGAACGCCCCTCTCACACCCTCAGCTCCCAATTGGGTCAGGACGTCAAGGTCCGGGAAGGAGCTAAACTGGAGTACAGCGGGAAGCAGCGTTGTAAGTGACCAGCCGTCCGTGTATGTTAGCCGGTGCTCTGCTGTTGCTCTGTTACCGCAGGTCAACATCTTTTCCGCTGCCCTCCCAGCTGTCCTCCTCGTGATACTGTCTACGCCCGGTTCCCCCACTGATGCCGCTGTGCTCTAGCGCTGTAACAGCAGGGCTCCGCCTGTCCCCTGGCCTCCCAGCTCTGTGCGGCCGGTGGCTGTAACTCTCACTCCCCCGCCGATGGTGCCTTCCTACTGTCCAAACATTATGTGCAGGTGACCCTTGTGTCAAGGTGCTCTTCTGCTGCTGTGAAAGGTCGGCGTTTGCCATGAGTGGAACGCCGTCGCTGTGTCTTCCCTGCAGCTGACCACAATCTTATACACACCTGGAGGATAGGGCAGTAACAGCAATGTGCGCTCCCTCATGGCCAACCCGCTGTGCGCTTCTACACACAGCATGGTGCCGCCTTCTGGCCTGGCAGACGGGAAAGGGGGTTTCACATGCAGCAGGGTCCGCGAACCTACCCCAGTGCAGGCTGGCCTGGATTGGTGTCGCAATATTTGGTTGGTGGCCTGCCAGGACCTGCAGCCAACACAGATCAGCAGCCAATCACGTTCAGGGGCTATCACCCCCCTGTCAATCTAGACTCCACCAGGACTTCCTGGTGGCGTCAAGATACACTAATACCCAGACTCTCTCCCACCATTCAAACTTTTAAAGGCAAGCTGAAAATCCACCTCCTCAGAAAAGTTTGTCCTTAAAAATCCTGTCTTTACTACACAACTGTATAAGCAGCTTCTAACTTTAGCAACTCTCCTCTTCCCCTTTACCACATAGGGCAGGGCCTTACCTTTTTATGTGTCTGTGTTTAGTGCTCTGGAAGATAATGCCACTACAGGATCAGTAATTATAATTACTGATTGATGCTGCTGCTGAGAGGTAGAGGTGACAGAAGAGAGGGTGGAGTTGGGAGATTATGTAAGATTACAGCAAGTGGAAAAGGATCTCGGAAGTTTATTACTAGAACACCCCCCTCACCTTTTCTTTTGTGCTTGTTGGTTGTACTTTATCATAGCTGGAAGCATCTTATCGATGCCAAAAGAAGGTGAAGTTGATTTTATTTACGTGCTAGTCAATAAATTATAGCTTCACAGTTGAAGTCTTGGACTTCTGCTGGGTATTGAGCTTAAATAGGCCCTGTACTTTCAACAACCTTTGCATAAATCAATAGTAGAAACGGATATAAGAAACTTTGTTATATACAGTATTTTATTAGAGAAAAATGCCTCTTTCTCTAATTATGAGCCACTGCTTCCTCCCCAATCTGCTGCACTGATAATTCACTCACTCATAATTTACTGGCAAAACCCCTTTAAAAAGAAAGGAATTATGGGAGCACTAAGGGATCAGATTACACCTGCTGTCCATAGCAGTCTATGGAGAGGGATGAGGGTAAGAGGAAGCAGCTCCAGTGTGAGAGAAGCAGAGACTCTGAAGGCATATGCCCAGCTTCAGGTGTGACAATCAAGGATGGGAAATAGGAAAATCAAGAATCCATTTTTTTCCAAAAGCTGCTTTCATTTTTGTAACTGTGCCAAATTCAATAACAAACTTTCAAGTCTCGAAATCTGGGGCTCCTGTGCTCCAGGTGGCGGCTCTTCCTGTTGAGCTATCCAGCTCTCTGGATAAGCTCCCTTTCTGAATCCTTGCTTCTTGTTCCTTGCTCCTGATCCTATTCCATGATTCGACTCCCTATATGAAGCCTGACCCTTCCACTCATTCCTTGTGAGATTATTGTGCTCTCTGCCTGTAGTCAAGCACCACCACCTGTCTCCTCTGCTAAATCTACTGCCTCAATTCCTGTGTACCAACCTCTAGCTTCAATTGATTATTCTACCTGCCCGTACTGGTCGCAATAAGAGTCTCCGAACCTGAACCGTGTCACAACCTTTCAGCGGTTACAATATGGTGGCACTCAGCTCAGCTTAAGTCAGACCTCTTTGGTGTTCAACTCTGTAGATTAACTGTTGCTCATAGCGTTTCCCCACCAGGATTTATACTCTGCCAGATCCCATAATATGCTGTCTGCCTTTCATAGACTGACACTCGACAGGGTTGGACATCACAATACCCTCCACATCTGTAGGGACCCTCTAGGATGTTAGGGGCTACTGGTAGGTTGTTTTCTGGGGGATCTACTAGAGCAGCCAGTGCCGCAGGGCATGGGAGAATGTCCTGGCCATGACTGGAGTAATATGCCCGATAGTGGTTTTCAGCATGGAGCAACATCAGGCCAGACATCATGCTCACAACTTTTTTAAACTCTTCAGAACAATAAACTTTCCAGAACAATTTCCCTCTGTAGAGATAGAAGGCCTTGTCAACCCACAATGTATCAGAGTAGCAGAGACCTTTAAGCCTGGATACAAATAGTCTTTTGACTGATTATTGTGTCCTGTTTAGAGATGAGCGAACGTGTTCTTCCGAGCTTGATATTCGTGCGAATATTAGGGTGTTCGGGATGTTCGTTATTCGTAACGAACACCATGCGGTGTTCTGGTTACTTTCACTTCCTTCCCTGAGACGTTAGCGCGCTTTTCTGGCCAATTGAAAGACAGGGAAGGCATTACAACTTCCCCCTGTGACGTTCAAGCCCTATACCACCCCCCTGCTGTGAGTGGCTGGGAAGATCAGGTGTCACCCGAACATAAAAGTCGGCCCCTCCCGCGGTTCGCCTCAGATGCCGTGTGAGTTAGATGAGGGACAGTGCTGTTTTTTACCGGAGCTGCTGTAGGGAAAGAATTGGTAGTTAGTGTAGGCTTCAAGACCCCCCAAAGGTCCTTATTAGGGCCACTGATAGCTGTGTGTTGGCTGCTGTTAGCAGTGGCAATTTTTTTTTCTTCTCAAAATCGGCTCTGCAGAGCGTTGCACCCAGCATTAGGGACAGAAGTGCTGCATAGGCAGGGAGAGTGTTAGGAGTGAGTGTAGCCTTCAAGAACCTCAACGGTCCTTTCTAGGGCCATATTTAACCGTGTGCAGTACTGTCCAGGCTGCTGTTAGCTGTGCTGCATTTTTTTTTGCTTCTCAAAATCGCCTCTGCAGAGCATTGCACCCTCCATTGATACTGCAGGGAAAGAATTGTATAGGCAGGGCCACAACACAGTTATTATTCATTGAATATACGCAGTGCTGCCTTTTGGTGCAAAAAAACGGAAAATAATTCTATTTGTCCTGCCTCTGTCCGTCCTAAGGGCGGTGGACACGTGTCGGCTGCGTGTGCAACCTGTAAAAATCAGACGCACCCAGTTACGTTTTACTCCTGGCTTTGCCATTTGCTTTCCTTAATTGGGAAAAAAAATACCTGCTCTGCCACAGTTAATAACTCTGCTACCCTCACGTTCTGTGACACATTAGCAGGAAAACAGCACAGTTATTAAACTTCTCATGTTCATAGAATATACGCAGTGCTGCCTTTTGGTGCAAAAAAACGGAAAATAATTCTATTTGTCCTGCCTCTGTCCGTCCTAAGGGCGGTGGACACGTGTCGGCTGCGTGTGCAACCTGTAAAAATCAGACGCACCCAGCTACGTTTTACTCCTGGCTTTGCCATTTGCTTTCCTTAATTGGGAAAAAAAAATACCTGCTCTGCCACAGTTAATAACTCTGCTACCCTCACGTTCTGTGACACATTAGCAGGAAAACAGCACAGTTATTAAACTTCTCATGTTCATAGAATATACGCAGTGCTGCCTTTTGGTGCAAAAAACCGGAAAATAATTCTATTTGTCCTGCCTCTGTCCGTCCTAAGGGCGGTGGACACGTGTCGGCTGCGTGTGCAACCTGTAAAAATCAGACGCACCCAGCTACGTTTTACTCCTGGCTTTGCCATTTGCTTTCCTTAATTGGGAAAAAAAATACCTGCTCTGCCACAGTTAATAACTCTGCTACCCTCACGTTCTGTGACACATTAGCAGGAAAACAGCACAATTATTAAACTTCTCATGTTCATAGAATATACGCAGTGCTGCCTTTTGGTGCAAAAAAACGGAAAATAATTCTATTTGTCCTGCCTCTGTTCGTCCTAAGGGCGGTGGACACGTGTCGGCTGCGTGTGCAACCTGTAAAAATCAGACGCACCCAGCTACGTTTTACTCCTGGCTTTGCCATTTGCTTTCCTTAATTGGGAAAAAAAATACCTGCTCTGCCACAGTTAATAACTCTGCTACCCTCACGTTCTGTGACACATTAGCAGGAAAACAGCACAGTTATTAAACTTCTCATGTTCATAGAATATACGCAGTGCTGCCTTTTGGTGCAAAAAAACGGAAAATAATTCTATTTGTCCTGCCTCTGTCCGTCCTAAGGGCGGTGGACACGTGTCGGCTGCGTGTGCAACCTGTAAAAATCAGACGCACCCAGCTACGTTTTACTCCTGGCTTTGCCATTTGCTTTCCTTAATTGGGAAAAAAAATACCTGCTCTGCCACAGTTAATAACTCTGCTACCCTCACGTTCTGTGACACATTAGCAGGGACACAGCACAGTTATTAAACTTAGATTATACATTCACTAGAGGCAGTGGGGCCTTTCGTTTTCAAAAAAGGGAAAAAATTATATTTGGCCTGCAGTCTTGCGCCAATTTATTAGCTGCCTGTGAAATCAAATCACTGGTAATACAGCATGCTGAGGGGTAGGGGTAGGCCTAGAGGACGTGGACGCGGCCGAGGACGCGGAGGGCCAAGTCAGGGTGTGGGCACAGGCCGAGCTCCTGATCCAGGTGTGTCGCAGCCGACTGCTGCGCGATTAGGAGAGAGGCACGTTTCTGGTTTCCCCACATTCATCGCCCAATTAATGGGTCCACGCGGGAGACGGTTATTAGAAAATGAGCAGTGTGAGCAGGTCCTGTCCTGGATGGCAGAAAGTGCTTCGAGCAACCTATCGTCTACCCGCAGTTCTGCGCCGTCCACTGCTGCAAATCCGAATCCTCTGTCTGCTGCTCCTCCTTCCTCCCAGCCTCCTCACTCCACTACAATGACACCTGCTCAGGAGCGGGAACACTCCCAGGAACTGTTCTCGGGCCCCTGCTTAGATTGGGCAGCAGCGGTTCCTCTCCCACCAGAGGAGTTTATCGTCACTGATGCCCAACCATTCGAAAGTTCCCGGGGTCCGGGGGAAGAGGCTGGGGACTTCCGCCAACTGTCTCAACAACTTTCTGTGGGTGAGGAGGACGATGACGATCAGACACAGTTGTCTTGCAGTGAGGTAGTAGTAAGGGCAGTAAGTCCGAGGGAGCAGCGCACAGAGGATTCGGAGGAAGAGCAGCAGGACGATGAGGTGACTGACCCCACCTGGTGTGCAACGCTTACTCAGGAGGACAGGTCTTCAGAGGGGGAGTCAAGGGCATCAGCAGGGCAGGTTGCAAGAGGCAGTGCGGTGGCCAGGGGTAGAGGCAGGGCCAGACCGAATAATCCACCAAGTGTTTCCCAAAGCGCCCCCTCGCGCCATGCCACCCTGCAGAGGCCGAGGTGCTCTAAGGTCTGGCAGTTTTTCACAGAGACGCCTGACGACCGACGAACAGTGGTGTGCAACCTTTGTCGCGCAAAGCTCAGCCGGGGAGCCAACACCAACAGCCTCACCACCACCACCATGCGCAGACATATGATGGCCAAGCACCCCGCAAGGTGGGACGAAGGCCGTTCAGCGCCTCCGGTTTGCACCCCTGCCTCTCCCCCTGTGCCCCAACCTGCCACTGAGATGCAACCCCCCTCTCAGGACACAGGCACTACCGTCTCCTGGCCTGCACCCACACCCTCACCTCCGCTGTCCTCGGCCCCATCCAGCAGTGTAGTTCAGCGCACCGTCCAGCCGTCGCTTGCGCAACTGTTGGAGCGCAAGCGCAAGTACGCCGCCACGCACCCGCACGCTCAAACAACCGTCCGCATAGCAAAATTCATCAGCCTTGAGATGCTGCCGTATAGGGTTGTGGAAACGGAGTCCTTCAAAAGTATCATGGAGGCGGCGGCCCCGCGCTACTCAGTTCCCAGTCGCCACTACTTTTCCCGATGTGCCGTCCCAGCCCTGCACGACCACGTCTCCCGCAACATTGTACGCGCCCTCACCAACGCGGTTACTGCCACGGTCCACTTAACTACGGACACGTGGACAAGCACAGGCGGGCAGGGCCACTACATCTCCCTGACGGCACATTGGGTGAATTTAGTGGAGGCTGGGACAGAGTCAGAGCCTGGGACCGCTCATGTCCTACCCACCCCCAGAATTGCGGGCCCCAGCTCGGTGGTGGTATCTGCGGAGGTGTATGCTTCCTCCACTAAAGCACCCTCCTCCTCCTCCTCCTCCTCCTCCTCCTCCTCCTCCTCCTCTGTCTCGCAATCAAGATGTGTTAGCAGCAGCATGTCGCCAGCAGTCGGTGTTGCGCGGTGTGGCAGCACAGCGGTGGGCAAGCGTCAGCAGGCCGTGCTGAAACTACTCAGCTTAGGCGATAAGAGGCACACGGCCCACGAACTGCTGCAGGGTCTGACACAGCAGACCGACCGCTGGCTTGCGCCGCTGAGCCTCCAACTGGGCATGGTCGTGTGTGACAACGGCCGTAACCTGGTGGCGGCTCTGCAGCTCGGCAGCCTCACGCACGTGCCATGCCTGGCCCACGTCTTTAATTTGGTGGTTCAGCGCTTTCTGAAAAGCTACCCACGCTTGTCAGACCTGCTCGTAAAGGCGCGCCGGCTCTGCGCACATTTTCGCAAGTCCCACACGGACGCTGCCACCCTGCGCACCCTGCAACATCACTTTAAGCTGCCAGTGCACCGACTGCTGTGCGACGTGCCCACACGGTGGAACTCTACGCTCCACATGTTGGCCAGGCTCTATGAACAACGTAGAGCTATAGTCGAATACCAACTCCAACATGGGCGGCGCAGTGGGAGTCAGCCTCCTCAATTCCTTTCAGAAGAGTGGGCCTGGTTGGCAGACATCTGCCATGTCCTTGGTAATTTTGAGGAGTCTACCCAGGTGGTGAGCGGCGATGCTACAATCATTAGCGTCACCATTCCTCTGCTATGCATCTTGAGAAATTCCCTGCAAACCATAAAGGCAGCTGCTTTGCACTCGGAAATGGGGGCGGGGGAAGACAGTATGCCGCTGGATAGTCAGGGCACCCTCCTGTCTATTTCTCAGCGCGTACAGGAGGAGGAGGAGGAGCATGAGGAGGATGAGGAGGAGGGGGAAGAGACAGCTTGGCCCGCTGCTGACGGTACACCGGCTGATTGCCTGTCATCCTTTCAGCGTGTATGGCCTGAGGAGGAGGAGGAGGAGGATCCTGAAAGTGATCTTCCTAGTGAAGACAGCCATGTGTTGCGTACAGGTACCCTGGCACACATGGCTGACTTCATGTTAGGATGCCTTTCTCGTGACCCTCGCGTTGCACGCATTCTGGCCACGACGGATTACTGGGTGTACACACTGCTCGATCCACGGTATAAGGAGAACCTGCCCACTCTGATTCCCGAAGAGGAAAGGGGTTCGAGAGTGTTGCTATACCACAGGACCCTTGCGGACAAGCTGATGGTAAAATTCCCAGCCGACAGCGCTAGTGGCAGAAGGCGCAGTACCGAGGGCAAGGTAGCAGGGGATGTGCGTAGATCGAGCAGCATGTACATCCCAGGCAGTGCAACAGTCTTTAAGGGCCTGGCCAGCTTTATGGCTCCCCACCAAGACTGTGTCACCGCTCCCCAGTCAAGGCTGAGTCGGCGGGAGCACTGTAAAAGGATGGTGAGGGAGTACGTAGCGGATCGCACGACCATCCTTGGTGACGCCTCTGCCCCCTACAACTACTGGGTGTCGAAGCTGGACACGTGGCCTGAACTAGCGCTGTATGCCCTGGAGGTGCTTGCTTGTCCTGCGGCTAGCGTCTTGTCGGAGAGGGTGTTTAGTGCGGCTGGGGGAATCATCACAGATAAGCGTAGCCACTTGTCAACCGACAGTGCCGACAGGCTAACACTCATCAAGATGAACAAAGGCTGGATTTCCCCAGACTTCTGTTCTCCACCAGCGGACAGCAGCGATACGTAAGCAATACGTAGGCTGCACCCGCGGATGGAAGCTACGTTCTCTCTCACTATCCAAAACGGGGACATTTCTGCTTCATCAATCTGTGTCTAATATTCCTCCTCCTCCTCCTGCTCCTCCTCCTGAAACCTCACGTAATCACGCTGAACGGGCAATTTTTCTTAGGGCCACAAGGCTCACTCAAATAATTTTTCTGAACAATTTTTATAAGTTTCAATGCGCTTAAAAGCGTTGGAACTTTAACTTGAACCAATTTTTCGTTACACTGGGCTGCCTCCAGGCCTAGTTACCACTTAAGCCACATTAACCAAAGCGATTAATGGGTTTCACCTGCCCTCTTGGCTGGCCATGGCCAATTTTTGGGATGTACATTAGTACTGTTGATACAGCAATTTTTGTGGGCCCTCGCCTACAGTGTAATCAAATTAATTTTTAGCCCACCTGCATTACAGCTGACGTTACCTCAGCTGTGTTGGGCAATGCAATGGGATATTTCTATGTACCGCCGGTGGGTTCCAGGGAGCCACCCATGCTGTAGGTGCACACGGAGTTTTTAATACATCTGTACACTTCTAAAGAACCCCAGTCTGACTGGGGCATGCAGTGTGGGCCGAAGCCCACCTGTATTACGCACAACATTACTACCTCAGCTGTGTTGGGCAATGCAATGGGATATTTCTATGTACCGCCGGTGGCTTCCTGGCACCCACCCAGGCAGTGGGTCCACAGGGAGTTTAACCTACATGTGTCCACTTCTAAAGAACCCCAGTCTGACTGGGGCATGCAGTGTGGGCCGAAGCCCACCTGCATTAAGCACGACATTACTACCTCAGCTGTGTTGGGCAATGCAATGGGATATTTCTATGTACCGCCGGTGGCTTCCTGGCACCCACCCATGCTGTCGGTCCACAGGGACTTCACAATAGGGAGTTGTACCTGCCTGTGTCTATGAATTAAAAAGCCCGGTCTAACTGGGGCATGCAGACACCTTGACAGAATGAATAGTGTGTGGCACATAGGTTCCCCATTGCTATGCCTACGTGTGCAGCTCCTGATGGCGGTGGCACAGGATTCTATTTCTCATTGCTTCTGTACAGCATTGTGGGCTATCGCCCCGCCCCTTTTAAAGAGGGTCGCTGCCTAGCCGTGCCAACCCTCTGCAGTGTGTGCCTGCGGTTCCTCTTCATGGCAGACGCACTTCTAAATAGACATGAGTGTGGCGTGGCATGAGGGCAGCTGAAGGCTGCGCAGGGACACTTTGGTGTGCGCTGTGGGGGGGAGGGGAGGCGGTTGGTCAGCATGTAAGCCAGGAGAAGTGGCAGCGGAGTGTCATCCAGGCAGTGATTGTGCTTTGTTGTAGCTAGTGTGGTGCTTAGCAAAGGTATGCCATGCTAATGAGGGCTTTTCAGAAGTAAAAGTTGTTGGGAGGGGGGGGGGGGGGCCCACTCTTGCCGGTATTGTGGCTTAATAGTGGGACCTGTGAACTTGAGATGCAGCCCAACATGTAGCCCCTCGCCTGCCCTATCCGTTTCTGTGTCATTCCCATCACTTTCTTGAATTGCCCAGATTTTCACACATGAAAACCTTAGCGAGCATCGGCGAAATACAAAAATGCTCGGGTCGCCCATTGACTTCAATGGGGTTCGTTGTTCGAAACGAACCCTCGAGCATCGCGGGAAGTTCGTTCCGAATAACGAACACCCGAACATTTTGGTGTTCGCTCATCTCTAGTCCTGTTGAATTGCTGCAGGTGCTCAGCCAGAGGGTCTAGTGATAAGTGGCTGCAGGGACAGCAGCTACATTCAGTCCCAGACTCAAAGTACAGTAATTATTTCTGTGGCCAAGTCTCTTCCCCAAGACTAGGTTTCACCAGACACCTTTGCTGTAAATTGCTGCATCAGGTTTCTAGATTATGGTGCTGCCCAGTGATCAGCAAATCTGATACAGCCTCTGTCTCTCAGGGAAAGGGAGGACCGAGCGCTGGGTGAATCTGCAGCCTGCAGTTGGTGGGGGCTAAGAAACCATGGGCCCCAGCCATATACTGTCTGATGCCATATGCCTTGCTCTGATGCCTTAGGCACCACTATGTCATATATATATATGATACATGTAGTGATGTATGATATATGTAATGATATATATAGTGCACCACCATCCTCTTTGTGCATGTATCCCCCACATGATCCTCCAAACCAATCAACACAAAATAATTTATCAGCATTATAGTAGAGAGGTATTTATTCTGACCACTAGAGGTCAGGCCAGCACTTACAACACTACAAAGAAATAAAAATACTAGTAACTTCACACCCAACACCCTATTCCAAAATACTGACACTAGGGGACACAAAGCCACAAAGAGGGGCGTGCCCACTCTCCACATCAATCTGCAGTCTTTGTGCCTTTCAGACACTTCAGCAACTACTTATGCCTCACACTTTGCTTCACCAAACATGGAATGGCCATTATATATCTTGCCCATGAGGCATGTGGGTCATATCCTAAATTCCTTACACTGACCCTTACACTGTGACCAATGAGCCCCAACAGGATGGCTACAGACCACAGCATGAAACTGGAAGAGCAGAGGTCCCTGATCATCTGGGGGCTGAAGAGGACAGAAATGAGCCATGTGGAATGAGAGACCAGGGGCATCAAACCAGTGATTATGGCATATTTTGTATTTGAACCCATGTCCTGGCCATGCAACTTTTTAATCTCAGAAAACTCCTTTAAAGGGGCACCAGCATCACTTGTAAGAAAAAGCATAGCTAGCTTTTTCTTGTAATTACTACGTATTCTTAATTTTCTATGATTCATAGAGCGATAGGCTATTTGTTATTTTGAGGGTCTGCCTCCGTAAGACCTAGCTTTTGATGTGCAGACTAGATGCAGTGAGTGTGTGATAGTCAACAAGTAAAGTTGGGGTGAGGGTAGAAGCTGCTCGTATGGTAGCGTGGTGACAGTAAGGCTTATTGCATGTTCAAAAGAAGAAAATGCAGGAAACATACTGGTTTGGAACGTCCCATTGATCATCAGAGTAGTTCAAATGTTATAACATACATTTAAAGGAGTTGTCCAACTTTAAACTATATTGATGGCTTATCCTCAGGATAGGTCATCAATAGTAGATTGGCAATGGTCCATTGTTACGTTCGCGCAACACCAGAGCACCAAGACAGCATAGACGCAAGACAGCATTCACACAAATGCGCAAAGCACACACAAAATGCACATTGAACACCAAGCTAGGACTGAGAACTGGTCTCACGGGCAGACATAACATATCCCTACTCTAAGGAGACAACCACCACGTGAAAATCTGCCTGCAAACTGGGCAATAAGGACAACTCTGCAGTGAAACCTAGGGACCTACCTATCCCTGGATGTCAAACGATCCACAGCAGGACAAGATGCAGCTCATACCAACTCACAGAACAGGACTGTTCACACCTGGTGTCTGGAAACCTACACAGACACTGAACATGTCGCTGTTCGTACCAACACCCCAGGGACTTGCACGCAAGATAGAACATGATTGTTCATATAGCTTGTCTGGCACCTTCACAGACCCAATGAACACCACACTGTCCAGCCACCTGGGCAGACATGCACCATGGTGCACCTAGCAGGTAGTTGCAGCAGCGCTGGTAAAGCTAGCAGGTAGTTGCAGACATCTGGAGGCCACACCTGTCAAAGGGAAGGGGAAAGGGGGTCTGTATAAGATGCAGTGGGATTAACAGAGAATGCATGAACATGATAAAATGACCAGCATTCTCTGGCAAGAGAAGCTGGTATTTATGTGCAGCAGACCAGAGGGATTGGCTGGTGAATACCACACCCAAGCAGCTCAATTAACCCCCAGCTGTGAAGGTGTGCTCATGGAAACCTGTAGAAGCACATGTCCCAGCTGCACAACCTAACAACCATCACCTGGAACCCCCTTCAATCAGGTGTTCCCCATTCCAGTGAACTTGTGTACTGAGATGATTTCTGCAGGAAGCAGAGAGCTCAGTTCTTAGCTTACAATAGCAAGCTTGGCCACTGTACTAAGTTCCCAGTGAAATGAATGGGAACTTTGCCTGCAATATCAAGCATGGCCAATTCAGTAAGAACAGAGCTGTTTGCTTCCTGCAAAACTCAACTTAGTGCACAAACATGCCAAGCCGGTTAACAGTTGATAGGCAGGGGTGTCAGCTGAAAAACTACTACTACTGATGACATATTTTAAGCATAGGCCATCAATTATAATTTACAGCTGGACAACCCCTTTAAGAAAAATTAAAATCTGGAAATATTTCATTTTGTAGGAACATTTATATCAGAAGGGATCAAGAAATTACACACATATTATATACATATATTTAAGGGGTGAAAGTCTGCACAAATATACACGTAAAAAAGATTAGCAATAGAAATAGCGTCCAGGATCGAAAATGTCTTAGATTGAACACTTAGTTTAACTATGAAAAAATGATAAGAGTATCAAGTAGTTAATTTGTTTCCTTGTTCATAAATATACAGTTTCTAGCAGGAGGGAAGAATAAGAGTCAGTTTTTTTTTAATTCATCAAAATATCAATATACACCATATTTGGGGATTCTGAGTTAACATTGAGGATACTCTGCTTAGGATCCTCATCTCCTGGCCAGAGTGGTCACATAACGTCTTTTAGGGCTTATTCAGATGATTGTATATTGGTCAGGTTTTCACGCCCGACCGATATACGCTGCCCCTCTCTGCAAGAGGCGGGATGGGACGGAAGCTAGGGCATTGAGCTCCCGCCCCCTCTCTGCCCGTTGCCACTGTTTGCAATGGGAAAGGCGGGGCGGGGGCAGAGCTAGGTTCCGTCCCGTCCCACCCCCCCCCTCCCCACATTGCAAACAGTGGCGAGGGGTGGAGAGGGGGCAGGAGCTCAATGCACTAGCTCCCATCCCGCCTCCTCCCCTTGCAGAGAGGGACAGGGAATATCGGTCGGGCGTGAAAGCCCGACAAATATATGATCGTCTGAATAAGCTCTTACTTTGGAGGATCCTGCAATATACATGGGAAGTGTTTGTGTTCTTTTTTGAGAAACGCAATTAACACACACAAATAAAATGCTAACAGGGCCAGATGTGCAGGGAAAACTGCATACGCCCGCGTGAATGTACCCTAACTGCCAGGTTTTCCCAGGCATCATAGCTTATTGCTGGGGCTTCCAGCAGAGTAACACTTCGTAACCTGATAATTATTATTAACAGACCCAGCTAACAAGAATGGATTCTCGAAAGTGGAGAACTCCTTTAGGAAAGGAGACAATCTTGCCTTGAGGATGCAGAGAATATAATTTATACATTTCTTCATGTCTATGAGTTTGTGCTAAACAAAATCTGCTTCATATTTGATATGATTATTTCTCCTTACAAATCAGAGTTGTTGCCATGTATTCAAAGCTTGCAGCAAAATAAGCTAATCTTTTATGGTAGACACAGACAATGAGTCCTTTATACACAATAACAAATCCATTCATTTTTCTGATCACATCTTTGCCTATGGCTTAGGCAGCAGACCTGTATTGCTATAACCCATCTCACATGAACTGTATAAATACCATTCTAATGTACATCCAACCCAATTATTACCGCCAGCACAGTTCTCACTTATAAAGATTACAATGTAAACTTACTTTTAAATCTGACTAATGATAAAAAAGAAACTTACATGCCCAACCCAGATACAAATGCCTGCACTCCTGTGCTGGTGCATAGACCAGTCATATAAGTGACGACTCACCTCTTACAAAAGTGTGTTTACCCCCCTGAAAAGTACAATCAGGAGAAAAACTAAGTACACTTTCCTTGAATTCCATGGTTTTACATAGATAAAAAAATGGGTGATAGTAAGTTTTAAGATTAGGTAAATACAACCTCAGATGAACACCACCACAAAGCAAATTACACAGTATTATTATTTATTTAACTAAAACTAGGCCAAAATGCAGAAGCAGTGTGTGAAAAACTAAGTACACCCCATGAATCTATAGCTTACAGAACCACCTTTAACAGTAATAACTTGAAGTAATCATTTTCTGTATGACTATCAGTCTCTCACATCGCTCTGGAGAAGTTTTGGCCCACTCTCCTTTGCTTCAGTTCATTGAGGTTCCAGTATTTACAAATTTGCCTCTACATTCATTCCCACAGTCATAAGCCACAACAACTCACTCTACTATCCCAATTTGAAAAGCTCTGCGACTCGTCTATGTCCATGGTGGCTGGGCTCTCGATGGTTTACTGTATTTTGTTGGCAGAGGCGACTCATGATGACACATTGCCCTTCATAAGAGGGTGGGATAAAGAGTTGCAATGAGCTTTCCCAAAAGAGACATGGGACAAATCCATTGTTTTAACACACAAGTCCTCAATCTCAAACAAATTCCATGAGCTCAACTATAAGCTTCTATTCCAATGGTACAGAACGCCCTCACGGCTTGCCAAAATGTACCCCCAGATGTCAAACAAGTACTAAAGATGCTCCTCAGACTGCGGTACCTTCCTCCATATTTGGTGGTCCTGTCCTTGCTTTACACCCTCTGGCAGGAAATTAACATTCTATATAATTCAATACTTGGGGGGACAGTCTCCCTTTCACCAGAAGTAGCCCTTTTAATTATGTTCACAGGATCTATCTCTAAAGTAAAAGAGTTACTCAGATCCGTTCTCTTTGCCAAGCGTCAGATTATCCCCAGACTGTGGAAGTCACCATCGATTGCCACGAGATTGATGTTCTTGGAGTCTGTGGACCATATAATGTGCATGGAAGAACTCAGTATACCAAGTTGTAGCTGGAGACTCATGGGTAGATCCACAGGTTCTCCAATTTTCTGATTATTGTTAATTCGCTATACACAGCAGCTTGGTTAGATTAGCAATAGATATGACAATTCTGCATTGTAAATTTATGTTTTACTGGATTTGCAACCTTAATAAAAACCTCTTGAAGCATAAATTGGGTTGAAGTGTGAATTGGATTGAAGTGGCCCATTACAGCACCTTTATTCTTTTCTTTTTCAGCCATTCTAAGGTAGATTTGCTGGTATGCTTGGGATTATTGTCTTGTTGCATGACGCAGTTGCAGGGCAAGCCCAAATCATCACTCCTCCACCACTATGCTTGCCAGTTGATTCAAGCTGTTTGGGCTGCTCTGCTGTGTTTGGTTTTCTGGCCATAATGCCCAGTGACATTTCCACTTGGGTCTTGTCTGTCTAAAGAACATGGCTCCAGAAGTATTGTGGTGTGTTCAGATGCAATATTCTGCTAAGTTCTTTTTACAACTCCTGAGAAGATTGTCAGTTGTCTTGAAAATGTTTAACTTGTGAATAATCTTTCTCATCGTGGAATGCTGGACGCCAGATTGTTTGGAAATGGCCTTACAACCCTTCCCAGATTGATGGGCAGTAAATTTGCTTCCCTAAGATCTTTGCTGATGTCTTTTTACCTTGGGATTGTGTTAATTAAAGACTGAATACTCCAGACCAGCAAACTTCTCAAATTTTTGCTTCTATAGAGGTGGTCACACTTGTTGATGATCAATTAATCAAGGGCATTTAATTAGAAGCACCTGGCTGCCACTTACCCTCTTAATTCCTGTGGAAGCTGTAAGTGTGTACTTAATTTTTCACATGCTGCTTCTGCATTTTGACCTAGTTTTTGTTTAAATAAATAATAACATGGTGTAATTTGTCATGTCCTGTTGTTCATCTGAGGTTGTATTTACCTAATTTTAAGACATTCTAGGACCAGATTTTTTTATTATGTCCTAATATGTAAAATCATATAATTCAAATAAGGTGTACTTAGTTTTACTTATCACTGTATGTGCCAAGGCAAATTACTTCCCAAGTCTAGCAAGACTGAGAAAAGCAACAAGATGCAATGTAGTTATATTATATCAGCAAGGTCTCGCCCAGAAAAGATTTCAAAGCAGACTGGGTTTCAAGATGTGTTGTTTAAGCTCTTTTGAAGAAGCACAAAGAAATGGGCAACATTGAGAACTGTAGATGCAGTGGTCAGCCAAGAAAACTTAGTGCACCATGATTACCACGTCGCTTTGAATGCCGCATGACAATGCTCCAATTGATTTCAATGGGGCCTTGCAGACCTGCACTCAAATGTGGCATTTTCTAATGCAGCAATTTTCAAGTGCCTTCTTCTCTATTTTGGCCAGTTTCGCGATTTCTTTTTTTTTTATGCACCTCATCACCCATCACAATGGGGTGCATTAAAAAGCACTGTGAATGCTTTGACATGTGATCGAAAATGGAGGAAAAAATCACAGCAAAATTGCGGCGTTTTGCTGATGCCCTGTGAGAGTGGCCTAAGACATATCATGTTTACTTCCCTTCAAAATTGAAAGATGTTCAGCAGTGTCATCAGCTCAGAACTGGCAGAAACCAGTGGGGTCCATGTACACCCATCTACTGTTCAGAGAAGACTGGACACAAGTGGTCTTCATGGAAGAATTGCGGCCAAAAAGCTATATATTTGATTTAGAAAAAAAGGTTAAATGACTCAATTTTGCATGAAAATATAGGAAATGGGGTGCAGAAAATGGCAGCAGGTGCTCTGACTAAGAAGTCAGAACGTTAAATATTTGGCTGTAACGGAAGGGAGTTTGTTCACCGAAGGACTGGAGAGCGGTATAATAGTGAGTGTCTGCAGGCAACAGTGAAGCATGGTGGAGGGTTCTTGCCAGTTTGGGGCTGCATTTCAGCAAAAAGTGTGGGGAATTTTTTCAGAATTAATGGTGTTTTCAGTGCTGAAAAGTACAGGCAGATACTTATCCATCATGTAATACCATCAGGGAGGCATCTGATTGGCTCCAAATTCATTTTGACCCAAGACAACAACCCCAAGCATAAACCAATGTCATTAAGAACTATCTTCAGGGCCTAGTAGGAGTTGTCATTTTGCTGTAAAACTTGGCATGCAGTTAAATCTCAGGCAGATATGAAAATGATTAGAGTTGGGGTGTGGTTAGATGAAGGTCTTGTCATCCGAAACCCTAAAAGTGGTTCCACCCTTGGCCTATAAAAAGGCTTTCACAAGCTACTTGTGTGTAGTGACCTCTTTTTCCACTTGTGTAGACCTTGTTGACCACTATACATGCCTCCATGACACAATCCAAGAGATTTTGCTCAGTTAACAGACTTTGGGAGGCAGCACATTATTGGAATGTGTGAAGCTGGATGGTCATATCGAGGGATGGCCCGCCACTTGGGCCATTCTGACCAGTGTTAGGAAGTGTTGGGGCCAGTGGATGCACAAGAGCACACGCACAACGCAACTGAGATCAGGACGCCCGCAACATACCACCAGTTGATAGGATGGTCTGATCGTCCAATAAGCACAAGCAGCTCCAACTGTTTAATTGTCTGCTATCCAGAGACAGATGGCACCATCATTATACCTTCTTGGTGCTCTCCTTAAGGAGTGATGATACCCCTCCCAACTCACAGCATAGGTCTCTCACTAACCAAGCCAAAATCCTACTGCATACTGATGAGGGGCAAACACCCCAAAACAGCTGTCTGTGTATGGCGGTACATGGTCAGCACACCTTGTTTCTCTTGTTATGTGGCTTGATAAAGACCTCGTGGAGGTTGAAACGTTGCCTTTTTAACTTTGAAACAATAAAATGTTCCTTTAATTAAAGAAGTTTTTTTTGCATTAAATTATGCTGCCACTTCTCTGCTACTTTTCTCCATGTATCTAAAGGGGCATTTGTCCATAGCCCCGAAGTTGGCTCTGCATGTGTTTGGACCAATTGTGGTCCTTTTTGTCTCCGCCCCCTACACGCAATTTTTTTATGTGGGGGTTCTTTGTGAGGGCCGTAGCCCTTTGTTTTTTGATCTGTGTATGGATACTGGCTTGGTTTTCAATTCCCAATTATTGTTTCAAAGACCAGCACAATGGGTTGGACATTGATTTGCAGGAATGCTGCCATCCAATAGGTAGCACTGCAGAGGTATTGTTCAATCTCCCTTATTTGCATATATTTCCCAGAGGAGCATGAATGGCCTTATAAGTCTCCTCACTCACCTTCTACGTGCTCTCCTTAAGGAGTGATGATACCCCTCCCAAATATCGTATTGTATTTAATGATTGTGAAATAACTGGCAGCTTTAAAACAGAGATAGATAATAGCTCTATAGAGTGTAGGAGAGTTGGGTACCCAGTATGAATAGCATGTGGTGGTGGGTGTACAGGAGGTGTTTGATTCACTGCTGCACAATGGCTCACACGTATGAAGCCTGTGCACCAATTTTGACTTTTTTGTAAATAGAAAGCTGGCATTTATATATAAAAAATTTTAAAAAAAGAACATTTTCACCGTTTTGGTTTTCATTTTGTTGAGAGGGCATGGTTACTGGTGCGTCTGCACACTAATACCTGGCTGAGTTCACATAACCCACAATTTTAAACCAAAATAACACATCTTTTCCAATTTATAATGCAACAATTTTAATAACCTTCTTATGACATTCAAGAAATTTGTTACAACAATACATTAAACGAAAAGTCACATGAGCTAATTGACATAAAAATGTCTAGTTTGATACATGTGGGTCAATGTCCTTAACTTTCTATCTCCGTTATGAAGTTCATGTTGTTTTCCAGAAGCCTCCCTCCTCCAAGTAAGAGCCATAAAAAGTTATGAGGATGAGGAAGCCTTAGTAAAGTTATTTGGATTCTCTTAGATCATGTTTCAGTGATACTGGAACCATGCAGAGGTAATCTCCTTTAGTCATATAGTTCTTGGCAGCTGCGATCTTTAATAATCCTATTATAAACTATTGGGCTGCTTAACCATAAATCAGCATAAAAGATTTCTGTAGTGTAGACAATGGAGGGCAGAAGTACAGTACATGTATATATTGGTGATGATCAGTGGCTTATTCAGCAACCAGTCCTCTTCTGCATCTAGCAAATACATTGGGTATTAAATGGGTCATCACAAATATATATTTAACATCCAGAACCCTGTGTTCCATGAAATACTACATGTTCTGTGGAATTTCTTGCACTTGGGTTGTACTACTGAGAAATTCTGATGACAATATTGGCGGTCCAGTTTCTGCAAAGTGAAATGTTGTAATGAAATCACCACATAGATGTTCAAAACTGGGACAAGCATTTCATTTCTGCAAGAGCCCAGCAGGCAACGAGAAGTGCTTAGCTGCTGTGACAGGCACAGCTTGCGTTGATTTCAATGAGAGCTGTGCATGCAGTTACAAGCGCCGGCCACTACGCGGAGGTCGGCACAGGGACGTCCACTGCTTCTGCTCCGACCTCTGTGTATTTGCCTCACTAAAAGCATGCGCCTACTCACCTGATCAGTTGGAGTCCCAAACGACGGCCCCCAGCCAATCAAGTATTGATGACCTATCCTGAGGATAGGTCATCAATAGTATTTTCCACAAAAACCCCTTTAAGATTAAGATGGGATATCACAAATGGGTTTCCATTGGCCAAGCTGTTGTGATATTACAAGAGTGTTTTAGTTGAAAATGACTTGAAAATAATTGTCTACAAACAGCCCCCATCCAAACTGACAGAGCTTGAGCGGATCTGTGAAGAATGGCAGAAAATCTCCAAATTCAGATGTGTAAACCTTGTGCCATCTTACCCAAGAAGACTCAAGGCAGTAATTGCTGCCAAAGGTGCATTAACCAAGTACTGAGTACAGGATGTGAATACTATGTTAGTTTTTCCGTATTACATAACAGTGCAGGGAGAAGAGCCGGCTGGTCACGGCTGAGCCCTGACAGCTGAAGAAAGGTGAGTATTGTTTTTTTATTTTATTCACCATTTCTTCTTGTTTTTCAGGGAAGGATTTATATTTAACCCCCTTCCCTGAAAAACAATTTCAGGATGCTGGCAGCTGGATTCCACAGATGACAGCTGTGGTAGGGAATTCTTTATTCCCTGCGGGGATGAAGAATTCCTTTGCTGCATCTGTCACAGATGTGGCAGGTGCCGTAGGGAATTCTTTTTCCTCACGGGGATGAAGAAAACATATGCCACATGCGGCAGATGTGTTCTTCATCCCCGTGGGGACATCGCAGCGGCGGACAGGTAAGTTTCTTTTT
The DNA here is from genome assembly GCF_035609145.1 of Eleutherodactylus coqui. NCBI lineage: Eukaryota > Metazoa > Chordata > Amphibia > Anura > Eleutherodactylidae > Eleutherodactylus > Eleutherodactylus coqui. The sequence continues at coordinate 84,196,727 of NC_089847.1, forward strand.
TTTGTTTTGTTTTTTCTTACATTAAAATTATTGTTTTCCAGGGAAGGGCTTATGTTTAAAGCTCTTCCCTGAAAAACAATTACCGGGTGCCGGCAGCAGGATCCTCTACCACAGCTGTCATGTGTGACAGCTGCGGTAGGGAATTGAAGAATTCCTCTGCTGTATCTTTCACAGATGTGTTCTTCATCCCCATGGGGGACACGGCAGAAGTGGAGAGGTAAGTTTATTTATTTTTTTTAACACTAAAATGATTGTTTTTTTTAGGGAAGGCCTTATGTTTAAAGCCCTTCCAGAAAAAACAATTCAGGGGTGCCGGAAGACTATTGTCTTCAATGGAGCCGCCGGCAGTAGTCGCTGCTCCATTGAAAACATGTGGGGAGGAGAGGGTGAAATTTTTTCGAGCACCGCGTGGTGCTCGGCTCGAGTAACGAGTACATCGAGCAGCCTAATGCTCGAACGAGCATGCTCACTCATCTCTAATTCTTATCTCTTGTCTTATTTATCACTTAAATTATTTGTACTTATTTATTACTTTGCATTATTTATTTTTTGTAAAAAACTTTTTAAAATCTTTTACTGTGAGACCAGATTATTGGAAGTATTTTCCATATCACAGTGATACACTGAAATACTGCAAGTACCAGCATAAACAAGCAATAAATTGAGAAACCTTGGAACACTGAGGGTATATGTATATGACAGAATCCTGCACCGTCACTACCGTATCTTCCGGTGTATAAGGCAACTGGGTATATAAGACGACCCCCCCAAGTGTCGCCTTATACGCCTGGAATACAGTAGAGCAAAAAAAAAAGTGTAAAAAAAAAAAAAAATCAGTACTCCCCTCCCCCGGCGTTCTGTGGCGCTTCTGCAGGCTGTCGCTCCCTCCTTGTCCCCGACAGAGCATTGCTTTCTGGATGTGGCGCTTGAAATCCCCACCTCCTGAAAGCTAATGCTGTGATTGGCTAAGTCACGCGCTGTCAGCCAATCACAGCCATTCAACATTGAATGCAAACAACAGCCTGCAGAAGCGACACAGAACGCCGGGGGAGGTGAGTACTATTTTTTTGGTATACCCGGCGTATAAGACGACCCCCGACTGCAGAGCAGATTTTTTGGGGTTAAAAGGTCGTCTTATACGCTGGAATATATGGTAGGTGATGACACAGAATCTGCAACCTTTCCGCAATGTCAATGTCAAGGGCCGCGGGTCAGATGGCTTCCATTGACTTCAATGGAAGCCATCCATGCAGAATCTGTACGAAAATAGGGCATGCTGCGATTTTTTCTCCGCTCGTGGAAATTGCCATTCGATTCCACTCGTGTGTAGGAAGAAACACTTTTACATAGCATGTAATGAATGGTATTTGCTGCTGCTCCATAGTGCAGACGCCAACCACAGATTCCACAATGCAAATCTGTTTGTGTGCAGCTGGACTAAATTACAGTGACCCTCTGTGGCCATGCTTAGTTATAGCGTCCCCTCTGTTGCCCCTTTTACAGTAGTTATAGTGGCCCCACCTATTATGTCTCCGTTCTACTAACTACTTTCATCTACAGTAAAGGTGCCACACCCTCACTCCTTCCCCTCCCCAGCTCCTGCTCTCATCACTTAGGCCCCCTGTCCATGGGCGTTGCGGTATCCCACGGCGGAGATTCGCCACGGGAGCCGCCGCCCAGGAGCAGGTGTCGGCAGACGGATCTCTGCCGTCAGCCTATCTGACAGATAGGCTGACCGTGGAGAATCACGGCATTTCGCAGCATGCTGTGAATTGCTGGCCGCGAGCGGAGAATTGCAATGATTCTCTGCTTGTGGACACGTGGCTGATGCTTTCCATAGCAATGCTATGGAAATCTTCAGACGGCGTGATTCAGCGGTGATTTACCGCCGGCGAAATCACGCCCGTGGACAGGGGGCCTTACTCTAAGTCCTAAGCCAATGGAGGAGTGAAGCTATGGCACAGTAAAGGCACCGTGATGTGCTCACACTCACAGCAGTGTGTGGCGCACTATCAGGTCCTATGATTGTCAGCACATCAAGGTGCCTTTACTGTAGATCTGGTGGTGGTCATGATCAAGGTCTTGCCCTTCCATACTATTGATACAGCTGCCTATATTAAGAGTTTCCCTCCAAATCCAGAATGTGTGGAACCATTGCTTATCCTTGGGTGATCTGAGGCAGGATGTGCTGGAGGACAGACTTCAGGATGCCTCAGCAACTTGACAGCCCTGGGGATGAGCCTAAGTGACTACATCTCTTCTACACTATGCAGATACAGCACATTCTATCCTTGTGGCACCATGCAGAGAGAAAGGAGAATAAGCTACAAGAGCCTGACAAACACAAAAGTAGAGGTGATTATGTGGTCTGGGTAACTGAATGACGCTACAAAAGGAGGAGTGCGGCCACATAAGTATAATGCATGTGCTCTGTGTATTTAAAGACAGAAAATGTAAGTATGAATTAAGTTTCATAAATTCAACACTTGAATAACTATCTTTACTATCTTCACATGTGAACTAGCAATTTATTGAAGTAAGCATAAACTTATGGTAAACACCAACCCCTGTCTTAGTTAAGCATACGCATTGATAAAACTAATCCTTAGCTTTCAAGTATTCATACTAAGCAAGGTTGGGTAATCAACGTATAGGGAAACAGATCTTTTAAGTATTTAAGTGGAATAAGCAAAGTACAGAGATATTCTCAATGAAAGCCTGATTCAGATCACAAGAGGCTTCAGACTGGGCAGACGGTTCACCTTCCAACAAGACAATGACTGTAAGTACACAGCCAAACCAACATAGGAGTGGCTTAGGGTCAACTCTGTGAATGTCCTTGCGTGACCCAGCAGCGCCATCTGTGCACAAACTATCTCCATCTAACCTGACCGAGCTTGAGAGTATCTGCAGAGAGGACTCACGTTCACGATCTCTATAAGGCTAATCTTAGACACAACGATTTTCGCTCAAAAATCGATTAAAGCCATCTTTTGACCGATAATCGTTGTGTCTAACTGCACTGACATTGTGCAGTTTTCGTCAAGCCGTCGATGATCGCTGATCTTTCAGCATGCTGAAAGATCAGCGATCAATTATCAGGAATTTACAGCAGGATACTATTGTTTCAGCTGTATCCCGCTCCCTAATGACAGACCGGGTATGAAGAACAGAGCGGTCCAGCTGTGTTCTTTATACCCCACTTGGAGCGCTCGCTGTATAACAGCCGGGCGCTCCGAGCAGAGAACAGGTGGATGCAAAAGAGAAGCAGGGCCAACCAGCTTGTCTTCTGCATCCTCCGCTCGGAGTGCTTGGCAGTATAACAGCTGGGTGCTCTGAGCGGGAAACAGCTGGATGCAGAAGACAAGCAGCCCCGCTTGTCTTCTGCATCCCCTTCTCGGAGCGCTCGGCTGTATAACAGCAGGGCACTCCGAGTGGGGAACAGCTGGATGCGCAAGACAAGCGGCCCTGCTTGTCTTCTGCATTCCCCGCTCGGAACATTCAGCTGTACAACAGCCGGGCGCTCCGAGAAGAGAACAGCTGGATGCAGAAGACAAGCGGCCCCGCTTGTCTTCTGCATCCCCCTCTGGGAGCACAAGGTGATCACTCAATGTTTGGAATGGGTTCATTCACGCAAACAATTTTTAACTCGGACCAATGATCCAAGTTTGAAAAATTACTGCATGTCCTATTTTTGTGTGAGTCTCACACGAGAATAAGACATGCAACGTGCTGGGCGTTGTGTGGGACACCACATACGTATGGGTTGTCCATGTGCTGTGTGGGACACCACATACATACAGGCTGTCCATGTGCTGTGTGATGTGTGGGACACCACATACATACAGGTTGTCCATGTGCTGTGTGATGTGTGGGACACCACATACATACAGGTTGTCCATGTGCTGTGTGATGTGTGGGACACCACATACATACAGGTTGTCCATGTGCTGTGTGATGCGAGTTGCACCTGAGAATCTTGGGCATAAATCACTCTCAGCTGTTTGAATGCAGTCTCAATGCAATCTGTGGCCCCCTTCAAATTCTCTATGGAACATGCCTATAGTTCATACAACATTTAGTAGCCTTCATGTGACTGGAATCTCTGCTTTTTCCGCTTCACTCAGTAAGGAATTTTAATAAGTTTTCATGCTGCTTCTCACCTGCTGGTAAATCCACCTGAACTCGTGTAACAAAAAAGTAGATTTGGCTACAGCCTGTGCATGTGTTTTATATCAATATGTAATCATTACAGTTACATTGTTATAATATGTGTGCATATATATCAGCAATGTGTGCATTAGGGGTGGGATTTGGCAAGGACACCTTCATTCATGCAATCCTATAAAGTCCAACCAGCATTATTTTATGCCATCAACAGAAGATCTGTGGATAGACAGCCACTTGCAACACATAGACATTGTGTAATAAACAGAAAAGAAACACCTGCCCATCTAGGCACTAACTATACAAAGCTCTGCTCACTTGTAGCATACAGCAGCTGTTAGCAAACAGTCTGAACTCTCAAAAGCAGACCTGTGTTCATCTCCCAGGCTCTGACCTAGACTAGTCTTTTATGTCCCAGTATTACAGTAACTATCTCAGCAGAAACAGCTGAGTGGACTGGGAACCAAAAAGAAGTTCCATATTGGATTGGGAAAGGAAGTGATGGGTCCCACTACCAATATGCTCATCACTCCAATAGAATCCAGCCTATGGCACACTTCAATAATGGCTTAGCAAACGGCTTAGGTTTACTGAATACAACCACCATTCTTGATTTTTCATTTTACTCAGCCCAAGCATGTGGGATGTACAATACCTACAGCTTTTCTCCGGTCATATGCTCACTACATAGATATACCGTATATACCGGCGTATAAGGCGACGGGGCGTATAAGACGACCCCCCAACTGTCACCTTATACGCCGGCAATACAGTGGAGAAAAAAAAAAAATTCATTACTCACCTCCCCCGGCGACTGTCGCGCTCCGGCAGGAGCTCGCTCGCTCCTCGTCCCCGGCGCAGCATTGCTTTCTGAATGCGGGGCTTGAAATCCCCGCTTCCAGAAAGCTAATACACACGCCGGCAGCCATGACATCATTGAATGGCTGTGATTGGCTAAAACACACGTGGCTTCAGCCAATCACACTATTCAATGACATCATTGAATGGCTGTGATTGGCTAAAACACACGTGGCTTCAGCCAATCACACTATTCAATGACATCATTGAATGGGTGTGATTGCTAACACGTGCGCCTTCAGCCAATCACAGCCATTCAATGCTGTCATGGCTGCCGGCGTGTGTACTAGCTTTCTGGAAGCGGGGATTTCAAGCCCCGCATTCAGAAAGCAATGCTGCGCCGGGGACGAGGAGCGAGCGACATCCTGCCGGAGCGCGACAGAACGCCGGGGGAGGTGAGTAATGAAATTTTTTTTTTTACACTTTTTTTTTTGTATTACCGGCGCATAAGACGACCCCCGACTTCAGACCCGATTTTTCGGGGTTCAAAAGTCGTCTTATACGCCGGTATATACGGTATTTAATTTATTTATTTTAATGGGCCATCATCAACATTGATCTTGAGAATGAAGAATCTGAAGCACTTATTTACTTGATCACTGCTGCACAAGAGAAGTCAGTGAAGGGGGCACAGTGTTGAATCAGCACTGTGGCCCCTTTATTCTCAGTATCAGAAAGGTCCCAGACATCGGACCCCCACCGTTCATAAAGTAATGGCATATCCTGCTGATATTATGTGCATTTCTAAACATATAACACAACGTTATCTTCATCTGGTTAGTAGGTAGTATGTGATCAAGAAAGAAGTGTCTTTCGAAATGCGTCTGTGCCTAGACATGGTGTCACACGGTACCAACCATTTATAATTTTAGGAATTGTTTGCAATAAAAGAAGAATTAAAGAAGTGTTTTTAAGAAGCCGGCTTTTCTCCTTTGTTGTTGATATTATATGCCATCGGCTAACCACTTAATGAACACTCTGCATTCAATTGATGGTGGCAAAATTATCCTAGCAATATTACATCACTTTAAAAGATGGAAATACCTCTTCAATGTTACAGATTAACGGTTGTTTCCGGTGACTTTTTCCAACCAGCTGTTGTGTGTGTACGTGAGGAAGAAAACCATCTCTGATTATTATTATTATCTGACTTATATCTTGCAATTTATTTTACTAGTTTTTTTACCTTTCCAAGGTCAAGTTTTCTCTAAGCTCATTTCCACAAAGAGTGGAGACTAGCTGCTATGACGTCTTCCATACACAGCTGACAGACAGAAGAGGAGATCCTGCTTCCTTATCTTCATATCCCTCACACACAAAAAGCAACAGCAGCATGGAGGACATTGTACAACAGTGTGAGTAGTGTAAATGGGAATCCAACAGTTGGGGTGAGATGATAAAATACTAGAAGCAACGCTGGATTTTATTTACTAATACTGTCTAAAAGTTAGGCAGTGAAAACTTTAGACTAGTCTAAAACTTTAAACTTTAGACAATCTTAAAATGCACTTGATTTATCATAGTGGCTTTGTTAAATGATAAATCTTTTGAATTTAGTTGGCTCAATCCATGTCAATTTGGCACAATATGCAACCCCATTATTTTAGTTTTATTTTTCAACCCTTAAAGATTCCAGTTTGTTTTTCAATGGAATTGTGCAGATAATGGGACACACTAATTTTTAACATGACAGAAGCATGGCATTTTAACCGGATTGTAGACTTTGTATATCCACTATATATCTATATAAATATATATTTTTTAGATCCTTATATGATGTAGTTTTCATTCTAGACATGATAGGTTGAGACTTCCTGTCCTGTAGAGACCACCTTTCACTAGTCATGCTATAGTCACAGGCAGGTTTACAGTCAAAAGGTGACAACTTCATATGGATAACACAGGATCCATCATTCACAATAGGTGATGGTCACAGCTTACCTCTTCCACTCCCTGCACAGTGACCTCTGCATAGGTCACATAACATACCTATAACACTTCTCCATAGAAATCGGTGAGTCCTCTCCTGTCCATTAACTCCATGGTCCAAGGGGCTACTGTACACAACAGGAAGCCTCAGAATATTAATAGGCTTAACAGCCATATTGAAGACTATAAGATACAGTGATACCTTGCGTTAAGAGCGCCTCAGCTTACAAGTTTTTTACTTCAGAGAAGAATCTCTCCTGAATTTTTGCTCTGATGTAAGAGCAAAAACTTGGGTTTCAAGTCTTGCTCTCAATGGGGCCGCTGCTGCTGCCGGTGGCCCCATTGAAAGCAATGGCCTGCTGGAAACCCCTGCAGTAATTTTTGGGGGAGGGCTTTAAATATAAGCCCTTCCCTGAAAATCATCCCTAGCTGTAGTAAAAATATATACTCACGTAACCGCTGCTGCCGGGGCCCAGGCATGTCTAGCCGCCGCTAGACATGCCTGGGAGAACAAGCAGCGGCTAGACGTGCCTGATATATACATATATATATATATATATATATATATATATAGATAGATAGATAGATAGATAGATAGATAGATAGATATTTTTTTTATACTACAGCTAGGGATAATTTTCAGGAAAAAGGTTTATATTTAAAGCCCTTCCCCGAAAATCACTGCGGGGGTGCTGGCGTCCTATTGCTTTCAATGTGGCAATGCCATCCCCATTATAATCAGTGGAAGAGCTTAGCGATCCAGAATGGAATAATGGCTTTTCCATTCATTTCAATGGTGAAAATTGATTTGACTTATGAGTGTTTTGGGTTAAGAGCTCCATCACCGAACGAATTAAACTCTTAACCCAAGGCACCACTGTATTAGGATCTTTAGTATACAATGGATATTAAAAATTAAAAACATCACCAAAAGGTTTTTTTAAGAAAATAGTTGTTTTTCTGAGGACATGTTCCCTTTAATTTTTACAGTATTACTAAAAGGCAAAATTAACATAATCATCCATTGTATTGTCTTCCAGGACCAAATAGCTGGATATAAGAAAAAGGATGAATTTGATGGACATTTGCCTTTATTTCAATGTATTGTGACAATTTCCTTTTTTTTCAGCTTATAAGATCGCCATCTTTCCTCCACCAAATGGATGGTCGCAGACCAGAAAACCACATCCAGGCTAGACATTTATTAAACTTGGTAAATATGACCATTTTATTTCAGAATATCAGCAGCAATAATGCAGTTTTCCCACTGTTGTTAATCAGCGCAGGGTACCCAATATAAACAAGACCCTGGCCGTTTGGCCCCTAAGGCCTCCTTCACACGGGCGACATGGCATCACCGTGAGAAAATCACAGATTTTTCCATCCCTGGCCAGAAGATGAAGAAGAGAAACAGTGCTGGGACCCGGAGAGAAGCTGCGGCGGCGTTGCAGAGCACTTCTAAGGTGATGTATGTGTTCTTTTTTAATTTTTTTTCTGCAGCTAGGGCTTAGATTTGGCTTTGACAATAGAATTTCCTACTGTGAAAGTTGCATCGCACCATATGAAAATTGCGTTTTCATGTGATGCAACAGAGAGGAAGGCTCTATAGGGAAACATGGGCTACAAAACCTCGCGAGTCGCAGGCATATGGTCGGACCCGCAAGGTTTTTGTGTCAGGTTGTTGCATGCTACAAAACATTGCATGTGTGAAGTAACCTATAGGAAAGCATGGGCTTCTCATACATGCGATTTGTAGCATCGTAGCAACGCAACTTTGTCGTCCGTGTGAAGGAGGCCTGAATAACATAGGCTTTTTCATCCTGTCTACCATACAGGCCCAGTGCCTTAACACATAGCATCATAATGTCCATCACCTCATACCCTTTCAGGATACCAAACTAGGGGGCCTCCTCCCCTGTCAGACTTGTGGTACACAGACTGGGTCCAGTGTCAGTCTGAACGAATTTTGAGCAATAATTGTTATGTGTAAATGGGCCATAAGGCTGCCATAGATAACTGTTGGCTGAACCCTCATTTAGTGGCCAGCTATATCTCCATGCTCATGCATGCTGAGTATTGGTGTGTTTTAAAGTGTAGATAGGAGAGAAAGCCCTGCCAAATATCAGCTGATTTGCATTGAATGTGTATGGCCACCCTAAAGCAAACTGTGTTTAGAAAATGATTGCCAGCAAGGCCATTCTTTCAGACTGAACATCAGGTAGTTGGTTCGTTGCTTGGATTCTAGAACAAACTCGAGCAAGGCCATATCTATACTGTTTGTCAAAACACAGTCTGCTGTTTGTCTTTAAGCAATCATCTTAGAGAACTCTTTCTTTGGGTGGCTTTACATGGGACAACTAGCCTGCGAAAAGTTGTTTGAAATAGTCACTTCAACTTTGCGATCCTTTTTAGGCCAATCTCTCGCAACCGGGTTGGATTCCACATGCAGGAGGCCTGTAGCGAATTTCAGCTGTAAGCCCGGCCGGTCACCCTACATACGACACTTACCTGTATTGCAGATGACCACAGAGGCTTGCTTTTGACCACAGAGGTAGGCGGTCATGCGCAGTACAGTTTTTTTTTTCTTGTGTTTCCTGCACCATCGCATAGGAATGATACAGGTCCCCACAGCCCATACGCAATATTAATTGTGTATGGGCTACAGGTCGAACGCCTACATTTACATTAACGGAGGCCGTTCACGTGGATTCCGTGGCAAAATAGAGCATGCTGTGATTTTTCTTCCGCTCGCAAAATACACAATTGATATAAAGTGTGAAGGAAAAATCTCAACTATGTGCCTTTCAATGCCCGCATCTTACCATGGAAAGTCTGAGCAGATGCCAATCGCGGAATCCCCAATTTAAATCCGGTCGTGTAAGACCGGCCAAACACATACCAACCTACAAAGTTATAGGCTAGTTGTTGAAAGATAGACAATCACCTGTTAATACCAGATAATTAATAATCATCAACCAGTGACTATTTTTAGGTAAGCTGAAACAACAAACTGACTAGTGAACGAATTCTTGCTCATCACCCAGTTCATGGCCGTCTTTACAAGAAACAACTTTCATTTAACTTCGTTCTATCGAGTAACTATTTGGATGGCAGTTGTCCTGTGTAAAGCCAGTAAGCCACCCTTAGTTGTTTTTAGTATAATGTTTCACTAAGATATAAGAAATAGTAAGGAGAGCATTCTTAAAGGTAGAATCTTTAGGTAATAAAATCTAATAAGCCGTAGTAGTAGCGCCTCTCCATGATTGGTTATTATAGAGTTATAGGTCAATAGCATATTGAGTAAGTCGCACCGTTATCTCAGATAACGTTTTGATGTTAACTAAATGTTTTATGGATCCCAGTTAAACATTGATGACAATATGATAACCTTTAGCTCAGAGATAAATGATCTGAAGATGTACAGAACTACATGGTGTGATGTTCTACATGTTATTAAAACTACATGTTTAGAAAAATGGTGGTAAAAGTTTTAAGAACTGATTATTTTAATTGGACAAGACTTCAGGATAAACTATATTTTCAGTGTACCAACTTCCATCTGAGAGTACCCTTTGAACTGTTCACCGCCCACGGCTCGGTCTTCCACGTTTTGGGGACATGGCAACAGTCAAACTGGTAAGCACTTGATATGAACATTGCTTAGCAATGCTTGACTCTCCCAAGTGGCGCTGTTGGCTAGACTTAACATAGGAACTTTGAACTGGCCTAATGGGTCACTTAATGTATCAAACTCAGATTTTATAATTTTACGGCGGTGGTGAGGATGTCACAAATCTAATGACACCAAAATCCTCCACCAAAGGTCACGCAAAGAGGTCAAAGTGCGGTGAAAGAAGAAGCCTGTAGGCTTTTTTATATTAGATCTGATTGTTAGGTTTCATTCACACGACCATAGATGTTTTTACGTTTGCCTGCCAACACCGTAAAACCACATGAATGGGCGTTTTTCCGCAATCACGGACAGCATTTTCTCGCCCATTCACACTAACATGGGCGTCATTTTAGCGAAAAAATGCGCTGCACCCCGGAAATGCCTTGCACTTCAAAAATCCTTGGGATGCCTTCCAGTGCCTATATAGAGGCACCTGTAAGCTTTCTGCAGCATTGGACGCTACAAAAAAGCCTCCCTCTCCCTTTTTCCCACCACTACCATAAGAGTCTATGGGACCCACTGGTGTATATTTGCCAAAAGATAGTTCCAGAACTATCTTTTTGGCCACAGTATATACGCTGACATATTTCGGTCGCGTATGTTCTATTTTCAGTGGGTCGACATTTCCACGGGTCCATGTGAATGAATGCATTGGAAACCAATGCCTCAGATGGTCGTGTATATACGGTCAGGCGTAAAAACGCGGGGTATATACATTCGTGTGAATAAGACCTCAAAGTTTGATTGGGCACACATTTGCGATAACTCTTCTGGTTTCCCATGGACAGATTCTATGCACAAGAATAAGAATTGTCAGTACAACTGAAAGGGCCCCAAAGCAAATTCAGGAAAGGACTCCAATGTACATTTTATTCTAGCAATGCAAACAGTAACATTTTTATCAACTTGAACAGCAACTCTCATGGATGGAGAGTAGAATCCTATAGTGAATCTTCTGCACAAACTCTAAACCCCTTAAATGTATGTAAACACATATACACAGTTTACTTTCATTTAGACTATAAGTTCTTCTTCAGATGGCCATATATTTCATCTGTGTGTATTTCACAGGCAGCACATGGACCCATTATAGCCTATGAGGCTATACACCAATCAATTTTTCATATGGACCAATGGTCAGTGGGAAAAAAATTGCTGCATGTCCTATTTTCATCCTTATCATGGATGAGAATGGGACATACAAGGTCTACTGTACTGAACCAAGCTAAGGGCGAAACGTGTGCATCAGGGATTAAGGGGATGTATTTCCCTTCTATTGATGCTGTATTTCCTTTATGTTCTGTTTTTTAAATGCTTTTATTATATTTGTAATTCTCAATAAACAGTTTTTTTAATGATCGATTTCTACAGTCTTGTCTTGGACATTTATGTTTGGGTTTGCACACAGACAGATGGGCGTTCATAACGAGTTGCTCCCAAATTTCTCAGCGCAACTCGCACATGGTTATCTGAGTTCAACCTAACGATTCACTTTTATACCTCCACCGTGAACTCACGCGCTCTTATGTTCTTACAGGTTTTACAGTAGAAAGTGCTTAATCATGATTAGTTAACACTTATTTATGTTGTGGACACAACACATTACTGGGGTTGAATGAGTTGTTGACAGTAATTGCACTTGCATGTGTGTTAAACTTTAATAACTTTTGTGTCATCTCAAGCTCGACCTCACACGCTTGTTAATAAAATACTAGAAGTGACGGTCCTGTTGGTAACCTATATTACAGAGCCATAACCATTAGCCTAATGTTCCCAAGAGATTTCTTCATCTATCCAACACTTGAAATGTTTGACTGTGTATTAGATGCTTTGTCATCTTCAAGCTGGCAGCTCTTCTTGGCACCTTTATTAGTGCCACTGATGTCAGGATGATCCCATAGCAATATGGTTATAGGACCTCAGAATTAGCTGCTCTTTCATAGCATTAACAATTTGATTTCAGATTCTCCAGGTATAAACTTTAGGGCAATTTCAGATGAGCATACGTGCAAATTCGTTCGCCACTACAGATTGTATTTGCGCATGAGCTAGGTTGGGAGATGGCAAGAAACAAGCTGATAGGTATGTGCCTGAAAATAGTACTGTAATTTTGCGATCGAAATACCAGTTGACACATGTTACACCCTTGCCATGGAATAGAATGGCAATTAAATGCCAAATTACGGCCAGCTGTCTTCTCTTCCTTATGTTGTATTCAGGGTAACTCCCCCCTCCTTTTTTTTTTAGGTTGCCATAGACTACTATGCCAGCTTTCTGCGTAACAGAAGGGCATGTCCTATCTTTTATCGGATGCAGATTTTGAGCACAAGAATCTTCCTCGTCTGAACAAATCCATTAAAAAGTCCTGTAGTTTGTGTTGGTACCATTTTGGAATACATACGACTTTTTGATCGCTTTTTATTGCATTTTTTCTTGGAGACCGGGTGACTAAAACAGCGCTTTTCTGGCGTTCTTTATTTTTACCTTTGACGACGTTCATCGTGAGGGGTTAATAATGCATCACTTCGATAGATCTGACTTTTACGGATGCAGTGATACCAAATATGTATTTTTGCTTTATTAATTAAATTCTTTTATTGTAAATATGACAAAAGGGTTTTTTTCTTAAACTTTTATTACTTTTTTTTTAATAATTAGTAAAACTTTATTATTCTTATTTTTACTTTTTTTTTAGTCCCTATAGGGGACAGCAACTTGTGATGCTTTGATCTCTCCTGCATTATGATGTAATGCGATTAGGCAGGCAGTCTATCAAGCCACCCCACGGGTATAGCTTGATAAGCATTCTGCCATGATAGCCATGAGGCCTTTCAGAAGGCCCCTGGCTGCCATGACACCCGCATGGCTCCCTGTGGTCTGATCACAGGGAGCCATACGGGACCCTCAAACATTGTTCGAGGGATTTAAATGCTGCTACAGCAACCAATAGGTTGCAATACGTACAGCAACCACGCTTCTATAGCAACCAATAGATTGCTATTGAAGCGCTCACACAGACCCTTTTTAGAAGTGCAGAATCTGCACTTTAAAAAAAGAATGGACAGCAAGTGCTGACTTGCCTGTCAGCTCCGTGGTGCACGCTGTCCAGGGTGCTTACCATAGGCTCCTATGGGAGCCGTGGAAGCAGGTAGCCAGCACCACGGACGTGTGAACGGGCTGATCCACGGAGCTAGGGGCAGCCCGTTAACGCACAGAATTTCCTGCATGTCAGCAGCGTGGTTCACATGTTGCTTAGCAGCGTGTAAACCACGCTCGTCTGACCGAGCCCTAAAAAGGCAACTCGGTTGATATAAATAAAGATTGATGTAAAAGGAAGTGGGGTGGGTTGGTCTCCCGCAGAGGGAGTCTGCAGCACATGGGGATCTAAGTGGAAGCTGCCCCTTTCAGTTGGGCATATATTCTCCTGCAGGCAAGAGAGCTGCTTCATACTAGCAGGTGGCCAAATAATAGTTATCAGTATCTATATATTTGGTGCTGCGTGTAAAATGTAGTAGAGCAACAGATGCTTTACTTTCCATTCACTTTCAGTTTCTCTGTACAGAGCTAGTGATCCTAACTCTGCTACATCTACTGTTGCTGATTAGCTCTTCTATGTTTGGTGTGTTGGTCACTATATGACCCATTGGTAACTGCTAAGTTGAAAGCAGTTCTAGTCAATCATACATGGTTATATCCTATCCACAGTGTGATCAGTGTATCAGTTAGTATGTTAGACAGGGACCAGTATCCAGTATAGGGATAGGGACAGATTAGGTGACGGCTGGCCCATAGGGAGAGTAGTGGTACGGTCACAATGGTAGTCTAGTTGGAGTTAAGGACCCAGTATAGCATAGTTAGGCTTGCCATCATCATCTTCCTATCTGTTTGATGATTGTCAGATAAAGAAGCTTCTAGTCATCATCATCCTCACTTGTCTCCTGACCTGGGTATATAGGTACAGTTAATTGGGACTTCTAGCCTAAATATGGACTACTCTTATATTCATGTAATGTATATCTGTGCTATCCCCAATTATGACTTCATAAAGTTGCTGTGATGAACTTTATTGTTATCTCAGTATAATTATTGCTGTATAATTTGAATATAGAATTGGTTACCTGTTCATGATAATGCATAGGTAAGTCTCAGGAAGAGATCCTTGTTATGTCAAAGGCTCTGTCCTGAGTGGAGACACTGATGACCAACTCATTTATACACCCATTCTTCCGCTCAGCGGAAGTGCCAGGTCTCCGTGTCCCATATGGGTTAACATCAGGGCCTGTTGGGGAGGATTATTACTCATACACCCCCAACCACCAGGGGTACACAAGCAATCTGGCCCAGTGTCAAATTGGGATCCTTACGGCCCACTAGTAGAATTGCATTTGAATGCCTGCTATAAGGTTACATGCATACATGTAGTATACATTCCAAGAGCCATCTCTCTTTTTCCAGTTGACGTAGCCCTATAGGGATTTATCTTTTGCAATGGGTAGTAAATCTGCTATGTTTATGGCTAATTTGACCGGCATGCCCTGTGCAGTATAATCATCTTTATTTTACAGGTCATTTTTTTAATGCCGCAATACCAAGTATGTAATAGTTTATTTAATATATTATTACTTTTGCATAATAAAACCATGTTTTATGGAAATATAATAGTTTCTGTGTCGCTACATTCCAAGAGCCATTATTTTGTTTTTCTGTCAATGTAAACGGATGAGGTCTTGTTTTATAATTTGTTAATTATAGAAGTTATTTTATTTTTTGGGAATATTTATTTTATCCTTTGATAATTATCCTACTAGGATAATTTTCTCATTCATATAATGCTTTGGTATACTGATTCTGCTGCCATGATACCACTAGTACAAGGCTTCACAAATTCTTTCTACTTGGCACTTATCAGCCAATCCATAGTGACATCAGGGCCTTGCCACTATCAGCAACTACAACTACTACTCTGCAACATCCATATTAGCAAAGTTTTTTAATAGCTTCTCAATAGCTTTTGTTATGTTAGGATAAAATAACTTGTAGCTTTGGGTTCAATTTTGCTACATCTGTATCTCCACAGCAGCACCAACCAAATAGCAATAAACTTCAATAGCCCTATCTGCAGCCCTATTTTTACAGCAAAATGCCTCAACAGAACCCAACAGG
This sequence comes from Eleutherodactylus coqui, assembly GCF_035609145.1. Lineage (NCBI taxonomy): Eukaryota > Metazoa > Chordata > Amphibia > Anura > Eleutherodactylidae > Eleutherodactylus > Eleutherodactylus coqui. The sequence goes on from NC_089847.1 coordinate 84,212,517, forward strand.
TCTCATTGTAGGTCTGTGGACTCCACTGGGCACCATTGGGGCTTGCAATGTGAGCGATATACCATTGCACTCCACTTATATTTGTTAGCAAAGCCTAAATTAGTCTTCTAAGATATTAACTTTAACCCTTTTAACTTTGAGGAGGATGTGGTTGATATAGAAGTGATAATGGAGCACAGTTAGGAGAAGCCAGAAAACACCCTATAAAAAGTAACATGCCCCACCATCAGTAAGGATGGAGACTGGAGCACTGGTAGACTCCTAGCTTAAATAACAGGAAATAAGGAAAAGAGGAAAATGCTTTACAGGAGAAGTCACGTAACAGATTGTCCCCACATCATTGTCAATACAGATGGTGGACTGCGCCCTTTATAACCCTTGTCTGGATGCAGGCACAATGTCCTGTGTTAGAATTTGGGGTCAGGAAGGGTAGCATCTCTCCTTAAGGAAATCACATAGAAGGTGTGTGAGGAGACTTATAAGGCCATCCTTGCTTCTCTGGGAAATATGCAAATAAGGAAGATGGAACAATACCTCTGCAGCACCACCTATTAGAAGGCAGCATTCCTGCAAATCAATATCAAACCCTTTATACAGGTCTTCATAGCAATGATTGGGAATTGAAAACCAGAAGCCAGAAAACCATTCACAGACAGCAGTTCCTTAGTTTTTGGTCTTCATCAGTGTAGGTGGGTTTCTGGCTAGTCTAGTGAGAGGCCTGTGCCATGGGTCAGGAAGGGTATCATCTCTCCTTAAGTAGAACACCTAAAAGGTGTATGAGGAGACACTTAGGATGTGAGTGAGGAGACTCATAAGGCCATGTTTGCTCCTCTGGGAAATATGCAAATAAAGAAGATGAAACAATACATCTGCAGTTCCACTTAATGGAAGTCAGCATTCCTACAAATCAATATCAGACTCTTTATACAGGTCTTTATAACAATGATTGGGAATTGAAAACCAAAAGCCAGAAAACCACACACATACAGCTGTTTCAGGACTTTCTCATTCAAGTGGAACTGATAATGGAAGAACGTTCTAATGTGTAGCACCATGTATGTGTTTCTACAACAGTATACTAATTTACAATAGACATTTTAATTCAATGGGGCAGTGACTGCATTACCAACCCAGTCCACTACAATGTGGACAGAGCTGTCTGCTTCCAACTCTATCCACACCAACAGGGGGCCCGGCAAATAGCTGATCAATGGAGATCCTTTGTAATGGACCCACCGCTAATCGACTATTAATGACCTATCCTGAGGATGGGTCATCAATAGTTAACACCTGGAAAACCCCTTTAGGTTTAGAGCAACACATTTATATTTTGGGGGGGGGATGAAGTTTGTGCATTTTGTACTCTGCGACAGGAGTGTCAATAGACTGTGGTCAATCAAACTAAAAAGAACACGTTCATCACTTAGAACACAATATCTGAGCATACATTAGGAGCATCTACAGAGAGCAGAATGTACTGAAATATTAACATCTGAGCATATAGAAGGGGTTCTTATGATGTAGAGCATGGTTCTCTAACAGGCAGCAATGACACCTTCTCCCCATGCACTTTGCCCAGTTTACAGTTCATTCCCCACACTTTCAGCTTCCTCTCATTAATCCCCCACTGATTGCAGGAATATTTTAACTCTGCTGGACTCTGACTCTATATAATCCAGGTCCTTGAGACACAAATACCTGTGTTGGCTGTGACCTGCAAGAGAAGCTTTGCAAGTGCTCAACTGAACACAATAAGCTGCAGAACAAATGTTCAGAAGTTCTTCAATTGATCTTGATTCAATACATCCTTAAGGAATCTCTTCATTGTGTGGACTGGATGACTTTCTTTGGACATCTGATTGCACATTTCAAGTAAGATTTTCAATTGTCTTTTATAGTTCAAATAAAGTTATTTTTTTGCTCCATTTTCACCATTGCTCACAGGAAGATCTTAAAACTCAGTATTGCAGATGATTGTCTAGTATTGATGTATTCTCATCTACTAACTATTGTAATTATATTAGCATCCCTCTTGAGTATAACTTGTCCTTCTGATACATAATGTATGCCATTCGTGTAAAGTGATCATGTCATTCTAAGGGAAGCTCCACGTTTGGCTACCAATGTAATTTATATCTCAATTATATATTTCTTAACTATATCTTCATTAACGTTTATTTCTGCTTTCACTTTTTAGCTTTCTTTTTACTTGTTGTAATGTAAGAAAATCTGTTGAAAACCTGGATGCAATCAACAAGTACAGATGCGTCCTTCCTTACCATTCCTCTTGGTTTAAAGCATCCCAAGATGAGTGGAATGAGCTTTGAAAAGAAAAAACTTTTACGTTACTCTCTCGGGTCTTGTGAGAAATGCAAAAGTTTTTCCTTTTTCAAAGCAGGTCATCTTGTGCTACTCATCTTGAAGCAAGAGGAATGGTATGACAGGACAAATATGGTTAGTGAGCAATGCAGCCTGTCCCCTTAGCACATGAACAGCCAAATAAATTGGTTATCACATGTACACCTCTATTAGATATTCACATATTAGAACAGAAAAGATCAGCCGCAACAAGGTAATGATGAAGATAAATGACACAGACACAAGATATAAATGGGTGATCGGTGAGGTTCCCAGTGATCGGACCCCCATCGATCAGCTAGTTATCCCTTATCCTGTGCATACGTGATAACTATATTACCAGAATACTCCTTTAGTATCCTGTACTACAGATCTTGGGGAGGTTGTTTGCAAAGATAAGGGTTACCATTCTAAATATTTGGGCCCTATAGAGTGAACAGTTCAGGGCTTCTTGAGCTCTGTTCCATATCTCCTATCTATTCTTCTATCCACACTCTCATGTATCCTGTAATGTATATTTGGTGACATCTGAGGCAGGGTGAAAATTTTTTATCACCCTCCCATGCATCTGTGGGCCACTCTGGCAGAAATAGAAAAGGGAATTATTAGGCACATATGATATATTTGGTTGGTCCCATGAAAGGAGAGAAAAAAAACCTTGCCTGGGTTCTTTGAAGGTCCCTCTATGGGCCTCATACAATGATTCCCATGCAGTTAGTGGCATGAAGCATTGTTGTGTAGGACCCTCTTTTTGGACTCATTATGCTGGACCCCTGAGTACTGTACCATCTGTACTGCCCTGATGGTGGCACTGACAGGGTTATAATGATGTAGCAGCGCTAACGCATCCCATGTTAGTGTGTTACTGAGTCAATTTGCATAGTGCGCATGACCATTTAAAGGTAATGGCAACAGTCACACTACATAAATTTCGTAACGACACTACAAAGCCATAAAAGTAGTACACCAAAGTTCTAGTTTGGTGTTTTAACATCTGTATGTGTTTAATCCATATGAATGATGTAGAACCTTGTGGATAAATCCTACGTCCTTTGGATGGACATATGTAAACAGTCATATACTTCTGTAGCCTCAATCCCCAAGATCAGTAGTCGAAGACCATGTACTGTATTATCACATATTAGCAATTCTGGAATACTACAGTTGCGAGAGAAAGTAAGTGAACACTTTGAAATTACTTGCATCTCTGCATTGATTATAGACAATCTAACTAAACTAATAACACACAAACAGTTGTACTGTTCATGTCTTTTATTGGCATGTTGAGTACATATTCAAAGTCCAGGGAGAAAAAGAAATCCCCCTTTAGCAGCAATCAATCATATCCACTAAATGGCAAAGCATACCCAAACCCTTATGCTGCCTTCACTTTGCTTCATAGTTGGGGTAAGCTTTTGGTGCTGATGTGCAGTATTCTTTTTTCTTCCTTTGTGCTAAAATGTCTAATTTTGGTCTCATATGTCTACAAAACATGTTTGCAAAAGCATTATGGAACATCCAGGTAGCCTTGGGCAAACTTTTGATGAGCCACAATGTTTTTTTGGTTAGCATCGGCTTCTTACATGGCGTCCTTCCATAAAGACCATTGTTGGTCAGCGGTTTTCTAATAGTGTACACATAAACAGAGGTTTTGGAAGCCTACTTAGTCTTCTGTAGGCCTGTTGCTGTTACCTTTGAGTTCCTTCTCACTTCCTTAGGATTTCTGGTTGTACTTTGGAAGTGATCTTAACAGAAGACACACTCCTAGGTAGAATAGAAACAGTCCTAAATTTCGTCAATTCGTAAATAATTTTGCTTAAAGGAGTTGTCCCACTTTTAGCTATTGATGACCTATCCTCAGGATAGGAAATTGATAGTAAACTGCTGACCAGGACCCCTGGGATCAGGCGTTCATCCAGGTTGGTGTCTTACTGCACAGAACTGTCATGCTGTTGGAAGAAGACAGCTCCTACATTGCACTATTGCCTGGGTTGGTATTGCAGTGTAAGGGCTCAGTCACACGGGCGCCGATGCGCCGGTGTTACTGCACGATAAGGCGGCCGCACCAGGTGCGGACGTCTCTCTGCATAACCGGCTCAATTGCCGGCCATGTGTTCTATCTGCCGGCTGGTGCGGAGAGTCGTCCGCACCGGCAGTGCAGCGGTCTTATCCTGCAGAAATATGGACGCATCGGTTCCCGTGTGACTGAGCCCTAAGTTCCATTTACCTTAAAGGGACTCAGTCTGCAGTATTAATTGTGACCACTGCATAATATATGGAGCTTTCTACTTCTGGCAGCAAAACTGCTCCCTACACTTAAATACCAGGCTCATGGAACAGCTAATCTCTGGGGTTCCTAGGCTGCTATTGAGGATAGGCCATCAATAGCTAGAAGTGCAAAGACTCCATTAACTGTGGATTGATGTACACCCAGGTCATTACAATGCATTTGTAGCCTTTCTAGCCTCATCCATCTCTTTAACACATCTTCTGAGTAGTGTTGCTCATTGTGATTGGCCAGGCAATAAAATCATGCTGATTTTTGCAAAATTGGATCCGGTCATGCTGACCCAATTTTTAGCAAAGTTAACTGAAAATCATTTGACAAATGATAGCAGAAGTGTTTGTCCTCTATGAATGTGCCTCAGTTGCTAGCACTCTTGCCTTTCACTGCAAATTAGCAGTGCTAGCAACTGAGCCATCAGACTTGTTCATTCCCCCCTGGATGAGAAAAACAACAAGAATAAGCACAAAGAGAACATAAAATACTCATCCAGATGTTTCCCTTGGTCAGATATGAACCTACAGCTCCAGCACTGCAAAAAACTAAGCCACCACACTTCTTCCAAAGAGAAGACGATGATGCAGAATAATAAACACAAAGAACATGCAAACGCCATGTAGATGTTGTCCATAATCAGCTCTGAACCTAGAATGCCAGTCCTACAAGGAAACAGTGCTAGCCATTGAACTACCAAGCTTCTCCTCTCTTCGTCATCCTGCTTTTTCTTCTCCGGGGGAAAAGAAGGAGAAAAAGAAGGAAAAGGAAAAAAAAGAAGATCTTCTTATTCTACTTTATCTCCTTTTTTCCATTTCTTTCTCTTTCTTCTCATCCTTGTACTTCTTCTTCTACTACTCTTTCTCCTTTACTGTCTTCTTTTTCTTCTTCTGCATCATAGAAGGATGAAGAAGAAGAAGGAAGTACATGAAGAAGGAAGTACAAGCATGGTGACTCAGTCATTTGCACTGTTGCCTTGCTGGAGTTCTAGGTTTAAACCTGTCCAATGGCAACATTTGGATGGTATTTTTATGTTCTCTTTGTGTTTATTCTTCCTGTTCTTCTTCCACTCTGGAGCAAAAAGCACATGTGGTAACTCAGTTGTTAGCAAATCCAACCGAGGACACCATCTTGATGACTTTTTTAATGTTCTTTTTGTGTTTATTCTTGTTGTTATTCTTCTCATCCAGAGCAAAATGGACAAGTGTGTTAGCTCAGTTGTTAGCATTGCTGATTTACAATGCTGGAGATTTAGGTTCAAATCTGACCAAGGTCAACATCTGAATGGAGATTTTCAAAGTGCATGTAGATATTATCTTTGATGAATTTAAATATAGGACCCCAGCAGTGAAAGGCAAGAGTGCTAGCAACTGAGCCACATTGTAACGTCTATGCAGGTCGTGGAAACAATGACCTACCCAGACACAACCCAAATAAGGGCTGGCTGGAAACTGGAAAGGGTATGCACATGAACGGACACCGAAACAAACTGAACTGCAAACAGAATGTGCGAGCAATCATCCATCAATGACTGACAACCACCAAAACATTTAGAATATAAACAGATGGCATAGCTGAAGGATGTACAAGGTGTTGGTTCGTATTTTGGCCAAGATACTTAAGCTTATGAGCCCACGGCAAGGGTCCTCATTGTCTCTTGAGTCCCTACTCTAACAAACTTAACCCCAGGAGTCCTGTCTGAAAGTTGGACGATTGTCCGAATAGAGACAGCCCACGCAGGAACCTAGGGGCCTAGATCACTCCATATGGTATACAACATATACACAGAACAAAACACAGTTCACACACACAAACAAACAAGGGACATACACCTTGAACAGGGAGCTGATCACACCAAGTGTCTGGTCACCTACACAGACACTGAACACGTCGCTGTTCACACCAACCAACAGTTCTGAGAGGGAATGAGGAAAATAGCAAAAGGAATAAATGATCAGCACTCTATAGAAAGATAGGCTGGTATTTTAATGCAGCAGACTGGTGGTGATTGGCTAGCTGGTTCAACACCCACCTAGCTCAATTATCCCACACCTACTGAAGTGTGTTTCTGGAAACCCATAGAATTACAGGTCCCAGGAGTACAACATAACAGCAACATGACACACATTCAGGGACCCAAGCACACACATTGGGAATATCCAACTATTTCATTAATGGCTCAACACTACTTCTGAGGTCCTCTAAACAGTTGTTTACATCACGGCATGGTTCACATGAACCAATTTTTGTTGAGAAGAACAGATTTGTCATTAAACAGACTTTGTATGTTTTTATATAATGAACAAAACATCCATGAAACCCACCTTCTAATTTTGTCTCCTTAATTGAAACACCTTTTGCCATGTACTTTTGGAAAATTAATTAACACACCAATTTACTTAATGTGTTCAATAAAAGACATCAGCAGTACAACTGTTAGGCCTTATGTACACGGTTGTGATGGGCTCCGCAAGCGGAATACCGCAGCGGAGTCCATCCCGGCGCCCCCAAAGACCCCATACTTACCTCCAGATCCGCTGCCCGAAGTCCCGCAGAACGCTCCGGCGCACATGCGTAGTACAGCGCATGACGCGCCGGCAGTGTCATATGACGTGCCAGTGGTGTCACATGACCCACCGCCAGCATCATATGACGCGGCCGGCGGTGTGCTACAGCAGAAGTATAGCGTGACGGGCGGCTTCCATTGACTACAATGGAAGGCGTCCGTCCGTATACCCACAGCAAATAGGACATGCTGCGGGTAATTTCATGCTGCAGAATTCCGCAACATGCACATTGAGCTATTAGGTTCAATAAAACCTAATAGCTGCAGTGAAACGCCGCGGATTTCCACAGTTTTACGCGGCGGAAATCCGGCCGTGTGCATTAGGCCTTAGTGTATTATTAGCTATATTGTGTTTGTCTATAATTGTGACTTAGATAACAATCAGACCACATTTTACTAATAATCAATGCAGACATCCAGGTATTTCCAAAAGGTTGATTATTTCTTTCAACTATTCATATCTTTTTTGGGGGGATTTTACACTGAATTTGTATAAGGGCTTATTCCCATGAGTGTATATTGGCCGATATACGCTTCCATTTAAGCAGTCCCCCCTTCCCTCCCCCTCACCGTCTCTCTGCTTCTTTCCTCTGCTCCGAGCAGTTTGCAATGGGAGTGGTTGTGGTGGGGGCGGAGCTAAGCCCTGCTCCCTCCCCGAACCTTGTCCATAGGCAGCAATAGTGGAGCTTAGCTCTGCCCCTCCCCACCCCCTCCCATTGCAAACGCCGGACTGGAGGAGAGAGACAGAGATCCGTTGAGGGGGAAGGAAAGGGCTTACTGCTTAGATGGAAGCATATATCGTCCGGCTGTGAAAACACCTGCTGATATACGCTCGCGGGAATCAGCCCTAAAACTTCTATTTTCATTCTATAGATACAGCTAAAAATGTCCTAACACTATCTCAGTGTTCTACCATAATCAAATAAAGTTCAGAAGCCTTAAACTTAACCAAATTAAGTTCAGACTGTTCAATCTTATGTTCATTTTATGACATCATATCATAGTTCATATTAGTAAGGGTACTTTTAAACAGAGCAATTTATTGTTCGCAAGAGCGACTCAGCATAGAGTGTCAGAGTTCGTTGTTTGCTCCTGCAGCCTGTTTATACAGGCAGATAAATCGTCCAGTTGTTCACATTCACTGTACCAGCAAATGAGAACGACTGAACAATCAGTATTTTTAACCGAATGATTAGCAAATGACTCAACGATGATTTTTATCGCCGGCTGCGCTTACGCGCACACTGAATGATTATTGTTAAACTTTCGAACATCCAGCGATTTTTTTGGAATGCTAATACTTCCATATAAAAGGGCCCTAAGGTGTTAAGATGTGTTCAGAAATGTTAAATAGTTATTATGTGAAGGAAGATATATTATTTTACATAGAAGAACGTTAGGGTTGCATCCCTTTATTTGAAGTTAATAGAGATGCTTGCTTTTCTAGGAATCAGAAAAGGTGAATCGGAAAAGATCTATAAACTGATGTCAAAACTTAAATTGTGGATTTTTCCATTAAAACACCATCATCAAAATCTAAAGGAAACACAAGGATTATTAATGAACCAGCAGTAATTATCTAAGGTTTTCACAAGGGTTTTCAAGACTGAAAGACTAAAGAACATAATTCCGAGCAAGAACAGGGGATTGTATTATAATCCTGTTTAAGAATGCCTTTGGAAATGTTGGCATGAGTCGTTCACAAAACCGAATACAGAACACAGAAATTTTTTGTGGAATTGTTCTATGTTGTGTTGTGGAAAGTTATTATTGAATTTAAATTTCCAAAGCAAATAACTTATCTACTTTAGGAACACAATCTACTTCCATATTTGGCTGTTGTGCATAGAAAGGTCAACTTGAGTTATCCATCATGGGGTTCGCTGATCTGTTGGACAGAACTGGAGGAATGGGACGGTTTCAGATCACACAGGTTGCCCTGCTGTGTATTCCTATATTACTGATGGCAAGTCATAACCTTCTACAGAATTTCACTGCAGCAATCCCAAACCACTGGTGCAAAATAAATGATACAGAAATACTGAACAGTAGCAAGGAGGGTTGGGTGAGCTTGTTTAGCCCACTGGATAACGATGGCAGACCACAGCCATGCCTGGAGTTTGTTGAAATACAGTGGAGGCCAGCAGGTTACAATGTAACAGCCCATAATAGTACAGATGCAGCAACAAGATCCTGTACAATGGGTTGGGAATATGATAGGGAAGATTACACTTCAACTATCATCACTCAGGTAAGTCAATATGTAATATGAACTCTGAGTATCAATTCACTATGAGCACTTTGAATCAATACAGAATATTGGAATATGTGCACAAACTCCTCACACTTACTGTACATCGATAGTAGAGATGAGCGAGAACGCTTGGATACAGCAGTTACTGGAGTGAGCATCGCTCTTCTCGAGTAACTGTTTAGTGGTCCGAGCGTGCTCGGTGGGGGGGGGGGGGCAGGGGTGAGCAGCGGGGGGTAGCAGGGGGGAGAGAGAGATCTCTCTCACTCCCCCCCCCACTACTCCACGCTGTCCCCCCCGAGCACGATCGGACCAGTAAGCAGTTACTCGAGAAGACCGATGCTCACTTGAGTAACTGCTGTATCCCAGCATGCTTGCTCATTTCTAATCGATAGCCCAAATACCAAAAATCATGGTTGCTCTAGTCTACTTGGGCTTGGAAAAAATTATTCTTCCAACCAGCTGTGTGGAAGAAAGGAAATAACAATAAATATTTTGAACACTCAGAGAAGTATAACACTTTTGTACCGCTTATAGTGTGATGCAATCAGGAAACTAGAAATCGGGTGTTTTTATAATTAACATAATTATCATTTTACTTTGATGGAACAAAGACTTTGCCAAAATCCCTCAATAAATACCAGCTCTGGTTGTCAATAGGACATGAAGGAAACAAGATTGGAGGATTTCACTCCCTACTCTACAGAGGCATAAGCTTATCTTATCTATGATAAGCCTCTAACAGCTATACAAAAATTGGAATAAATGACTTTGTACCTAAAGCTCCTATCTGTGCAATGCAGCAAATGTGCTTAGGGCTAAATAAAAAAAATAATAGTTTATCAAAGTGCTAAAAAGCTATGGTTGACGCCTTAATCCTGCATAGTATTTGAGAGAAATCCCTATAGCATTTTGGCCGAATGCTCATGGCTGGGTCGGATTCTGCATGTGGGATTCTACAGCGGAATCAGACCTGGGGTCCAGCTGGTGACCCATGCGTACCCATCCGCTGTCTTCTTATCTGTGTTGCGGATGTGCCGGCCACACATGCGTAGTACAGATAACGCCATACTGTTGCTAGGCGATGACACGGATTCTGGGGCCTGCCTGAAGTGACAGCTGTGGAGGAGCTGCGGATCGGACAGCTTCCATTGACTTCAATGGATGTTGTCCGCACGGTAATCGCACTCAAATAGAACATGCTGAAATTTTTTCCTCCACAAGCAGAAAATCGCAATTGATTTCCGCTCGTGGACAATGAAAAGTGATTTTCCATAGCATGATATGAGTAGTATTTGCTGCGGAATCCGGAGGTGGACGCCCGCTCCAGATCTTGCAATGCAAATACGGCCGTGTGCATGGGGCCTTAATAAAATACAGGTTTGCCTTTAAGGAAATTATTTATTAAACGATGTCTTCCATAGAGTCTATAGATTATGCTCATTATTGTTAAATCTGGCTGACAGGGCCTAGAATATAGCATTGGTATAGGTATATTCCAATATAGGTTGGAAGATTCCTTTGCTGTGAGCACTCTCTACATGAAGGCTCATGCTTCCATACATTGGCATCTATGGCACATTACATTTCGTTATATATACATTAGTTCACCTTTGATTGGACATCGTATAGCTGCCCTAACCTAGTGACAGGCACCATTTGACAAGTTACATGTCAATATCGTCTACTAGAAGCACTGCTATTGAAAACTGGTTGCTTATTTGAAGAAATGTACAAAAATATATAGTGTAACCTCTCCAAAACACCACCTATTTAAGAGGACCACCCCTTATCCAGACCAGATTTAAACTAATAGATCTTCAGTTTCACTCATTATATAATGTATGCTGGCCATAATCCTTGAGAAACTCATCCTCCGAGAAGACCAATTTTAGTGCATATTTGAGTAGTTGTCTCAAAGAGATTTCCCTATATGTCCACATTTTAGAATAAAGGAGTGGGGGGGGGGGGGTTTGATGAGTTTTAGCATAGTTTTTGTGATTTATTTCATATCTTGTATCATTGTATATTTTAAAAAATAGAAAAGTTAATGTGTTGAATTATTCTTATAGTGGGATTTGGTATGTGGAAACAAAAACAGAAGACAGCTGGCTCAATCGCTATACATGGCTGGTGTCCTGGTAGGAGCCATCATCCTCGGAGGACTTTCAGACAAGTGAGAAATGCTGTGGTTGAAATCATTTCCATGTATACTTTGTTGTATTGTCCTGTTCTGGAAATGTAGCACTACAATCATACAAAATCCCAAATTTTCCTAGGTATGGACGAAGGTCATTACTGATTTGGTCTTACTTACAAATGACGATCAGTGGAATCTGCACAGCTTTTTCTCCAAATTACCTCTCCTACTGCGTGTTCCGGTTCCTTGGAGGAATCGCTCTGTCTGGAATAGGACTCAACACTACAGCATTAAGTAAGGTGTAGAATTAATGAAATACATTTTTTCTCCTTGTAACAGTTGACTTAAATATGATGGCAATAAGAGCATCTGGTTGTGAGTTTGTAGGGATCGGTTACATTGGGCAAGGGCAGAACTGGCTCTCATGGTGCATCCCCATGTTTGCCTACTGAAGTTCATCATGACTGCTATCTGATAGAAAATCATTGATTCAGGTGCCCTCCCTATACAAGCTGCCACTGATTGCTCACAGTAAGTAGTTGCTAGACAGTGAAATTCTATTCCTGTATGGCAAATGTTGTTCCTTCACTAATGCACTAAAGAGAAGTGCTCATCATACCCCAACATCCATATTATTAGGAGCAGTTTGGCCACAGAAACCACTTAGTTGCCCCCCCAAAAAGCAGAGCATTGTTTGTTTTTTTAATCCATAAACTGTACCGCCCCCTTCATTGGCGCCCTAGTCAACTGCCTACTTTGCGTTATTCTTGCATTATGTTTCTACTCATTTGCATATATATGTGCATTATTTGGCATTTTATTTACTATATTTACTCTTGCATGCTGATATTTTCATCAAATAAAATCAATAGGACCAGTATTTATAGTAACAGTAAAGAAATAGGTCCTAGGCTGCCCATGGGCTGCAATGCAAATTCTGTAACAAGTCCCTCAACTACTATACCATTTATAAGACTGATGCCTTCTCATATGGCCAAAGGGTCTTTGGGCCCTCTCAGATAGTTAAAGATAACTTTATGCAGGCAATTATTGCGCAATTTATCACTGGAAACAAATCGCTCATCTCTCGGAATCACTTGTTTTTTAGCTCACCTAAAAACCAAGTGACTGTCAAGCCATGTAAACAGAAGTTGCTCGATCTTTGAGTGACTGCCTCTTTATTGTGAATGGATGTGGATGGGTGGAATGATCCCCGCCCACCTCCGCCTTCATTCACAGAACAACTATTGGTCCTGTCTAAAGCACATGAATGATAGTCGCTGGGACGGCTGTCTGGTGCCATTGCTCCTAATAGTTGCCCCATGTAAAGGGACCTTAATCCGGTACTGATTTTCACACTGTACAGTCTTGGAAAATTGAAAATCCTATTCAGTTAGTTTCCTCTTTTTCAATATTTGCATTCCTTGCATACAGGCCTTACCATATTTTGTGTAATACCAAAATCATCCTTCCTTTTCTCTCAGAGAAGGCATTGACTGCCCTTTCTAGTACATTGGGTGGATGATATGCTCCAAAGATTGACCCTACTATGGAAGAGTGTGACCAAGAAAGGACTTGGAATTTTTATTGCCCAAGGCAATAAAATATATATTTCTTTGAATTCATTCTTTACCAAATTGACTGCTGAAAAGTGATCAGTCGTAGTACAGACAGTAAATACGAGGCATGTTCATTTTATGAGCAGGGATTATTTTAACCAAGAGAAAGAATTGCAGTAACAGACTCTATCAGTGTCACCATGCCTCTGGGACTTTGCAAAGAAAAGAGAAATAAAGAGGCGAATGTTTAATGCAGTCGTGGTTTCCCTGAAGCAGTCTTGGACACTAGCACTGGAAATCTGTAGCGTTGAATGAACATTTCCCAGAATTCAGGCTCATCAAACAAACAGATATCTGAAATAATAGGGAATGATCCATTTAACCATTTTTTCTGCATTTGCCACCCTAGAGAAATCAAGTAGTGACCTTATTTTTACTGAGAAGCCTGCACAGACGTGTTAAATAGATGTCCAGGTCCTGTTTCCTACATCATGGCTTTTGATATCGCGGAATAAAATAATAATAATCTTTATTTGTATAGCGCCAACGTATTCCGCAGTGCTTAAAAAAAACTATTAATGAAAATAACAAGGAATAAATGACCTGGGGTTTAACGAAAAATGCTACATCTCTGCCATTTGGCTATTCCTTTGTAATGCATGAAGTGATCAAGGAGGCAAATGATTCATTTTACAGAATTCACAGTTGTCATCTAAGTTAAAGCAATCCTCCGGTCAGGGCAAGAACTATAATAGGGGCAGAGTATGCAGTCACACTGGGGCCTGAAATCTTTGGGGGACCATAAGGTCTCCCTCCCCCAGGAGACCAGTAACATGAAAGAAACATTTTAGTTATGGGAGCTGTTACAGATTTTGCATTTGCATTTCCCAGAAAACCATGCATGGCCATATAAGTCTCTCCCCACCTACTAGGGGCTCTCCCTAAGGAGAAATGTTACCCCTTCTGACCCATTTTATAGGCCTCACAGATAGCCAGCCTGCTGGCAACCAATTGCACACTGATGAAGGGAAAAACATCCGAAACAGTCTTCTGTACATGGTTATCTTTTACTCCTGAAGAAGACTCTGGCTTTGGCTTATATTTCCAGTTGTTGTTACGAGGCTTGTTAATAGGTCTGACACTGACTTGTAGGAATGCTACTTTCTAATAGGTGGTTCAGGAGAGGCATTGTTCCATCCTATATGTGCAGATATTTTCGTGAGGAGCATGAATGGCCTTATAAGTCTTCTCACACGTACTAGGTGCTCTCCCTAAGGAGAAACCATATCCCTCTTGACCCTTATATCATTTGTGTTATGATTTTAACTTACCGTATATTCTGGCGTATAAGACGACCTTTTAACTCCGAAAAATCAGCTCTGCAGTTGGGGGGTCATCTTATACGCCGGGTATACAGTGTCCAAAAAAAAAAGCAGTACTCACCTCCCACGGCGTTCTGCGGTGCTGCTGTAGGCTGTCGCTCCCTCCTCGTTGCCGACAGAGCATTGCTTTCTGGATGCGGGGCTTGAAATCCCCTCCTCTAGAAAGCTAATGCTGTGATTGGCTAACTCAGTGCCAGCTTTCATTGGCTGATGCTGCCTGAGTTAGCCAATCACAGCATTAGCTTTCTGGAGGCGGGGATTTAAAGCCCCGTATCCAGAAAGCAATGCTCTGTCGGCAACGAGGAGGGAGCGACAGCCTGCAGCAGCGCTGCAGAACGCCGCGGGAGGTGAGTACAGTTTTTTTTTCCTACACCGTATTCCCGGCGTATAAGGCGACAGTTGGGGGGTCGTCTTATACGCCTAGTCGCCTTATCTGCCGGAATATATGGTATATAGATATTATTTCTTAATATCAGCTTGAGATACCCTTACACAGGATGACTATTGGACGAATAATTGCTCAAAAGAGTGAATTCAAATGATAGTTGTTCACTGTAAACATAGCCATGTTTTCTTTTAGCTTACCAAAAAATAGTTGCTCGTTGATCAAAAGTCGCCTGGTGTAAAGTCATAGTTGTTTCTATTTCAATGACTTGCAAAATAATTTTTTGGGAGATCGCTTCTGTGAACAATATATATTGGCAAGTGACTAATGAACAACCATCACTTGTGTAAAAGCAAATGAACGACTGTTGTTCATACGTGTTAATAACTTTTCGAAGTGACTGAACGCTAGTTGCTCCGTGTAAAGATACTTGAATACACCCTTTGCTTTCTTATATGTTCTAGCCACTACTGGGTTGACTCATTGATTGCATTGCACTTGTTTATCTGTACACCAGTATCAATGACACCACTCGTATTAGACTACACAGCTATTCTTTATGTCTGATGTTGACTTTGCTTATCAATGTCAATATTGAACAATAATGTATTCTCTGTGGTGTACTTCTAATTGTAGTTGAGTTTACGCTTCTAATCTGACTTCCAGGGAACTGAAGTAAGTTTTGAACACACCAGGAGCATAAACACTATTTATAACATATTTATTTGGTCTTTATTGAACCAATGTTTCAATGATTACCCTTTCCAATGCAATATCCCTGCCACCCGCAAAACTCCCCAGCTCTTGGGAAAGCGCATTGTTGATTCCTTGGAATTACTCAACACAAATACACATAAAATGACCTGCCATGATAATTGTATTAGCAATTTTTTAAATTACCAGGGAATTCTGAGGGGTTCATATTGGGAAAATCATTTGTAATAACCCTGTAAATATATGTATATTAATATAACATACATTTATAGAATAAGGCCGCCTGCAGACGAGCGGGTCGGATCCGGCAGCGAGAAATCTCGCCGCGCGATCCGACCCCAGAGCCTGCAGGGGCGAGCGCGTACTCACCCGCGCCTGGCGGCCCCGGCTCTTTGATGTGCCGGCTGCCGCGCAGCCGGCGCATGCGCAGACCGGAGCCGGCGGCCAGGTGAGTGCGTGCTCCGCACAAAATTAGAACATGCCGCGGTTTGTTTGCCGCGCGAGATTTCGCGCGGCCAAACCGCGGCCGTCTGCATAGGAGTGCGTATTGTAATGCACTCCTATGCAGACTTTCAGCGGCGGAAATCCCGCAGGAAATCCCGCGGCGGGATTTCCGCTCGTCTGCAGGCGGCCTAAGACTTTTCTAATTTCTCTAAATCTATCTATCTATCTATGGGTGCCTGCACACGAACGGAATTTCCAGCGCGTTATTTTAGGCACATAATCCGCCCCAGACCGCAGCCAATATACTCCTATGAGGATCCGCAGTTGTCCCCAGACGGACGGATTTGTATCGCGTTTTTTCATGCGCGTGAAAAAATCTGCGACCTGTTCTAATTTGGGTCAGATTCTGCGCGTGAAGCCTCCAATACAAGTGAATGGGTGCGTTTTTTCACGCAGTACATCCGCAGTGCAGCTGCAGATGGAGTCACTGGTTGCTATGACTACAGGAAGTAGGCATGGTAGGAGGCGTCCCAACACACAGCACAGAGCTTCACAGGCAAATTTGTAGAGGGAGATAGGTAGTATTTCTTGCCAATGCAGGATGTAAGAATGCAAAATCTGTAGTAATGAATTCCTCTTGTGAATTTTTTTGCAGTGACTGAAATAAAGTCACGCTGGAGAAGCGCCTGAAAAAAGTTACATGGATCAACCATGCCCACAAAGACATCCGCTCACCGGGTGAAAGCATGTTGCCAGAATAATTTAACGGTGCTCGCACAAGCAAGAGGGACAAAACGGAGTCTGGATGTTGGTTTTTAAGCTGTTTTCCAAGCAATGGGCAGTTCTCTAGGGGTTGGGTTTACAATAAGGGGTGTCTGCTGGTTTTTCTGCGCGTTTTTTTCCGCAACACATCCGCGTATATCCGCGCGTGATTTTTCACGCATCCGCACCTATCCGCAAGCACATTTAGGTACCATACGCGCGTGAAAATCCGCTAGTGGAATCCGGAACGCTCGTGTGCAGGCGGCCTATCTATCTATCTATCTATCTATCTGTGTTGTACAGTGCTATACAAAGGCATTCTATAACTGCAACAATGTGTACAGCGCATGTTTCTAACATTATGCAGGACAGCTCTTCGATGTCAGAGATTGTTCTGCATACTGTAACATACATATGCAGAACAGCCTCCAACATTGGAGAGCTGTCCTGCATAATGTGATACTAGTAATTATTAGGAAATTATAGTACCAGTGTTTTTGGTGGCGCAATGCACCACACAGCTGTGCTACATGGTACATCCATTATGATCCCCACACATCACACACACAGCTCTACTACATCACCAGCTCAGCAGATTCCTGAATACAGTGATCAGCCCAATGTCATGTGATCCCCGACTCTACCCGCACAGGGGATCAGATAGATAGATAGATAGATAAATAGGGCAAGCACCAAATGAACATTTGGCACACCATTCATTCGGGCACCTTACGCTGTTTGTGTAGCCAATTCTCTTCTACTGACTTCTGAGCAACCCAGATAGCATAGGTTCTCTACAATAATGACGTAGGGAAACACACCATTCAAGTTGAACAATAATATGTCAGTGAATATATACGAGGGAGTACCTAAAAGCAACAGGAATCTTCTTCTGGTGGTCGGATGTTGTTAGTAGAGGCTTCCGCTGCTAGGTGTATATCTACGGAACCCTTCCGAGGCGGTATACCCACCATCGTTGTTGGGGAAAGTTGCATTTGGCTCCAGTGATCTTTTTTTTCAATGGGTTCTTCAATGTAGTTTTTCAATATCAGCAAAACTTTTTTTCTTTGAAGTCTCATTTTAACTTGAGGAAATTAAAAAAAAATCACATGGAGTGAGATCGGATGAATATGGAGGGTGAGGCAAGGGTGTCATGCTGTTTTTTTTCCGAACGTTACTTAACACTGTGTCAGCAGGTTTGCTGTCATGATGAAAGAACCGATCACCTATTTGCCACAGGACATCTGGAACGAGGTTGATCAATAATTGACATTTCACCTTGTTTGAAATAGGAGAGCAATTTGTAAAATTGTGGTTTATTCATAGCAGCTTCCATAGAGACTCTTTGTAGCATAACAACTAGAACACACCAGGAGCACCCGAAGTGAAACAAAATTTCACAGCTGCATGTTGTTTGTATGAATCAGCCATCAGAAAATGCCAAAAAAACTAAATAACTTCTTGAAAAGAAATGAAAATTACTGGAGCCGAGTGCAACCTTCCCCAACAATGTTGGCTGGTATACCACCTCCGAAGGGTTCCGCAGACATTCAACTAGTAACATAAACCTGTACTGGTAACACCTCACCCACCAGGAGAGGATTGCTGTTTGCTTTGCCTACCCCTTCATGAAATATGTATATAAAATCAATGGAAAGCATAAAGTTCTCCCATTATTGGTCTGCCGCTATAGCTTTGCAGCTGTTCTATAGAAACAAGCATCATGAAATAAAAATCAGTATTACCAACTTTGAGTCATTTGTAATATTTTAATATTATAATTTTAAGTTGTGGAAAAAGGCGAATGAGCCTATAATACTGCATTTTAGAATATATGCTTAAGTATACCGTATACAGTGTGGATGATCTGTATCTCTCCCCCACACAACATGCGCCAACTTTGTTAACAGGATCCATACCGAAAAATTTGGCATAGACTACAAGATGCGGCACAACTCTGAAGCCCTGCCTACGTATTGCAGCACATTCATATACACAGTTGTTGAATATACGCTGATAAATGGGCCCCATTTTATTCCTTATGTCATTTATATTTTTCTTCTAATATTTTGTCTTAACAGTTGTAGAATGGGTTCCAACCAAAGTTCGCACCATCACTGGGACCCTGGCAGGATATTCATACACCGTTGGACAGCTTGTCTTGGCAGGTTTAGCATACGGCATGCGGGATTGGCGATGGCTACAATTCACTGTCTCTGCTCCGTTTTTTGTAATCTTTCTCTATTCTTGGTGAGTGTATGCTGGTATAATGATACTTGTATGCTGCAAATCAAAATAGTTATATCCTCATGTTGATACACGGTCTAGTTGTGAAGTGACTTACTGGGACACTGTAGAGGCTGCCACCAGCAAAAGTAATTGAGTAATACTGTTACTACTGCTAAGAAAAATACATTTTCTTGTGATTGAAACAATTCTTTGTATGTTTGGGCTCATGTGCGTGAATGCATTATGGCTCTCTACAACCTTAAAGGGAACCTGTAATGTCCCCACAGCATCGTAATTTAGTTTATGGTTCTGTGGGGACATGACAGATTTCCTTTATAGGGGTTGTCCTGTTACTGGACAACCCCTTATGAATAGAACCGCCTGCGATAAAATAATAAACAGAAATACTTACCCCTCCACAGCCGCTGGGATCCAGCACTGCGTAGATTGCTGTGACATATGATGTCAATGGAAGTCAGGTGACCATTGCAGCCAATGAGAGGGTCCAGCATTACCGCCCACTCTCCTAGCATTGGCAATCACATGCTAAGCGCCATGATTCCAGGAGTTCAAGAACGTGATGCTGCAGTATCTTATTGGCTGTAACGGTCATGTGATTTCTTTTGACATCATGTGTAACCACAAATGCGGGGACAGCAGCGGGTTGCAGCGCTGGATCCTGCTGTCCGCAGAAGGGTAAGTATCTCTCCAGGGGTCCTAAGCCCCACCCCTCACATTGTAAACAACGGCAAGGGGCGGACAGAGATGGGAGCTCAGCACACTATCTCCCGCCCATCCCGCCTCCTCCCCTTACAGAGAGGCAGCGAGGGAAGGGGAAGATAGCCTGATGGCATATACGCTGCCCCGTACATTACATGGTAGCGTATATCGACCATCCGTTTTTACGGCTGGCCGATATACGCTCGTGTGCATAAGCCCTTAAAGTGAGTAATCAAATTCTGGTATAACTGCAGCTATCCAAATTATACCATTTGTCCCACATGTAGCTGTAGCTACAGGGCCCTGAAGCCTTAGGAGGCCCAAAGGCACCTCTATCATTTAAGAAAACACCAGTAATATACATGGCACATGGATGGTTTGGGGGCCATTTTACAGATTTTGCATTGGGGCCCCTACATTTAGCCTCTGCCTAATCTTTAAAGATTCTAGCAATGTCTCCATCTGCTAGTTTTGCATTGATGGGACTTTTCAACAGACCCAATGATATAAAGCAAAGTTATGCTGAGGGGTATACTGAACTTTTGCATTCAGGCCCACAAACTGTTTTGCTGCACTTCTGCAACCAAATATATGGGAAAACCCTAAATGCCCTGTCAATAATCTCCATATATCTCAGCTGCCCGGATTCTACAAATTAACTGCAAAAGTTTTTGAGGAAATTAGATGTAAACAAATTAATAAGAAACTCGTTTTTTAATCCTAGCTTATATATAGTATTTCAATATTCGAAGGAGCTGAATTCCATGTAACAATGGAAACACCATCATCATGACCCACTGAAGTTCATACAAGAAGCACTGCTGGCGCAAACAGAAGAAAGAAATGCTGCTAATCATTTTAAGTAATAAAGATGGATCTGGCAATAGGCAAAACTGTTATCCTGGATTTACGCGAACACATCACTTTATAGAAGCTTTTTGCCGCCTAAGAGAAAGAACACACGCAAATGAGGCCTTCTCTACAAAGAGCCCAGCTGCATTCTGCTCTGCTTGCTCTTTGCACATCAAAGAAAATATGTTTAAATGAATGTGCATTGTTTCTCTTCAGGCAAAAAGAATACCTTGATGTGAAATGTTATCATCCTAAACGTGTTTTATCACCATAATACAGATAATGCAAAAGGAAACCCTGGATGCAAAAAGACATAAATGTCACTGTCTATTTGATGATTAAACAGTAATATAGTCCAATGCAAACCCACATAATAAGAGCATTTGCTGGTTTAACGTGGGCTAAATTCATTACTAGATCGGCTAGTGCATTTTTCATTTCTTTATCACATTCTACTATTAACCTATGCTGTACACTAGCCTAAGCTAGCTGCATAATAGGATGGGCTCTGGAGCAAAATCTGTATCAGGGCCTCCTAACTCCTTCTGCCTAAGGGCGAGCACCCACTGGCGTTTTTTTACCTGCGTTTTGCGTTTTGCGTTTTGCGTTTTTCCTGCACAGGCATAGAGATAACATGTGTTCCTGTCCACTGGCGTTTTTTTTGCATTGCGTTTGCGTTTTTAACATAGGAACTGTCAGTTGCATATGTGTCCTTATTTTTCTCCATGGAAATTAATGGAAAAGCCGCGAAAACGCCGCGAAAAACGCCGCGAAAACGGCGCGAAAAACGGCGCGAAAAACGCCGCGAAAACGCGGCGTTTTTTTCCCGCGGAAAACGCAAACGCCAGTGGGTGCTCGCCCTTAAAGGGGTTGTCCCGCAAAAGCAAGTGGGGTTATACACTTCTGTATGGCCATATTAATGCACTTTGTAATGTACATCGTGCATTAATTATGAGCCATACAGAAGTTATTCACTTACCTGCTCTGTTGCTGGCGTCCTCGTCTCCATGGTGCCGTCTAATTTCTGCATCTAATCGCCCGATTAGACGCGCTTGCGCAGTCCGGTCTTCTCCCTGGTGAATGGGGCCGCTCGTGCCGGAGAGCTGGTCCTCGTAGCTCCACCCCGTCACGTGTGCCGATTCCAGCCAATCAGGAGGTTGGAATCGGCAATGGACTGCACAGAGCCCACGGTGCACCATGGGAGAAGACCCGCGGTGCATCGTGGGTGAAGATCCCGGCGGCCATCTTAGTAAGGTAAGGAAGAAGTCGCCGCAGTGCGGGGATTTGGGTAAGTACTAAACGGTTGGTTTTTTTTAACACATGCATTGGGTTTGTCTCGCGCCGAACGGGGGGCCTATTGAATAAAAAAAAAAAACGTTTCGGTGCGGGACAACCCCTTTAAGTTTCTAAAAGGGTCATTGATCCTACTTCGGCACTAAAGCTCAGGTACGACTGCAACGTCTTTATCCCACTATAGCTACCCCAGAAGAGATTTGCTTGCATCTCTGCATTATCAAATTTGAAGAATACAACCCTTGTGTGGGATTTATGCTTAAAAGCAATGTGGCACTCAACTTTGGGGCACTTTGTTCTTGGTACATATGTATGAGATTGAGTATGAACCCTGACAAACGTACCTCAAACTATGCTGTTTGGTTGGGAGCTATACAAATCTATATGCTCTTGGGGTGACCCTTAAGTGTAGTTGGGTTTAAAGACGGAACACATGTTGTAGTGAGCAATAATAGTCTTTACTTGGCAGCCAAATTAGCACCACAGTCGCTTTAACTTGGCACACAGTTTCAGAAGGTTATAACTAGAGATGAGCGAACACCAAAATGTTCGGGTGTTCGTTATTCGTAACGAACTTCCCGTGATGCTCGAGGGTTCGTTTCGAACAACGAACCCCATTGAAGTCAATGGGCGACCAGAACATTTTTGTATTTCGCCGATGCTCGCTAAGGTTTTCATGTGTGAAAATCTGGGCAATTCAGGAAAGTGATGGGAATGACACAGTGACGGATAGGGCAGGCGAGGGGCTACATGTTGGGCTGCATCTCAAGTTCCCAGGTCCCACTATTAAGCCACAATACCGGCAAGAGTGGGCCCCCCCCCTCCCAACAACTTTTACTTCTGAAAAGCCCTCATTAGCATGGCATACCTTTGCTAAGCACCACACTACCTCCAACAAAGCACAATCACTGCCTGCATGACACTCCACTGACACTTCTCCTGGGTTACATGCTGCCCAACCGCCCCCCCTCCCCCCCACAGCGCACACCAAAGTGTCCCTGCGCAGCCTTCAGCTGCCCTCATGCCACACCACGCTCATGTCTATTTAGAATTGCGTCTGCCATGACGAGGGACCGCAGGCACACACTGCAGAGGTTGGCACGGCTAGGCAGCGACCCTCTTTAAAAGTGGCGGAGCGATAGCCCACAATGCTGTACAGAAGCAATGAGAAATAGAATCCTGTGCCACCGCCATCAGGAGCTGCACACGTGGGCATAGCAATGGGGAACCTATGTGCCACACACTATTCATTCTGTCAAGGTGTCTGCATGCCCCAGTCAGACCGGGCTTTTTAATTCATAGACACAGGCAGGTACAACTCCCTATTGTGAAGTCCCTGTCGACCCACAGCATGGGTGGCTCCCTGGAACCCACTGGCGGTACACAGAAATATCCCATTGCATTGCCCAACACAGCTGAGGTAGTAATGTCGTGCTTAATGCAGGTGGGCTTCGGCCCACACTGCATGCCCCAGTCTGACTGGGGTTCTTTATAAGTGTACAGATGTAGTAAAAACTCCGTGTGCACCTACAGCATGGGTGGGTGCCAGGAAGCCACCGGCGGTACATAGAAATATCCCATTGCATTGCCCAACACAGCTGAGGTAGTAATGTTGTGCTTAACCCTTTCCAATCCAATTTGTATATGGTTTTCCTAGGGGGCTTACTCTTTTTCTGCTGTTATACAACGGCGCTATATGCTGGCTAAAGCCAGTACTGCATGAGCTGACACGTAGGATAGGCTCCGACAGCAGAGAGGCTGGCAATATACAGTAAGAGAACCCCGACGGACGTCTACCAACAACGGAGCTGTACAGCCTTAAACCCTAATGTCTTCACAGGTCACACAGTGGACTGGAAAGGGTTAATGCAGGTGGGCTTCGGCCCACACTGCATGCCCCAGTCAGACTGGGGTTCTTTACAAGTGGACACATGTAGGTTTAACTCCCTGTGGACCCACTGCCTGGGTGGGTGCCAGGAAGCCACCGGCGGTACATAGAAATATCCCATTGCATTGCCCAACACAGCTGAGGTAGTAATGTCGTGCGTAATGCAGGTGGGCTTCGGCCCACACTGCATGCCCCAGTCAGACTGGGGTTCTTTACAAGTGGACACATGTAGGTTTAACTCCCTGTGGACCCACTGCCTGGGTGGGTGCCAGGAAGCCACCGGCGGTACATAGAAATATCCCATTGCATTGCCCAACACAGCTGAGGTAGTAATGTCGTGCGTAATACAGGTGGGCTTCGGCCCACACTGCATGCCCCAGTCAGACGGGTTCTTTAGAAGTGTACAGAAGTATTAAAAACTCAGTGTGCACCTACAGCATGGGTGGCTCCCTGGAACCCACCGGCGGTACACAAAAATATCCCATTGCATTGCCCAACACAGCTGAGGTAACGTCAGCTGTAATGCAGGTGGGCTAAAAATTAATTTGATTACACTGTAGGCGAGGGCCCACAAAAATTGCTGTATCAACAGTACTAATGTACATCCCAAAAATTGGCCATGGCCAGCCAAGAGGGCAGGTGAAACCCATTAATCGCTTTGGTTAATGTGGCTTAAGTGGTAACTAGGCCTGGAGGCAGCCCAGTGTAACGAAAAATTGGTTCAAGTTAAAGTTCCAATGCTTTTAAGCGCATTGAAACTTATAAAAATTGTTCAGAAAAATTATTTGAGTGAGCCTTGTGGCCCTAAGAAAAATTGCCCGTTCAGCGTGATTACGTGAGGTTTCAGGAGGAGGAGCAGGAGGAGGAGGAGGAGGAATATTAGACACAGATTGATGAAGCAGAAATGTCCCCGTTTTGGATGGTGAGAGAGAACGTAGCTTCCATCCGCGGGTGCAGCCTACGTATTGCTTACGTATCGCTGCTGTCCGCTGGTGGAGAACAGAAGTCTGGCGAAATCCAGCCTTTGTTCATCTTGATGAGTGTTAGCCTGTCGGCACTGTCGGTTGACAAGCGGCTACGCTTATCTGTGATGATTCCCCCAGCCGCACTAAACACCCTCTCCGACAACACGCTAGCCGCAGGACAAGCAAGCACCTCAAGGGCATACAGGGCTAGTTCAGGCCACGTGTCCAGCTTCGACACCCAGTAGTTGTAGGGGGCAGAGGCGTCACCAAGGATGGTCGTGCGATCCGCTACGTACTCCCTCACCATCCTTTTGCAGTGCTCCCGCCGACTCAGCCGTGACTGGGGAGCGGTGACACAGTCTTGGTGGGGAGCCATAAAGCTGGCCAGGCCCTTAAAGACTGTTGCACTGCCTGGGATGTACATGCTGCTCGATCTACGCACATCCCCTGCAACATGGCCCTCGGAACTGCGCCTTCTGCCACTAGCGCTGTCGGCTGGGAATTTTACCATCAGCTTGTCCGCAAGGGTCCTGTGGTATAGCAACACTCTCGAACCCCTTTCCTCTTCGGGAATGAGAGTGGGCAGGTTCTCCTTATACCGTGGATCGAGCAGTGTGTACACCCAGTAATCCGTAGTGGCCAGAATGCGTGCAACGCGAGGGTCACGAGAAAGGCATCCTAACATGAAGTCAGCCATGTGTGCCAGGGTACCTGTACGCAACACATGGCTGTCTTCACTAGGAAGATCACTTTCAGGATCCTCCTCCTCCTCCTCCTCCTCAGGCCATACACGCTGAAAGGATGACAGGCAATCAGCCGGTGTACCGTCAGCAGCGGGCCAAGCTGTCTCTTCCCCCTCCTCCTCATGCTCCTCCTCCTCCTCCTGTACGCGCTGAGAAATAGACAGGAGGGTGCCCTGACTATCCAGCGGCATACTGTCTTCCCCCGCCCCCGTTTCCGAGCGCAAAGCAGCTGCCTTTATGGTTTGCAGGGAATTTCTCAAGATGCATAGCAGAGGAATGGTGACGCTAATGATTGTAGCATCGCCGCTCACCACCTGGGTAGACTCCTCAAAATTACCAAGGACATGGCAGATGTCTGCCAACCAGGCCCACTCTTCTGAAAGGAATTGAGGAGGCTGACTCCCACTGCGCCGCCCATGTTGGAGTTGGTATTCGACTATAGCTCTCCGTTGTTCATAGAGCCTGGCCAACATGTGGAGCGTAGAGTTCCACCGTGTGGGCACGTCGCACAGCAGTCGGTGCACTGGCAGCTTAAAGTGATGTTGCAGGGTGCGCAGGGTGGCAGCGTCCGTGTGGGACTTGCGGAAATGTGCGCAGAGCCGGCGCGCCTTTACGAGCAGGTCTGACAAGCGTGGGTAGCTTTTCAGAAACCGCTGAACCACCAAATTAAAGACGTGGGCCAGGCATGGCACGTGCGTGAGGCTGCCAAGCTGCAGAGCCGCCACCAGGTTACGGCCGTTGTCACACACGACCATGCCCGGTTGGAGGCTCAGCGGCGCAAGCCAGCGGTCGGTCTGCTGTGTCAGACCCTGCAGCAGTTCGTGGGCCGTGTGCCTCTTATCGCCTAAGCTGAGTAGTTTCAGCACGGCCTGCTGACGCTTGCCCACCGCTGTGCTGCCACACCGCGCGACACCGACTGCTGGCGACATGCTGCTGCTAACACATCTTGATTGTGAGACAGAGGAGGAGGAGGAGGAGGAGGGTGCTTTAGTGGAGGAAGCATACACCTCCGCAGATACCAGCACCGAGCTGGGGCCCGCAATTCTGGGGGTGGGTAGGACGTGAGCGGTCCCAGGCTCTGACTCTGTCCCAGCCTCCACTAAATTCACCCAATGTGCCGTCAGGGAGATGTAGTGGCCCTGCCCGCCTGTGCTTGTCCACGTGTCCGTAGTTAAGTGGACCGTGGCAGTAACCGCGTTGGTGAGGGCGCGCACAATGTTGCGGGAGACGTGGTCGTGCAGGGCTGGGACGGCACATCGGGAAAAGTAGTGGCGACTGGGAACTGAGTAGCGCGGGGCCGCCGCCTCCATGATACTTTTGAAGGACTCCGTTTCCACAACCCTATACGGCAGCATCTCAAGGCTGATGAATTTTGCGATGCGGACGGTTAACGTTTGAGCGTGCGGGTGCGTGGCGGCGTACTTGCGCTTGCGCTCGAACACTTGCGCAAGCGACGGCTGAACGGTGCGCTGAACTACACTGCTGGATGGGGCCGAGGACAGCGGAGATGAGGGTGTGGGTGCAGGCCATGAGGCGGTAGTGCCTGTGTCCTGAGAGGGGGGTTGCATCTCAGTGGCAGGTTGGGGCACAGGGGGAGAGGCAGGGGTGCAAACCGGAGACGGTGAACGGCCTTTGTCCCACCTTGCGGGGTGCTTGGCCATCATATGTCTGCGCATGGTGGTGGTGGTGAGGCTGTTGGTGTTGGCTCCCCGGCTGAGCTTTGCGCGACAAAGGTTGCACACCACTGTTCGTCGGTCGTCAGGCGTCTCTGTGAAAAACTGCCAGACCTTAGAGCACCTCGGCCTACGCAGGGTGGCATGGCGCGAGGGGGCGCTTTGGGAAACACTTGGTGGATTATTCGGTCTGGCCCTGCCTCTACCCCTGGCCACCGCACTGCCTCTTGCAACCTGCCCTGCTGATGCCCTTGACTCCCCCTCTGAAGACCTGTCCTCCTGAGTAAGCGTTGCACACCAGGTGGGGTCAGTCACCTCATCGTCCTGCTGCTCTTCCTCCGAATCCTCTGTGCGCTGCTCCCTGGGACTTACTGCCCTTACTACTACCTCACTGCAAGACAACTGTGTCTGATCGTCATCGTCCTCCTCACCCACAGAAAGTTGTTGAGACAGTTGGCGGAAGTCCCCAGCCTCTTCCCCCGGACCCCGGGAACTTTCGAATGGTTGGGCATCAGTGACGATAAACTCCTCTGGTGGGAGAGGAACCGCTGCTGCCCAATCTAAGCAGGGGCCCGAGAACAGTTCCTGGGAGTGTTCCCGCTCCTGAGCAGGTGTCATTGTAGTGGACTGAGGAGGCTGGGAGGAAGGAGGAGCAGCAGACAGAGGATTCGGATTGGCAGCAGTGGACGGCGCAGAACTGCGGGTAGACGATAGGTTGCTCGAAGCACTTTCTGCCATCCAGGACAGGACCTGCTCACACTGCTCATTTTCTAATAACCGTCTCCCGCGTGGACCCATTAATTGGGCGATGAATGTGGGGACGCCAGAAACGTGCCTCTCTCCTAATCGCGCAGCAGACAGCTGCGACACACCTGGATCAGGAGCTTGGCCTGTGCCCACACCCTCACTTGGCCCTCCGCGTCCTCGGCCACGTCCACGTCCACGTCCTCTAGGCTTACCCCTACCCCTCAGCATGCTGTATTACCAGTGATTAGATTTCCCAGGCAGGAAATAAATTGGCGCAAGACTGCAGGCCAAATATAATTTTTGCCCTTTTTGGAAAACGAAAGGCCCCACTGCCTCTAGTGAATGAATTATCTAAGTTTAATAACTGTGCTGTGTCCCTGCTTATGTGTCACAGAACGTGAGGGTAGCAGAGTTATTATAACTCTTGGAGAGCAGGTATTTTTTTTTCCCAATTAAGGAAAGCAAATGGCGAACCCAGCAGTAAAGCGTAGCTGGCTGCGTATGATTTAGCAATGTTTTTCACGCAGCTCACACGTCTACACAGGCGTAAGGACGGACACAGGCTGGACAAATAGATTTCTTTTCAGTTTTTTCCCACCAACAGGCAGCACTGCGTATATTCAATGAACCTGCGAAGTTTAATAACTGCGCTGTGTCCCTGCTTATGTGTCACAGAACGTGAGGGTAGCAGAGTTATTATAACTCTTGGAGAGCAGGTATTTTTTTTCCCAATTAAGGAAAGCAAATGGCGAACCCAGCAGTAAAGCGTAGCTGGCTGCGTATGATTTAGCAATGTTTTTCACGCAGCTCACACGTCTACACAGGCGTAAGGACGGACACAGGCTGGACAAATAGATTTGTTTTCAGTTTTTTCCCACCAACAGGCAGCACTGCGTATATTCAATGAACCTGCGAAGTTTAATAACTGCGCTGTGTCCCTGCTTATGTGTCACAGAACGTGAGGGTAGCAGAGTTATTATAACTCTTGGAGAGCAGGTATTTTTTTCCCCAATTAAGGAAAGCAAATGGCGAACCCAGCAGTAAAGCGTAGCTGGCTGCGTATGATTTAGCAATGTTTTTCACGCAGCTCACACGTCTACACAGGCGTAAGGACGGACACAGGCTGGACAAATAGATTTCTTTTCAGTTTTTTCCCACCAACAGGCAGCACTGCGTATATTCAATGAACCTGCGAAGTTTAATAACTGCGCTGTGTCCCTGCTTATGTGTCACAGAACGTGAGGGTAGCAGAGTTATTATAACTCTTGGAGAGCAGGTATTTTTTTTCCCAATTAAGGAAAGCAAATGGCGAACCCAGCAGTAAAGCGTAGCTGGCTGCGTATGATTTAGCAATGTTTTTCACGCAGCTCACACGTCTCCACAGGCGTAAGGACGGACACAGGCTGGACAAATAGATTTGTTTTCAGTTTTTTCCCACCAACAGGCAGCACTGCGTATATTCAATGAACCTGCGAAGTTTAATAACTGCGCTGTGTCCCTGCTTATGTGTCACAGAACGTGAGGGTAGCAGAGTTATTATAACTCTTGGAGAGCAGGTATTTTTTTCCCCAATTAAGGAAAGCAAATGGCGAACCCAGCAGTAAAGCGTAGCTGGCTGCGTATGATTTAGCAATGTTTTTCACGCAGCTCACACGTCTACACAGGCGTAAGGAC
The DNA here is from genome assembly GCF_035609145.1 of Eleutherodactylus coqui. Lineage (NCBI taxonomy): Eukaryota > Metazoa > Chordata > Amphibia > Anura > Eleutherodactylidae > Eleutherodactylus > Eleutherodactylus coqui. The sequence continues at coordinate 84,242,140 of NC_089847.1, forward strand.
GGACACAGGCTGGACAAATAGATTTCTTTTCAGTTTTTTCCCACCAACAGGCAGCACTGCGTATATTCAATGAACCTGCGAAGTTTAATAACTGCGCTGTGTCCCTGCTTATGTGTCACAGAACGTGAGGGTAGCAGAGTTATTATAACTCTTGGAGAGCAGGTATTTTTTTTCCCAATTAAGGAAAGCAAATGGCGAACCCAGCAGTAAAGCGTAGCTGGCTGCGTATGATTTAGCAATGTTTTTCACGCAGCTCACACGTCTCCACAGGCGTAAGGACGGACACAGGCTGGACAAATAGATTTGTTTTCAGTTTTTTCCCACCAACAGGCAGCACTGCGTATATTCAATGAACCTGCGAAGTTTAATAACTGCGCTGTGTCCCTGCTTATGTGTCACAGAACGTGAGGGTAGCAGAGTTATTATAACTCTTGGAGAGCAGGTATTTTTTTTCCCAATTAAGGAAAGCAAATGGCGAACCCAGCAGTAAAGCGTAGCTGGCTGCGTATGATTTAGCAATGTTTTTCACGCAGCTCACACGTCTCCACAGGCGTAAGGACGGACACAGGCTGGACAAATAGATTTGTTTTCAGTTTTTTCCCACCAACAGGCAGCACTGCGTATATTCAATGAACCTGCGAAGTTTAATAACTGCGCTGTGTCCCTGCTTATGTGTCACAGAACGTGAGGGTAGCAGAGTTATTATAACTCTTGGAGAGCAGGTATTTTTTTCCCCAATTAAGGAAAGCAAATGGCGAACCCAGCAGTAAAGCGTAGCTGGCTGCGTATGATTTAGCAATGTTTTTCACGCAGCTCACACGTCTACACAGGCGTAAGGACGGACACAGGCTGGACAAATAGATTTCTTTTCAGTTTTTTCCCACCAACAGGCAGCACTGCGTATATTCAATGAACCTGCGAAGTTTAATAACTGCGCTGTGTCCCTGCTTATGTGTCACAGAACGTGAGGGTAGCAGAGTTATTATAACTCTTGGAGAGCAGGTATTTTTTTTCCCAATTAAGGAAAGCAAATGGCGAACCCAGCAGTAAAGCGTAGCTGGCTGCGTATGATTTAGCAATGTTTTTCACGCAGCTCACACGTCTCCACAGGCGTAAGGACGGACACAGGCTGGACAAATAGATTTGTTTTCAGTTTTTTCCCACCAACAGGCAGCACTGCGTATATTCAATGAACCTGCGAAGTTTAATAACTGCGCTGTGTCCCTGCTTATGTGTCACAGAACGTGAGGGTAGCAGAGTTATTATAACTCTTGGAGAGCAGGTATTTTTTTCCCCAATTAAGGAAAGCAAATGGCGAACCCAGCAGTAAAGCGTAGCTGGCTGCGTATGATTTAGCAATGTTTTTCACGCAGCTCACACGTCTACACAGGCGTAAGGACGGACACAGGCTGGACAAATAGATTTCTTTTCAGTTTTTTCCCACCAACAGGCAGCACTGCGTATATTCAATGAACCTGCGAAGTTTAATAACTGCGCTGTGTCCCTGCTTATGTGTCACAGAACGTGAGGGTAGCAGAGTTATTATAACTCTTGGAGAGCAGGTATTTTTTTTCCCAATTAAGGAAAGCAAATGGCGAACCCAGCAGTAAAGCGTAGCTGGCTGCGTATGATTTAGCAATGTTTTTCACGCAGCTCACACGTCTCCACAGGCGTAAGGACGGACACAGGCTGGACAAATAGATTTGTTTTCAGTTTTTTCCCACCAACAGGCAGCACTGCGTATATTCAATGAACCTGCGAAGTTTAATAACTGCGCTGTGTCCCTGCTTATGTGTCACAGAACGTGAGGGTAGCAGAGTTATTATAACTCTTGGAGAGCAGGTATTTTTTTCCCCAATTAAGGAAAGCAAATGGCGAACCCAGCAGTAAAGCGTAGCTGGCTGCGTATGATTTAGCAATGTTTTTCACGCAGCTCACACGTCTACACAGGCGTAAGGACGGACACAGGCTGGACAAATAGATTTCTTTTCAGTTTTTTCCCACCAACAGGCAGCACTGCGTATATTCAATGAACCTGCGAAGTTTAATAACTGCGCTGTGTCCCTGCTTATGTGTCACAGAACGTGAGGGTAGCAGAGTTATTATAACTCTTGGAGAGCAGGTATTTTTTTTCCCAATTAAGGAAAGCAAATGGCGAACCCAGCAGTAAAGCGTAGCTGGCTGCGTATGATTTAGCAATGTTTTTCACGCAGCTCACACGTCTACACAGGCGTAAGGACGGACACAGGCTGGACAAATAGATTTCTTTTCAGTTTTTTCCCACCAACAGGCAGCACTGCGTATATTCAATGAACCTGCGAAGTTTAATAACTGCGCTGTGTCCCTGCTTATGTGTCACAGAACGTGAGGGTAGCAGAGTTATTATAACTCTTGGAGAGCAGGTATTTTTTTTCCCAATTAAGGAAAGCAAATGGCGAACCCAGCAGTAAAGCGTAGCTGGCTGCGTATGATTTAGCAATGTTTTTCACGCAGCTCACACGTCTCCACAGGCGTAAGGACGGACACAGGCTGGACAAATAGATTTGTTTTCAGTTTTTTCCCACCAACAGGCAGCACTGCGTATATTCAATGAACCTGCGAAGTTTAATAACTGCGCTGTGTCCCTGCTTATGTGTCACAGAACGTGAGGGTAGCAGAGTTATTATAACTCTTGGAGAGCAGGTATTTTTTTCCCCAATTAAGGAAAGCAAATGGCGAACCCAGCAGTAAAGCGTAGCTGGCTGCGTATGATTTAGCAATGTTTTTCACGCAGCTCACACGTCTCCACAGGCGTAAGGACGGACACAGGCTGGACAAATAGATTTCTTTTCAGTTTTTTCCCACCAACAGGCAGCACTGCGTATATTCTATGAATAATAACTGTGTTGTGGCCCTGCCTATACAATTCTTTCCCTGCAGTATCAATGGAGGGTGCAATGCTCTGCAGAGGCGATTTTGAGAAGCCCAAAAAAAATGCAGCACAGCCAACAGCAGCCTGGACAGTACTGCACACGGATAAATATGGCCCTAGAAAGGACCGTTGAGGTTCTTGAAGGCTACACTCACTCCTAACACTCTCCCTGCCTATGCAGCACTTCTGTCCCTAATGCCAGGTGCAACGGTCTGCAGAGGCGATTTTGAGAAAGAAAAAAAAATCCCACTGCTAACAGCAGCCAACACACAGCTATCAGTGGCCCTAATAAGGACCTTTGGGGGGTCTTGAAGCCTACACTAACTACCAATTCTTTCCCTACAGCAGCTCCGGTATAAACAGCACTGTCCCTCATCTAACTCACACCGCATCTGAGGCGAGCCGCGGGAGGGGCCGACTTTTATATTAGGCGAACACCTGATCTCGCCAGCCACTCACAGCAGGGGGGTGGTATAGGGCTTAAACGTTGCAGGGGGAAGTTGTAATGCCTTCCCTGTCTTTCAATTGGCCAGAAAAGCGCGCTAACGTCTCAGGGAAGGAAGTGAAAGTAACCAGAACACCGCATGGTGTTCGTCACGAATAACGAACATCCCGAACACCCTAATATTCGCACGAATATCAAGCTCGGACGAACGCGTTCGCTCATCTCTAGTTATAACACAATTTCAAATACTTTGGCAATATTGGCTTTACGACTCGGCAACACAGTCTCAGCTTGTTGGCCCGTGCGGAATAAAATCTCAGTTTCTTTATGTATTCACAGACTCTTTGACTACTCGTGGTCTTTAGAGCTATTAAGCAGGCCTGGCATAACGCAATGGATATGCAATACAGCTCTCAATGGCACACACTCACAGTCTTCATGGCATAAGACTGTCCCTGTGTTTCAGTAATTCAGTTAATGACCGAGGCTACTGCAGCTCCAACAGTCCAACTGTCTAGACATTTATCTCCTAACAGGAGGCTCTATGGAATTTCCTAAAAGCTACACCCAACCTCTCACCAGGCTCCATGGTTTCTCTTGTAGTGCAAGACTCATGCCACACTCAACATTGTACAGAAAATCTTCACCACTGTAGCAACTTGTGTGGCACAACCCCCCTTTTATAACAAAACATTCACTCCCCTGTGGGTTAAGATATTCCCTACCATTCGTCCACCAGACAAACATACCCTGCCAGCAATGGCAACTGTGTGTAGGAACAAAACCACTCATGCATGTTTCACAGAGGCCACGACAGAGACTGTAACATAAATCAGCTGCAGAGTACACATTAGCAATGCACAAGAACTCTTCAGCATCTATGCATTTACATTCCCCACAAGGCATCTGCATTTATATCACTTTCCCATTAAACATTAACATTATGTCATTTTTCTAGGTTCACTTTTTCTCATGCCTCGTACATGCTGTTAGTGCTGAGTCCACTCCCGTGTTGGGTCCCATAGCATCAGTACGCCCTTACTTTATGGTAGGAATGACACTGCTTAACGTCTTTTTTCTTCTTTCATACAACCACATATAAATCACAGTCAAATCTATGAACAAAGCAAAAGCAGGGCAGTTATCCCTAGAAAATTATGTAGACACAGTCAAAGTTTGAGATACTGTGTAAGTGATATGTACATGACTAGTTTGGGTAGACACATGACTGATCTTCTTGTTCGTAGGTGGTTCCCTGAATCTGCTAGGTGGCTGGTACTTTCTGGTCAACCAGACAAGGCTGTTAGTGAAATGAAAAGAGTAGCCAAGTACAATGGAAAGGTGCAAGAGGCTGAGAAGATAACTCTGGAGGTTCGTTATAAATACTTTTATACATGTTGTACTATTTCAGTAACCTGCTGTCCCTCTTTCACAGTTATTTTGACAGGTAACAAGTTATCCTACAATAAATACAATATTTCACTCACCCAGCATAAACCAGAGGTGTTATTCTAATCTTTTCCTTCTTGCTATTGTTCAAGGCTTTCTCTAATAGAGAGTTCATTCCATATAGTAGTTGGTAGCTTATGTGTTCAGCGTCCGGGTGCTGACCATGTGAACCCTTTAAGCATACACTTTCGGAAAACATTTCAAGATAAGTTGCTATGTGTGTGCATGAGGAATAACAATAATACTAGATTAAAAAAAATATTCTTAGGGATTTAACACTAGTTTTGTCGCATGTAACTGGTAATGTACTTTTATTGAGTCATAACTTTGGTTTTCTACTAATTAAGCTGATATTTTAGCTGGGTTTATGTTCTATGCAGCATATTACTGCACGAATCACATCCAATTGGGGCAGATTGTAAACAAATATGTCATTGTGCATGATACCTGCATCCATTTATTTTTGCAAGTCTGGAGCTGCCTGGAAATCTGAAGTACGGGTGCAGCAAAATTTAACACAATGTTTAACATTTTATGATAACTTTCTGTGCCACAGTTTGTTTACCTTTTCAGGTACTTTACAATGGGTTTTATTGTGCTAAGATAAAAAAATAGCTGTTTCATGGCTTAAGATAACTTTCTGTGACAAGTTATCACAGACACTTTTAAGTCTTCTACACCCATTTACTTTTGCTCCTTTACACCTAACAAGAACCTCACGATTCTTGCTTGCCCGAATTGCACGATTCTCACTTGATGTCATCACCAGCCTGTTTAGAAAGGCAAATCATAATTGGAAATTGTGAACTTTTCATTCATTTATCACTGAAACTGAATGATGAAACAGAAGCGCATGATTCTTGTTTGTTATTCAGTCATTGGGACTCATTGGCTCACATTTAAACTGAACAATTATTCTTTACTTTTATTCATTTGAAACGATAGTCATTCCATCTAGGCATACCTTACCTGTTGTCTGCATGAGACAATCAGACAAACAAATTTTGCACATTGGTTTTTCCATGGCCTTGAGAGGTTGTGAGTTCAACTTTGTTTGTCTGGTTGCAGATACTTTTTTTGTCTCCTACAGACAACAGAAAGTGTACTTCAGATTTCCAGGCGGCTCCAGACTTGTAAAAACAAACTGATGCATGCACCGTGTGCAATGACACATTTGTTAGCAATCTGCTGTAATTGGGTGTGATGCATGCATTATATGCTGCATAGGACATAGGGCCAGCTAGAATACCAGCTCAGTTGGTACAAAACCAAAGTTAGGACTCAATAAAAGCACATTACCAGTTACATGTCGCCTGGGCAACAAAAACCTAGCATTAAGTTTGTGAGACAGCAAAAAATGTACCAAGTGTACTATGTGTATGTATAAATCTTAATGTTACTTTATTTGAATTAGGTTTACAAATTTTTTGCGAACAAAAAAAAAAAGAAAAAAATCACAGGTTTTATGGCATAATAGGAAAATTTCAAATGAATAATTTTTCTGACCTCAAACCCAAAGTTAAAAGCTTATTAATGCATATATTCAAATCATAAGACATCAAGATCTAAAGCTTACAGCCTCGGAACAAAAAGTATGCTACACAGTCTAATACTAGAGATGGACTTCATGTGACAACAAGCAGTGGACAACAAAGTAGAAGGAAGGGAGACCCCTAGTGGCCACCACTTTAGAATATTTTTTTCAGCCTAAAAAACATCATTTTGGGTAAATAAAGTAATTTGTCTTTTTGCTAATTATCACACTGGCTATCATATTAACATAATATCTCAAAATGCAGTGACAATTTAATAATAGCATTCCCCTAGAACATGATTTCACATAGTTGTGCGGTGTTATTTATTCTAATGTCATAGACGTTAATGCATGCTTTCCAAATCAGTAAGGAACACAGCAACATTTTGTGAGGACCTAAAAAAGTTACTCTGCAAATTAAAACTTTACAGAAGGAACATATAATTAAAATCACATAAATAGATGGCTGATTACTGCCGCATTTTGCTATATAAGCTGAACCTGTCAGCTTTCCTGTGTGATGCAGCAAAGACGATCTGTCAGCACGCTAAATAGACACGAGGACCTACCCCATGATTAGCGGCAGAACTTTTAGCAACATTTCTCACTGTTCTCACCTTGAATACTAATGTGAGGGCAATCGGTCTACATGTATATATAGGAAGCTTATGAAGAGTATCGTCTGACATCAAAAAAGGATGCATAGTCTGTTAGCCACGTCATGTAATAGCAAGTCCAAGAACAGTCAATTATCAAGACAAACGGCCACAAAATCCAACCAATCTTATGATGATTAGTATTATTCTGTACAAGTGTGATGTCCTATAAAGTTCTTTTTACAGATGTGATTTTCAGCATTTTTTTATGTCTTCTAATAGTCTTATTCATTCTCACAATAGTCGCTAAAGGTTGACATGATGAAAGAGATTGCTTGCAGCACTTCAACCTATACAGTTTTGGATTTGGTTCGAACTAGCACTGTGCGGAGAATTACCTTGGGCTTGAGCGTTGTATGGTAAGCAGGAATTACCCAGTGTCAGTATCTTGATAAATAAGCATAGAAGGTCTACTTGGTTTATCATTCATTAGTATTGATTGAAAGGGAGAGAATATTGAGTGGGGGAATATTCTGTAGCAATAGTGATACTTATGGGAATCATAGGTCGGGGACATGTGGTAGGAGGAATAGGCAATTGCCTGGGGTGCAACTATGGTTGGGAGTTTATGGAATAAAAGTAACACATTAGATTTTTGTTTCTATAGTCAATTCCACATTGTACCTGTGTGGCTGCTAATGCTATTAGCCCCAATGATGCTCCACATGTACTAAAGGGAAGTGATTAGAGATGAGCGAGCACCAAAATGCTCGGGTGCTCGTTACTCGGGACGAAATTATCGCGATGCTCGAGGGTTCGTTTCGAGTAACGAACCCCATTGAAGTCAATGGGCGACCCGAGCATTTTTGTATTTCGCCGATGCTCGCTAAGGTTTTCATGTGTGAAAATCTGGGCAATTCAAGAAAGTGATGGGAACGACACAGCAACGGATAGGGCAGGCGAGGGGCTACATGTTGGGCTGCATCTCAAGTTCACAGGTCCCACTATTAAGCCACAATAGCGGCAAGAGTGCCCCCCCCCCAACAACTTTTACTTCTGAAAAGCCCTCATTAGCAATGGATACCTTAGCTAAGCACCACACTACCTCCAACAAAGCACAATCACTGCCTGCATGACACTCCGCTGCCACTTCTCCTGGGTTACATGCTGCCCAACCCCCCCTGCACGACCCAGTGTCCACAGCGCACACAAAAGTGTCCCTGCGCAGCCTTCAGCTGCCCTCATGCCACACCACCCTCATGTCTATTTATAAGTGCGTCTGCCATGACAAGGAACCGCAGGCACACACTGCAGAGGGTTGGCACGGCTAGGCAGCGACCCTCTTTAAAAGGGGCGGGGCGATAGCCCACAATGCTGTACAGAAGCAATGAGAAATATAATCCTGTGCCACCGCCATCAGGAGCTGCACACGTGGGCATAGCAATGGGGAACCTATGTGCCACACACTATTCATTCTGTCAAGGTGTCTGCATGCCCCAGTCAGACCACGGTTTTTAATTCATAGACACAGGCAGGTACAACTCCCTATTGTGAAGTCCCTGTGGACCCACAGCATGGGTGGCTCCCTGGAACCCACCGGCGGTACATAAAAATATCCCTTTGCATTGCCCAACACAGCTGAGGTAGTAATGTCGTGCTTAATGCAGGTGGGCTTCAGCCCACACTGCATGCCCCAGTCTGACTGGGGTTCTTTAGAAGTGGAAACAGATGCATTTATAATTCCCTGTTTACCCACAGCATGGGTGGCTCCCTGGAACCCACCGGCGGTACATAAAAATATCCCATTGCATTGCCCAACACAGCTGAGGTAGTAATGTCGTGCTTAATGCAGGTGGGCTTCGGCCCACACTGCATGCCCCAGTCTGACTGGGGTTCTTTAGATGTGGTTTCAGATGCATTTATAATTCTCTGTGGACCCACAGCATGGGTGGGTGCCAGGAAGCCACCGGCGGTACATAAATATATCCCATTGCATTGCCCAACACAGCGGATGTAACGTCAGCTGTAATGCAGGTGGGCTAAAAATTCATTTGATTACACTGTAGGCGAGGGCCCACAAAAATTGCTGTATCAACAGTACTAATGTACATCCAAAAAATTGGCCATGGCCAACCAAGAGGGCAGGTGAAACCCATTAATCGCTTTGGTTAATGTGGCTTAAGTGGTAACTAGGCCTGGAGGCAGCCCAGTTTAACGAATAATTGTTTCAAGTTAAAGTTCCAACGCTTTTAAGAGCATTGAAACGTATAAAAAATTTTTAGAAAAATTATATGAGTGAGCATTGTGGCCCTAAGAAAAATTGCCCGTTCAGCGTGATTACGTGAGGTTTCAGGAGGAGGAGCAGGAGGAGGAATATTATACACAGATTGATTAAGCAGAAATGTCCCCGTTTTGGATGGTGAGAGAGAACGATGCTTCCATCCGCGGGTGCAGCCTACGTATTGCTTAGGTATCGCTGCTGTCCGCTGGTGGAGAAGAGAAGTCTGGGGAAATCCAGGCTTTGTTCATCTTGATGAGTGTTAGCCTGTCGGCACTGTCGGTTGACAGGCGGGTACGCTTATCCGTGATGATTCCCCCAGCCGCACTAAACACCCTCTCTGACAAGACGCTAGCCGCAGGACAAGCAAGCACCTCCAGGGCATACAGCGCTAGTTCAGGCCACGTGTCCAGCTTCGACACCCAGTAGTTGTAGGTGGCAGAGGCGTCACGGAGGACGGTCGTGCGATCGGCTACGTACTCCCTCACCATCCTTTTACAGTGCTCCCGCCGACTCAGCCTTGACTGGGGAGCGGTGACACAGTCTTGCTGGGGAGCCATAAAGCTGTCCAGGCCCTTAAAGACTGTTGCAATGCCTGTGCTGTACATGCTGCTCGATCTCCGCATCTCCCCTGCTACCTGGCCCTCGGAACTGCGCCTTCTGCCACTAGCGCTGTCGGGTGGGAATTTTACCATCAGCTTGTCCGCAAGGGTCCTGTGGTATAGCAACACTCTCGAACCCCTTTCCTCTTCGGGAATGAGAGTGGGAAGGTTCTCCTTATAGCGTGGGTCGAGCAGTGTGTACACCCAGTAATCCGTAGTGGCCAGAATGCGTGTAACGTGAGGGTCACGAGAAAGGCATCCTAACATGAAGTCAGCCATGTGTGCCAGGGTACCTGTACGCAACACATGGCTGTCCGCACTAGGAAGATCACTTTCAGGATCCTCCTCCTCCTCCTCCTCCTCAGGCCATACACGCTGAAATGATGACAGGCAAGCAGCATGGGTACCGTCAGCAGTGGGCCAAGCTGTCTCTTCCCCCTCCTCCTCATGCTCCTCCTCCTCCTCCTGAACGCGCTGAGATATAGACAGGAGGGTGCTCTGACTATCCAGCGACATACTGTCTTCCCCCGGCTCTGTTTCCGAGCGCAAAGCGGCTGCCTTTATGGTTTGCAGGGAACTTCTCAAGAGGCATAGCAGAGGAATGGTGACGCTAATGATTGCAGCATCGCCGCTCACCACCTGGGTAGACTGCTCAAAGTTTCGAAGGACCTGGCAGATGTCTGCCAACCAGGCCCACTCTTCTGAAAATAATTGAGGAGGCTGACTCCCACTGCGCCGCCCATGTTGGAGTTGGTATTCCACTATAGCTCTACGCTGCTCATAGAGCCTGGCCAACATGTGGAGCGTAGAGTTCCACCGTGTGGGCACGTCGCACAGCAGTCGGTGCACTGGCAGATTAAACCGATGTTGCAGTGTCCGCAGGGTGGCAGCGTCCGTGTGGGACTTGCGGAAATGTGCGCAGAGCCGGCGCACCTTTACGAGCAGGTCTGACAAGCGTGGGTAGCTTTTCAGAAAGCGCTGAACCACCAAATTAAAGACGTGGGCCAGGCATGGCACGTGTGTGAGGCTGCCGAGCTGGAGAGCCGGCACCAGGTTACGGCCGTTGTCACACACGACCATGCCCGGTTGGAGGCTCAGCGGCGCAAGCCAGCGGTCGGTCTGCTCTGTCAGACCCTGCAGCAGTTTGTGGGCTGTATGCCTCTTATCTCCTAAGCTGAGTAGTTTCAGCACGGCCTGCTGACGCTTGCCCACCGCTGTGCTGCCACGACGCGTGACACCGACTGCTGGCGACGCGCTGCTGCTGCTGACACATCTTGATTGCGAGACAGAGGTTGCGTTGGAGGAGGAGGAGGGTGCTTTAGTGGAGGAAGCATACACCGCCGCAGATACCACCACCGAGCTGGGGCCCGCAATTCTGGGGGTGGGTAGGACGTGAGCGGTCCCAGGCTCTGACTCTGTCCCAGCCTCCACTAAATTCACCCAATGTGCCGTCAGGGAGATGTAGTGGCCCTGCCCGCCTGTGCTTGTCCACGTGTCCGTTGTTAAGTGGACCTTGGCAGTAACCGCGTTGGTGAGGGCGCGTACAATGTTGCGGGAGACGTGGTCATGCAGGGCTGGGACGGCACATCGGGAAAAGTAGTGGCGACTGGGAACTGAGTAGCGCGGGGCCGCCGCCGCCATCATACTTTTGAAGGACTCCATTTCCACAACCCTATACGGCAGCATCTCAAGGCTGATAAATTTGGCTATGTGGATGGTTAACGCTTGAGCGTGCGGGTGCGTGGCGGCGTACTTGCGCTTGCGCTCAAACACTTGCGCTAGCGACGGCTGGACGGTGCGGTGCGAGACATTGCTGGATTGGGCCGAGGACAGCGGAGGTGAGGGTGTGGGTGCAGGCCAGGAGACGGTAGTGCCTGTGTCCTCAGAGGGGGGTTGGATCTCAGTGGCAGGTTGGGGCACAGGGGGAGAGGCAGCGGTGCAAACCGGAGGCGGTGAACGGGCATCGTCCCACCTTGTGGGGTGCTTGGCCATCATATGTCTGCGCATGCTGGTGGTGGTGAGGCTGTTGGTGGTGGCTCCCCGGCTGATCTTGGCGCGACAAAGGTTGCACACCACTGTTCGTCGGTCGTCAGGCGTCTCTGTGAAAAACTGCCAGACCTTAGAGCACCTTGGCCTCTGCAGGGTGGCATGGCGCGAGGGTGCGCTTTGGGAAACAGTTGGATTATTCGGTCTGGCCCTGCCTCTACCCCTGGCCACCGCACTGCCTCTTGCAACCTGCCCTGCTGCTGCCCTTGCCTCCCCCTCTGAAGACCTGTCCTGAGTAGGCGTTGCAAACCAGGTGGGGTCAGTCACCTCATCGTCCTGCTGCTCTTCCTCAGAATCCTCTGTGCGCTCCTCCCTCGGACTTACTGCCCTTACTACTACCTCACCGATAGACAACTGTGTCTCATCGTCATCGTCCTCCTCACCCACTGAAAGGTCTTGAGACAGTTGCCGGAAGTCCCCAGCCTCATCCCCCGGACCCCGGGAACTTTCCAATGGTTGGGCATCAGTGACGATAAACTCCTCTGGTGGGAGAGGAACCACTGCTGCCCAATCTGAGCAGGGGCCCGAGAACAGTTCCTGGGAGTCTTCCCGCTCCTGAGCATGTGTCATTGTAGTGGAGTGAGGAGGCTGGGTGGAAGGAGGAGCAGCAGACAGAGGATTCCGATTTGCAGCAGTGGACGGCGCAGAACTGTGGGTGGACGATAGGTTGCTCGAAACACTTTCTGCCATCCACGACAGGACCTGCTCACACTGCTCATTTTCTAATAACGGTCTCCCGCGTGGACCCATTAATTGGGCGATGAATGTGGGGACGCCAGAAACGTGCCTCTCTCCTAATCGTGCAGCAGTTGGCTGCGATACACCTGGATCAGGAGTTCGGCCTGTGCCCACACCCTCACTTGGCCCTCCGCGTCCTCGGCCGCGTCCACGTCCTCTAGGCCTACCCCTACCCCTCAGCATGCTGTATTACCAGTGATTTGATTTCCCAGGCAGGAAATAAATTGGCGCAAGCCTGCAGGCCAGATATACATTTTTCCATTTTTTTTAAAAGGAAAGGCCCACTGCGTCTATTCAATGAATAATAAGTTTAATAACTGTGTTGTGCCCCTGCAAATGTGTCACAGAACTTTAGTGTTGCAGAGTTATTAACTACAGCTGAGCAAGGAATTTCACAGGCAGGAAAGAAAGTGGCGCAAGCCTGCTGTAAAACGTAGCTGGTTGCGTCTGATTTTTTTACATTCTCCACGCAGCACACGTACCCAGAGCCCCGAGGACTGTCAGAGGCAGGCCAAATATACTTTTTTCCCTTTTTTTTAAAAGGAAAGGCCCACTGCGTCTATTCAATGAATAATAAGTTTAATAACTGTGTTGTGCCCCTGCAAATGTGTCACAGAACTTTAGTGTTGCAGAGTTATTAACTACAGCTGAGCAAGGAATTTCACAGGCAGGAAAGAAAGTGGCGCAAGCCTGCTGTTAAACGTAGCTGGCTGCTTATGAATTTTTTACTATCTCCACCCACCACACACGTACACAGAACGCTGAGGACTGACAGAGGCAGGGCACATAGAATTTTTCCCTTTTTTTTAAAAAGAAAAGGCCCACTGACTATATTCAATCAGATAAGAAATCTGTTCCACAGAAATGCAGTTATATGAAGTGCAGCAGAGCGGTGATTTTTCCCAGGAAGGCAGGAAATAAATTGGCGCAAGCCTGCTGTTAAACGTAGCTGGCTGCGTATGATTTGTTTACTATCTCCACCCACCACACACGTTCACAGAACGCTGAGGACTGACAGAGGCAGGGCACATAGAATTTTTCTCTTTTTTTTTTAAAGAAAAGGCCCACTGACTATATTCAATCAATAATATATGTCTTCTGGCCCTGCCTACACAATTCTGTCCCTGTAGTATTACTGCAGGGCGCAATGCTCTGCACAGCTGATTTTGAAAAAAAAAAAATGCAACACTGCTAACAGCAGCCTGCACAGTACTGCACACGGTTAAATGTGGCCCTAAGAAGGACCGTTGGGGTTCTTGAAGCCTACACTCACTCCTAACACTCTCCCTGCCTAACCACCACTTCTGTCCCTGGACTATTACTGCAGGGCGCAATGCTCTGCAGACAGCCGATTTTGAAAAAAAAATAATTGTGCAACACTGCTAACAGCACCCTCCACAGTACTGCACACGGATAGATGTGGCCCTGAGAAGGACCGTTGGGGTTCTTGAAGCCTACACTCACTCCTAACACTCTCCCTACAGCAGCACCAGCAGCAGCACTTTCCCTCAGCTAACTCAGTCACAAGGCATCTGAGGCGAGCCGCGGGAGGGGCCGACTTTTATACTCGGGTGACATCTGATCTCCCCAGCCACTCACAGCAGGGGGGTGGTATAGGGCTTGAACGTCACAGGGGGAAGTTGTAATGCCTTCCCTGTCTTTCAATTGGCCAGAAAAGCGCGCTAACGTCTCAGAGAGGAAACTGAAAGTAACCGGAACATCGCGTGGTACTCGTTACGAGTAACGAGCATCCCGAACACGCTAATATTCGCCCGAGCATCAAGCTCGGACGAGTACGTTCGCTCATCTCTAGAAGTGATCCTTTGTGTGGAAATGGGGTCTGTCGCACAGGAATAGGCTTGTGCTGAGTGACGACTGCAAAACAGTTTTTTATATGTAGAAGAAATAAGTTGATAGAAGAGAGTAAGGGACAATAGTGGGATGGCCATTCTGAAAAATGTGCCTTGGACACCAATAGAGCTTGCCCCACCCCTGGCCAGTATTCATCCAAAATAAAAAGCCCATATTTGTCAGATTTCGAGGAAGAACCAGTGACAATTGTGAAAAATATCTCTGTTGTACACATCTGACAACAAAGAAACTAGGATCACCCTAGTACAAGCTATAAAATACAAAAATATCTTTACCAACAATTTTCTGCTATTTACAGGTTCTCCACAAGTTTTTCTTATTATGGTTTGGCTATGGACCTTCAAAAGTTTGGAGTCAGCATCTATCTTATTCAGGTCATCTTTGGAGCTGTTGATTTTCCAGCCAAACTAATTTCTACCACAAGTATGATCTACATCGGACGAAGGGTTACACAGTTCTTCTCCCTCATCCTTGGTGGACTGGCGATAATGGCAAACATTTTTGTGCCCAGTGGTAAGAAAACCCATTCAGCTATTCCCTGTAAGCTCAATCCTCTCTACACTAGATTCTTAATAGTGTTGTCTTTTCAGAGCTGCAAACATTGAGGACAAGCTTGGCAGTATTTGGAAAGGGATGCTTGGCCGCATCGTTTAGTTGTGTATTTCTTTACACCACAGAATTGTACCCTACAGTCGTCAGGTGAGTGTATACATCTGTAATTGTAGTAGATGAGAATCCTAATTAGACAATATACACATGTCTTATTAACCATATTCCAGTTCTAGCGGTCTATTCCTCCCTCTCTCCCCCTCTTCCTCTAGAGGGTGCTGATGTTACATCTTCTATCATAACATATACGTTGAATGGCCCAATATAATTGGTGGAACAATTTTGCAATGTATTTATACACTATAGAGCTTATTCTACTGTTAGTACATAGAAAAACCTATTAAATACTTTAACTGTTAAATATATAGGATACATGCTATTAGGGACTTGCATCTAGAAATAATTACATAGAGTGAAGCCTCAGTTTATAAAGGTTGCATAACAGTCATAATGGATTCATTTTTATCTGCTTCATGATGAATTTTATTATAATGGGTCTTTGAATTTTTTTTTTCTATGCAGTCCAATAGTGAATTCTGCTTGGAACCATTATGTCCAGTGCAATATTTTGCTCTAGTGTAACCATTGGGCTGCATATCTTCAAAATATTGAATGCTTTTTCATGATTAGAGGAACCCAATATCATGCAAAGATATTTCCATTACTTTGTAGTGAGCATAAAAGTATATTGGAAAGCAGGGCTCACCAGCAACAGTCTTAAAGACTCCCCTGTAGCACTAAGTGGACCTTTATCTTCTACTATTGTGTGTCTAGTTGTATGAATTAAGGCTAGTTTGGTTAAGACTAAGAAGTTTTGGTATGTGTCTAAGCTCGTGGTGGACTGCGCTGCAGGAACTTTAGGGATAGTCATGGATAAGGTGTGAAAGGAAAGACAAAGCTCTTCAAAAACTCTTTAGTGAACTGAAACAAATCAGCCAAAACTGGGAATGAAGACAATTACTTGATTCAGCCACCTACGGTAAGAACAGATATCACTTAGAGCAGCACTTGATTATCCGCCATATGAGGAGGATCTTCTGTCAATTGGTGCTCGGTTGGTGAACACTGGCTTACTCTACTCAACAATATCCTGATAGGGAAGATGGGCGCAGTAAGGGTATAGCCCAACAGCATCACCAGCTAACACTTCTGAACTGCTGCCTTACAGCTACTTCTCATTGCTCTCACATAGTCTTCTCTTGGCAGGAAAATCCATCTTAATATGGCTTTATCATAGATATATCTCAACTACATAGCACATCCACACCCTTGTGTTCTCTTGCTGGCTGAGGCTAGTTACCGTGAGCTTTCCGACCAGTTGTGGCATCTGGAGCCAGTATTCCCCAGCACCATACTGGATAGAGTACAGTCGACTATTACACCTAAAAATCAATACACTCTACAACACGAGGCCGCCTGCACATGGGTGGATTTGCATTGCGAAATCCGGAGTAAGCGTCCGTCTATGGATCCTACAGCAAATCCAGCCCATAGTATGCTATGACAATACGTGATTTCCTGTCCATGAGCAGAAATCGATTGCGATTTTTTGCTTGCAGGGGAGAAATCACAGCATGCTGCGATTTTGTGCGGGCTCCACATGGACGGCTTCCATTGAAGTCAATGGAAACCTCCCATCCGTGGCCATTCTGCAATCATCATTCACACACACGGAGTCATCTGTACTGCACATGTGCATCGGCGTGTCAGCCGGCACATCCGCAGCACAGGAAGAAGACGCCAGACAGGTACACAGGGTTGTCGTCCGGCACCATGTTATACTCTGCTGCAGGATCCTGCATGCGGGGTCCAACCCCGGCTGTTTGCAGTTAGCCTTACTCTGATCCCTGTCACATAAAGCACTGTAACAGGAGGAAAAACATATAATAATAGCATAAGGTTTCTCTCTCGAACTCCAGTAGAAAGAAACCCTTCGGCATCTGGTTGTCACTCCTGGCATCAGTGCTCATATCGTGGGCGCCATGATTCCATGAGTTTGGAGGGCGTAATGCTACGACTTCTGTGTGGCAGTCACTTGCTTCTGATCAGCTATCTACCTGGAAACCAACGCTGGGGTAGTGTGAGCCGCTCAGCTCTGCTTTGAGGGTCCGAGGAGATGTGAATATGATCTACTTTTTATTTTATGATTGACCCAGCTGCTGGAAAAGTTTTCATACTTATGATAAAATCCCTTTAACTCTTTAGTGGACAACATGAAAGCACAATAATTGGTGCAGTGCAGAGAGTCATGGCTTTTCTTCCAAGACTTCCTTTGCATGGATTTAGGTGTACATACAGTGGTTTACGGTGAATTTCCCTTTTTACATGCTAGGTTCATTACATAATGTAAAATATAGTGTTGGGAAAAGTTGCTTTATATATTACCAAATCCTAGTGATGTAACATTTTATAATGATAAATTATATAGTTACGAAAGCAATCAAAGCAACTTCTTCATAAACATCAAGTAGACTACATTCCCTGCACCTGGTGATTGAAGAGATACATCCCTGAACAGTTTATGGAAGAGATAGCTAGTTTCAAAATGAAAGACATTCGAGTAAATGCTCAATGCCTTTACAAAATACATTGTTGTTACTTGTGCAAATACATTCCAATTAGAGATGAGTGAGTATACTCGCTAAGGCACATTACTCGAGCGAGTAGTGCCTTAGCCGAGTATCTCCCTGCTCGTCTCTAAAGATTCGGGGGCTGGCGGGGGGGCGGGGAGGGAGAGCGGGGAGGAACGGAGGGGAGATCTCTCTCTCCCTCTCCCCCCCCCGCTCCCCCCTGCTCCCCGCCGCAACTCACCTGTCACCGGTGCTGGCCCCTGAATCTTTAGAGACGAGCGGGGAGATACTCGGCTAAGGCACTACTCACTCGAGTAATGTGCCTTAGCGAGTATACTCGCTCATCTCTAATTCCAAACAGTTGTATACAGAATATATATATACAATTCACACTAATAGTCTATATAGCGAATTCACACTAATCAGAGAGAATTTGGGGAGAATATAGAGAAAGGAATATAATACATAGTCCCAATATGCCTATCTTTTTAAATTTGGCACTGTGTTGTCACTATTGGCAATACATACTGTTCTTCCACATGCCTCTGATTTCCTATGGAGACATACAGAGTTGTTTTTCCTGTCAGATTTAAATGAAATCCAGCAAAAGAAAAATCCTACTAAGATTCTTTGGTTGTTTTACTACCCTAAAAGCTTTCCACCAAAAGCCTAAATATCCAAAATAAGACAATACTGTGAACAAAAACTACTCATATAGTTACTGCCAGGAGTTGAAATCAACCTGATGGCACAAAGCAGTCATGATAATAAAAAATATATATAAAAACTGAAAATGTTACATTTATGGGATTTATACTAGGTTCTTCCAAAATAACTGTGGTACCATATGTTTAGAACAAATTAAAAAGACATTTATTGTGCATATAAAGTATATAGTTCTGCATAACATCCACATAAAAGCATCATAAAAACTGAATGGAATCTAAATGGAAGTCTCGTGAAATTTGTTTATTGAGATAAACTGCATGTTTAGCGCATGAAAAATGAATTTGGTTCACAAGTATTTTCATCATTAGCTCTAATACTGCACCATCTAAACAGAGGAAGCCAAACGTGTGATAATGGAACACACAACCATAAAAAAACATAACATGCAATTGTCACAAAACTATATATGGTCACAAAAATATACTGTAACATAGGTTTAGGTGACGCTCCACTTTTGGAGCCAGTTAATATATTAGGCAGCTACATTTAGATCAATTTCCTTATGTAAAGTGGCAAGACAAAGTAAGTGAATCCTTTGTAATTAGCAGGATTTGGCTGGATGTTTACTCCATGTGCTCAATAAAAACCATGTACAAGTACAACTGTACGGGCCAAGGAACAGCTGTAGAGCTACCGCAAACTGAGCTGCGCAAAATAACAGATGTGCTGCTTGTTTTAAAAGCAATGTTATAGATTTTACAAGGAGAAAATCAGCCAGGTGAAAACAACACTCAAGCACGGGCCTCCTACTCCTCCTCTGCCTCCTCCTCCAAGGAAAAGTAGAAGAGTTACCAAAAATTACACCAAGGTAGACAGAGCAGTGTTGCTTGTTTTAAAAGCAATGTCATAAAGTTTGCACGGCACAAATTCTACCAGGTTGTTACGATCGTGTGGGCAACTAACACGGGGGCCAAATGAACATGATCAAGAGAGATGCGCGCACAGGGGTTCACACGGGTTTCAGGCAAACTTGCCCTGTGCTACCAGGAGGATGACATGGCCATACCTAAGCGGGGACATCGCCCCAATAAAGGGCGGCCCAGCGGACTTCGGATCTGGGCCTTAGCTGATCCTAGGAACCAAGCCACCAGAACAGGACACATACACATGCCACATGACAGGGACAACTGGACAGAGTGAGCTGAAACACAGAGCTGGAATCACACCATACAGCAGCCAAAATGCAACCACTAATAGCAAGTAGTAAAGCTGAATATAAATACCTGGTATTAGTTGACATTTTGATCAAAACGTGGAAGCTAGCAGGCCACTTCATGGCTCCTGGCTATACCGCTAGTCCCTACACTAACCAGGAGTCCAGCGGCACTGGACACAGATCACACCGCAAGCAGCACAGGACAAACAACGGAACACCGACACACAGCAAGCTGCAACACAACCTTTCTTGCAGCCACCACACATAGAACCTGCTCACACCTGTTCAAACAGAGACAGAATGAGCACTGAACGTGACTGCTCACACCAGACTACAACAGGTAGTACATACAACATGGACTCCACGCAGAACTCACATGCACACAGATGAAACTCCACAGCAAGCCTATGTGTCCTCATACCAGGGAGATAGACAGTCAGCCACCGTGCTGACATAGGAAACTGTGTCAGGGATCCACCATCTGACACACACACAAGATATAAGACATTTGGAGGCTGCACCTGTCAGGGGAAGGGAAGAGGGGATCTGCATATGATACAGACAAGGACTACAGGTGACCAAACCATCTTTAAAAAGCAGAGAGACACAACAGACCTACATGCAAACACCAGCCTCCACTACTGCCAGGAGCTGGGTTTATATGTGCTGCAGAATAAAGGAGATTGGCTGCTGGAGAATACTACACCCAGCCAGCTCAATTAACCCTCACCACCGGTGGAGCTGTGCTGCTAGGAACCTTAGTACCACAGATCCCAGCAGCACATGTAACACAGGTATAGCCAAGCTTTTCTTCCGAGCGGGCAGGTACTCACTAAGGACAATGCTCGCTTGAGTAATTGCCCTTAGTGAGTATACTCGCTCATCTCTACTAATAAACCCTACTCAACTCTGAATACCCTCAACTACTACCCTGTTTCCCAGAAAATAAGACATACCCTGAAAATAAGACATAGCATGATTTTCCAGAATTTTTGAGGTTGCAAAATGATTTTTCAGGCCTTTTGAGGATGCTTGAAATTTAAGCTCTACTCCAAAATTAAGCCCTGCTAACAGTTAATTTAAAAAGTCAATTTAAATAGTGTCCAGGCAGCTATACATGTAAAAAAGTTTAACCTTTTTGAACAAAAATTAATATAAGACACTGTCTTATTTTCGGGGAAACACGGTAGTGAGTTCAGAGCATAAAAATCTTATATTTATAGTGGTCTCCAATCTCCTTGATTTTTCAGTGTTCTGTCTTCAGTTTTCTGCTATATCCTCCATGATCCACTGTAGTCAATAATTGCGCTTCAATAGTGTAGGTGGACTCCATTGACTCGTTGGGTCCTGTGTCTATTTACAGCTAACATTATGAGTGCATGCTAGTAAAAAGTAGAGGACACATTGAATGGTTTCTTTGGGTGACAGATAGAGAAACATATATATGGTTTATAGGCACAAAATTGTAGGCTGTTTTTAATGCAGACTATTGGCAAAATTGCTTTATTTTATATGCATTGAGCAAATACGGACAAAACTGTAGCAGTCACGGACATGCCATAAAGATATACAGTGATAACAAAAATATAGACTCGTAATAAAACTGATTAGTAAAAAATCATTAGGATAGAAAATAATATCTGAAATGATTGGAACTATAATGAGTCTAATTAAATAAGCACATAGGTTTCTGCTTTTTAATAAGTCTATTTACACAACAGATTTATTTTACAAGTGCATGAAAATATACACATGATAATTCAATCACGGGAAGAGTGAACAGGTGCAGCATTTCTCTATAGGACTCTGAAGGTATAAGCATAGTGCCAGCTCCTGGTAAAAGAGCCAAGGTTGAGAATATCCTAGAGATACATTATAAAAAGAATAAAATGCAGCCAGCACATTACACATTGCAAAACATTTGCATATAATGTTTCGCATGTCTACATACTGTATATTCTGAGGTCTATTCTTCTATTCAGCACACATGAACCATGTGTTTAGAACTCAGCAGACCTCCAGCAACTATGTCCCAAGTGATGGTAATCTCAGCCCTGGAGAGTCACCCTGACATCTGTGCAGTAACGCAGCCACATAATTTCACTGCCCTTGTATTCTAGGTTTTAGGAAACTATGTCTTATTTCAAATTTTATTTTCTTATACTATCATCAGTATGTCCGAAAATTATTCAACGTCCTGCTGTTTATAACATTCAGTGAATAAAGAAGCAACATGTTCAATGATTATCCAATGCTAGGTAGGTTCAAAGGGATTTCTGTTAGTAGCTGTATTTGGTAAAAAAAATGCTTGCATCCCTCATCAGACAATAGATACCTGAACCTACGGAAAGGCAACTACACAGAAAGTAGCTAAGTTCATTAGTAGAGTTGAGCGAACATACTCTGCCGAGCTTGATGCTCGTTCGAATATTAGTGTACTCGATGGTGCTCGTTACTCGAACAAGCATCAAGCCGTGTTCGACCCCACCCAAGTTTTTGGCTCCTCCCCGCTGTGACGTGCCTGTTTTGGCCCCTCCCCGCCGAGACGCAGCGCACGTCATTGGCAAATTTTTTGTCTGGCAGGCAGGAGAGAGAGAGAGAGATAGATAGAGAGAGAGAGAGAGAGAGAGAGAGATAGATAGAGAGAGAGAGAGAGAGAGAGAGAGAGAGAGAGAAACGAACCTAGAAAAAAAAAAAGCTTGGCACCCGGCGTCCCATATACAAAAATGCTCGAGTCTCCCATTGTAGTCCATGGGGTTCGTTACTCGAGTAGAGCTCTCGAATTTTACGAAAATCTCGACTCGAATAACTCGGACCCGAGCATTTGGGTGCTCGCTCATCTCTATTCATTAGTTTATTTATCTGCAGCCCTATTTAGTAAACTAGATTGACGCGATGTTCGCTACACGAACATAAAATGTTTGGTAAAATGGTTGTAAATGTTTTAAGACTTTTCGAGCTGAGTATTCGTCTTGAGCTGTTCGCCATACACAGCTTGGTCTTCCATGTTTTGGGGACATGGCAACAGTCAAACTGGTAAGCACTTGATATGAACGTCACTTAGTAATGCTTGACTCTCCCTAGTGGTGCTGTTGGCTGAAGCACAACAGGGCCACTAGACTTAGCATAGAAACTTTGACTTTGCCTGATGGGTCACTCAATGTACCAAACTCAAATGTTATGACTTTATGGCGGTGGTGAGGATGTCACAAATCTACTGACGCCAAAATCATCCACCAAAGGTCACTCAAGGGGTCAAAGTGTGGTGCAAGAAAAAGCCCAAAGGCTTTTTTATATTAAATGTATATCGCAGTGCTATTTGCACACTGTATCATTGTATCAGATGGGCAATATGTGTGGTACACCATAATGTATGAAAGACAGTAAAAGGCTTAGCGCATTATTTGACCTAAGACTAACAGTAGCCAGTGATTGGATGCCATGATCATGTGTTCAGAATCACATTATCCACAATAAAGTTATATACAGTACTCAAATAATACCATCATACAACACTCAAACAATACTACCATCAAATGTTCAAATTTTCTCATTACTTTTGGACCAAGGTTGTGTGCTGCTATAAAAGCTGATCTGCTTGTAATTATTCAAATTATACACTTAACATTTCACTGTCAATTCATATATCCGCAGTAGCTAGGAAGGCATATAGACAAAAATCTAGTAAAAAAATGCCTTTCACTTCCTGCCAATCTAGGCACCAGGTTACGGCTGGTTATTATAAAACGACAGGTTATTATGAACCGTCAGCGCGAATACTGAGCCGCGGCACTTGCAAATAACCATGTGAGGATTCTGCATGATTAAAAAAGCACAGTTCATGGTGTAAAGAGTTTGGATAGCAAATAGTGCAGCTAGCACTAAAAGAATTGTGGTTTCTGAATAAATGAACATGTGATGATTTATTAACAGTATAACTTATTCAAGGGTTTTGAGTAATTATTTCTTGACATATACATGTTATACATTTAGAGTACATTAAATATACATCTCTCTTCTACGTAATAATCAAGAGGCCACAGTCATTCACAGTGCACTATACATGTGGTATGATTTCTAGGTTTTCCACCATTCACATATGATTTCATGTCTCCAATTGGTCATTGCCCCAGAACTCCTGAAGATGCTTAGCGAAACATGTTGGGGGTGGGCACTACATTTTAATGAGGGGGTGTGTTCTATATTTTAATGAGTGTAGAATGACTCCATAGTGATATATAATCATAAGTGGTGTAAACTGCAGTTATACCACTTCAATCAGTTACAAATCCGAATCTGAGCAGTGTTGCCTATCTTAGTTGCAATGTGTTGGTAGTACAGTGTAATACAGTGAATGTGGATCCTGTGTTACTAACTTATTTGGCTTTGTGCTACTCCTGATGATTGCTCTAAGAGGTTTGCTGGTTTTCACCCTTTAGCCTTGTTTTGAGGGATCCGGATTTTGCTATAGGAAGTCCTCAGGTCGGTTCCCGAGGAGTAGTCTCAGTGCAGTGACTGGTAACCCAAGCAGGCTATAAGGCACCAAAATGTGGTACCAAAAGGACAGTTAAGAACATGTTTGGTATGACACGCCAAGGTCAGGACATGTAAAGTTCATGTTATATGTTAAACTAGGCTGGAGATCAAGGCAGGCGATAATCAGGCAAGACATATTCAAAAAGCAGGACAATGTCAGGACAGGCAGAGTTCAGGAAAGCTGGATATACAGACAGGGGTTAAACCGAAAAGCAAGCAGAATACTGGAACATCTTCACTTGGAACACTAGAAACCTTTTTGCTCAGACGTCTTCCAGTGGGGAAGGGTGAATTAAGTAACCCGATAAGCGTTGGGATAGGCACAATAGCTATTTAAGAAGAGGGCTGAGCATGCACCCTACTGGCCTGGTCAGTGATAGAAAGTATGATGTGAAACTGGTTGTAGAACAGCCAGGGACTCCAGCAAACCAGCAGCAAAAGGTGAGAGGAGGTCGTATTGGTCATAGCCAGTGGCCATGACACTCTGAAGAGGTTACTGAGTATGCTCACAACACTCTCTCACAGAAATCAATGAAAATCTCCAGTCTACAGGTTCTTATGATCCATGTGATTGCTCTATAGCATATTTTTGAATGCCATTAACAGCAACTCAGGCAAGCTTACAGCCCCCATAATCACATACAGAAAAAAGAATTTAAAAAATCTGCAATCAGAAAATAAGAACATATTATAAAGCAAAAATGTGTACTGTACTTACTAATATAGCAAAACGTTAACTTTACATTTAACGCATTATATTAATTTAACTATAATATACTACAATGCTGTAACTCAAGTTATCGTGATGCACCAGTCATTTTAATGATTGCTGCATCTGTAGGTAAAAAAACACATGTGATATAAGTCTTTTAAGGCACACTGACATACCAATAAATCAAGGTGATAGCTTGGTCAAATGCTTTTAAAATAAGGTCTTATGTGCATTTTCCCAGAACATCCACATGGACATGACCATTGGCCTAGAACATATACGGAGCACTCATATGATTTATGTAAATCCATACAGGTATTCACAAACACATAATTTCAAATGCAAAATCCAGGATAGTTTAAATATATATTTCATAATAGTGAGGCAATGATTAGTAGGGAAGGTAAAAACACTTCCTCAATCTTAAATTCAGTCCGGGTGTTCGATAACAGATAAATACAAACATATTCTATGACCTACAGTTATGTCAAAACAGATTTTGGCACATTTATGAGTATGACCAAATTGTCCAGTCCTTTCTCCATATAAGGGTTCAAAATGGCACAAACTCCAGTTCCAATGTCTCCTGGTATAAATTAGATTTGGACCTGGAATGTCAGAAATGTATTTAGCTCAGTGATCTGGACTAATCGTGCGGTGTGCAGTCCTGTTCCTGTTGTTGGTCAGATTAGACACAGATGCAGTTACTTAGGAGTCATTTGGATTATATTTTATGATTAAAGTTATCATTCCAAGATTCTCCAGAATAGATTCAGCTCACTAGAAGAATGTCATAATACCTTAATGTGACTCTAGTGTCCTCTTTCACTTTCAGACAGAGTGGTCTTGGTTGGTGTAGCACCATGGCACGTGTGGGTGGCATTGTAGCTCCTCTGGTGAAGATGTTAGGTGAATTCTATCCCTTTTTGCCTTTGCTTATTTATGGAGGTTCACCAATAATATCAGGACTGATCGTTTATTTTTTACCTGAGACTGTGAATCAACCACTGCCTGATACCATAGACGAGGTTGAAATTGGGTAAGTACTATATTGTAATCATAGAAGTTTTAACATCTCAGATGATAAGAACAACCACTGTCTTTTTTGGAGGTCACCTTATTGTAGTCAACTACACTATTGTGTCCTCCAAAAAAGATGGAAACTAATGAAAAGAAGGCCAAGCGGAGTCTCAAGTTTATACCTTTGGACTGTGTTTAGGGTCATGGTTCCACTCAAAAATGTTTTGAAGTGTTCAAACAGAATACCTCCTCGAAAGCTTAGAGGAGAGCTTTAAAGTAATGTGAACCTCGCCTAAAACAACAATTTGTGACTCTTTACTAATATATAATTTTAAGGCTATCAGCTATTAATAATATATTAAAGTTAATATGACCAACACATAATAATTTCATATTTAATTTCTTCTTTTCCAAAGGAAAAAAAAGACCCCAGAAAAAGAAAAGGAGAAAGAGTTTGTACCTCTACAGACAATAACCACAGATCCTATACGTGTGGCCCTGTGAAATCGGTGGTGCCAATGAAGCTTGCCAAAATGATGACTTTAATGCTGCCAAAGCACTATTTTGCATTCACTCGCATACATATGAGCACTTCTCATATGTGTTTATTAAAGGATACCGTGGAGAACTGAAGAGAATAGTATGTGAGAAGTATATATTTTTTTACTATGTGAGAAGAGGCAGGGTCTCCTTCAGAACCTCAAAATGTGCTAAGACTTCCATAGTAAACAGTCACAATTTAAAAGACGGACAGCACTATATGCCCGGATCAAAAGTGCATGTCAAAAGTTAAAGATGAATGGTGTGAACTCACCTGGTGTTCTGGTGATACATCACACACAATAGTCAGTAAAGCCTTCAGAACATCATCATGAAGTCACCATCCTTCATCCAACACGGACATCCAACTTGAAGGGCCTTGGTGTGATCCCAAAGGAGCACAACTATCTTTGCACGCAAGTAAAGCAAAAAGGAAAAATACCTGCACTCAAGAGTGTCTTTTTTTCATTAGCATTGCTAATAGTAAGAAGCGTAAAACAAATGTATATGGTTTAGGAGGAAAAGAAACCTACCATCTATCCCCTTCTTGAATAATCCATCAATATTTGGAGTGTAGGTAGTAGAATCCATGCAATATGTTAAGGACATGACTACGATTCTCATAGCCCATATAACATAAATTATTGAACACTAAGGTATTATAACATAACGTGTTTCAGAGGTCCTACATATACCTTCCTTCTCAAGCATAAACAGAGAGCATATACATTTCTCCATTTACACAGCCCCTATTGGACAAACCATCAGGAGATTTGGCCTCCAATACCACCTGTATGCTGACGACACCCAGCTATACACCTCTTCCCATGACATCTCTGCAAATTTCCTCCAAAACATCACTGACTGTCTGTCCGCTGTCTCTAACACTATGTCCTCTCTCTACCTAAAACTAAACCTCTCTAAAAATGACTTACTGGTATTTCCACGCTCCATTAACCGACCTCATCCTGACATCTCCATCTCAGTGTGTGGCGCCACCATAACTCCTAGACAACATGCCCGCTGCCTTGGGGTCATATTCGACTCTGATCTATCATTTACATCCTACATCAAATCTGTCACCCGAATACATCAGCTGCACTTCAAGAACATTGCAAAAATCCGCTCTTTTCTCACTGTAGACGCACTAGAAACGCTTACTGTTGCCCTCATCCACTCTCGGCTCGATTATTGCAACTCGTTCCTGATCGGCCTCCCCTGCTCCAGACTCTACCCTCTCCAATCCATCCTGAATGCGGCAGCCAGGCTCATCTTCCTGTCCAGCCGCTACTCGGATGCCTCTGCCCTGTGCCAGTCACTGGACTGGCTGCCCGTTAAATACAGAATTCAATTTAAACTCGCTACCTTCATCCACAAAGCCCTCCACAGCGCAGCGCCCCCCTATATTGCCTCCCTCATCTCAATCCA
Source organism: Eleutherodactylus coqui (assembly GCF_035609145.1). Classification (NCBI taxonomy): domain Eukaryota; kingdom Metazoa; phylum Chordata; class Amphibia; order Anura; family Eleutherodactylidae; genus Eleutherodactylus; species Eleutherodactylus coqui. The sequence continues at coordinate 84,269,911 of NC_089847.1, forward strand.
TCACCCAGCCCGGGCTCTCCGCTCTGCTAATGAAACCAGACTGAGCGCCCCTTTAATTCAAACTTCTCACTCCCGCCTCCAAGACTTCTCCAGAGCAGCACTGGTCCTCTGAAACACACTACCAAAGGCTACCCGGGCAATCCAGGACTCGCAGAACTTCAGGCGTGTTCTAAAAACGCACCTCTTCAGGGAGGCATACAGCATACCCTAAACAAACCCCTCTGTAATCCGACTGATAACATGCTTCCTGACCTACTGACTGCAATCCTAGCTAGATTTCATAAACCGCTCCTGCAGTCATACTGATTCTGCCATCACACGGCCAAATGTCTGACCATTGTCTATGTGTATAGAATCCCTCACTCTCCACCCGACCATACCCCGCACATCTCCACCGCGCCATACCGTGCACATCTCCAGCCCTTTACCTTCTGTATCACCCCACTATTTGTAGTATGTAAGCTCGTTGGAGCAGGACCTTCACCCCTATTGTTTCCATCAACTGATTACTATGTAACCGTGGTTCTGTAATGTTTGTATTTTTTGTCTTTCTGTATTCCCCCTGTCTATGTAAGTGCTGCGGAACATGTTGGCGCTATACAAATAAAGATTATTATTATTATTGCACATGTGTAATAGGATTTATAAATAAGGGAGATGGAATGAAAGCTCCACAGTGCCACCTATTGGAAGGCAGCATTCCTTCAAGCCAAAGTCAGACAATTTATACAAGCCTTGTAACAATGACTGGGAATTAAAAGCAAAGCCAGACTTCATGCACAGACAGCTGTTTCAGGATATTTGCCCTTCATCAGTGTACAGTAGGAGTCTGGCTTTGCTAGTGAGAGGCCTAGGACGGGGGTCAGAAACGCTATCTTTTCTCCTTAGGGAGAGCACCTAGATGGTGTGGAGGTTTTATTCCATCTCCCTTATTTGCATATTACCCAGAGGAGCGTGCATGGCCATTTGAGTCTCCTCACTCACTGTCTAGGTGCTCTCCCTAAGGATAAAAGATAGGATTTATATACATGCTGTCTGGATACTGTTGTACTTGTGTGCAGGGCTTTATTTCACAAACAAAGGTAAGCATGCGTTCCACTGGCTGGATTCACTTTGCGTTCCTCTGGCCAGAAATAGTTTTTAGTGCGGTATGATCTCACATTGGAGATCCCTATTTATAAAACAACATATTGATGTTTCGTCATGTGTGCTCATGAGAACCTTTGTATATAAATACATATAAAAATAAAAGATTTATGCTATATAGAGTATATAATGTATAATATAGGAAGAAATACAAATAAGATCTAAAATATCAAATATGTAATGTATATAATATAGTAGGCGTCCTATAAATACAAGGTGCAAATTGGTATGATTGGAGAATATTTAAAATCGCTGTAAAAATTAATGTACAAAATTTTTAAAAGGGTATAAAAACCCAAAACAATAGATCCTAAACATTTCGCTCATTTGAACAATTTTTTGAAAGTCATTCCATGTAAAAGGGCCTGTCGTCTAAGACACTACACTTGCTTTGATTAAAGGGGTTGTCCCGCGCCGAAACGTGTGTTGTTTTTTTTAACGCCCCCCCCGTTCGGCGCGAGACAACCCCGATGCAGGGGTTAAAAAAACAAACCGGAGAGTGCTTACCTGAATCCCGGCGGTCCGGCGTCTTCATACTCACCTGCTGAAGATGGCCGCCGGGGTCTGCTCCCTCCGTGGACCGCAGCTCTTCTGTGCGGTCCATTGCCGATTCCAGCCTCCTGATTGGCTGGAGTCGGCACGTGACGGGGCGGAGCTACACGGAGCCGGCATTCTGCACGAGCGGCCCCATTGAAGACAGCAGAAGACCCGGACTGCGCAAGCGCGGCTAATTTGGCCATCGGAGGCCGAAAATTAGTCGGCACCATGGAGACGAGGACGCCAGCAACGGAGCAGGTAAGTATAAAACTTTTGATAACTTCTGTATGGCTCATAATTAATGCACAATGTACATTACAAAGTGCATTAATATGGCCATACAGAAGTGTATAGACCCACTTGCTGCCGCGGGACAACCCCTTTAACCGCTGCTGTCCACATGAACAGTGCTTCAGGTAGTCATGTCTTTGTTTATCCAGGCCCAGAGGCTTGCCTGAATTCCAGATGTGTTTTTTCAAAATCTTCATGTTCTCAGAATGAATCTACAATGTAGTATATAAGAAAAAAAGTAACAAACATGGACTGTCCAAACTTTTGACTGATACTGCATATCTGATTCATTTATTGCCAGATTTATTATTTCTACCTTTTAAAAATGCTGTACTTTAATTTTTTTAAATGATTTTAATACTCTAGTATAGAGATGAGCGAGCACCCAAATGCTCGGGTCCTCATAAAATTCGAGAGCTCTATTCGAGTAACGAACCCCATTGACTTCATGGGAGACTCAAGCATTTTTGTATGGGACCTGCTGGTTGCGGAGTTTTTGTTTTTTTTTGTTCTCTCTCTCTCTCTCTCTCTCTCTCTCTCTCAGAGTACGTTCGCTCAACTCTACTCTAGTAGTTTAATAATCAGGTCAATTTCCACTGTGTGTGTAAAGGACACTTTTTATAGATATTATATAATTGATATTTTAAATCTTATGGATTTTATGTTTTCCTATATTAAACATTATGCGCTGTATATTATATAAATCTTATATTTTATGTGTTTATACACAAAGCTTGTAATCATGAGAGCAGCAGGCAAAATAACAATATGTTGTTCTATAAATAGGGATCTTCAATGTGATATCACGCCACATGAAAATTACTTCTGGCCAGTGGAACGCAAAGCAGATCTGGACAATGGAAGACATGCCACTTCCAGTTTCCTGAATGCATGCTTTCCTAGGCTTGTGAAAGACAGCCCTACACACAGACAGTATGTGTATAAATCCTATTATTATTATTGGTCTTTAATTTCTAATTATTGTTATAAAGACCTGTATAAAGCCTCTGACATTGATTTGCAGGAATGTTGCTATCCAATAGGTGCAAAGGTTCCATCTTTCTTTTTGCATATTTCCCAGAGGAGCAACATGGCCTTATAAGTCTCCTCACTCACTTCCTAGGTGTCTCCTTACTCACCTTCTAGGTGCTCTCCTTAAGGAGTGATGCTACCTCTTCCAACTTGTGTCACAGGCTTCCCACTAGCCAAGCCAGAATCCTACTGCACACTGATGAGGGGCAAAACCCCCAAAACAGCTGTCTGTGTCTTCAATTCCCAATAATTATTGTAACGACTTGTATCAAGGGTCTGACATGGATATGTGGTGCTGCAGAGGTATTGTTCCATCTCCCTTATTTGAATCAATCCTATTTTGCTCGCTGTTTATGTTTGAGAATGGACTTATATGTTGGACTTCTGAAACATTTCCCATTATGATACAGTTTGGTGTTCAATAAATACATTATATGATTGATGAGATTCGTAGTCTGGTCCTTACGAATTACATAGATTCCACTACTCCAAATATTTTCACTATCCTGTAAACCAAGTAAATTTGTTTTTAGCTGTATACTACTAGCATCACTAATGAAAAAGTATACTCCTGAGTATTGGTATTTTTCCTTTTTTTAAGACCTCCATAATGATGGCACAAGGCCAATGAAACTAAAAGATCTATCCAACTTAATGAAGACCTCCGAAAAACTGACCTCTTTTTCTTTCTGTTTAAGTACAAGGTGGTATGGAGACACCTGAATAAATGGAAAATGGTGGTTGGGAATACCATCCAGTGTGTGGCATGCTGCTAAGGGAAAAGGGGCAAATCTGAGAATTGTGATGTCCAATACAGCCGCCATTTTGAAAGCCACCATCTTGGAAGCAATGTTTGATAGAGAATTTGATTAAGGAATCCAAATCTGTGCTTTGATATTATGTACCTTTTTTCCTGCCAAAACTATTGGCATGGAACACAACAACGATTCACTACAGGATACACTCGACGTGCTCCCTGTTGTTTTTAATTGTCAAGGCTATCCTCTTTTCTCATTTAGGATGTGCTGAGAGCAACACCTCAGCAGAAATGCTTGCATAGTCGTTCAGGATCCATTGTTGCATGTGTGCCACACTGTGGATTTTCACTCCATAAACCCTGGACTTGACATTGCCCACCAGGTAGAAGTCCAAGGGGGTGAGATATGGAAAGCATGGTGGCCATCCCACCAGTCCACGATACCCACTCCACTTCCTCAGAAACTGCTTATCAAAAAGCATGTGAACATTATGTCCATGATGTTGGGGGGGGGGGGGGGGTCACAATCCTGTTCGTGGAACACTGGGAAAGACCATCTTTTTTGCACAGTGACAGGAACACCTCACCACGTAACAATTGCAGATACTTGGCAGCAGTAAGATTATCCTGAATGAAGAATGCACCCACTATCTTCGTTCCCCTCACACCGTACCACACCATGACTTTCTGTGTGACAAGCATTTGGGAGGGATGTATCCAGTATGGATCTGTGTCAGACTAGTAGCAATGGTTTAATTTGTTCACCTTCCCGTTTATGCAGAAGTGAGCTTCATCACTGAACATTACTGTCTCTGAGAAATGTGGGTCTCCTTGCAATTGCTGTCACACCCATTCTGCAAATTCAACACAGGATCATCCTCATTGATATCATGCAGTAACTGGATCTTGTAGGGGTGTCATTTGTGCGTGGCCAATATCTCCCCAATGGTGGTTTGACTCGCCCTGCTCTCCAGGTGCTACTTTGGGGGGCTTTTGCAGAAGAATGCCAGGACCTCCATTTATTCAGGTGTCTCCATACCTTTACACTACCCTGTACGATACCAACTTATTCATATTTATTGATATCTTATACTACAGTTTTGATTGTGATTTTCTCTGATTAGAGAAGAAAAAAAAGTCTTAATTTTCATAGCCATGCAGATCAGGTGAGCAGTAAAAGTAATGACATACATAATGCCATACTAAGGCTGGATTCACATAAGCGTATTTTGGCTGGTGTTTTCACGGCTGTCCGATATATGCTATAATCTGATGCATTGAATTCCAATGCATCAGATTACATGGGTGTATTTGCGCATCGTAAAAGCGCCTGGCTGGCCAAGATAGCTCATTTCGGCGGGGCGCTTTTAAGCCGACCAGGAAAGATAGTTCAGGAGCTATCTTTCCTGGTCAGAAAACAACCGCCGCCATAGAATCCTATAGGAGCCAATGACAGCTGTCAGAGAAGGGAGGTGGGAGGGAATTTAGCAGCATGACTGCTAAACTCCCTCTTCTCTCCTCCTCTCCACCCCTTGCCAGCTGTTTGCAATGGGAGGGTGCGGAGTGGGGTTCGAGTTAGTTGCTAAACTCCCACCCTGTCCTAGCCACTTCCATTGCTGGCTACCGAAAAGGAGCAGAGAGGGGGCGGGAGCTTAGAACACTAGCTCCCGCCTCACCCTACCCCCTCCCATTGCTGGATGCCGACAAGGAGCAGAGAGGGGGCGAGAGTTTAGCACACTAGCTCCCGCCCCGTCCCGCCCCTTTCCCTTGCAGAGAGCCAGCGAGTGGGAGACAGGTTGTCTTCCCCTGCCCGATGGTGTCCTGCATTCAATGTACATGCGCCGGGCTAGGGCCATCACAAACGTTAGATTTGTGTGCTCATGCATACGTTTTTACATAGCTGGCGGGCAAACTAAAAAAACGCCAATGCCCATGTGAAAGTGCCCGAAGGCTAAATGGGCAATGGCTAGATTAATAGCTTAATCCCGTTCTTCCAATTTCAAACCAATTTGTAACTTGAATATTACAGGGGTTTTCCTGCAATTTAAAATTGCTTTGCAATCATTCTGCCCTTCCTGGTCTCTACTGACCAAGGCATGTGACCGCTGCAGCCAATCACTGGCTATAGAACGTTACAGTTGTGGTCAGTGATTGGCTGCACTAGTCACATGTGCAGGTCAGCAGTAACCAGGAACGACAGAGCGGTTGGGAAGAAATTTTAAGTCATATAAAAACTGCTTTTAGTAGAAAACCTTACAAAATTATACGCAACCTAAGCAAAAGTAATTCCTTTTTTTATGTAAGATGAATGAGCTATATCAGCTAGATTGCATTGATATGCCATATATAGGCACATTGCCCCTACACTCCACATCCACTTGTGAGAAACGCTGTTTTACTTCTAAAGCACAATGACCCACTGATTCTGAAATGAGGAGGAATAATATAATCTTTATTGAGCCCTTACCATATATTTAGTGGTCCATGGAGGAGAAGACACACGGGCCGGTGTTGCTGCCACCTCTGCACCACCTTTGCTAGGGCCTGAAATGAAGGCAGAATATTAGGAACCAAGGGTGCACATCATTACCTAACAAATAGTGCCCTTCCTTTTTATAAGTAAAACTTTGTGTCTCCTATACAACAAATAGTAGGTAGCTGGTGAGTAGCAGCTCACATGTAAATTTGGGTCTCTTATCTCTCTGGACTATCTGCACTGCCCTGGGGGCTGTCATGCATTGACAAGACTGATAAGGCAAGGCCTGCAAACTTTTCATTAATAAACCAATTTAGCTCAATTGTCCTCCTTTTCACAAAGTCCTAGGTATCAATGTTGTCTGATGGGTAATTCGGCAATTCATAGAAAGCAGTAAGTAAAAATACTCATGAAATTGCAAATAAGGAAGACACCTGGAAAAGACAACGCCACGCTTGACCCTACTCATGAAATCTTCACATCCCAAAACATCTGTCTAGTTAAAAAAGCTTTCCAGGCAGCGCGTGCCAGGATACAGCAGGGTCGGAGTAGAAGCGCTGCTCCGACCCCTTTGTAGTGGCCAGTGCTCGTAATTGCAGGCACAGCTCTCAGTTAAATCAATAGGAGATGCACTCGTAATTGCAGGCTGCCGTTCTATTGATTTCATTAAGCGCTGCGCCTGCAATTATAAGCGATGGGCAGTATGCAGGGGTTGGAGCAGCACTAAAGAATTATTTACATCCTGGTTGCCAAACCATTTGTTTGGCTTTGTATTTCTTCAATGGTCACAAGCATGACAGCCACATTAGTGAAAAATGTAAAGGTATATATCTACTATATATACTGTAGAAATAAACTTAGCTTTAAGGGCCAGTTCAGTAAATTTATTTTATTCATTATGTAGCTAGTCCCCCAGTATATATATGTATGCTATTATTGGAACTTGATTAGCCACTCCCATCTGTTTCCTAGTTGTACCTAAACTTTCATTATAAATTCAGTGTAAGCATGATAGCCACGCGAGTGGCTGCCTCGTGAATATGAGCTATATAAAGTATGAGTGGTATCTAGTATGTTATGCAGTTTGACCATGGCAGTTCGACAAGGCAGGAGACAGGTAGGCCACAAACTCTGCCTACATGTGTTACACTTCAAAGCTATTACTAATGCGGTCACCTCTGTTCTCATCCTTGCTGTCAGTTTCAGAACCTCTTTCCAACACCCACCTTTGGGGCATTCTATTCACATCAGCCCCTCTCTTCTATCCTCACCCATGCACTGCTCACATCACTCTTTACTTTCTTACTTCGCCTCAAACCCCCTAATGCCACTAACAAACATAATAGCCGCCCTCATAAATCTCCTAACCATCTGCTAACCCTCGCTATCTTGCTGCTACTAGCAGCTGGGGATGTCTCTCCCAATCCTGGCCCACCCTCCACTGCTCCTAACTATTACCCCCTACCTGACTCAGTAAGAAAACCCTCAAGCCCAACTGCTAGCCCCTGCATGCCCTCTCCTGACCCCTTTAAATGTGTGCTCTGGAACTGCCAGTCAGCATGTAATAAACTCCTCACCATCCACAACTTTTTTACTACTAAATCTCTAAATCTGCTAGCTCTCACAGAAACGTGGATACAGCAGTCTGACACAGCCTCCCCTGCTGCACTATCTTACAATGGCATGCAGTTCTCCCATACCCCAGACCGGCTGACAGGCGTGGTGGATGAGTAGGTGCTCTTCTCTCTCTGCAATGTACCTACCAGGTCATCCCTCCAGTACCCTCACTCACCTTCCCGTCGTTTGAGGTACATACGCTATGGCTTTTCCGCCCGCTGTCCATGCGAGTAGCAGTAATCTACCACCCCCCAGGTGCTCCTCGCCTGATTCTGGATCACTTTGCTGCCTGACTCCCTCACTTCCTCTCCTGCAAAATTCCAACCCTCATTCTAGGTGATTTTAACATTCACATTAATGACCCTGTCTCCCCATCTGCCTCTGAGCTTTTATCAGTCACCTCCTCCCTTGGTCTCTCACAACTCACAGGGATGGCAATACTCTCGATCTGGTCTTCCTCCAGCTCTGCTCTGCGTCCCACTTCACTAACTCCCTTCTTCCGCTCTCAGACCAAAACCTCCTCTCTTTCTTAGTTAAGCTAACCTAACATCTCCCCAGACCACCTACCTACCGTACTTACAGGAACCTTCAGGCCATTCACACCCAGGACTTTGCTGAGTCCTTACAGTCCTCTCTCTTCCCTATCTGTCTCCTCTCCTGCCCCAACCTGGCTGCCGCACACTACAACATCACTCTCAAACATGCCCTTGGTGAAGCAGCACCCCTGTGACCCAAGCCATCCGATGCAATCCTGGCTCATGCCTCAAATGCGTTTCATCCGGTGATGGTCGAGAAGTGCTGAACGGCTGTGGAGAAAGTCGCAAACGTCCATGGACTTTCTCCACTACATATTCATGTTCAGAACCTACAACCTCGCCCTCCACCATGCCAAACAAGTTTATTTCACCTCTCTCCTCACTATCGCACAACGCTAAATGGCTCTTTCATACTTTTCACTCCCTTCTCAGCCCTAAATTGCAGCCCACCGTGATAGATCTCAGTGCTGAAGAGCTGGCTGCTTACTTCAAAAGCAAAATTGATGACATCTGTCAGGAAATAACTTCCCAATCTCAGACTAGCCCCGACCCTAATCTCATCAATGCTGCATCTACCTCCTGCTCACTGTCTGTACTCAGACCAACAGTAGAGGAAGAAGTCTCCAAATTGCTTTCCTCTGCTCGCCCCACCACCTGCGCTAGTGACCTTCTCCCCTCACACCTCCTCCAGTCCCTCTCCTTTGTGGTCATCTCCCATCTCACCACCATATTCAACCTCTCTCTGATCTCTGGCATCTTTCCCTCTTCTTTCAAACATGCCATCATATCCCCACTGCTAAAGAAGCTGACTCTTGACGTGACTGATGCTGCCAACTACCGACCAATCTCTAATCTCCCCTTCATCTCCAAACTATTGGAACACCTGGTTTACTCCCACCTTGTAAACTACCTATCAGAGAACTCTCTTCTCAACCCCCTACAATCTGGCTTCCGACCCCTACACTCAACAGAAACTGCCCTTACAAGGGTGTCAAATGACATCCTGACAGCCAAATCGAGAGGCGATTACTCCCTACTAGAGATGAGCGAGCACCAAAATGCTCGGGTGCTCGTTACTCGGGACGAAATTTTCGCGATGCTCGAGGGTTCGTTTCGAGTAACGAACCCTATTGAAGTCAATGGGCGACCCGAGCATTTTTGTATATCGCCAATGCTCGCTAAGGTTTCCATTTGTGAAAATCTGGGCAATTCAAGAAAGTCATGGGAACGACACAGAAACGAATAGGGCAGGCGAGGGGCTACATGTTGGGCTGCATCTCAAGTTCCCAGGTCCCACTATTAAGCCACAATAGCGGCAAGAGTGGCCCCCCCCTCCCAACAATTTTTACTTCTGAAAAGCCCTCATTAGCAATGCATACCTTAGCTAAGCACCACACTACCTCCAACAAAGCACAATCACTGCCTGCATGACACTCCGCTGCCACTTCTCCTGGGTTACATGCTGCCCAACCCCCCCCCCCCTGCACGACCCAGTGTCCACAGCGCACACCAAATTGTCCCTCAGGCACACACTGCAGAGGGTTGGCACGGCTAGGCAGCGACCCTCTTTAAAAGGGGCGGGGTGATAGCCCACAATGCTGTACAGAAGCAATCAGAAATCCAATCCTGTGCCACCTCCATCTGGAGCTGCACACGTGGGCATAACAATGGGGAACCTATGTGCCACACACTATTCATTCTGTCAAGGTGTCTGCATGCCCCAGTCAGACAGCAGTTTTTTATAAATAGTCACAGGCAGGTACAACTCCGCAATGGGAATTCCGTGTGCACCCACAGTATGGGTGGCTCCCTGGAACCCACCGGCTGTACATAAATGTATCCCATTGCAGTGCCCTGGACAGCAGAGCTAACGTCAGATTAAATGCAGGTGGGCTTCGGCCCACACTGCATGCCCCAGTCAGACTGGGGTTCTTTATAAGTAGACACATGCAGTTACAACTCCGTGTGGACCGACAGCATGGGTGGGTGCCAGCAAGCCACCGGCGGTACATAAATATATCCCATTACATTGCCCATCACAGCTGAGGTAATGTCATGTTAAATGCAGGTGGGCTTCGGCCCACACTGCATGCCCCAGTCAGACTGGGGTTCTTTAGAAGTGGACACATGCAGTTACAACTCCGTGTGGACCGACAGCATGGGTGGGTGCCAGGAAGCCACCAGCGGTACATAAATATATCCCATTGCAGTGCCCAGCACAGCTGAGGTAATGTCATGTTTAATGCAGGTGGGCTTCGGACCAAACTGCATGCCCCAGTCAGACTGGGGTTCTTTAGAAGTGGACACATGCAGTTACAACTCCGTGTGGACCGACAGCTTGGGTGGCTCCCTGGAACCCACCGGCGGTACATAAATATATCCCATTGTAGTGCCCAGCACAGCTGATGTAACGTCAGCTTTAATGCAGGTGGGCAAAAAATTAATTGGATTACACTGTAGGCGAGGGCCCCAAAAAATTGGTGTACCAACAGTACTAATGTACCTCAGAAAAATTGCCCATGCCCAACCAAGAGGGCAGGTGAAACCCATTAATCGCTTTGGTTAATGTGGCTTAATTTGTAACTAGGCCTGGAGGCAGCCCAGTTAAAATAAAAATTGGTTCAGGCGCAAGTTTCAATGCTTTAATGAGCATTGAAACGTAGAAAAATTGTTTACAAAAATTATATGACTGAGCCTTGTGGGTCTAAGAAAAATTGCCCGTTCGGCGTGATTACGTGAGGTTTCAGGAGGAGGAGCAGGAGGAGGATGAATATAATACACAGATTGATGAAGCTAAAAGGTCCCCGTTTTTGATGGTGATGGAGAACGATGCTTCCATCCGCGAGTGCAGCCTACGTATTGTTTAGTTATCGCTGCTGTCCGCTGGTGGAGAAGAAAAGTCTGGGGAAATCCAGGCTTTGTTCATCTTTATGAGTGTAAGCCTGTCGGCACTGTCGGTTGACAGGCGGGTACGCTTATCCGTGATGATTCCCCCAGCCGCACTAAACACCCTCTTTGACAAGACGCTAGCCGCAGGACAAGCAAGCACCTCCAGGGCATAGAGCGCGAGTTCAGGCCACGTGTCCAGCTTCAACACCCAGTAGTTGCAGGGGGCAGAGGCGTCATGGAGGATGGTCATGCAATCGGCTACGTACTCCCTCACCATCCAGTGCTCCTGCCAACTTAGCCTTGACTGGGGAGCGGTGACACAGTCTTGCTGGGAAGCCAGAAAGCTGTCAAAGGCCTTAGAGAGTGTTCCCCTGCCTGTGCTGTACATGCTGCCTGATCTCCGCGCCTCCCCTGCTACCTGGCCCTCGGAACTGCGCCTTCTGCCACTAGCGATGTCGGATGGGAATTTTACCATCAGCTTGTTCACCAGGGTCCTGTGGTATAGCATCACTCTCAAACCCCTTTCCTCTTCGGGTATGAGAGTGGAAAGGTTCTCCTTATACCGTGGGTCGAGCAGTGTGTACACCCAGTAATCCGTAGTGGCCAGAATGCGTGTAACGCGAGGGTCATGAGAAAGGCATCCTAACATGAAGTCAGCCATGTGTGCCAGGGTACCTGTACACAACACATGGCTGTCCTCACTAGGAAGATCACTTTCAGGATCCTCCTCCTCCTCCTCCTCAGGCCATACACGCTGAAAGGATGACAGGCAAGCAGCATGGGTACCCTCAGCAGTGGGCCAAGCTGTCTCTTCCCCCTCCTCCTCATGCTCCTCCCCCTCCTCCTCCTCCTCCTCAACGCGCTGAGATATAGACAGGAGGGTGCTCTGACTATCCAGCGACATACTGTCTTCCCCCGCCTCCGTTTCCGAGCGCAAAGCGTCTGCCTTTATGCTTTGCAGGGAACTTCTCAAGAGGCATAGCAGAGGAATGGTGACGCTAATGATTGCAGCATCGTCGCTCACCATCTGGGTAGACTCCTCAAAGTTTCCAAGGACCTGGCAGATGTCTGCCAACCAGGCCCACTCTTCTGTAAAGAATTGAGGAGGCTGACTCCCACTGCGCCGCCCATGTTGGAGTTGGTATTCCACTATAGCTCTACGCTGCTCATAGAGCCTGGCCAACATGTGGAGCGTAGAGTTCCACTGTGTGGGCACGTCGCACAGCAGTCGTTGCACTGGCAGATTAATCCGATGTTGCAGGGTGTGCAGGGTGGCAGCGTCCGTCTTGGACTTGTGGAAATGTGCGCAGAGCCGGCGCACCTTTCCGAGCAGGTCTGACAAGCGTGGGTAGCTTTTCAGAAAGCGCTGAACCACCAAAATAAAGACGTGGGCCAGGCATGGCACGTGCGTGAGGCTGCCGAGTTGCAGAGCCGCCACCAGGTTACGGCCGTTGTCACACACGACCATGCCCGGTTGGAGGCTCAGCGGCACAAGCCAGCGGTCGGTCTGCTCTGTCAGACCCTGCAGCAGTTTGTGGGCTGTGTGCCTCTTCTCTCCTAAGCTGAGTAGTTTAAGCACGGCCTGCTGACGCTTGCCCACCGCTGTGCTGCCACGCCACGTGACACCGACTGCTGGCGACGTGCTGCTGCTGACACATCTTGATTGCGAGACAGAGGTTGCGTAGGAGGAGGAGGGTGGTTTAGTGGAGGAAGCATACGCCGCCACAGATACCACCACCAAGCTGGGGCCCGCAATTCTGGGGGTGGGTAGGACGTGAGCGGTCCCAGGCTCTGACTCTGTCCCAGCCTCCACTAAATTCACCCAATGTGCCGTCAGGGAGATATAGTGGCCCTGCCGCCTGTGCTTGTCCATGTGTCCGTTGTTAAGTGGACCTTGGCAGTAACCGCGTTGGTGAGGGCGCGTACAATGTTGCGGGAGACGTGGTCGTGTAGGGCTGGGACGGCACATCGGGAAAAGTAGTGGCGACTGGGAACCGAGTAGCGCGGGGCCGCCGCCGCCATCATGCTTTTGAAAGCCTCCGTTTCCACAAGCCTATACGGCAGCATCTCCAAGCTGATCAATTTGGCTATGTGCACGTTTAACGCTTGAGCGTGCGGGTGCGTGGCAGCGTACTTGCGCTTGCGCTCAAACACTTGCGCTAGCGACGGCTGGACGCTGCGCTGAGAGACATTGCTGGATGGGGCCGAGGACAGCGGAGGTGAGGGTGTGGGTACAGGCCGGGAGACGGTAGTGCCTGTGTGCTGAGAGGGGGGTTGGATCTCAGTGGCTGGTTGGGGCCCAGGGGGAGAGGCAGTGGTGCAAACCGGAGGCAGTGAACGGCCTTCGTCCCACCTCGTGGGGTGCTTGGCCATCATATGTCTGCGCATGCTGGTGGTGGTGGCTCCCCGGCTGATCTTGGCGCGACAAAGGTTGCACACCACTGTTCGTCGGTCGTCTGCACTCTCAGCGAAAAACTGCCAGACCTTTGAGCACCTCGGCCTCTGCAGGGTGGCATGGCGCGAGGGGGCGCTTTGGGAAACAGTTGGTGGATTATTCGGTCTGGCCCTGCCTCTACCCCTGGCCACCGCACTGTCTCTTCCAACCTGCCCTGCTGCTGCACTTGCCTCCCCCTCTGAAGACCTGTCCTCAGTAGGCTTAGCAAACCAGGTGGGGTCAGTCACCTCATCGTCCTGCTGCTCTTCCTCCGAATCCTCTGTGCGCTCCTCCCTCGGACTTTCTGCAATTACTACTACCTGAATGATAGACAACTGTGTCTCATCGTCCTCCTCACCCACTGAAAGCTCTTGAGACAGTTGCCGGAAGTCCCCAGCCACATCCCCCGGACCCCGGGAACTTTCCAAAGGTTGGGCATCGGTCACGACAAACTCCTCAAGTGGGAGAGGATTCGGAACCATTGCTGCCCATTCTGGGCAGGGGCCCGAGAACAGTTCCTGGGAGTCTGCCTGCTCCTCAGAATGTGTCATTGTAATAGAGTGAGGAGGCTGGGAGGAAGGAGGAGCAGCAGCCAGAGGATTCAGAGTTGCAGCTGTGGACGGTGCAGAACTCTGGGTGGTCGATAGATTGCTGGATGCACTTTCTGCCATCCACGACAGGACCTGCTCACACTGCTCATTTTCTAATAAAGGTCTACCGCGTGAACCCATTAATTGTGAGATTAGTCTGGGGACGCCAGAAACGTGCCTCTCTCCTAATCCCGCAGCAGTCGGCTGCGATACACCTGGATCAGGAGCTCGGCCTGTGCCCACACCCTGACTTGGGCCTCTGCGTCCTCGCCCGCGTCCACGTCCACGTCCTCTAGGCCTACCCCTACCCCTCAGCATGGTGTATTACCAGTAGTGCAGAAACAGAACGCTGTAATTAAATGTGCCGCTTATTGGCCTGTGGTTGGAGGCTGACTTCGCTTACGGAACGCACAGCAGAGCCAGGAAAGAATTTGGCGCAAGCCTGCTGTAACACTTAGCTGGCTGTGTATTAATTAGGACTACTACCCCCAGCAGAGACGCAGTACACTCAGGACGGTCACAGGCAGCCCAAATAGAATGTTTTTTCCCAAATTTTTCTGGAAAAGCCCACTGCCTATATAGACAGTATACATCTTTCACCTTTTTCACTGTCCCTGCCTCAGCACTTCTGGCCCTATACTATGTAAAATTACTGCAGACTGTTTCCCACTGAACAGGATGACAGCGGTGATGTAACGGCCAACGCAGAGTCAGGAAAGAATTTTGTGCAAGCCTGCTGTAACACTTAGCTGGCTGCGTATTAATTAGGACTACTACCCCCAGCAAGGACGCAGTACACTCAGGACGGTCACAGGCAGCCCAAATAGAATGTTTTTTCCCAAATTTTTTTGGAAAAGCCCACTACCTATATAGACAGTATATCTCTTTCACTGTCCCTGCCTCACCACTACTGGCCCTGGACTATGTAAAATTACTGCAGACTGTGTCCCTCTGGACAGGATGACAGTGCTGATGAAACGGCCAACGCAGAGCCAGGAAAGAATTTTGCGCAAGCCTGCTGTAACACTTAGCTGGCTGCGTATTAATTAGGACTACTACCACCAGCAGAGACGCAGTACAGTCAGGATGGTCACAGGCAGCCCAAATATATTTTTTTGTCCCAAATTTTCTTGGAAAAGTCCACTGCCTATATAGACAGTATACGTCTTTCACGTTTTTCACTGTCCCTGCCTCAGCACTACTGGCCCTGGACTATGTAAAATTACTGCAGACTGTTTCCCTCTGGACAGGATGACAGCGGTGATGTAACGGCCAACGCAGAGCCAGGAAAGAATTTTGCGCAAGCCTGCTGTAACACTTAGCTGGCTGCGTATTAATTAGGACTACTACCCCCAGCAGAGACGCAGTACACTCAGGACGGTCACAGGCAGCCCAAATAGAATGTTTTTTCCCAAATTTTTTTGGAAAAGCCCACTGCCTATAAAGACAGTATACGTCTTTCACCTTTTTCACTGTCCCTGCCTCAGCACTACTGGCCTTATACTATGTAAAATTACTGCAGACTGAGGACGCAATGCTCTGCACGGCCGATATACAAAAAAAAAATGTGCAACACTGCAAAAAGCAGCCTCAACAGTACTGCACACGGTCAGATGTGGCCCTAAGAAGGACCGTTGGGGTTCTTGAAGCCTAAAATAACTCCTAACACTCTCCCTATAGCAACTCCAGCAAGACAGCACTTTCCCTGAACTATGTCAGAATGCATCTGTGGCGAGCCGCGGGAGGGGCCGATTTATATACTCGGGTGACACCTGATCTCGCCAGCCACTCACTGCAGGGGGGTGATATAGGGCTTGAACGTCGCAGGGGGAAGTTGTAATGCCTTCCCTGTCTTTCTATTGGCCAGAAAAGCGCGCTAACATCTCAGAGATGAAAGTGAAAGTAACTCGAACATCGCGTGGTACTCGTCTCGAGTAACGAGCATCTCGAACACGCTAATACTCGAACGAGTATCAAGCTCGGACGAGTACGTTCGCTCATCTCTACTCCCTACTTATCCTCCTCGACCTCTCCGTAGCATTCGACAATGTTGACCACAAACTCCTCCTCAGTATGCTTTGCTCCATCAGCCTAAAGGACACTGCTCTCTCCTGGTTCTCCTCCTTCACATCTGACCGCTCATTCAGCGTCTCCTTTGCTGGCTCTACCTCCCCTCCTCTCCCCCTTGCTGTTGTGGTCCCCCAGGGCTTGGTCCTCGGCCCTCTCCTTTTCTCCACCTACACAGCCTCTATTGGACAAACCATTAGGAGATTTGGCCTCCAATACCACCTCTACACTGACGACACCCAGCTATACAGCTCTCCCATGACATCTCTGCACATTTCCTCCGAAATATCACCGACTGTCAGTCTGCTGTCTCTAACAGTATGTCCTCTCTCTACTTTAAACTAAACCTCTCTAAAACTGACCTACTCATGTTTCCGCCCTCTACTAACTGACCTCATCCTGACATCTCCATCTCAGTGTGTGGCGCTACCATAACTCCCAGACAGCATGCCTGCTGCCTTGGGGTCATATTCGACGCCAATCTTTCCTTTACCCCCTACATCCAATCTCTGGCCCCAACATGTCAGCTGCACCTCAAGAACATTGCAAGAATCTGCTCTTTTCTCACCGTGGACACTCTAAGAATGCTCACTCCCGCCTCGATTATTGCAACTCGTTGCTGATCAGCCTCCCCCACGCCAGACTCTACCCTCTCCAATCCATTCTGAATATAGCAGCCAGGCTCATCTTCCTGTCCAGCAACTACTTGGACGCCTCTGCCCTGTGCCGGTCACTGCGCTGGCTGTCCGTTAAATACAGAATTCAATTTAAACTCACTACCTTTATCCATAAAGCCCTCCACAGCGCAGTGCTACCCTACATCGCCTCCCTCATCTCAATCCATCACCCAGCCCAGACTCTCCGCTCCGCTAACAAAAGCAGATTGAGCGCCCCTTTAATTCGAACCTCTCATTCCCGCCTCCAAGACTTCTCCAGAGCAGCACCAGTCCTCTGAAACGCCCTACAAAAGGCTATCAGGGCAATCCAGGACTCACAAAACTTCAGGCGTGCTCTAAAAACGTACCTCTTCAGGGAGGCATAGCGGATTCCCTAAACAAACCCCTCTGTAACCCCCTGATAACATGCTCCCTGAGCTACTGACTGCAATCCTTGCGAGCCACCATCAACTACCCCTGCAGTCATACCAATTCTGCCGTCACACGGCTGAACGTCTGACCATTGTTTATGTGCGTAGCATCCCTCACTCTCCACCTCGCCATACCATGCACATCTCCAGCCCTTTACCTTCTGTATCACCCCATTACTTCTAGTATGTAAGCTCGTTGGAGGAGGACCCGCACCCCTATTGTTTCCATCAACTGATTACTACATGTAACCGTGGTTCTGTAATTTTTTGTACTTTTCTCTTTCTGTTTTCTCCCTGCCTTTGTAAGTACTGCGGAATATGTTGGCACTATACAAATACAGATTATTATTATTACTTTGGTTAGTTATTGTGTTCTATCTGAAAATTTCTGTATATAAAGAATATCAAGTAAAGAAAAAACATTAAATGAAAAATATCTGCTTAATGACAAAAAATATAGCTACGTGTCAAGGTTTTAAACGAGGGTAAACTTAACCCTTTCCAATCCAGTGTCCAACCTCTTCCCAACACTGAGATTTCACCGCATAGCTCCCGTGTTCGATAATGTCCGACACATTCTTCTAACACTATGCAGATGAGAGATCCATCATCAGACCACTCTCCTGCATACTGTAATATACATCTATTATATATATATATATATATATATATATATATATATATATATATATACACATTATACATAGAATTATAAATAATATTTATATATATATAGTTGAAATACGATACACAGAATAGCCTGCAGGGAGCTTGAGAACAGGCATGTGTAGGGGCTAATAAGCAGGGATAGCTGTATTGGAGTGTCTGGAGGAGTTAAAACCTCCAGACACATTGAGTTTGGTCGCTGAAAGCCAGAGCAGAGCTGCTGCTGGAGCTACTCCCTGGGAGAGAAGCTGGGAGGAGGCTGAAGGCCTGAGGTCTGCGGCAGACCAGGCTGTGATATAGCCACAAGTGTTAGATAGGTGAGAATCCTATGTAAGTCAGTAGCCAGACGGCTAGGATTTCAGTTGTTAATGCATGTGTGCACTGTGACTAAACAGCAATGCGAAGAGTTGCTACCTCTGTAACTATTATTTGCTGCGAAAATAAAATGAACTTCCTGAATTGTACCACCAACTCTGGTCTGGACATGGGTCACTGAAGTGTGGCCACCCACCTAGTTTCAGTACATGATTTTGCTCCTCCTACCATTTGATTAATCAAGAAATACCTACACTGATAACTGGTGGAAAAAGCTGAGGTGGGTCAAAATTGCTAATAAAGCAATACAACATATGGATAGCTGATTTGCAATCACCCGCCCTGACAAGATAACACACGAAAACAGCACTGAAGAATAGAAAAGGTCCGGAGAACACATGCATGTGGAAAGCGGCACAAAATAAAATTCTCACGGAATAAACAATTTCTTAGTGTACACGTACTTACTAAGATTTATATGTAAGTGAACATGACAGTGAAAGGCACCACTAATCGCAGTGTTCCCTCCATGCTGCCAGCAGGCACAAGAACTAGGGCAACCCTCAGTTAATAGGACCCTGTCACCCAGCCTCATGTATCTCAATTTCTGGATTCAATGAACATCCTTCGAACATGATGTGGTGAGAGTAAGGCCCGGGGTCACACAGGCGTATTATCATGGCACGCAACATGCGCAGCCAATAGCCCACTGATTTCTATTAGGCCACTAACACTTGCTTTTTTTTTACCTGCATGAATTAAGCTAACTTCAAGTGAACCCCACCCCCATATCACGCTCCCCACCATGTGAAAACAGCCTTGCAACACTTCTGGCATGCAGGGATCCTGAGGATCACGCTGTTTCTCCCATTGCTCTCAATAGGTCTGGTGCTATCCTATCTTGGCACATACTACATATTCATTCATGTCAAAATAGTCTATGGGAGTAAGCATCATGCAGCAAGTACGCAGTCCACAGGTAAGTACGGTCATGTGAGCCCGGCCTACAATATTCAGCTGATTGGTCACATTTTTTTGTTATTGTTTTATTTATTAATTTTGATACAGAAATACATTACTTTTAATACTAAAGACCATAGGAATCAACAGTGCATTCTGGGAACCTGTTGCCATGATTTACCCCCATAAATTGTCTATACCATGCATTAGTACTTTGCCTTAATAGAATCTCAGACTTTTTTTTTATTTCGACAATGTATCTGTTTATTCTGCGATTGAACTTTTTCTGCCCGTAATGAAACATAGTATGTAAGGCCGAAAAAAAGACATATGTCCATCCAGCTCAGCCTATGGGCTCAGTCACACGGGCGCATTGGCACCCGTACACCGGCGCCGAAGCGCCCGTGTGACTGAAAGTTAGAAGACGGCCGTACCTGAAGGCAGACGTCTCTCTGCAGCGCTGATGAAAGAACACATGACCGGCAATGAAGCCTCCGGCGCTGCAGAGAGACGACCGTCTTCAGGTACGGCTGTCTGCTACCTGCAGTACCACGGGCGCCGATGCACCTGTGTGACTGAGCCATATACTTGCAGTGTTGATCCATAGGAAGGCAAAAAACCCCAATGAGGTGGAAGCCAATTTTCCTCATTTTAGGGGGAAAAAAATTCCTTCCCGACTTCAATCTGGCAATCAAAATAATCCCGGGATCATTGACTCTTTTGGAGTAATTAGTGACTATAACATGTACAGTAATATTACTACACTGGGGAATGGTGTCCAGAACCCTCTTAAACTCTTTTAGCGAGTTCACCATCACCACGTAATGTGAATTAGCTTTTCTCCATGCTGTAAGTCAACTTCCAGCCTCATAACGGAAGTAAGTTCAGGCCCTTCAACTCCCTAACCTTGCCAGAAAATCTGCATGTGCAGGCACTGTAACGTTAGGCTCATGTCCATAATGGTGTTCACAGTCCGCTAAAGCTCCACTTTTTTACTGTACATGTGTTAGAGGCATGGCAGCAGCGTGCCTGCATTAGCGCCATATCATATCATCAGTTTCAGCACGTGTATAAAAAAATAAAGCCATGGGGAACTGTGATAACCAGCATCCTATTTGCCGGTAGGTACACTACCTGTGAGTGCATGAAATTTCACCTGCAGGAGCTGTGGGGGGACAAGGGTCAATCAAGTAAAAGTGTTCAGTGATGAGGGGACTGCAGCAGGGACGCAAAAATCCCCTGCCACAGCTGTGACAGCTGTGGCAAAGGAGTGTGATGCCATCCAATTGCTTTCAATGGGGCTGGTGCTACTGCCGCCCTATTGAAGGCAATGGGATGAAGGCAACCCCTGCAGCAATGATTTTAGGGGAAGGGCTTGAAATATAAGCCCTTCCCTGAAAAATCATCCATAGCTGTAGAAAAAAAAAAATATTAACTGACCTATAAGCGCTGTCCAGCTCTTTTCCCCATCCCCGGCAGTCTTCTTCTGCATTCTGGTGGCCAGGAATTGAAAAATCACCACCTCCAGGAAGCGCTGCCTGTGACCAATATGAGACAGCGCTCAGCCATTGAATGACAGCTGAGCGCTGCCCCTGATTGGTCACAGCGCTCAACCAATCAGAGGCAGCGCTTTCTGGAGGCTGGGATTTTCTTATATTTCAAGCTCTTACACGAAAATCATCGCTGCAGGGGTTGCCTTCATCCCATTGCATTCAATGGGCTGGCAGCAGCACTGCCCCCATTGAAAGCAATGGGATGGCATCAAGCTCCACAGCTGTGACAACTGTGGCAGGGGACTTTTTCGCCCCACTGCAGTCCCCTCATCATTGAACACTGTGACAGTGCTGTCACAGTGTTCAGTGATTAGGGGACCATCATGGAGCAGCTGCTCCAGTGAACGGGCAAATTTTTATGCGTAAACTTTGCCCGTTCACACGCATAGGCGCGCAAAAGAATACGCTAGTCCTAATGAGGCCTTACAAACAATTAGGCATCCAAAGAAGTGGAATGTTTAACACACTTTCTGACTGTATATTTAGCCTAGGTTGATCAAATTGTGATAACTGATACTATTCAAGTATTACTTCCTCTTCAAGCAACATATTCTACTAGATTCTTTCATTTCTCCATTTGTGCCTATAGAGAAGAGAATTCAGAACTGATGCATAAACCTCTAGCAGTAAAATGAATTAGGTTTTAAGCTGCTTTACTACAGATGATACAAGTTCTAATTATATTTATCACTCCCTTGACCAACATTTTGGTGTCTGCAACAAGCATCTTCTCATGTAATATAGCTGACTTGCAGCAGTTCATGGAGCCTTCTATACAATGGAGCCCTAGTGTAGACTGTTATGTATTCACATCAGTGATCACAGTAAAATCCAGCAGATGGCACATTAAGGGGCAAAGTTAGAATCACTGTCATAATCATCATTAATCTGGTTACTAAATAACCTATCTGCTAAACTGGCCATGAATTACTTTATTGAGCCAAAAACGTCAATGTGTCAGACCATGACCAATGTTGAAAAAGACTTTTATACAATAGGGAAGAATTAAGAACAAAAATGCAGTAATTACCGTCACCAGGTAAAGTTATATGTCTTGAACAGCTTTTACAGTAAAGGTCCTTTTACATGGGCCTTTTACGCAGCCCGATGTAAACGGACACGAATGGACAGGCATATCCATCAGTGCTCGTTGAATTTTGCATAGGCGAACCAAGAATCGCTGCTATGGGGGAAAATGATTCTTAGTTCTATCACTCATTCTCATTAGCCGGCTGTGCATACATAATCCTAGTCACATGGGTAGACATATAGCCAATTGGTGAGCATTTTTATACTCACCGACAATTAGCCAATTAACTAATGTCCGCTTGTTCGTCGAATGATTGTTGGTCTTTTTATATGGGCTGATTGCCAGGCATATAAATGTTCAGGGGAATGTTTGCGTTTGATAATCGGGCTATGTAAAAGGATCTTAGGTTAATGTAGAGTTTCATATTGCTATCTTCATATCTACCTTTGATATATATGTCAAAAAACATTTGTGAATATCCAATGCCTTACTAATGTCAAAAAATATACTCTATGGTCCCCATAGAACACTACTATACAATACAGACATAATACGGCAATATAGTGCCAATCTATACCACCATACACTGCAGTATCTAAATAATAGGCAATATCCAAATAATGCACCTATAAACCTTCCTATTTCTCATATGTTACTTAATCATGTGGGGGAGCAGACTTTTCCTCAGGGGAAGCAAACAATTATAACGCATAGTTGACACAGTCAGCACCCATGTATAAGTAGTCCAGACTAGTTATATAAAGCCAAAGAAACCAGTTTTAGCAAGAAAACCTCTTTAATTTCTCACAACACAAATACATTATGACGACATGGTGGCTGCATCCCAACCTGTGGGTACATGCACAGAGGAATCATGTTTTTTTTTCAGTTGACCACCTT
Organism: Eleutherodactylus coqui; assembly: GCF_035609145.1. Lineage (NCBI taxonomy): Eukaryota > Metazoa > Chordata > Amphibia > Anura > Eleutherodactylidae > Eleutherodactylus > Eleutherodactylus coqui. The sequence goes on from NC_089847.1 coordinate 84,292,794, forward strand.
ACACACACCACACATCTTAGAATATGGTGAGCCAAGAGGAAACGTAAAATTGGACTCAACTGTACTTATTTTTAAATTAAATGTACTGAAGAGGTTTTCTGTGTTGTTGTTTTATACAGTTTTGGGCCACCAATGCCCAAGAAATCAATATAAAATCAAAATACTCTCGATGGCGCCGGGTTTCAAATATAGAAGCCCCAGGCAAGTTTATGGGATGTCGTCACTGATGGCTTCCTTGTTGGGACTACTATTGACTGCAACATTTGTGTGGGTAAATAGTAAGGGATAAGCAGTGTGGCGGCAGGGAGGTGACTATTCATGTTTTGTTTTTTTTTTAATATTACTCACTCTTCCACTGCCACCAATGTACGAAACGGGGGTTAACTCAGAAAACCCCTTTAAGTAGGAATCAGATTGTTTAATGCCCTATAAAATGAATAATGGATGGTGTTCTAATCCTAAAGGGGAAGGTGCCCTTTATCTTTCATTTAGTTTAATTTTTATTTTAAAAATATCAGTTATTTCCACACATCTGCTGCTTAGTTTACGGTACTACAGCTAGCCGGTAAATATTCGTAAAACTCGGCTACTTTGCAGGTGAGTTTTCAGTTCTGCAATTTTTCTCAGATTTGGTGTTGGAGACGTTCAACTATAAATGGCAGGTCTGGTTTTAAACTTAACAGTGCCCTAGGTAAAAAAGGCCCAATAAGGTTATCAATCCTAATGCCAGCACAACTTCGCCATTCACACTTTTGTGCACACTGGCATCCTGATAAATGTTTCTATTTTCTGGACTTATTTTAACATGCTATGTGTTCATTTGTCACAAAGTTTTAGATCTAGAAAAAGTGTCTGAAAGAGTGTTTTAAAGGAAAACTGCAGGAAAGGTGAAGGCATTCTAAGAAATAGGATTCTATACATGTGCTTTTTAAAGAATTCTTACTAGTTTACCCTATAAGTGCCAATTGGGGTCTACAAGGACTGTTGTTTTCGGTCCTATCCTCATACTGATTAACAGATTACAGGTGTGTAGTATGGCGATGGTAATGATGAGATTTTACATCAATTCAGTTGAATAAATAATACAAGATCGTTTCATGCCACAGATCACACACCATGGCAAAACTGAGCACAGCAACAGGAGACAAGGTAGTTATACTGCATCAGCAAGGTCTCTACCAGGCAAAGATTTCAAAGCTGACTTTGAAGAGGCACAAAGAAATGAGTAACATTGAGAACTGTGGACACAGTGGTTGGCCAAGTCAACATAGTGTAGCAAACGAAGGACACATCATGCTTACTTCCTTTGAAATGTCCAGCAGTGCCATCAGCTCAGAACTGGCAGAAACCTGTGGGGTCCGTGTCCACCCATCTACTGTTCTGAGAAGTCTGTCCAGAAGTGGTCTTCATGGAAGCATTGTGGCCATAAAAGCCATATCTTTGATGTAGAAGCAGGAGCAGGTGACTCAACTATGCATGAACATATAGGAAATGGGATGCAGAAAAATGGCAGCAGGTGGTCTGGACTGATGAGTCAAAATTTTAAATATTAACTGTAACAGAAGGCAGTTTGTTCATCGAAGGGCTGGAGAGCGGTACAATAGTGAGTGTCTGCAGGCAGCAGTGAAGCATGGTGGAAGTTCTTTGCAAGTTTGAGGCTGCATTTCAGTAAAGGGAGCTGGAGATTTGGTCAGAATATATAGTGTCCTCAATGCTGAGAAATATAGGCTGATACTTATCTATCATGCAGTAACATCAGGGGGAGGTCTGATTGACTCCAAGTTCATTCTACAGAAGGACAACGACCCCAAACATATAGCCAGTGTCATTAAATATTGTCTTCAGTGTAACTAGAAGAATTGATGTTGTTTTGAAGTCAAAGAATGGTCATAGCTAATATTGATTTGACTTAGATTTCTCTTTTGTTCTTTCAATTTGCATTTTGTTAATTATCAAAAATAAATGATTAACAGTTCAATTTTTGAAAACATTCTTACTTTGCAGCATTTATTCCACACCTGCCTAAAATATTTGCACAGTACTGTACAGAAAGACCTAACCCATAAGTAAAGCAGATATCTAGAATTAAAGCTTTGAGCCATTAGCCACTTTAGAAATGCCTGCCCTAGATAAATGCCCTTTATGAAGGCATATATTTACATATTTATGCACTGTACTTTATGCAAAGTTTTCTGAATGACCTTATCAAGGGGAAATACAAGATATTATCTTAAAACCCTAGTGCTTCAAACAGAGAAAGTCTCCTCAAAGATGTAGCATGTAGAGTATCTAAGGAAGGATATATAACAGAATACGTGCTTTTAGTCTAGTTCCTCTAGTAGTTCTAAGGAAGGATATATAACAGCATACGTGCTTTTAGTCTAGTTCCTCTAGTAGTTCCAAAGGAAGAAGACATAATTGATGGAGACCTAGAGAAAAATCTCACAGGATTATATTCCAGGTTGAATGTCACTTACACATGGAGTAGCCATATACACAAAGCCTGGTGTCATCATAAAATGCAATGGCCACTTTACTTGGGGGGAAGATGAAATACAATGGTCTAGAAAGGCACAGTTCTGTTCATAAGGTCCTTCAGCTTTGGGTTGGCAGTTGCTTACGGGCTCATAAATAAGACTCTGTGTTTGCATTATGTTTGACCACTGCATTCAGCGTATATACAGAACATATCCATAGGACCCTATTCACATATGCCAAAGGGTGTCCTTATGGCGGGGAACAATGAAAGATGTTTTTGAATCTGGGCATACTCTTTAAGTTATAGAGTATGTCTTGAGATATCAAACAGCTCTCAAGAAGGATGTGTTTATCACCTAATTAATAAAGTAAAAGTCTTCCCAAATCCCCAATTTAATTTAACTTCACAGACAAAAAATATAATTAAACCTTTTTGATTAAACAGTGCTTTGTGTCTATCAAAGCATACAAGTAATTCAGTGACAAACCAACATTTGACAACTGTGTGGCGCCCCTAGTGCTCCAAATCTCTGTCAATGAAATGACATTCTGTCCAGTCTCACTGACCATGGTGTCTTATCTCCTATAATACCTGACTGTAGTGGTTAAATAAAATAACTCAAGAGAGCACCGAGATAGGACTGGGCATAAAGCCAGAAGCAGTTACAGAAGATGGCTGCCAGTCCTAGGATACAGTAATGTGAGGGTCATGGACAGTGAGGGTGGTGGTATATCCCTCAATGAATGGTACTCCACAGGTTCTCTGGGTAATGGGATACCTATAGGATCATATTGTAATCTCCCTCATCTCTCCACCTCTTTCAGATGACTATGACCTACAGGATGGCTTAGTGCCAGATGCATATATTCCTGGGCATAAGCATCTCTCTACATATACTCAAAATCAGGATTTACTGGTTCTATGCCTAAAACCATAACTTTTATAAAACGTACAGCAAGAAGAGTCTCCGTAGGATGTTGATGTCCCTTGGTGAGGTTTCCCTCCAGTATAGCAAAGGGTAGCAATGTCCCACCAAGTCTTTACCTTTGATATGGGTTGCAGAGAGAGGAGTTGTGGCTGCCGGATGCATTCGCTCAGGACGCAAGAGTATCATGGTCACCATAGCTAACTACACGATTACCAATAACAGCTAAATTGCAGGGCTAGAGGAACCAACTCCAGCACAATGGTGGGTTCAGAACAGTAAATCACCCTGGTAGCTTAGTGAGTATACAAAGGCGCTACACCAAAATCTAAACCCCCATAGGAGAACGAGAAGACATGTCTTGTCGTAACTTTATATGGAACTCTTCTGAAAAACAGGAAGCATGTGACCCTCCCGTTAGTGCTTGCAGCCATCGACCCTCCCCTTAAATTGTCATTGTTCATAAAATGGAAAACATTAAAATATATCAATAAGCAAATCACTGATGCAGCAGGAGGTCCTAAGGATCACCAAAGAAGCAGGGTCCCTAAGTAATTAGCCAGTTTCCCACCACCAAAAGTCATCCATTGCTTTTAACACCTTAAAGGACACTGCCCTTTTTTTCATTTTCAGTTTTTCCTCCTCACATTTGGAAAATTATAAAAATATAACTCTTTTTTATGCATCAAAGTAGCTGTATGAGAGCTTGTTTTTTGTAGGATGAGTTGTATTTTTCAATGGTACTATTTAATGTACCATATAATGTACTGAAAAACTTAAAAAAAATTCTAAGTAGAGTGAAATGGAAAAAAGAACATTTCCGACATCTTTGGAGTGGTTTTGTTTCTTCAGTGTACACACTGCAGCAAGAAAGGTACCTACATTTCAGACACCAGGAGCTACAACCTGGTTATTTTCCTGCAGTTTCCTAATTAGCCATGCTGGCATGGCAACATAAGAACTCACCATAGCCAATCCAGCATGTTATGCCCCAGCATTAATTGAAGAAGAGGTCTATCCTCGAAACACGTTTTCTGCTGGTTATACTCCTCGTTTAATAAAATCTTCTTATTCTACTATCATTACCATTTTTTGCAGTCGTTGCACCTTGAGACATTTTTCTTTTATTTCGTACTCCTTGCCCTGTCTTGTACGGGTATACATCTGGCCGGCAGCACCTCCCTGGACTTGTATCACTATTCACCAACGAACGTTGTATATCCACCCACAGTGTAGCTCGACCACTCTTCTTTCACCCCCTTAATAATAAGCATGACACTGGGGGACTGTATATATACTGACATAGATAGGATCCCATGAAGATGGGAGAAACTATAAACACACGTCTTATGGAAAATGCCATTTTAAAGTAATATAGTACATATTAGCAGTGAAAAGGTTGTTTCTAAAAATTTCCTACAACTGACTTTTAAAACATGGAGTTTTAGCAGAACATAGCTCATTTGCAAAGGAGTCCTTTTTATTGGTGGGAAAATAAAGGCCCATTTACACTGGATGATTATCGCTAAAACTTCACTCATCGGCGATCGTTTTAGCAATAATCAATGCATGTAAATGGGCGCGGGGCACCCGCATTTTGGGCTCTGATCGTTAAAATCAAGTGGGGAAGGTGGGGGGGGGGTGCTGATAGCATTGTTTCCCCCGTGGAGAACAAAGGATCTGAGCATGGATAATAGCCTCAGGCTATTAGCATGCACTCAGTGAAGGCTTCATTTGCATACATAATTGGCATTTAAGTAGCTGAGAAGCTACTTGAATACCAATTATTTTTTAAGCAAAATAATTGCTCAAATCGATCTTTGATTGATTATCTGCTCGTGTGAATGGGCCTTAAGAAAAGCTCAGGAACGGCTACACGGACCACAATACTGGGAACATGCTAACAGAACTGTGACTTGTATGGGCTGAACATCAAGCTTTCACATTGCTAGGAATGACCTACTGTATATGTAGGTGGCAGCCAGATGGTTTATGATTTTATTGTGTTTTGTGCTGTGCTTCTTCATATCCTGTTCAAAGGAAATAACACTGCTGTCTGTTAAGTAAACCTAAAATGTTGTAGTTGATGGAGTTTGATTTCCTGAGTTTTACCAAGAACCTGTTAATTAAAAAAAGAGCAATCTCAGACATAAAAATATCCTCATAGGTAATTGAAGTGCACATGTTGCATGCCGGGTGTAGCACCAGACTTGTGGAATACATTTATAAAATGCAAGCTGCTTGCTCTAGCGTTGAAAATTAAGTCCCAATAATCCCCAGGTTTTCATTTAATATATGGCATACAATATATCATGGATGTTGAAAACTTCTACTGGTTGTTATGTGAAATCTTCCACCTACTTATATCTAAATGGTAAAACTTACATGTGCTAATAAATATATACCAACCTCTTAAAGCAACCCAGCATGTAATATTACCTGCCATTTTCTGTATGTGCTGTGCACAGGTCCACCGCTTCCTGGAGCCCCTCTTTAGTCTCCCAGAATAGTTGCAACGTTTTCCTGATTACGCCTTGCAGACTACACATTGGTATTGCATCAGTAGTCTAAGATACTACACACTGCTCTGATTGGTAAGTGCTACTCATGTGAGCAGCACTGACCAATCTGAAAGATGCATGAAGTACTGGCGTAACTATAGAGGATGCAGGGGATGCGGTTGCACCCGGGCCCAGGAGCCTTTTCTGGCCCATAAGGCCTCTCTTCTCCATATAGGGAGCCCAGTACTATGAATGCAGCATTATAGATGGGGGCCTGTTACAGGTTTTGCATTGGGGCCCAGGAGCTTCAAGTTACGCCTCTGGCATGAAGTATCTCAGACTACCAATGCTTAGTGTGCACCATGTAGTAAGGGGAAGATTGAAAAGGGGTCCGAAAGAACAAGCGGATTTACGTCACTCTTCAACAAACAGAAGGAAGTCAAGTAATATTACTCCACCCTCTGGTCCATAGATACATTTTACCCCTGGGATAACGGAGTTGCTTTATTCTGCACAGTATTGTGTGTGCCAAAAAAACTGTTTTCTTTCTTTGTAATTGGAAACAGAAAGATTGAACTATAGTCGGTCATTTTTGCAACTGTGATGTTAAGTCATCGGATCCCCAGTTGCATACAAGTATACAAAAACTCTTCACTCTTCTATCCCCCTTCTGCCCTTCATAACAACCCACATTTTAGGTTCTCTTTACATCTGTATTTGAAGCTCCCATGAGGATTTCTTTGAATCATTTCAATCTCTTTAATGACAAGAACATCGCAGTCTGCGGTTCTAATCTTGTTGCAAACCCCATAAATCTTGCAGCCCCATAAATTTCAAGAGGTCCTTCAATTTCCATCTGGATTTATCCAAAAGCAGATATGTTAACAGAGCCAGAGAATGCAAACTCATAGACAGATAAGGATCAGCTACACAGATTATTAACAGACATTAACAGACAAGAAATTTGTAGATAAAGCCAGTATTTATAGTGAACTTTGAAACAGAAGAGCAAACATTTCTACTTATTGGGCTGTATGCTCACCCTGTTTGGCCATACAGTTAATAGTAAACAGGTAAGCAGCATGGCTAGAAATTACAAAAACATCCAGATCTATATTATACAATTTCCATAGGCATCTTTGATGCAGATGTTTGGCAACATTGTGTCCCTGGGCATATGTCTGGAAGCTGGATGTCTGCATACCTTTTTGATAGGTAGAATATCAAACAAATCCCAATTGTATGCAGCTGTGTAACATAGTAACATAATATGTAATACTGAAAAACAGACACATGTCTATCCAGTTCAGTCTATTATCCTGCAATGTTTATTCAGGGGAAACTTAAAAACAGCCATGATGTACAAGCCAATTTGCCTCATTTTATGGCAAAACTTCTTATAAACCTGACAGAATAAATCCTCAGATCAATAGCCCTTGTGCAGTAAGCTAGTGGCTATAACATGTCTTACCATCCTTTTTTTAAACTAAATAACCCCAATTTTGATTGCCTCTCTCTGTATTGTAGTCCGCCCATTCCATTTATTACTTTAGTTGACAGCCTTTGTACCCGCTCAAGCTCTGATATATCCTTCTTGAGTACCAGTCCCCAAAACTGTCCACAATATTCCATGTGTGGTCTGACCAGTGACTTGTAAACAGGAAGGACAATGTTCTCCTCATGTGACCCTAGACCTCTTTCAATGCACCCCATGATCCTATTTGTCTTGGCAGCAGCTGACTGACACTGGTTAATGCAGTTAAGTTTACAGTTAAAGGGGTTGTCCCGCGCCGAAACGGGTTTTGTTTTTTTTCAATAGCCCCCCGTTCGGCGCGAGACAAACCCGATGCAGGTGTTGAAAAAAAAAACGGATAGTACTTACCCGAATCCCCGTGCTCCGGTGACTTCTTACTTACCTTGGAAGATGGCCGCCGGGATCTTCACCCTCGGTGGACCGCAGGTCTTCTGTGCAGTCCATTGCCGATTCCAGCCTCCTGATTGGCTGGAATCGGCACACGTGACAGGGCGGAGCTACGAGGAGCAGCTCTCTGGCACGAGCGGCCCCATTCAGAAGGGAGAAGACCGGACTGCGCAAGCTGAAAATTAGACGGCACCATGGAGACAAGGACGCTAGCAACGGAACAGGTAAGTGAATAACTTCTGTATGGCTCATAATTAATGCACAATGTACATTACAAAGTGCATTAATATGGCCATACAGAAGTGTATACCCCAACTTTGTTTCGCGGGACAACCCCTTTAAGTAAACCCCCAAGTCCTTTTCGATGTCCGTGTTACCCAGTGGTTTCCCATTTAGTGTGTAATGATAATATGTATTTCCTCTGACCATGTGTATAGCCTTACATTTATCGGTGTTAGACCTCATTTGCCTCTTTTCTACCCCCAACTTATCCAGATCCATTTGCAGCTACATTATATCCTCTTTTGTGTTTATTACTTTACATAGTTTTGTGTCATCTGAAAATATTAGTTTCACTGCACAATAATCTGCAAGGTCAGTAATACATATATTAAAGAGAATAGGGTCCGATATCGGTCCCTGTGGTACCACTCTACGTGGCTTGTACTGTAAATGCTGCAAAATTTCCACAGTGATTCCTCTAGAAGAAATTTTGCAGTGAATCCTAATTGTGTGAACGTAGCTCTAGGCTAACTTCACACTGGCGAGTGCGATATCGGGCCATGAATCACATGCCCATATCGCGCTATGTAAATTCCCAATGGATGTGAGGCGCTTTCATGTCAAAACAGCCTCGTATCACTTTGGGGAAGTAGCAATTCTCTGCTGTGGCTGACAGAGGATTGCAGAATTTCTCCCATTGTTTTCAATGGGAGACCTTACATTGTATTGAATGCACCTAGCAGGTGGAGCGATACTGCCACCGATCCCATTAAAAACAATGGGCGCTGCGATGGGAAGGCATGCACAAAGATAGAACTGCCGCGATTTGTTTCCTACATAGCATCACAGTGCCATGCAGGAAGACATCACTTATGTGTATGACCCCATTCAAAAGAATGGGGCTCATATTTGTGCAAGATTTGGGCATCTCGAAATGCAGCCTTAGAGTTAGTTTTACTTTCTTTAACAATGAGCCCCTCTGTCTGCACTTTTGCGGTCTTTATTTGCTTTTTACGGAAATAATTGTTTCCCTAAAACCCCTCTCACACGTGTTTGCTAGTGTTCACCAGCGGTTTTTAACGCACCCCATCATTTCAATAATCGCTGAAACACACTAAAATAGAGCAGTCAGCATTTGAAAAACACTGTGTTCGAATTCTTATCTGAGAAGCCCCATTGCAGCTTTGTGTGAGAGTGGCCTTATAGCATTTTAGGGCGTCTTCGCACTTGTTTTTGGTAATTTAAATGTTTTCTTCTAGTTGTTTTTACATCTCTATTCAGCCACAAAGTTTTTCTTCAGTTCCTAATCCTTTCATTCCTATAAGGTATGTACGTCTCATGGGGAATATTTAAGATGCTTAGAGAAAAGAGCCCTTTTCAAACATAGTAAAGAGTTCTCTGGATTAAGGTGCAGCAAATGTATTGAGACAGGCACGTCTCTTAATAAATTTGGCACATCTGTGGTCATTCTGTATGCCACAGTGTAAATTCTACCCCAGCTATGAGCTAGCATAGGTTGCAGTTACAGTTTAATCCCTTTAGTGGCATGCCCGGAAAATTTCCGGGGCTTGCTGCACTGACCATGCAGTTAAACACTGGAAGATTTCCGTGGACAGCTCTAGTGCTGAAGTGTGTAGAGCACTGAGCTGTCATCTGAAATCTTCCAGGGTTTTTACTGCATACTAGGCACAGCAAGCCCGCAAATTTCACTGCTATAATATGGTAATAATAAACCTGCCACTGAGGGGGTTAATCCAGGTTTTGGCATAAATTATGGTAAATTTGATGGGCCACAGGAAAGCATGCCTTTTACTGCCAAATCCACTTTTTAAGAAATATGTGGGACCACCGTAAAAATTAAGTATGTCGCAAATGTTTGGGCAAAATATCCGTACTCAAAAATTTGCTAATTTTTAACGCAAGAAATTGGAGCAAACTGAATGTTAAATCCCCCCATAGTGTCAAAATACAAACAGGCCTTTAATTATCAATGAATAGTTTAGGTTGCGTTTCTGCACTGTTTGAAACCCTGCCCACCCGCGACAGCCAATGGCTATACAATGTTGCTAAAATAGTTAATGCAACATAGGAACCCAGCCTAAAATGGGTGGTTAATCATTTGCCAAATACTGACAAGTATGTAGTGTATTATTATAACAAATGCCAACATCTTTTGCCAATGTGCAATAGATGATGCACCAACAACGGTCCTAAACCATCATGGTCTGTTCACACTGACACAGTACCATTTATGATGCCGTCCTGAATCAGTCTTATGATGGATCAAGTTGGTGACAGATGGACCCCATTTATTTATAAAGGGGTCCATCATATGCTCCTCTTTTCTTTCTTTCAAAAGTTGTGGAACCGCCAACAGTGATATCTGAACAAATATACTGAAATGAGGAACGAACAATTATCAGAAACCCCCAATCTCCAGTGTGCATGTCTCAACAATTAATTATTATTAAGGTTGTGAACAACAAATGACAAGTGATTAAAACCACCATCACTATCATGTTGGGATTTAAAAAGCGTGCATCCAATTTGGATGTATCTAATGGCGGCTATACATTATTGTATTGTCTAATAAAGAATCCACCTCAGTGTAATGCATGAATCTACAGTTGTGTGTCTGCAGTCACACTTCTATATTTAGATGACTGACAGGATTAGTTGGCTGCTACTTACAATATATTCACAGCCTCCCCGACATGTTTCACCTGGCACAGGCATCCTCGGAGGTATGCAAGTCTATATTTTAATATAAGGTGAATATTGAGGACTCTTCTCTGGCAATTATTATATGTCAATATTCTATCACCTTATAGGTAATCTCATTTGAATTTATTCCGTCTCTACACTTGACTCACTTAGGGTACTGACCAAAGGCAAGCATCTTATATGGGTACAAACTTGGTATGAACGTAACTAAATTGAAGAAAACTTCAGATAAGTAACCAAGGTAAAGTTACACAATCATCGGACACATTGTCTCTGCATACAAAAATATTCTTCTTATTATGCAGTGGATTTTATTAGCTTGAATACAATCAACACATTATAGTCTGTCAGCTAATTATTGCCTATTAAACTCAATATACCGATGCATGAGCAAGTGATGATGGTTAAAACCGTACTATTACGTCTGTGCACTGTGGGTGCCATCTCTAAATAAAGCCACAGAAAGGCTTTCTGAGTTGTATTGTAGTGGCCCGAAAAACCTATTTCTAGCCCCTCCATAAGTGTCAATTCATGTGATGTCTTTTATGTGAATGCACTGTCAAAGTGTCTTGTCTCCTGTTATGTGTATTGCACAGCTGCAGCATGCAAGAGGTTAATGTCTGAAAGTGGCTGGGATATGTCTGGGATAGTATCAAACTTTGTCTCATCACGTGATGTCTTCTTTCTATAAGAATGAGTGATTGTGAGCAAGGCGGAGTCTTTCATCATCTTCTACGGTTGTGAGTGGAGAAGTGCTGGCCACATGGGGGTACCGTCAACTGTCATGTGGTGAAGTGATGGAGGAAGATGAAAGGTACCCTGAGTCCTTCCATGCCAGGAACCACCTCTGAGGAGAGAAAGGAGTAAGAAGTCCGCCGTGCAGAGTCATCCTCAAGAGTTCTGAGTGTCAGTGGAGTGTCATGTTTCTCCTCCGAAGTAATTCAGAATCCTGGAGAGTGTGTGTGTCCAGGAGTGGAGCAATGCAGATAACTAGACTGTAGGCCCGGTTTCATCCTGAGTTCTTCTTGACCAATCACCCAAAAAGCTGTCTTTCCTGCACGTGCGAGTAAGCTGTATTGTCTCCTGATTTACAGTAAAGTTCACCGGTCATTGCTTGTTCCTAGTGACTGGGTTATCAAATTCAAATTGTGTGTGTGGACTTTCTTTATTCAACCGCAAGATATTCAACGGTGTGAAGGAACGCATGACAACTTCAAGTTCACCACACTTATTCAGGTAACCACCACTCGGCATTGCTTGGAAGAGGCCTAGCAGTGCCTACGCCGAGGTTACGTATGTCCCTCCGGGGAGGAGTCTGGTAGAGCCACCATGACAAGTGACACCTCTAACTGTGTCGCTGTGGGACACTGCAGTATGATAATTAGTCTCGGACTGCATGATGGGCGGTTTACATCTGCCAGTAGTCCAGGCTCTCTCTCTCTCTCTGTCTTCTAATAAAAATGTCCCCTTCTATGTTGACTATGTTGATGGAGCTGAAGACGTCATGCATTCCACGTATGACTAAGGCCTGTACCGCACTGAAGCTTCAGGCGCATGCACTGTGATTCCACCTAGGCAAGGATGACTTCACAAGCATGCGCCATCCTCAGTGCAGTGCAGGCGTGCCATACGTGGAACCAGAGGTCTAACCTGAAGCTTCTGGGCCTCAATGCAAAATCTGTAACAGGGCCCCCAACTATAATGCTTTATTCGTAGTAATGGACTCCCTGTATGGAGAAGAGAAGCTTTATGGGCACAGTCTCTATGGCATAGTCAGAAAAACATTGCAACTATTTTGTGAGACTAAAGAGGGGCCCCAGGAATCGGTGGATCTGTGCAGAGGCGTAACTTCAAGCTTCTAAGCCCCAATGCCAAACCTGTAACAGGGCCCCCAACTGTAATGCTTTATTCATAGTACAGGCCTCCCTATATGAAGAACAGAGGCCTTATGGGCACCCTAAGGCTCCTGGGCCCGGGTGCAACAGCATCCTCTGCATCCCCTATAGTTACGCCCCTGCGTGGAACACATGATGTCCATCAACATAGAAGAAGGTGTTTAAGCAGAAGAGGGAGGGAAGAGAGAGCCTGAACTGGCAGATGTGAACTGGCAGAGCTGGCAGATGTGAACTGCCCATCGGACGGTCCAAGGCTAATTAACATGCAATGCGGAAACCCTTTCTACGGCTTTATCTAGAGATGGTAGTCACAGTGTATAGAGGTAATGGTACCATTTTAATCATCATTCAGTCACTCATGCGTCAGTATATTGAGTGTAAAAGGCAAACATTTGCTGACAGACTTCCTTTAAGCTAAAGTATAAATAACCAATTTTGTTTGATGCTTTCCTGAACTATTAAAAAATGCATTTTTTTTTGCTGCGTCAAGATAGGAATGCGGTGTCAAAAGGTCAAACACAGTAATTATTTGCAATTGCAGTGCTAGACATCATACAATTTTTATGACACTGGAATTTTTGAGCAAGTGGATAAGATTAACATAGAATGTATCTTATGTTTTAAACATCACATTATAAATAAAGATGTTATATTCTTATTTATATTCCAAATGCATGTGGGCATCTTTTTGTGATGGCACGGATGTGCTTTTCGTATCTCTTAATGAACAGCAAGGTATTCAGCCACACAGCATAATAGTCGGAATAATTAGATGGATGAGTCACTTATTGAAAATAAACAGTTGTACAAATTAGCATATTTACTCATGGGAAGCATTCTTGATTCATTAAAGGGGAATCATATCCTAGGAATACATTAAATTTAATTATCATTTTAAAATTGTATTTATTCTGCAGTCATCGTTTTGATGTACAAGTGCTATATACAAATTTGCAATAGTTCGATATGTATGAGCTGCATTGCCAAAAACGGATGCATGGGTTTCTATTTTCATTTAAGACTGCCAAAATAGTTTTCGCTCCTCAATAAAAACAGACATAAAAAAAAAAAAAAGTTTAAGCAAAATTCTATTTTTCCCTAGACTTTCATTAATATGATTTGTGAAAGAGTCCTTCAGTCAATCGTTATGACGAATGTGCAACATAACTTACATCTTAAAGGATTTGCACAAGATGAAAAAAAATATTTTTTTGAGACGCAGCCGCATTCTTGTCCTTGAGCTGGACCTTGTATACTCAGTGAACTGCAATACTACATCCAAAATCAATATAGCGCTCATCATATTATATGGGCTGTATACGCATGCTACCAGTAGGGTGGATGAACTCCTTGCTTCACATTCCGGACAAACACACAAGAAGCCACAGCTTTACAGACTTCATTTTCTGCATAGATAAAAAGTTTGGGTGATTTATTAACACCACATATGGACACCTAATGTTTCGGCTCTGAAGAGCCTTATCTCAAGCTTGAAAAAGGCTCTTTGGAGCCGAAATCTTGTGTGTCCACATGTGGTGTTAATAAACCAGGAAAACTTTTTCACTATCCTGAAAAATGAAGTCTGTTATGCTATTGCCTCTTTTTGGTTTGTCTGAGCTGTAATACTAGATACAGTCTCTAGAAAGGAGTGGTGCTGTTTCTCAAAAATAGAAGACCCTTTTATCTGATCTTGTACAACTTCTGAATGGGCTGTACAAGATTAGAGATACACGGCTACTTTCTTCTAGAAGTGGTGTCACTCCTGTCTACCAGCTCAGTCCTACAGACTTAAATAGATGGGTCAGCTTTGCAGCCGCGATCCTGCTGACTTCAATAATGTTTTTTTTTTCATACTCCCTCTGCTCCCTCGTACAGGCTCTTCTTAGAGCAGCCTTCTGAGTACCTAAATACAGTTGAAAGCAGTGTCATTTTTCCATCTCTGCACCCCTCAATTGATTGCCTGTCACACTCTGGAGGTCTCCTCTGTGCATTGCAGTCACTTCCATGCAGTACAGTTTCCTGTCTGATTCTTATTAGGCACCATCTTGATGGCGAGATTTTTAGCGTTTCACTTTCACATAAAACCCATGATACAGCGTTTTTCCTAAAATAAGACCCTGTCTTATATTAATTTTTGCCCCAAAAGAAGTGGTAGGTTTTCAGGAAGGTCACTATTATGCCTACCTAGCAGGCTCAATCCAGGTCCCTCCCGCTGTTTCCACAACTCTGATGCGCTTCCCACTGTCCTCGGCTGCACATACAATATCACTTACTGGCTACGGGATTCATAAATCCCGCCTTCAGGAAGTGATGGCTGTGATTTGTTCTTTGACTGCTGCTCAGTCAATCAATGCAGCACTGGATGAACCAATGCGATGGCTGTAATTGGTTTATCCTGCGCTGCATTGATTGGCTGAGCAGCGGTGGGAGAACCAATCAACAGCCATCAAGTTGTAGAGGCAGGATTTATGAATGGGCTGATCCATGGCTAATCACAGCCATTGCATTGGTTCATCCAGCACTGGATTGGCTAAGCAATGTTTAAAGAACCAATCACAGCCATCGCTTCCTTGAGGTGGAATTTATGAATCCCATAACATGGAAGTGATGTACGAGTGGCTGAGGACTGCAGGAACCCCACTGAACCTCTAGAGAGCAGTGGAGAGGTCATGGACCGAGCCTGATTGGTATTATTTTTTTATGTGGTGTAATTAGGGCTTATTTTGGGGGTGGGGCTTATATTTTAAGCCTCCTTGAAATTTATGCTAGAGCTTATTTTTGGGTTTATGTCTTATTTTCAGGGAAACAGGGTACACGAGCACAGCATTAGATAAAGGTTATACTCATCTAAATGAGTTGCAGACAATAAGTGTACAGTCAGGAGGATGAGCTGTGATCTCCTCTGTTATAAGTGTGTGACAAGAGGTGTGTGATCATCATCATTAACTTTGACAGGAGTGCCTGTGCCCTCTTCTAAGCAGTTTCTGTGATAGGGTCCATGAAACAGCATCATACAGACTGAGAAACTGACTAGAAATTGAACACATAACCCAAGTAAATCTGAGCTGGTCAGAATTGAGATCATAAAATCATCTGAGGAGAAGGAGGTCAGGAGTTTCAGATCAGTTGCCAAGTTGAATTTTTCTTTTTTTCTGGACAACTCATTCAAAAATCATCAACAGCCAACATTTTTTACAGACAAATTGGAAAACCATAATGAAAGATAAAGATTATAAATGATACATGTTTATAGGTGAGATACTGAAATTAACTCATTAGCAGCATTTAATGGGAAGAGTAAAATGATAATAATTACAGACCTAAAACCTGATCAGGTATCACCAGCCTACAAAAAAATCATGGACGCTTCTGTTTTTTTTACAGACAATGAAAAAAGTGCCCTATTTTACGGACTGCACAGAGATTTCTAGATGTCTGACAACCCTGTTTCAGATAAAAAGGATTAACTAACCAAGGTAACATTAGCTAGCTCATATATATATCTATATATATAAATATATATATACATACTGGGGGGATAGCTACATAATGGAAAAAAAACGTGGCCCTTTACAGCAACCCTGATACTATGAAAATGCTCTACATTAAGGGGTTATCCAGAATTTTTAAAGGATTGCCTTGTGTGGTGCAAAGTGTTAAGGCAGCAATAAGCTCTCACTCATAACCTAAAGGTTGCAGGTTCATTCCCTGCATGGCTCAGGTAGTCAGCTCAAGGTGGACTCAGCCTTCCATTCTTCCAAGGTCTGTAAAATGAGTACCCAGCTTGCTGGGGGGAAAGTGATAAATAAATTACCTGAAAGCTCTGTGGAATGAGTTGACGCTATACAAATAACAAGTCCCATTCCCCCTAATAGTAGGGAATGCAATGAAAAAAATCCCACTGTTGGGATTCTGAATCTGCCCTAATATGTCACTTGCTCTTGTAAATGCAGCCTCAGGGTTCCTGCAAATGCACTTTTAACTATACTTTCTACGCTGCCAGTAACAGTTCCAATTGTGGACATACCCAGTGTTATAGATTTCCCTGTGAAATTGTGCAGTTCATTGCGCAATTTCACGGGAATCGGGTGCGCATACACTCCTATGGTACTTGAGGTGCACACATGCGTACGTAAATAGAGCATGTCATGGGTTTTTTTGTGCACACGCAAAAGTGAAAGTGTGGTTGAACCCATTGAAAAAGATGGATTTTATTCTCTGCGCAATGCACGTGCAAATGTAATTTTGTGAATAAGCCCTTATTTGCATATTACCCAGAGGAGCATGAATGCCATTTGAGACTCCTCACTCACCGTTTAGGAGAAAAGATAGCGTTTCTAAGCCCTCAAGGACATTGTATAAGCTTACAAAGAAGGGTTCGTTTTTTTCTCCCAAGAAACATTTGCGCATGCATTGTGCAGAGAATAGAACCCACTGTTTTCAATGGGCTCATTCACCCTAGAACAAAATGTGCGCACGAAAAAACCCACAACATACTCTGTTTTGTGTGCATTTGCGCACTAAAAACACCAAAGGAGACTATGTGCACTAGATCACCACGGAATTATGCAATGAACTGCGCAATATCACAGGGAAATCGATAACACCAGGGAATAATAAGGCCAGTGATTTTTCTTTGTGTGCACCTATATGCACAAAAAAAAAATGTGCTCCACGGATTTGCCAAATGCGCGTGACCGAAGCTCAGTGCAGTGGCAGAGGACTGCGATGCTATCCAATTGCTTTCAATGGGGCCGGCGCTGCTGTCAACTCATTGCAAGCAATGGGATGAAGGCAACCCCCGCAGGAATTTTTGGGGAAGGGCTTGAGATATAATCCCTTCCCTGAAAATAAGCCCCAGCTGCTGTAAAAAATAAAAAAATATATACATCACCTAGCAGCGCTGTCGGGGCTCCGGTGTGTCTTCTCCCTGGCTCCCTGGCACTCTTCTGTAGCATTTCTTCTGGCCGGGGATTTAAAAATATCCGCCTCCTGAAAGCGCTGCCTCTGATTGGCTGAGCACTATGACCAATCAGAGGTAGCGCTCAGCGCTAAAGCCGTGCCAAAACAGCAGGGCTATCGGAGCGTTAAATTAGGTGAATGAATAGTAACCTTGAGCACGTCACGGCTGCTTTTAGCGAGTATCCCACTCTGCTGCCCATTGCCGGCTGGCTCCCATAGAAGTCTATGAATGCTGCCGGCGCTGTGCCATCAAAACATAAGGCATGTCCCATCTTTTGACGGACAGAAAACTTGTCGTCAAAAAATCATTCATCTGAAAGAACCCATATGAAACCGTGGGTTATTTTAGATGCGATTTTTTGATGCAACTGCTCAGCATCAAAACGGGGCTTGTGTGAAAGAGGCCTAACGTTGCATCTTGGAGAAAAGAGTGGACCATTTCTCCGAGTCTCGTACAGCCTGTATACATGTTATATAGTAGAAGAAGGGGCTGTTTAATGCCCGTAGATTAGCCTCATGACTTGCTGAACCTTGTGTGAGGTTAAGTTTGTGAAAAACAAAGTATTCACACCGCTAAACATTCTGCATTTTCGAATATATTAGGAAATTGCTTAGATATGATGGACTGTTCTAATTATTATACATGTGGCTGTAGAGATACTAAAATTCCCAGCGGCTTCCCTGCAGTTCTGTCAGTAATCTATATTTAATTTTATTACAGTCTGTAGTCTGAATTCCATGAAATCAACAAATTATATAACAGGTAATTGTGTACCAGCAATTTACAGTGTAACAGCTACGAGCCTGGCTTTTATACCAAGTGATATATATTGTTTACCAGCTCTTTGCAGCATATTTTACCCAAAGTGGGAGAAACCTAGCACATTCTTCTATATATTTGTCAATGTTTGTTTGTTGAAGCATCCCGCACAAATGGTGACCGATTGACATGAAATTTTGCACATAGTATAATCTTGAACCGGAGAAGTTTATAGGCTAAAAAAATTCAGAAATCTTGTTGTCTTGGCAACCTTATGTGCATTTTTTTGCATTTGCTTGAATTTTAATGTAGCAAACCCCAAATTTGCTTTCACCAATGGATTCTACGCACTCAATTTAGTATTCCTGGTTATTTCCAACAAGTAATTCCCACTAGAAGAGTCACACTGAGTGTTGACAATCTGTGTTTCAGGACTGCCTTTTAGCCCTTGTAGGCAGTTAAAGGATGAAGTTGTGGA
Source organism: Eleutherodactylus coqui (assembly GCF_035609145.1). Classification (NCBI taxonomy): domain Eukaryota; kingdom Metazoa; phylum Chordata; class Amphibia; order Anura; family Eleutherodactylidae; genus Eleutherodactylus; species Eleutherodactylus coqui. Next base: position 84,311,661 of record NC_089847.1, read on the forward strand.
TGGAGTATATCTCCCTCCCAGGCTCTTAGTCTAGACAGGGTAGAGATCCATTCCACAACTTCATCCTAGTTCTCAGGAACATCAGCTGTAGGCACTGACCTCGTTACAGGGGCATAAAAGTCTGCAGCTCCCAGGGAGTCAGTGCCGGACAGCCTGAGGAGGAAGATTCTGAGCACCTTGCATGGTGCAGCTTCCATTGGTGACTTTTGCACGGACCTGAGCACCCTGCATGGTGCATCTCTGCACATATTATGTTGAAATGGACTTTTGTTGTGATTTTGCCTGGAGTCTGCTTTCCTGAAATAAAACTGACGTAAGTTTTATGCAAACTTCTAGTCCAGTGCCACCCCTACCCCCTGAAGGACTGTTACATATGCTTCTTGGATGCGGGCATCAATCCGAAACTCCTAAGGGCAACGGCACAGCACCTGCTAAATGTCCTGCGTGAAGTCTGCAGTGGCAATGCAGGCACCAACCACAGCCATGGAGGAGCTGCTGGTGCGGGTGGACAGGCTGACGGATGTCCTCCCAAAGCATCCGACCTTGAGGAAGGACGTTTGCACACCCGCCTAGATGGTCGATAGGGTCGTGGTGGATCGATGTTCATGTGCCCTGTCAGTGGATCTGCGGCGCTGGGTCGGCCATGGAGGACCCAGGGATGCTAACCAGCTGATGGATCTAGTCGACCGCTACACTGCGACTGGGAACTGCCTCCAGGTTGTCCATTCTGTCCAGATCCCCGCTGCGAGTTACGGGCCTACACAGGGTAGGAGACCACAAGATGCTGGAGGAAAGCTGTGGCATGGCGAGAAGGAGGTCGGGCTACTGGAAAGGGCACTATTGGAGTTGAAAGCCTCTGATAGCCCCAACTCATTTGCTAAGCAGAGGAAACCTGGGCCTTTGAGGTGCTGGAGATGCCAGGGGCTCGGGCATGTGTTGGCCCAGTGCCCTGTGACAGATGGGCCTATGGAGTGTGACGGTGCTTGGTGCCGGTCTTGGTTCGTAAGGCCTAGTTGTGGTGCCTCCCAGAGACTAGAGACTGAGCCGTAACTGTGTCAGTTAAGTGTAAACTGCCATTCTGTGGAGGCGCTATTGGACTTGCGCCTGGTGAGCCTGGTCACCTTAGTGCATGCTAGTCTGGTAGCAGAGGGCTTTCTACCAGGTAAGCCCATCAGTGTGGTGTGTATACACGGTGACACAAGGGTAAATTCTATGGCACGTTGTACCTTAGAGACCCATGCCGGAACTGCGACCTACGATGTAGGTGTGGTCAAAGGGTTAATGCACACTGTAATTTTGGGACGTGATTTTCCTGTGTTCTGGGACTTGTGGGGGAAGGCGATAGCCCCTTCTAAAGAGACTGGCACAAACCCAGCTGACCTTACCCCTCTGCAGGATAGCGGTATGAATGTGGACATTGAACCAGGAGATGTAACCTTTCCTTTACATGTCTTGGCTGGAGATGATGTTGAAGAGGAAGTTCATCCCTCGGTTCAGGATGTGTCCAATCTGGAGAATGCGCCTGAGAACTTTGAGACAGCCTAATTAAGGGACCCCACACTTGTTAATGCAAAAGAAAATGTCGTGATAATAAATGGTGTGTTACAGGAGCCAGGTTCTGACCAACAGTTCCCCCATTTTGCCATGAATAATAACTTATATGCAGTAACAAAAATCAGCGAGAAAGTGGTGGAACAATTGGTCGTGCCAAAGCCGTACAGACGCAAGGTGCTAGACTTGGCACATAATCATATATTAGAGGGACATTTAGGAACTGATAAAACGCAGGATAGAGTTCTTCAAAGGTTCTTCTGGCCAGGGGTGTACAAGGACATAAAAGAGTACTGTGAGTCATGCCCCACCTGTCAGAGCACCACTCCTGTGTCGCACTTCCGCAGTCCCTTAGTGCCTCTCCTGATTATAGAGGTTCCCTTTGAGAGAATTGGAATGGATTTAGTGGGTCCCCTAGTCAAGTCGGCTAGAGGACATCAATACATTTTGGTTATGTTAGATTATGCCACTCGATACCCTGAGGCAATTCCTTTAGGAAGCCCTACTGCCAAAAACATTGCACGAGAATTGTCCTTTATGTTCTCCAGAATAGGTTTCCACAAGGAAATCCTCTCGGACCAAGAGACCCCGTTCATGTCCAAAGAAACGAAAGAATTGTCACCTCTTTAAAATTGATCACATACGTACCTCAGTATACCACCCTTAGACGGATGGGTTGGTAGAGAGGTTCAATAAGACCCTGAAGCAAATGCTAAAGCGGGTAGTAGAGAAAGATGGTCAGAACTGGGACCGTCTGTTACCTTATCACACGTTTCTCGCCTTTTGAGTTGCTATATGGTCGACACCCCAGAGAGTTGCTGGATATAGCCATAGAAACCTGGGAGGCCAAGTCGACTCCCTATAGGAGCGTCATAGAGCACGTGGCTCAGATGTAGGATTGCATTAGCACGGTAATGCCCATAGTCCGGGAACAGTTGCAGAAGGCACAGGAGGCCCAAAGCACAGTGTACAATCGTTCTGCCAGGATGAGAACTTTTAGTCCCGGTGACCGAGTTCTTATCTTGGTACCTACTGTAGAGAGTAAATTCCTCGCTAGATGGCAGGGTCCCTATGAAATTGTTGAGAAGGTAGGCGACGTAAACTGTCGAGTGCACCAGCCGGGGAAAAGGAAGCCATATCAAGTGTACCATGTTAATCTAATAAAACTCTGGAAGGATAGAGAAGCTTTGGCTACCTCAAGCATTAGGAGGGGGTGGGCCGCAGCCGCAGCCCTCCCTGCCCAAGGTTAAAATAGGTGAGACCCTCTCGGTGTGCCAACGGCAAGTGGCAAAAGAGTTCCTGCAAAGAAACAGAGACAAGTTCTCTGACCTGCCAGGTCGTACACATGTCATAAAACATGATATCATAACTGAACCTGTCATGAAGGTAAACCTAAAACCGTATAGGATTCCAGAAGCTCGTAGGGAAGCAGTTTCTGCCACAGTTAGCGCATGCTGGAGCTGGGGGTCATAGAGGAATCAAAAAGCGAGTGGTCAATCCCCATTGTGTTAGTTCCCAAACCGGACAGTACTTGGAGGTTTTGTAACGATTTCAGGAAATTAAACAAAATCTCCAAATTTGATGCGTATCCTATGCCCAGGATTGATGAATTAATTGAGAGATTGGGTAATGACAGATATATCACCACCCTTGACCTTACCAAAGGGTACTGCCAAATAACTGAGAAGGCCAAAGAGAAATGGCCTTCTCAACCCCAGAGGGCTTGTTCCAGTACAAAGACATGCCATTTGGGGTACATGGCGTGCCTGCTACCTTTCAAAGCTTAATGGATCAGATTTTGAGGTCTCACCATAACTATTTTGCCGCATAGCTAGACGATGTCGTAATCTTTAGTACTGACTGGAAGAGTCACCTTGGGAAGGTACAGGCGGTCATGGATGGCATAAAAGGGGCAGGTTTAACCTTAAACCCTGGAAAATGTGCAGTAGCCCTGGAGGAAGCCAAGTACCTTGGCTATGTTATTGGCCACGGCCTCATTAAACCCCAGGTCAACAAGGTAGAGGCGATACAGGCATGGCCTAGACCTTTAACAAAAAAACAGGTCAGAGCCTTTTTAGGAATGATCGGATACTACAGTAGGTTTATGCCTAACTTTGCCTGCATTTCAGCACCACTTACGGACTTGACGAAAGGGGGCAAGTCAGTAATGGTGGCGTGGACAGCCAAGGCCGAGCAGGTGTTTCAAAATTTAAAGTCGGCCCTTTGCCAACAGCCAGTGTTGATAACGGCCGACTTCTCAAAAGAGTTTATTGTGCAGATGGATGCTTCTAGTGTAGGGTTGAGTGCAGTGTTGTCCCAGTCCATAAATGGGGAAGAACATCCAATATTGCATTTAAGCTGGAAGCAATCTCCTGCAGAGAAGAACTATGCTATTGTGGGACATGAATGTTTAGCTGTAAAATGGGCACTGGAAACATTGAGGTACTATCTCTTGGGAAGAGAGTTCAAATTGGTGTCAGACCATGCCCCCTTGACCTGGATGAAGCAAAATAAGGAAAAGAATGCGAGGATGACGAAATGGTTTCTCTCACTTCAGAATTTCAAGTTCACCCTTGAATATAGGCCAAGCAAATCACAAGGTAATGCTGATGCCTTGTCTAGGGTGCATTGTCTGGCCACGAAAAAGGCCCACCCCTCTAGTCTGGAGAAGGGGGGGGGTTATGTAGGCAGTTAAAGGGTGAAGTTGTGGATAGAGTATATCTCCCTCCCAGGCTCTTAGTCTGGACAGGGTGGAGATCCAGTCCACAACTTTACCCTGGTACTCAAAAACCTCAGTTGCAGGCACTGACCTCCTTACGGGGGCATAAAATACTGCAGCTCCCAGGGAGTCAGTGCCTGACAGCCCGAGGAGGAAGCTTCTGAGCACCTTGCATGGTGCAGCTTCCATGGGTGACTTTTGCACGGACCTGAGCACCCTGCATGGTGCATCTCTGCACATATTATGTTGAAATGGACTTTTGTTGCCTGGAATCTGCTTTCCTGAAATAAAACTGGTTTTATGCAAACTTCTAGTCCAGAGTGTGTCTGTGTCGCCCCCACCCCTTGAAGGACTGTTACACCCTGGTCTAACCCTGGTGGTATGAGGGTTAAAATTCTAAGTGCAACACCAATCGGCCCACCCCACTTGCCCCGTTGCCAGCCGTAAGAAGAGACACCACACACAGGAGTCTGGTCTAGCTCCTCACACGGGAGAAAAAACTGCGCACTTTATTACAGATTACATGAGATCTTATACCCTCTGCCCTCTCACCACTAGGGGGTGATGGGCTTATAACCATATATGGGCAGTCCGGATTTGCGGACTGAGACAGTGAAAATCATATAACAGTCATGTACATTTGAACATCTTGATATCTTGTTCCAGCGCTTCTGGGAAATCGGCCAAGTACATGCGGCCTTGTCTGGTTCCGTATCTTCTCTGAATTTCCTAGAACATCTCTCTCTGCCTTGAGATATCTGATGTAAGGTGACATTTAAGTTTTTTTTTCTCATTTGGAATTGAATAAAACTTGCATATAGGTATAAAAGCATAAAAAACACATATGGCAATATATATATACCCTCACAGTGGAGCCACCAATCATTGGCCCATTTTGTCTTTCCTAATTCCGCCTTGGATGTCCATGTGGATAACAGTATTCAAAAATGATATGTTTCCAGACAGAAGTACATGAAGCAAATTTTTGAACACCGGCCCTCATTTATCAAAACTTTCTAAAGATCAATCAACAAACAGTAAAAAAAAAGTTTTTGGTGCCCAAAGCAACCAGTCACAGAGCAGCATTTGTTTTAGCTCAGCAGTACGAGGATTAAATACTGTTGCCAATAGCAACCAATCATAGAGCAGCTTTCATTTTATCTCAGCAGTAAGAGGATTAAATACTGTTGCCCATATCATATCATCTCAGCACTGAAGATTAAAAGCTGTTGCCTATAGGAACCAATCGCAGCACTGGTTTCATTTTACCTCAACAGTATAATATATAGGAACCAATGGTGGTGCAGCTTTCATGTTACCTCAGCAGAATAACAAATAAAAGCTGAGCTATGATTGGTTACTATTGTCAACAAAAAATGTCAAATTTGACTCAAATCAGACCAGAACTGGGGATTTGTATACAACACAAACAAACGGATTTTGTGGTTTAGATATTAGACACCAACCAAGCAAAGAACCTGTTTTAGTAAAAGGCCAACAGCCGAACTTAAAGGGGTTGTCCCGCGCCGAAACGGGGTTTTTTTTTTTCAAACCCCCCCCCCCCCCCCCCTGTTCGGCGCGAGACAACCCCGATGCAGGGACGCAAAAAAAAAACCGCTAAGCGCTTACCTTAATCCCCGCGCTCCGGTGACTTCTATACTTACCTGCTGAAGATGGCCGCCGGGATCCTCTTCCTCCGTGGACCGCAGCTCTTCTGTGCGGTCCATTGCCGATTCCAGCCTCCTGATTGGCTGGAATCGGCACGTGACGGGGCGGAGCTACACGGAGCTACACGGAGCCCCATTGAAGAAAGCAGAAGACCCGGACTGCGCAAGCGCGGCTAATTTGGCCATCGGAGGGCGAAAATTAGTCGGCTCCATGGGAACGAGGACGCTAGCAACGGAGCAGGTAAGTAAAAAACTTTTTATAACTTCTGTATGGCTCATAATTAATGCACAATGTACATTACAAAGTGCATTATTATGGCCATACAGAAGTGTATAGACCCACTTGCTGCCGCGGGACAACCCCTTTAAAGTAGCAGCCGCTCGAGTAGCTGCAGCGCCGGAGCAAACTAACGCCTGACTAGAGAATCAACACACTCAACAAGCAGCTTCTTGACTAGCTGAGATGCCAGAGCAAACTAACGACCGTCTCCAAAATCAACTCCAGGAACATTGAATTTGTCTATTTAAAGTTAATACTTTAACCCCTTAGTGACCAGCCCATAGTGTTTTTACGTCCTGCCTAAGTGGGCTTTAATCCCTGAGGATGTAAAACCATGCTTCCTGTGGGGATTAAAGCCACGTGGGCTATGGACGTGACAGCTCTATGCTGTCGGTGCGTACACGTAGCTGACAACATGGAGCGGTGATATTCAATGGAAAGCGTCAATCGTATTAAAGTGCAAAAAAGTTTTTAAAAAGTTAAAGAGTGAGGGGACCACTCGAGACCTGGGCAAAGCTGAGAGGTACACTAGCACCGGATCCGTCTCCAATCGCCCCAATAGACACGATATGTAATTTGGTAGGGATCCAGACGGATCCGGCAACCAAGAGTATATGGGCCAAATGTATAGACAAGAAAATAGAAGACATCCAGCAGCTATCAAACAATAAACCAGTAGAAGCTATCCAAACTCTCTTTCCGGACATGCAACTCTCATTTTTACAAAAAGCACATATTACCCAAACAATAGGAGAATTTAGGAAAAAGTTCAGGTCTACCAGACCTTCCACATTATTCGAAAAGGCATTTCGGGAGAACCAGCCAAAACGAATGGGAATAAAGCACGCCCTGACTCACTACGTAGCTCCTACGAAAATATTTAAGCCAGCTTATCTCACCTCGTGGGAGATAGAGCTAGGGATTTCACTCTCAATCTCAGAGACAAAAGCAATCCTACGCAAGGCCTTTGGCTTTTCCCCGTGCGTGCTTCTCCAAGAGTGCCATTATAAGCTACTTTCTAGGTGGTACAGGACCCCCCAATGGCTTTATGCCCATAAGCTGGCCCCGCACGAAAAATGCTGGAGATGCGACTCGGCAACGGGATCGTACCGCCACATCTGGTGGGACTGCGCCACCCTAACCACTTACTGGAAGGGCATAGAGAGTGCAATTAAGAGTATAAAACCAGACTTTGTACTGTCGGCATACATCATCTTTCTTAGTAAACCAACACTTACTTTCCACCCACAAAGAGATGACATGATAGCACTCTTTATTGAAGTGGCCAAAACACTGATCCCGATCCTATGGCTGCAAAAGACACCGCCCACAATCAAACAATGGAGAGAGAAGGTGGATTTGCTATACAATCTGGAGGAACTGGCCAGTTGGAAGATGGGAACACATGATAAATTTCAAAAAAAATGGGAGCTGTGGAAGCGCATGTTATAAGAACCTAACCCAGGGCAAGCCGCGGAAGTGGCCGCCCAGAGCGGCATAAAATAGGGAATACTGAATAGGTGAAGCTGCGGGACTCCGACCTTGCCTGCCCGCCCGCACACTCTGATAAGGGGTGTGGGGGGGGGGGGGAAGCAACCCTAAAAATATAAAAACACAAAAATATTCAAACGCAAGAAGCATATCATAGTAGGAGCGGGCGAGAGAGAGAGAGAGACTCTAGGAGTTCTGTCAGGCCGGTGGCCAGACGACGGGCGGAGGCTGGGATGCGGAGAATAAAATAGAGTAGATATACTAGACTGAGGGTCTCCCTGCTGGTTTGACCCCTTACCCCCCCCCCCCCCCCTCATACCTTTTCCCTTCCCCCCCCCCTCCTCCCTTCCCCCTAATCCCCCCCCCCCTTTGCTGTGTTAATTTTCCAGTTGATTGGCTCAAGATCGACAAGCAGGAAAAGGAAATCAGGAGAGATCTGAGCGAAACTATTGTGCTAACTTGTTAAGATAAGGATTATAAGGCAATAATAGCTCAAAATTGTATATCTTGTATGAAAAACCCCAATAAAAGATGTTTAAAAAAAAAAAAAAAAAGTTAAAGATTCAGCTGCCCTCATAGATCGAATTCATGGGGGCAACTGAGATTACTCACCCCGGTCCTCCTTATGTCCTGCAGTGATTTGGTCCTCCAGGACCTGATGCTGGCCTTCTGTGCATGCACGCCAGGCGTCATTACATCAGCCGCATGAGCAGAAGGCCAGGAGTTGCGGCAAATTTGAAACCTCCTGGTAGCTGGGAGGCAGGAGATGTCCCCGGGCCCATGATTCAATGAATAAGGGTGATACCGGAAAAGTGAAAAAAAGTTACATTTTCACATCCCCTCATGGATTGGATCCATGAGGGGATGTGAAAATACTCACCCCGGTCCTCCGTGATGTTCCCCGGTGATAGGGACCAGCCGTGGGATTCGGTGCATGCGCAGAAGCCCTGAGAGTCCGGCAAATTTAAAATTCCCTTGCTCCTGGCTGTCAAAGATAGCCGAGTGCAGGGAGATGTCACCGGGGACCGCTGTATGTGGTTCCTGGTTACATGATCACCGTTATCCATTAAAAAGTGTAAAAAAAAAAAAGTTACATAACTAAGGTCCCCGGATTTGATCCCTGATGGGATCTTTAACTGCGCTGCATGCGCAAAAGTCAAGGATTGCCCGGGAAATTTAAAATCTCCCTGCTTCTGGGTACCAAAGGTGGCTGACAGCCTGGAGATATCACGGGAGGCTGCGGTATGCAGTTCCTGGTCACATGATCGCTGTTATCCAATGGATAACAGCGATCACGTAAACGTTTTTTAAAAAGTTGAAGTTTCAGCTCCCCTCACCGTTGCGATCAGTGAGAGGAGATGAAATATTACCGGAGGCCTCCTCATTTGAACCCCGATGCGATCATCCTCCACGGACCTTTCTGGCTTCTGTGCATGAGCCCGCCAGCAAAATGATGGACACGTGCACAGGAGCCCAGTAAATTTTAAATCTCCTTGCTCCTGGCCAACGGTTGCTGAGAGCCCGGAGCAGTGACCGGAGGCCTCATTGAGCAGTACCTGGTCACATGATAAAAAGGTAGAGATCTACCATTAGGCCGGTCTCACATGATTGGATAGAAATTGTGGATTCCGCATGCGTTTGATCAGCAGTAATATGCAGATCAATCAAATACATTGGATTACACAATTCCGCTCACATTGACGGGTCAGAATTATGTAATCACTCACAGAAAACAGAACACAGCATGTTCTATTTTACCGCAGATATCCGCTACATCGAGCCCATTGTGCTCTTTGGTCATGGATATATCCGCAGCCCATACGCGTCATTGCAAGTGAGGGTGCAGGAAATACAAACAAAAAACCGGTGTACTGCGCATGACCACCTGTGTAAGAAAGCAGTTATGCGCAGTATGCAGTGCCACGGCCGAGCTCAAAGCTGGGATCCGCTGCGGGCCTCCGCAGGTAGACTCCACATCCGGCTGTGTGAGCCCGGCATTATTCAGAGTGCTATCTGTAATTTACAAGAAGCCCCGGGAACGCTCGCCTTCCTGCAGTTCCAGGAGCAGCTTGTTAAGTGCCTTCTGTGTGAGACCGCTGCACCTCAGAGAGCTTACGAAGCCTCACAGAATGCCACTTTTTACACCCCATTCTTGCCGCTGAGGTCAAGAAATGCCCCCCAAAAACGCATGGGAGGAGAAGGGATTTTATTGTCCCATATGCCCATCCTAACCAGCCTCCGTAATTACTCATATTCGGATATACCACACAGTTTACATTATTACTTTTAGCTAAGATTTAGGGAACACCAAAAAGGGCGCGGAGTGTGTGGGATTATTTTAGGGAGTCCATTTTTTTCTGCACAAGTGGGCAATGGGGCCTGGAATCATTCAGTTGTGCCCTGAAATCCAATGGGTTTTCCCTCCATTATAGGCTTCGCCATGTGTCCAGTAAGTAGATTAGGGTCACAATGGGTATGTTTCTGAACAGGAGACAAACAGGTGGATCCATTTTGGGGTGAAAGTCTACATTTATATGTGTGCTGTACAAAAAAATCTGCTTTTAAATTGACACAATTGCCAAAAAATGAAATGCTTTGCTTAAATTCATTCAAAAACTGTGTGGTCAAAATACGCAGTACACCACTAGATGAATTTTTTTAGGGGTCTAGTTTTCAAAATGGGGTCATTTGTGGGGGTTCTTTATTGTTTTGGCCGCTCAATGGCTCTACAAGTGGGCAATGGGGCCTGAAATGTATTCAGTTGTGCCCTGAAATCCAACGGGTGTTCCCTCCATTATAAGCCTAGCCATGAGGCTTGTAAGTATTTTAGGGTCACAACGGGTATGTTTCTGCAGGGGGATCCATTTGGAGTGAAAGTCTTCATTTATATGTGTGCTGTACAAAAAACTGTTTATAAAATGACATTTGCCAAAAAAAATAGAAAATCGTAATTATTTCCTTATGCTTTGCTTGAATTTATTCAAAAACTGTGGGATAAGAATATGCAGTACACCCCTAGATGAATTTGTTCAGGGGTCTAGTTTTCAAAATGGGATCACTTGTGAGGGTTCTCAATTGTTTTGGCCGCTAAAGGGCTCTACAAATGGACAATGGGGAGTAAAATGCCTTCAAGCAAAATGTCTGTTCTGAAAGCCGCCAGCTGCTCCTTTCATTTTGGGCCCTGTTGTGCATACGGACATAATATTAGGGCCAAAAAGGGTATCTTTATGAATACAGGAGAAACAGGGGTATCCATTTTGGGGTGCAAGTCTTCATTCCTATGTATGTGTACAAAAAACAGTTTTTAAAATGACACAATTGCCAAAAAAATGAAAATCGTTATTTTTTCATTCTGCTATGCTTAGATACATTCAAAAACTGTGGGATCAAAATATGCAGTACACCCCTAGATGAATTCGTTAAGGGGTCTTGTTTTCAAAATGGGGTAATTTGTGGGGGTTCAATATCATTTTGGTTGCTCAAGGGCTCTACAAGCGAGCAATGGGGCCTAAATCACCTTCAATCAAAATGTCTGTTCTGAAAGCCACCAGCTGCTCCTTTCCGTTTGGGCCCAGTTGTGCATACAGACATAAGATCAGGGCAAAAACGGGTATGTTTCTAAACACGGGACAAGCAGGGCCATACATTTTGGGGTGTAAGTTCTCATTTTCATGTGCATTATAGAAAAAATCCTGTCTTGAAAATGACTAGAGATGAGCGAACGTACTCGTCCGAGCTTGATACTCGTTCGAGTATTAGCGTGTTCGAGATGCTCGTTACTCGAGACGAGTACCACGCGATGTTCGAGTTACCCTCACTTTCATCTCTGAGACGTTAGCGCGCTTTTCTGGCCAATAGAAAGACAGGGAAGGCATTACAACTTCCCCCTGCGACGTTCAAGCCCTATACCACCCCCCTGCAGTGAGTGGCTGGCGAGATCAGGTGTCACCCGAGTATATAAATCGACCCCTCCCGCCGCTCGCCACAGATGCATTCTGACATAGTTCAGGGAAAGTGCTGTCTTGCTGGAGTTGCTATAGGGAGAGTGTTAGGAGTTATTTTAGGCTTCAAGAACCCCAACGGTCCTTCTTAGGGCCACATCTAACCGTGTGCAGTAGTGTGGAGGCTGCTTTTTGCAGTGTTGCACGTTTTTTTTTTTTTGTATATCGGCCGTGCAGAGCATTGCGTCTTGCAGTAATTTTACATTGTCCAGGGCCAGTAGTGGTGAGGCAGGGACAGAAGACATATTTAGTGTATATAGGCAGTGGGCCTTTCCAAAAACATTTGGGGAAAAAAATCTATTTGGGCTGCCTGTGACCGTCCTCAGTGTACTGGGTCTCTGCTGGGGGTAGTTGTCCTAATTCATACGCACCCAGCTAAGTGTTACAGCAGGCTTGCGCAAAATTCTTTCCTGGCTCTGCGTTGCCTGTTACATCACCGCTGTATTCCTGTTCACAGTGAAACAGTCTGCAGTAATTTTACATACTCCAGGGCCAGTAGTGGTGAGGCAGGGACAGAAGACATATTTAGTGTATATAGGCAGTGGGCCTTTCCAAAAACATTTGGGGAAAAAAATCTATTTGGGCTGCCTGTGACTGTCCTCAGTGTACTGGGTCTCTGCTGGGGGTAGTTGTCCTAATTCATACGCAGCCAGCTAAGTATTACAGCAGGCTTGCGCAAAATTCTTTCCTGGCTCTGCTGTGCGTTCCGTAATCGAAGTCAGCCTCCAACCACAGGCCAATAAGCGGCACATTTAATTACAGCGTTCTGTTTCTGCACTACTGGTAATACATCATGCTGAGGGGTAGGGGTAGGCCTAGAGGACGTGGACGCGGCCGAGGACGCGGAGGCCCAAGTCAGGGTGTGGGCACAGGCCGAGCTCCTGATCCAGGTGTATCGCAGCCGACTGCTGCGGTATTAGGAGAGAGGCACGTTTCTGGCGTCCCCACATTCATCTCACAAATAATGGGTCCACGCGGTAGACCTTTATTAGAAAATGAGCAGTGTGAGCAGGTCCTGTCGTGGATGGCAAAAAGTGCATCCAGCAATCTATCGACCACCCAGACTTCTGCGCCGTCCACTGCTGCAACTCTGAATCCTCTGGCTGCTGCTCCTCCTTCCTCCCAGCCTCCTCACTCCATTACAATGACACATTCTGAGGAGCAGGCAGACTCCCAGGAACAGTTCTCGGGCCCCTGCCCAGAATGGGCAGCAATGGTTCCGAATCCTCTCCCACTGGAGGAGTTTGTCGTGACCGATGCCCAACCTTTGGAAAGTTCCCGGGGTCCGGGGGATGAGGCTGGGGACTTCCGGCAACTGTCTCAAAAGCTTTCAGTGGGTGAGGAGGACGATGACGATGAGACACAATTGTCTATCAGTGAGGTAGTAGTAAGGGCAGTAAGTCCGAGGGAGGAGCGCACAGAGGATTCGGAGGAAGAGCAGCAGGACGATGAGGTGACTGACCCCACCTGGTTTGCTACGCCTACTGAGGACAGGTCTTCAGAGGGGGAGGCAAGGGCAGCAGCAGGGCAGGTTGGAAGAGGCAGTGCGGTGGCCAGGGGTAGAGGCAGGGCCAGACCGAAAAATCCACCAACTGTTTCCCAAAGCGCCCCCTCGCGCCATGCCACCCTGCAGAGGCCGAGGTGCTCAAAGGTCTGGCAGTTTTTCACTGAGAGTGCAGACGACCGACAAACAGTGGTGTGCAACCTGTGTCGTGCCAAGATCAGCCGGGGAGCCACCACCACCAGCCTCACCACCACCAGCATGCGCAGACATATGATGGCCAAGCACCCCACAACGTGGGACGAAGGCCGTTCACCGCCTCCGGTTTGCACCGCTGCCTCTCCCCCTGTGCCCCAACCTGCCACTGAGATCCAACCCCCCTCTCAGGACACAGGCACTACCGTCTGCTGGGCTGCACCCACACCCTCACCTCCGCTGTCCTCGGCCCCATCCACCAATGTCTGTCAGCGCACCGTCCAGCCGTCGCTAGCGCAAGTGTTGGAGCGCAAGCGCAAGTACGCCGCCACGCACCCACACGCTCAAGCGTTAAACGTGCACATAGCCAAATTTATCAGCCTGGAGATGCTGCCGTATAGGCTTGTGGAAACGGAGGCTTTCAAAGGTATGATGGCGGCGGCGGCCCCGCGCTACTCAGTTCCCAGTCGCCACTACTTTTCCCCATGTGCCGTCCCAGCCCTGCACGACCACGTCTCCCGCAACATTGTACGCGCCCTCACCAACGCGGTTACTGCCAAGGTCCACTTAACAACGGACACGTGGACAAGCACAGGCGGGCAGGGCCACTATATCTCCCTGACGGCACATTGGGTGAATTTAGTGGAGGCTGGGACAGAGTCAGACCCTGGGACCGCTCACGTCCTACCCACCCCCAGAATTGCGGGCCCCAGCTCGGTGGTGGTATCTGCGGCGGTGTATGCTTCCTCCACTAAACCACCCTCCTCCTCCGCAACCACTGTCTCGCAATCAAGATGTGTCAGCAGCACCACGTCGGCAGCAGTCGGTGTCGCGCGGCGTGGCAGCACAGCGGTGGGCAAGCATCAGCAGGCTGTGCTGAAACTACTCAGCTTAGGAGATAAGAGGCACAAGGGCCCAAGAACTGCTGCAGGGTCTGACAGAGCAGACCGACTGCTGGCTTGCGCCGCTGAGCCTCCAACCGGGCATGGTCGTGTGTGACAAAGGCCGTAACCCGGTGGCGGCTCTGCAGCTCGGCAGCCTCACGCACGTGCCATGCCTGGCCCACGTCTTTAATTTGGTGGTTCAGCGCTTTCTGAAAAGCTACCCACGCTTGTCATACCTGCTCGGAAAGGTGCGCCGGCTCTGCGCACATTTCCGCAAGTCCCACACGGACGCTGCCACCCTGCAACATCGGTTTAATCTGCCAGTGCACCGACTGCTGTGCGACGTGCCCACACGGTGGAACTCTACGCTCCACATGTTGGCCAGGCTCTATGAGCAGCGTAGAGCTATAGTGGAATACCAACTGCAACATGGGCGGCGCAGTGGGAGTCAGCCTCCTCAATTCTTTACAGAAGAGTGGGCCTGGTTGGCAGACATCTGCCAGGTCCTTGGAAACTTTGAGGAGTCTACCTAGATGGTGAGCGGGGATGCTGCAATCATTAGCGTCACCATTCCTCTGCTATGCCTCTTGAGAAGTTCCCTGCAAAGCATAAAGGCAGACGCTTTGCGCTCGGAAACAGAGTCGGGGGAAGACAGTATGTCGCTGGATAGTCAGAGCACCCTCCTGTCTATATCTCAGCGCGTTGAGGAGGAGTAGCATGAGGAGGATGAGGAGGAGGGGGAAGAGACAGCTTGGCCCACTGCTGAGGGTACCCATGCTGCTTGCCTGTCATCCTTTCAGCGTGTATGGCCTGAGGAGGAGGAGGATCCTGAAAGTGATCTTCCTAGTGAGGACAGCCATGTGTTGCGTACAGGTACCCTGGCACACATGGCGGACTTCATGTTAGGATGCCTTTCTTGTGACCCTCGCGTTACATGCATTCTGGCCACTACGGATTACTGGGTGTACACACTGCTCAACCCACGGTATAAGGAGAACCTTTCCACTCTCATACCCGAAGAGGAAAGGGGTTCGAGAGTGATGCTATACCACAGGACCCTGGTGGACAAGCTGATGGTAAAATTCCCATCCGACAGCGCTAGTGGCAGGAGGCACAGTTCCGAGGGCCAGGTAGCAGGGGAGGCGCGGAGATCAGGCAGCATGTACAGCACAGGCAGGGAAACACTCTCTAAGGCCTTTGACAGCTTTATGGCTCCCCAGCAAGACTGTGTCACCGCTCCCCAGTCAAGGCTGAGTCGGCGGGAGCACTGTAAAAGGATGGTGAGGGAGTACGTAGCCGATCGCACGACCGTCCTCCGTGACGCCTCTGCCCCCTACAACTACTGGGTGTCAAAGCTGGACACGTGGCCTGAACTTGCACTGTATGCCCTGGAGGTGCTTGCTTGTCCTGCGGCAAGCGTCTTGTCAGAGAGGGTGTTTAGTGCGGCTGGGGGAATCATCACAGATAAGCGTACCCGCCTGTCAACCGACAGTGCCGACAGGCTTACACTCATCAAGATGAACAAAGCCTGGATTTCCCCAGACTTCTCTTCTCCACCAGCGTACAGCAGCGATACCTAAGCAATACGTAGGCTGCACCCGCGGATGGAAGCATCGTTCTCTATCACCATCAAAAACGGGGACATTTTTGCTTCATCAATCTGCGTATAATATTCATCCTCCTCCTCCTGCTCCTCCTCCTGAAACCTGACGTAATCACGCCGAACGGGCAATTTTTCTTAGGCCCACAAGGCTCAGTCATATCATTTTTGTAAACAATTTTTATACGTTTCAATGCTCATTAAAGCGTTGAAACTTGCACCTGAACCAATTTTTATTTTAACTGGGCTGCCTCCAAGCCTAGTTACAAATTAAAGGGGTTGTCCCGCGGCGAAAGTGAAAAATTTTTTTTTTCACTTACCCCCGCATTCTGCCCTGTTAAAAAGAAAGCATGGGTTAGTTTTTAAAAAGCACATTGCGCTTACCTGCATCAGCGTTCTGCAGCTTCTTCTTTTCTTCTTGTGAAGATGGCACCGCTGGTCTTCTCCCACGGTGGACCGCAGGTCTTCTCCCACAGTGCACCATGGATTTTCTTCTCCTTCCTTGTGTTCCATTGCCGATTCCAGCCTCCTGATTGGCTGGAATCGGCACACGTGACGGGGCGGAGCTACGATGACGACGCGGTGACCAGCTCTCCGGCACGAGCGGCCCCATTCACCAGCCAGAAGACCGGACTGCGCAAGCGCGTCTAATCGGGTCGATTAGACGCTGAAATTAGGCGGCACCATGGCGACGGGGACGCTAGCAACGGAGCAGGCAAGTGAATAACTTCTGTATGGCTCATAATTAATGCACGATGTATATTACAAAGTGCATTAATATGGCCATACAGAAGTGTATAACCCCACTTGCTTTCGCGGGACAACCCCTTTAAGCCACAATAACCAAAGCGATTAATGGGTTTCACCTGCCCTCTTGGTTGGGCATGGGCAATTTTTCTGAGGTACATTAGTACTGTTGGTACACCAATTTTTTGGGGCCCTCGCCTACAGTGTAATCCAATTAATTTTTGGCCCACCTGCATTAAAGCTGACGTTACCTCAGCTGTGCTGGGCACTGCAATGGGATATATTTATGTACCGCCGGTGGGTTCCAGGGAGTCACCCATGCTGTGGGTGCACGCGGAATTCCCATTGTACCTGCCTGTGACTATTTATAAAAAAACGCGGTCTGACTGGGGCATGCAGACACCTTGACAGAATGAATAGTGTGTGGCACATAGGTTCCCCATTGCTATGCCCACGTGCGCAGCTCCTGATGGAGGTGGCACAGGATTATATTTCTCATTGCTTCTGTACAGCATTGTGGGCTATCGCCCCGCCCCTTTTAAAGAGGGTCGCTGCCTAGCCGTGCCAACCCTCTGCAGTGTGTGCCTGCGGTTCCTCCTCATGGCAGACGCACTCATAAATAGACATGAGGGTGGTGTGGCATGAGGGCAGCTGAAGGCTGCGCAGGGACACTTTGGTGTGCGCTGTGGACACTGCGTCGTGCGGGGGTGGGGGGTTAGGCAGCATGTAACCCAGGAGAAGTGGCAGCGGAGTGTCATGCAGGCAGTGATTGTGCTTTGTTGGAGGTAGTGTGGTGCTTAGCTAAGGTATGCATTGCTAATGAGGGCTTTTCAGAAGTAAAAGTTGTTGGGGGGGGGGCCCACTCTTGCCGCTATTGTGGCTTAATAGTGGGACCTGGGAACTTGAGATGCAGCCCAACATGTAGCCCCTTGCCTGCCCTATCCGTTGCTGTGTCGTTCCCATCGCTTTCTTGAATTGCCCAGATTTTCACAAATGGAAACCTTAGCGAGCATCGGCGATATACAAAAATGCTCGAGTCGCCCATTGACTTCAATTGGGTTCGTTACTCGAAACGAACCCTCGAGCATCGCGATAATTTCGTCCCGAGTAACGAGCACCCGAGCATTTTGGTGCTCGCTCATCTCTAAAAATGACATGTGAAATTTTATTTTTTGTCCTCTAAATTGCATTAACTCCTGAAAAAAAAACCTGTGGGGTGAAAATACTCCTGACCCCCCCCAGTGAAAACATTAAGGGGTGTGATTTTTAAAATGGGGTTGTTTGTGGGGATATCTATCATCATTCTGACACCTATGAGACTTTGCAATCTTGGCTTGGTGCAGGAAAACAAAGTGTTCCTCAAAATGTTAATAATAACCAATGTTAAATTTGTACGTCTCCTAAATAGTTAAAAAAAAACGAAAACTTTTCAAATGTGCGTCCAAAATAAAGTAAATATATATCTTATCAAAAATGTGTACAGTGTGTTTGCACATATTAGATATATTACAATTGAAAATGTGAAAAAATGACAATTTTTAAAAAATGTTCCCAATTTTGGCCTTTTTAATAATTATATACAAATTCTATTGGTCTATTTTTACCACCTAAATGAAGTACAACATGTGGCGAAAAAACAATGTCAGAATCACTGGGATATGCAAAACCTTTACAGAGTTATTCTATGTTAAAGTGACACTTGTCAGATTTGCAAAATTTGGCTTGGTCATTAAGGTGCAAACAAGCTTGGTCACTAAGGGGTTAATATAGCATTACTCCGTATAGGTATATATTTATGCATACGTCCCGATTAGAGATGAGCGAGCACCAAAATGCTCGGGTGCTCGTTACTCGAGACAAACTTTTCGTGATGCTCGAGGGTTCGTTTCGAGTAACGAACCCCATTGAAGTCAATGGGCGACCCGAGCATTTTTGTATATCGCCGATGCTCGCTAAGGTTTTCGTTTGTGAAAATCTGGGCAAATCAAGAAAGTGATGGGAACGACACAGAAACGGATAGGGCAGGCGAGGGGCTACATGTTGGGCTGCATCTCAAGTTCCCAGGTCCCACTATTAAGCCACCATACCGGCAAGAGTGGGCCCCCCCCCTCCCCCCAACAACTTTTACTTCTGAAAAGCCCTCATTAGCAATGCATACCTTAGCTAAGCACCACACTACCTCCAACAAAGCACAATCACTGCCTGCATGACACTCCTCTGCCACTTCTCCTGGGTTACATGCTGCCCAACACCCCCCCGCACGACCCAGTGTCCACAGCGCACACCAAAGTGTCCCTGCGCAGCCTTCAGCTGCCCTCATGCCACGCCACCCTCATGTCTATTTATAAGTGCGTCTGCCAGAGGAAAAGCAGGCACACACTGCAGAGGGTTGGCACGGCTAGGCAGCGACCCTCTTTAAAAGGGGCGGGGCGATAGTCCAAAATGCTGTACAGAAGCAATGAGAAATCCAATCCTGTGCCACCTCCATCTGGAGCTGGACACGTGGGCATAGCAATGGGGAACCTATCTGCCACACACTATTCATTCTGTCAAGGTGTCTGCATGCCCCAGTCAGACCGTGGTTTTTTATAAATAGTCACAGCAAGGTACAACTCCGCAATGGGAATTCCGTGTGCACCCACAGCATGGGTGGCTCCCTGGAACCCACCGGCTGTACATAAATGTATCCCATTGCAGTGCCCTGGACAGCAGAGCTAACGTCAGATGAAATGCAGGTGGGCTTCGGCCCACACTTCATGCCCCAGTCAGACTGGGGTTCTTTAGAAGTGGACACATGTAGTTACAACTCCGTGTGGACCCACAGCATGGGTGGCTCCCTGGAACCCACCGGCGGTACATAAAAATATCCCATTGCATTGCCCATCACAGCTGAGGTAATAATGTCATGTTTAATGCAGGTGGGCTTCGGCCCACACTGCATACCCCAGTCAGACTTGGGTTCTTTAGAAGTGGACACAGGTGCATTTACAACTCCCTGTGGACCCACAGCATGGGTGGGTGCCAGGAAGCCACTGGCGGTACATAAATATATCCCATTGCATTGCCCATCACAGCTGAGGTAATAATGTCATGTTTAATGCAGGTGGGCTTCGGCCCACACTACATGCCCCAGTCAGACTGGGGTTCTTTAGAAGTGGACACATGTAGTTACAACTCCGTGTGGACCCACAGCATGGGTGGCTCCCTGGAACCCACCGGCGGTACATAAAAATATCCCATTGCATTGCCCATCACAGCTGATGTAATAATGTCATGTTTAATGCAGGTGGGCTTCGGCCCACACTGCATGCCCCAGTCAGACTTGGGTTCTTTAGAAGTGGACACAGGTGCATTTACAACTCCCTGTGGACCCACAGCATGGGTGGTTGCCAGGAAGCCACCGGCGGTACATAAATATATCCCATTGCATTGCCCATCACAGCTGAGGTAATAATGTCATGTTTAATGCAGGTGGGCTTCGGCCCACACTACATGCCCCAGTCAGACTGGGGTTCTTTAGAAGTGGACACATGTAGTTACAACTCCGTGTGGACCCACAGCATGGGTGGCTCCCTGGAACCCACCGGCGGTACATAAAAATATCCCATTGCATTGCCCATCACAGCTGAGGTAATAATGTCATGTTTAATGCAGGTGGGCTTCGGCCCACACTGCATGCCCCAGTCAGACTGGGGTTCTTTAGAAGTGGACACAGGTGCATTTACAACTCCCTGTGGACCCACAGCATGGGTGGGTGCCAGGAAGCCACCGGCGGTACATAAATATATCCCATTGCATTGCCCATCACAGCTGAGGTAATAATGTCATGTTTAATGCAGGTGGGCTTCGGCCCACACTGCATGCCCCAGTCAGACTGGGGTTCTTTAGAAGTGGACACAGATGCATTTACAACTCCTTGTGGACCCACAGCATGGGTGGGTGCCAGGAAGCCACCGGCGGTACATAAATATATCCCATTGCATTGCCCATCACAGCTGAGGTAATAATGTCATGTTTAATGCAGGTGGGCTTCGGCCCACACTGCATGCCCCAGTCAGACTGGGGTTCTTTAGAAGTGGACACAGATGCATTTACAACTCCCTGTGGACCCACAGCATGGGTGGGTGCCAGGAAGCCACCGGCGGTACATAAATATATCTCATTGCATTGCCCATCACAGCTGAGGTAATAATGTCATGTTTAATGCAGGTGGGCTTCGGCCCACACGGCATGCCCCAGTCACACTGGGGTTCTTTAGAAGTGGACACAGATGCATTTACAACTCCCTGTGGACCCGCAGCATGGGTGGGTGCCAGGAAGCCACCGGCGGTACATAAATATATCCCATTGCATTGCCCATCACAGCTGAGGTAATAATGTCATGTTTAATGCAGGTGGGCTTCGGCCCACACTGCATGCCCCTGTCAGACTGGGGTTCTTTAGAAGTGGACACAGATGCATTTACAACTCCCTGTGGACCCACAGCATGGGTGGGTGCCAGGAAGCCACCGGCGGTACATAAATATATCCCATTGCATTGCCCATCACAGCTGAGGTAATAATGTCATGTTTAATGCAGGTGGGCTTCGGCCCACACTGCATGCCCCAGTCAGACAGGGATTCTTTAGAAGTGGACACAGATGCATTTACAACTCCCTGTGGACCCACAGCATGGGTGGGTGCCAGGAAGCCACCGACGGTACATAAAAATATCCCATTGCATTGCCCATCACAGCTAAGGTAATAATGTCAAGTTTAATGCAGGTGGGCTTCGGCCCACACTGCATGCCCCAGTCACACTGGGGTTCTTTAGAAGTGGACACAGATGCATTTACAACTCCCTGTGGACCCACAGCATGGGTGGGTGCCAGGAAGCCACTGGCGGTACATAAATATATCCCATTGCATTGCCCATCACAGCTGAGGTAATAATGTCATGTTTAATGCAGGTGGGCTTCGGCCCACACTGCATGCCCCAGTCAGACTGGGGTTCTTTAGAAGTGGACACAGATGCATTTACAACTCCCTGTGGACCCACAGCATGGGTGGCTCCCTGGAACCCACCGGCGGTACATAAAAATTTCCCATTGCATTGCCCATCACAGCTGATGTTACGTCAGCTGTAATGCAGGTGGGCAAACAATTCATTGGATTACACTGTAGGCGAGGGCCCACAAAAATTGATGTACCAACAGTACTAATGTACCTGAGAAAAATTGCCCATGCCCAACCGAGAGGGCAGGTGAAACCCATTAATCGCTTTGGTTAATGTGGCTTAATTGGTAACTAGGCCTGGAGGCAGCCCAGTTAAAATAAAAATTGGTTAAAGTGAAAGTTTCAACGCTTTAATGAGCATTGAAACGTATAAAAATTGTTTAGAAAAATTATATGACTGAGCCTTGTGGGCCTAAGAAAAATTGCCCGTTCGGCGTGATTACGTCAGGTTTCAGGAGGAGGAGCAGGAGGAGGAGGATGAATATTATACACAGATTGATGAAGCAAAAATGTCCCCGTTTTTGATGGTGATAGAGAACGATGCTTCCATCCGCGGGTGCAGCCTACGTATTGCTTAGGTATCGCTGCTGTACGCTGGTGGAGAAGAGAAGTCTGGGGAAATCCAGGCTTTGTTCATCTTGATGAGTGTAAGCCTGTCGGCACTGTCGGTTGACAGGTGGGTACGCTTATCCGTGATGATTCCCCCGGCCACACTAAACACCCTCTCTGACAAGACGCTAGCCGCAGGACAAGCAAGCACCTCCAGGGCATACAGCGCGAGTTCAGGCCACGTGTCCAGCTTCAACACCCAGTAGTTGTAGGGGGCAGAGGCGTCACCAAGGACGGTCGTGCGATCGGCTACGTACTCCCTCACCATCCTTTTACAGTGCTCCCGCCAACTCAGCCTTGACTGGGGACTGGTGACACACTCTTGCTGGGGAGCCATAAAGCTGTCAAAGGCCTTAGAGAGTGTTCCCCTGCCTGTGCTGTACATGCTGCCTGATCTCTGCGCCTCCTCTGCTACCTGGGCTGTGGAAATGCGCCTTCGGCCACTAGTGCTGTCGGATGGGAAGTTTAACATCAGTTTGTCCGCCAGCGCCCTGTGGTATAGCATCATTCTCGAACCCCTTTCCTCTTCGGGAATGAGAGTGGAAAGGCTCTCCTTATACCGTGGGTCGAGCAGTGTGTACACCCAGTAATCCGTAGTGGCCAGAATGCGGGTAACGCGAGGGTCACGAGAAAGGCATCCTAACATGAAGTCAGCCATGTGTGCCAGGGTACCTGTACGCAACACATGGCTGTCCTCACTAGGAAGATCACTTTCAGGATCCTCCTCCTTCTCCTCCTCTGGCCATACACGCTGAAAGGATGACAGGCAAGCAGCATGGGTACCCTCAGCAGTGGGCCAAGCTGTCTCTTCCCCCTCCTCCTCATGCTCCTCCTCCTCCTCTGGCCATACACACTGAAAGGATGACAGGCAAGCAGCATCTGTCCCCTCAGCAGTAGGCCAAGCTGTCTCTTCCCCCTCCTTCTCATGCTCCTCCCCCTCCTCCTCAACGCGCTGAGATATAGACATGAGGTTGCTCTGACTATCCAGCGACATACTGTCTTCCCCCGCCTCCGTTTCTGATTCCAAAGCGTCTGCCTTTATGCTTTGCAGGGAACTTCTCAAGAGGCATAGCAGAGGAATGGTGATGCTAATGATTGCAGCATCGCCGCTCACCATCTGGGTAGACTCCTCAAAGTTTCCAAGGACCTGACAGATGGCTGCCAACCAGGCCCACTCTTCTGTAAATAATTGAGGAGGCTGACTCCCAGTGCGCCGCCCATGTTGGAGTTGGTATTCCACTATAGCTCTATGCTGCTTATAGAGTCTGGCCAACATGCGGAGCGTAGAGTTCCACTGTGTGGGCACGTCGCACAGCAGTCGGTGCACTGGCAGATTAAACCGATATTGCAGTGTCCGCAGGGTGGCAGCGTGCGGGATTTGCGGAAATGTGCGCAGAGCTGGCGCACCTTTCCGAGCAGGTATGACAAGTGGGGGTAGCTTTTCAGAAAGCGCTGAACCACCAAATTAAAGACATGGGCCAGGCATGGCACGTGCGTGAGGCTGCCGAGCTGCAGAGCCGCCACCAGGTTACGGCCGTTGTCACACACGACCATGCCCGGTTGGAGGCTCAGCGGCACAAGCCAGCAGTCGGTCTGCTGTGTCACACCCTGCAGCAGTTCGTGGGCCGTGTGCCTCTTCTCTCCTAAGCTGAGTAGTTTCAGCACGGCCTGCTGATGCTTGCGCACCGCTGTGCTGCCACGCCGCGCGACACCGACTGCTGCCGACGTGGTGCTGCTGACACATCTTGATTGCGAGACATTGGTTGCGGAGGAGGAGGGTGGTTTAGTGGAGGAAGCATACACCGCCGCAGATACCACCACCGAGCTGGGGCCCGCAATTCTGGGGGTGGGTAGGACGTGAGCGGTTCCAGGGTCTGACTCTGTCCCAGCCTCCACTAAATTCACCCAATGTGCCGTCAGGGAGATATAGTGGCCCTGCCCGCCTGTGCTTGTCCACGTGTCTGTTGTTAAGTGGACCTTGGCAGTAACCGCGTTGGTGAGGGCGCGTACAATGTTGCGGGAGACGTGGTCGTGCAGGGCTGGGACAGCACATCGGGAAAAGTAGTGGCGACTGGGAACCGAGTAGCGCGGGGCCACCGCCGCCATCATGTTTTTGAAAACCTCCGTTTCCACAAGCCTATACGGCAGCATCTCTAGGCTGATCAATTTTGCAATGTGCACGTTTAACGCTTGAGCGTGCGGGTGCGTGGCGTCGTACTTGCGCTCAAACAGTGGCGCTAGTGATGTCTGGGCGCTATGCTGAGAGACATTGCTGGATGGGGCCGAGGACAGCGGAGGTGAGGGTGTGGGTGCAGGCCAGGAGACGGTACTGCCTGTGTCCTCAGAGGGGGGTTGGATCTCAGTGGCAGGTTGGGGCACAGGGGGAGAGGCAGTGGTGCAAACCGGAGGCGGTGAACGGGCATCGTCCCACCTTGTGGGGTACTTGGCCATCATATGCCTGCGCATGCTGGTGGTGGTGCCTCCCCAGCTGATCTTGGCGCGACAAAGGTTGCACACCACTGTTCGTCGGTCGTCAGGCGTCTCTGTGAAAAACTGCCACACCGTAGAGCACCTTGACCTCTGCAGGGTGGCATGGCGCAAGGGGGCGCTTTGGGAACCAGTTGGTGGATTATTCGGTCTGGCCCTGCCTCTACCCCTGGCCACCGCACTGGCTCGGCCTGTGCCCACACCCTGACTTGGGCCTCCGTGTCCTCGCCCGCGTCCACGTCCTATAGGCCTACCCCTACCCCTCAGCATGGTGTATTACCAGTAATGCAGAAACAGAACGCTGTAATTAAATGTGCCGCTTATTGGCCTGTGGTTGGAGGCTGAGTTCGCTTACGGAATGCCAGGAAATAATTTGGCGCAAGCCTGCTGTAACACTTAGCTGGCTGCGTAGGATTTTGTAGAACTACTACACCCAGCACACACGGACCCAGAACACTGAGCACAGTGACAGGCAGGCCAAATAGATTTTTTGCCCAATATTTTTTAGAAAAGCCCCACTGCGTATATTCAATCAATAATATATGTCTTCTGTCCCTGCCTCCACACTTCTGTCCCTGGAGTATTACTGCAGGGCGCAATGCTCTGCACGGCCGATATACCAAAGAAAAAAAAAATGTGCAACACTGCAAAAAGCAGCCTCCACACTACTGCACACGGTTAGATGTGGCCCTAAGAAGGACCGTTGGGGTTCTTGAAGCCTACAATAACTCCTAACGCTCTCCCTGCCTAAGCACTTCTGTCCCTGGAGTATTACTGCCGGGCGCAATGCTCTGCACGGCCGATATACCAAAAAAAAAAAAAAGTGCAACACTGCAAAAAGCAGACTCCACAGTACTGCACACGGTTAGATGTGGCCCTAAGAAGGACCATTGGGGTTCTTGAAGCCTACAATAACTCCTAACACTCTCCCTACAGCAGCTCCAACACGATAGCACTGTCCCTCAGCTATGTCACAACGCATCTGAGGCGAGCCGCGGGAGGGGACGATTTTTATACTCGGGTGACACCTGATCTCGCCAGCCACTCACTGCAGGGGGGTGGTATAGGGCTTGAATGTCGCAGGGGGAAGTTGTAATGCCTTCCCTGTCTTTCAATTGGCCAGAAAAGCGCGCTAACGTCTCAGAGATGAAAGTGAAAGTAACCCGAACATCGCGTGGTACTCGTTACGAGTAACGAGCATCTCGAACACGCTAATATTCGAACGAGTATCAAGCTCGGACGAGTACGTTCGCTCATCTCTAGTCCCGATATCATCTTTTCTTACTTAAAGTGTCACGTTTTGTACTGCACGCGTTCTGTATAAGGTACTCAGGCTAGTAAGTTAATAGTTTATTTGCATGGTTTTTAATGGAACTTGCCCTATTATAACTAGTGATCATTGCCCTTTATCCTTAATTCAGAGGAAAT
Source organism: Eleutherodactylus coqui (assembly GCF_035609145.1). Lineage (NCBI taxonomy): Eukaryota > Metazoa > Chordata > Amphibia > Anura > Eleutherodactylidae > Eleutherodactylus > Eleutherodactylus coqui. Next base: position 84,337,816 of record NC_089847.1, read on the forward strand.
TTCTAATTTTCTCCACAAGTTAATGTCTCTATATATCAGTAAATGTTTAACACACAGTTAGTAGGTCAGGATTCTTCACGCCTACATTACGCTCTTATATAGTGCCGCAGTCTAGTTTCTCTGTGCCATCCACTAACATTGTAAATGGTCATGCTGTTTGCATCAAAGCTTCAATGTTCTTAGCTGCTTATGTGGAGATTAGAAACTGTGTGATCCATCATGGCATTTCAAGACATTTTGGAGAGAATAGGTGGCATGGGACGATTTCAAATCATACATGTCATTCTGCTGAATCTGCCAGTTTTCATGTTGGCTAGTCACAATCTGATGCAGAACTTCACCGCCGCTATTCCAAAGTATCGATGTAAACTTAATGAATCTCGGGAGGAAGGTAATTTTACCGGACTTTGGCTACATGCTCATATTCCATTGGAGCCTAATGGGAAACTCTCTAGCTGCCTAAGATATACGAGGCCTCATCTCAATTCACTTAATTATAGTGTTGCAAGCAATACTAGCGACTTAGAGACTGAGATGTGTGCTGATGGCTACATGTATGATGACAGCGAATTTTCTTCAACGATTATAAACCAGGTGAGAATTCTTTGTCATTGATCCTCTATATTTCAGCCTGCATCAATTCTTTACATTTTCCCTCCTAACCTTTGTTCAACGTTTTATCTTACAACAAGACCTACTTGTGATTTACCCTGTTTAGTGGCAGAAGGGGTGGAATAAGAGTAACCTGGCCCCCTCAGGTAATAATGTCTTGCTCAGTAGCCATGAAAGTAAGAGTGACTTATCACATTTGAGGTGCACGTATCACATTAAGAAGTGCTAGAAATGACTGGCTCAGCTGAGCATGCATGCTTTATCAATAGGGAGAGGGAAACAACCTGATGCTAAACACCTCTGGCGATGGCTTGTCTCCTGTGAAAACTAATGCTGAAATCCTACATGCTTGATGTCTCCTACCCCCACCCCCACCCCCACAACTACTAACAGGGAAGAGTAAGGAGGACCCCATACCCCATTAGATTGCTGACATGATTAGGCATGTATTAAGTGTATTTGGACACTTTAACCACTTAAGTGAGCTATTTTTTAGTTATTTATGGGTTAAAAAATGTCATTTTTTTTAGTAATTTAAAATCTATGACTCTTTCTGAACTTGGGAGTGTAATGTTTTTAAAAATATTTAGTATAGTTTAGGAGATATGATTGAATGGGATACAGGACGCGCTAGCAGTGATTTTTGGGGAAGGGCTTGAAATATAAGCCCTTCCCTGAAAATCATCCCTAGCTTTTGTAAAAAATGAAAAAAAAAATATGCTCACCTCTCCGTCACTGTCGGGGTCCGGCAGGTCTTGCTGCGTGTCATCCTGGCTCTGTACTGAAGATCTTTCAGCCGGCGGGGATTGGTAGAAACGTGCGAATGCACAAAAGCATACTCTCGCGTGAAAGAGCCCTAAATGAGTGATGGAATATTCCACCATAGAGTCACCTATCAGAAGGTAGGTACCTTACGAGTGAATATCTAACCTTTTAACAGGCCTTGCAACATGACTAGGGAAGTAAGCCAAAGCAGAATATGGATATTCTAGTTTGTTGCAAGGCCTGTTAAAGAGTTGGATATTTATCATCAGGTACCTACCTTCCAATAGGTGACTCTGTGGTGAAATATTCCTTCACTCATTTGCATGGCTTTTTACAGGGCAATGGCAATCCCTAAATCAATCATTCTCCTGTATATATCTCTTCATCTTTGTTTTCCATGCCAGTATCCATCCACAGTAGTACTTTGTAAGTTCACTGGATAAACTGATAATGGCACAGGACTGTTGAAAAACTACCCACACAGGTCAGATATAAAGCATTCAGGAGGTATGATGGTTAAAATGGAAGCAGGCTGCTACGTAAAGAACATTCTGGACATTTACATCTTCCAGAGTGCACTAGAATTATGATGACAGGCTAATGGCATTTTCCGGTACTTTAATATTAATGACCTATCCGTCAAATGTACAGAATGATGGAGCTGTGTCTGGTACACCATGAAGAGAGTGCAGCACTGGTCCGAGTGACATGGCTTCTTCAAACAGCTGATCCGTGGAGGTGCTGGGAGTCAGACCCTCCACTGATCTCATATTAATGGCCTATTTTAAGAAACAACTTATCATTGTACTTATGCATGCAATGCTGGATAAACTTTTGGCCAGGCCTTTTGGCAAAACAATTTGACAGACCTTTCCTTATTTTTAAAGGCTAAGAACAGGCTGCAAGTTATAGTTTAAAATAATGCAGATACAATATATTTCATAGTTATAAATGTAGCAAAAACACAGTACTAGACATAAACAACCATAAAAACCTACAAATAACACTGCAATGTAAAGTCTGATTAACCCCCTAGTGACGAAGCCTGTTTGAGCCTTAGTGACGGAGCCAAATTTTGGAAATCTGACATGCGTCGTTCAACGTAGCATAACTCCATAAAGGCTTACATATCCAAGTGATTCTGACATTGTTTTTTCACCACATGTTGTACTTCAATTAGGTAGTAAAAAAAAACCGATATAGTTTGTGTATATTTATTAAAAGTACCAATATTGGAAAAATTTTGAAAAAATTGTCATTTTTTCACATTTTCAACCGTAATATCTCAAATATGTTCAAACATACTGTACAAATTTTTTGATAAGATATATATTTCCATCTGTTTACTTTATTCTGAATGCACACTTGAAAAACTTTTTTTGTTTTTTTAACCATTTAGATGACGTACAAATTTAACATTACTTTTCAGCATTTTGAGGAGCACTTTGTTTTCCTGCACCAAGCCAAGTTTGCAAAGGCTCATGAGTGTCAGAATAATAGATACCCCCACAAATGACCCCATTTTAAAAACTACACCCCTTAATGTATTCACTGAGAGGGGGTCATGAGTATTTTGACCCCACCAGTTTTTTTCATTAATTTATTTTATTTTAGAGGAGAAAAAATAAAATGTCATATTTTTGCAAATATGTCATTTTAAAGACATATTTTTTTCCTATAGTGCCCATGAAAATGAGGATTTACGCCCCAAAATGGATACCCCTGTTTCTCCCGTGTTCAGAAACATACCCATTGTGGCAATAATCTTATGTCTGGATGCACAAAGGGGCTCAAAATGAAAGGAGTAGTCGGTGTCTTTCAGAACATAAATTTAGCTTGAAGGCGTTTTAGGCCCCATAGCACTTTTGTAGAGCTCTTGAGCGGCCAAAACCAAAGAGAACCCCCACAAATGACCCCATTTTTAAAACTAGACCCCTTAACGAATTTATCTAGGGGTGGACTGCCCATTTTGACCCCACAGTTTTTGAATGAATTTAAGCAAAGCAAAAGGAAAAAATTGTGATTTTCGTTTTTTTGTCAATTTTGTCATTTTAAAAACAGCTTTTTTTGTACAGCACACACATGAATAAAGCCTTGCACCCCAAAATGGATACCCCTGTTTCTCCCGTGTTCAGAGACATACCCATTGTGGCCCTAATCTTATGTCTGCATGCACAACGGGGCCCAAAATGAAAGGAGTAGTCGGTGGCTTTCAGAACAGAAATTTAGCATGAAGGTGATTTAGGCCCCATTGCCCACTTGTAGAGCCCTTGAACGGCGAAAACGACAGAGAACCCCCACAAATGACCCCATTTTGAAAACTAGACCCCCTAACGAATTTATCTAGGGGTGTACTGTGTATTTTTACACTACAATTTTTGAATAAATCTAAGCAAAGCAGTAGGAAAAAAATTACAATTTTGATTTTTTTGGCAGTTGTATCAATTTAAAACCTGTTTTTTTTGTACAGCACACATAGGAATGAAGATTTCACCCCAAAATGGATACCCCTGTTTTCCCGTGTTCAGAACCATACCCTTAGTGGCCCTAATCTACTTAAAGGACACATGGCTAGGCCTATAATGGAAGGAACACTCGTTGGATTTCAGGGTACAACGGAATAAATTCCAGGCCCCATTGCCCACTTATAGAGCCATTGAGCGTCCAAAATGATAAAAAACACCCACAAATGACCCCTTTTTAAAAACTAGACCCCTTAACAAATTCATCTAGGGGTGTACTGCTTATTTTGATCCCCCAGTATTTAAATAAACCTAAGCAAAGCAGAAGGAAAAAATTAAGATTTTCATTTTTTTGGCAATTTTGTCAATTTAAAAACAGTTTTTTTTGTACAGTGTACATAGGAATGAAGACGTTCACCCCAAAATGGATCTCCCCGTTTGTCCCGTGTTCAAAGACATACCCATTGTGGCCCTAATCTACTTACAGGACACATGGCAAGGCCTATAATGGAGGGAACACCAGTTGGATTGCAGGGTACAACTAAATAAATTCCAGGCCCCATTGCCCACTTGTACGTAATAAAAATTGACACCTTAAAAAATTTCCCCCCCCCCTGCCCCACGCGCCCTTTTTGGCGTTCCCCAAATCTTAGATAAAAGTAATAATGTGAACTGTGTGGTATTTCCGAAGACAGGGGTAATTACGGAGGCTGGTTGGGATGGGTACATGGGGCAATAAAACCGGGTATCCCCCCTCCTCTCATGCTTTTTGGGGGGTATTTCGTGACCTCAGTGGCGGGTATGGGGTGTAAAAAGTGGCGCTCTGTGAGTCTTCGTAAGCTTGCTGAGGTGCGGCGGTCTCACCCAGAATGCGCTCAACAAGCTGCTCCTGGAACTGCATGAAGGCGAACGTTCCCGGGGCTTCTTGTAAATTACAGATTACAGGTAGTGGTCTGAATAACGCCGGGCTCATGCAGCCGTAGGCGGAATCCGCTTGCGGAGGCCTGCAGCGGATCCCAGCTGTGAGCCCGGCTGTGACCCTGCGTACGGCCGCGTAATGTACTGCGCATAACTGCCTACTCACACAGGCGGTCATGCGCAGTATATTTTTTTTTGTTGTTTGTATTTCCCGCACTGTCGCTTAGCGATGACGCGGGTACCCGCAGCCCATATACAAGGTAGTTGCATATGGACTGCGGGTATATCCACGACCATGGAGCACAATGGGCTCTATGTTGCGGATATCCACGGTAAAATAGAACCTGCTGCGTTCTCTTTTCTGCGACTGGATTACGCAATTCCGACACGCTAATGTGAGCAGAATTGTGTAATCCAATGCGATTGATTTGCGTATTAGCGCGGATCAGATGCATGCGGAATCCGTAATTCCTGTCCGGTCATGTGAGACCGGCCAAAGGTAGATCGCTACCTTTTTATCACGTGACCGGTGATCGCTCAACAAGGTCACTGCTCCAGGCTCTCGGTGACCGTTGGTCGCTGGGAGTAGGGAGATTTTAAATTACCTGGGCTCCCCAACTTCTGCGCATGTATCCGGTGTTTTGCCAGCGGTCACATGTGCAGAATCAGGGAAAGTTCACGGAGGAGGATCGCGTCGGTGTGCAAATACGGAGGCCTCCAGTAAAAAGTTTCATCTCCTCTCACCGATCGCATTGGTGAGATGAACCTTCACCTTTTTTTACTTTTACGGGATCGCCATTATCCGTTGGATAACGGCGAACACGTGATCAGGAACCGCTCACCGCGGCCCCCCGTGAAATCTCCAGGCTCTCGGCTAAGTTTTGTAGCCAGGAGCAGGGAGATTTTAAATTACCACAGCTTTTGCGCATGCGCCTGCCATTTTGGATAAATCCGCGGGCCTTAGGTACATCATTTCATCCTCCCTCACAGATATGATCCGTGGGGGGAAATGCAACGCAAGCTTTTTAAACTTTTTTAAACTTTTTTTTTTACTTTTTACACTTTTTTTTTACTTTACATGATCACTGTCATCCATTGGATGACAGTGATCATGTCGCCAGTGACATCCCTCTGCTCCTGGCTACACATGGCAGCCAGGAGCAGAGGGATTTTAAGTTTCCAGGGGCTCGAGCCCCTCTGTGCACGCGCCTGATGATTGACATCGGGCATCCATGCGCAGACGGGTACTTCGAGTCCCGGGACATCGGGGAGGACAGAGGTGAGTATTTTCACCTCCCCTCATGGATCCGATCGACATATCAGGCCGTCCAGTTCCCCTGTCAGGGCAGGTCTCTTCTCTGTAGAGAAGAAGGATGGGACATTGAGGCCTTGTATGGATTATCGGCTTTGAATAAAATTACAGTGAAGAACCAGTGCTCCTTGCCCCTGATTCCTGATTTATTGAATCAGGTGGTAGGGGCCCACTGGTTTTCCAAATCTGACTTAATGGGGGCTTACAATTTAATTTGCATCCAAAAGGGAGATAAGTGGAAGACTGCATTTAACACCTTGTTCGGACATTTTGAATGTCTAGTCATGCCCTTTGGACTTTGTAATGTCCCCGCTGTGTTCCAGGGATTTATGAACGCGGTCTTCCACGACTTCCTGGGGGTATTTTTGGTCATATATCTCGATGACATTCTGGTGTACTCCCCAGACTGGGATTCACATGTGCGGCACCTGAGGCTGGTTCTGACCCATTTGCGTGAGTACCAACTTTTTGTCAAGTTGGAGAAATGCATTTTGGGTACTAAACAAGTGTCTTTCCTTGGCTATGTGATTTCATCCACAGAGATTCAAATGGAGTCTGATAAAGTGGCAGCAATCTCCCAATGGGTCAGACCAGTTAACCTGAAAGCTCTCCAGCGGTTTTAAGGTTTCGCAAATTTCTACCGTAAATTCATTAAGAATTATTCTGTTATTGCTCAACCCCTGACTGATCTTACCAAGAAGGGTGCCGACTTGGTAAGATGGTCGCCAGAGGCCCTAGAGGATTTTAGTCATCTCAAAAGGGCGTTTACTGCTGCCCCGTTGCTAGTACAGCCTGACGCACGGCGACCGTTCTTCATTGAGGTCGATGCGTCTGAGGTGGGGGCGGGAGCTGTATTGTCTCAGGAAGTCAGCGGGAGACCTGGGTATAGTCCGTGTGCATTCTTCGCGCGGAAGTTCAGTTCGGCGGAACGTAACTACGACGTGGATAATCGTGAGTTACTGGCGATTAAATGGTCTCTAGAAGAGTGGCGTCACCATCTTGAGGGGGTAAGGCATCCCATTACCATGTATACTGATCATAAAAAACTGGTATATCTCACCAATGCTAAGAGACTCACAGCTCATCAGGCCAGGTGGGCATTGTTTTTTTTCCAGGTTTAACCTCGTTATTACATAGATTCCAGGGGAAAAGAACGTGAAGGCAAACGCTCTCTCACGGAGTTTCAGTTCGCCGGAAAGTGAGACAGTCGCTCCCAAGAATATCTTGGCACCTGGGGTGGTGGTGGCAGCTGTAGAATCTGATCTCGTTCCTCATCTACAAAATTGTCAGCAGGACGCTCCCTCGGGGGTACCGGAGGGCAGATGGTTTGTGTCAGAGAAGAGTCTCACTCATCTGTTCTCGCAGGCCATCCAGGGGTTCAGGGGACTCTGGATCTTTGTACTAGACACTACTGGTGGCCAGTCATGTCTCGGGAGATCCGCAACTTTGTAAAGGGATGCTCTGTCTGTGCACGCAGTAAAAGTCGGCGTCCGGAGGGGCCTCTCGGACCGTTACCGGTGCCTTTTCGTCCGTGATTGCATTTATTGGTAGATTTATTACCGATCTACCTGAGTCTCAGAAGTTCACCACTATACTAGTTGTTGTAGACTGTTTCTCAAAAATGGCACATTTTGTGGCGTTAACGAAGCTACCTTCTGCGATAGAATTTTCCAAGATTTTTGTAAAAGAAATCATTCGTCTACATGGGGTTACCGAGAACATTGTATCTGATCGCGGTGTTCAGTTTATTGCGCAATTTTGGCGAGCCTTCTGTAGAAACCTGGGAACGTCGCTTTCCTTCTCGTCAGCATTCCACCCGCAGTCTAATGATCAGACTAAGCGGAAGAACCAGGATTTAGTGCAATATTTATGGTTGTTTGCTAGAGAAAAGGCTCATCAGTGGGCAGAATTCCTGCCGTTGGCAGAGTTTGCGCTAAACAACCGTACTTGTTCTTCCACTGGGGTATCTCCATTCCTTTGCGTATAAGGTCAGCATCCTCACTTCCTTACAGCTATTTCTACTCTGTCTGCCTGCCCAGCAGCTGATGTCACCACAGATGCGCTGCAGGGGGTATGGAAAGAAGTACAGAAGAACCTGAAAGCAACGGGGGCTCGTATGTAGTTGCGTATTGGGAGGAGTCTGTCAGTATCTGAACCTTACAGGATGCGACAGAAGGTATATTTGTCTTCTAGAAATCTCGAATTGAAGGTTCCGTCTTTAAAACTGGCGCCGCGTTACGTGGGTCCCTTTGTCATCACGCGTGTAGTAAATCCGCTTGCTTATGAACTTGATTTGCCAGGTTTTTCCATCTGCCTCAGTTCTGCTTAGTATTGTTCATGTTGGTTTTTACATTTGCCTTTTCTGTCGGTATTCTACCCTTTCCATTGGTCCCTAGTGAGAGTAGGGACCGCCACCCAGTTGTTCGCCTGGGGTTAGCCAGGAGTGGAGGCAAGTAGGCAGAGACAGGGGTTGTGGGTGAGATCTAGGGCACCCGGGCTGGCGTGTCAAGGGTAGAATACCGTAACAGATACCTCATAGTACCTTAAACTGCATGACGCAAACCAGTTGGGTAAATTAAGAATAGACTAAGAGAGGAGAGAAGAAAATATACGAACATGGAGAGAGGGCTTAATGGAGGTTGTAATAATAATAATAATCTTTATTTGTATAGCGCCAACTTATTCCACAGCGCAATATATTTATGTGCAATATCGAGTGCAGAGAGTGGTAGAGTGGCCTTAGTGCCCATAAGGTTAGTTAGTTGGTTTATGTTTATGAATATTTCATGGCGGCATGGGACAGTAACGGGAGTGACATGATATAAACTACGTCCACCTACCAGTCTGTATAGTCTAATGCAATGCACTTGTCCTAGTTGGCTTGATACAGTGATGGAGAATTGTATGACTATACAAGAAAGTGGAGATACTAAACAACAGGAAAAAAGACCTCCTGGCACTCCAGCAATATGGAAAAAGATAAATGATGACTTACTTCGTAGGGGTGCCTGATCCACGGCACCCCTTAATCCCAGAAGGTGTGTAGTAAATCAGATTGGGGAGATGTTTTCAAAATTTCCAGTAGATTTATTAAAATGTATACAACGCGTTTCGGCCTTCTACGAAGCCTTTATCAAGCCTTTATACAAGAAAGTGATACGGATTGTCACATGCCTTTCTTCGATATGCTGTGAAATGTCTATGGTTTTTGGTTATTGTAATTTGTACTTTGTACTATTAAAAAAACCTAATAAAAAGAGTTATAAAAAATAAAAAGAGGTCTAGGGGCACATGACAAAAGCATTGTTCTCAGGTACTCAGGAAGGACATATCAGAGCTTGAGCAGGTACAAAGGCGGGCAACTAAAGTAATAAATGGAATGGGCGAACTACAATACCCAGAGAGGCTATCAAAACTGGGATTATTTAGTTTAGAAAAAATACGGCTAATGGGTGATGTAATAACTATGCATAAATATATCAGGAGTCAATACAGAGATCTCTGCAATCATCTATTTATACCCAGGACTGTGACTAACAAGGAGACATTCTCTACATCTAGAGGAAAGAAGATTTCTACACCAACATAGAAGTGGGTTCTTTACTGTAAGGGCAGTGAGACTTTGCAACTCTCTGTCTGAGGATGTTGTCATGGCGAACTCACTAGAAGAGTACAAGAGGGGCCTGGATACCTTTCTTGAGCGATACAATATTATGTTATAATTGTGAATAACTTTAAGAGGGTTGTTGATCCGGGAATTATGCCGATTGCCAGATTGGAGTCAGAAAGGAATTCTTTGCCTCAAATGGGGAAAATTGGCTTCTACCTCATTGGTTTTTTTTTGCCTTCCTCTGGATCAACATTGGGGGGGGGGGGATAATAGGCTGAACTGGATGGACATATGTCTTTTTTCGGTCTTACATACTCTGTTACTATGTTAAAGTGTATTTTTAATTATCAAATTAATTACGTTTTCTTTTCATGGGCAGGCCAGGTCTCCCAGGGGCAATTCTTAAAAGCTACTTCAGACTTATAAAGGGTGTTCTGAGCAAAGACCCTAATAAGGCATATGGATGGATAGAGGTTGACTTTATGAATTAGAATGCATTTTGTAAATTCATGTGATTGGAAGTTATCAAAGTGAGTTATGCAAATCAGACATACCAAATTAGTTATCTCTGCTTATAATTTAGCCTATTAATAGCTCTGTAGAATACTGCTTTTGAGAAATACCATTCCTTACCAGTGAATAAAAGGAGAAACTGAAAGTGATGAGGGTCTTTCTAGGGAGAAAGGACAGAGCTGGAAGCAAAATTTCATGCCTTTACATCCTTCTATTTCTTACAGTGGGATTTGGTCTGTAGTCGGAAGAGACTGAGGCAGCTTGCTCAATCCATTTACATGGCAGGAGTGCTGGTTGGATCCATTATATTTGGGGGACTATCAGACAAGTAAGATTTACTTCACTAAAAGTTAATCCTTTGCTTTCCACTCGTTTGGTGCTACATGTCGCTTCAGCAATATATTTTAAAATAAATATTACTTTCTCTAAAATGGAAGATATTGCAGAAAATGAACTTTTAATGTGCAGTAGAAATAAGCTTTTTACATTTTTATATTACACATATTTTTTTTAAATTATTTTAATATGGCCCTTCTATGGGACTTTACTTCCGCCCTTGGATGATTGTAAGACTGGAGAGACAGTGTAGTTTCACACTGGAGCCGTTCTCAACATTATGATTATTTATTCATAAAATGCCCACATAATCAACCGAGCTATCAGGAAATACAAAAGTTCAAACCACATAAAAGATACTTTAGATAATATTTGTCTAGTAATCTGCAGCACAGAAAGCAGACAACTTGGAACTGGAAAATAGATGAAATAGTGACGTTTTCAATGTACACCAGTGGAACGTGAAATGTTAAAATTGTACTAGAAAAAAAAAAGATTTGTTTGGCTTTTAATCAGTTAGTTTTGGCATAAGGAAACAGGCTATTATGTGAGCCCTTATTTATGAATTACACCATTTGTAATAAGCATTTCCATCGGTGGTCAAGGTAGTGAAAATGCTTCCCTTCTGAGATTGTGGTCCTTCTGGCCTTCTTCTTTCTATGTATCTATAATCATGACTTTTTCCTCTGCTGAGACAAAATCAACAAGCAAATCTATTATAATAATGGCAATAAGCAGTGAGCAAGGGCCTCAATAGCAGTTACTCCTATTTTTTTTATCTTGTGTAAAAATATTTGTTGCGGAATTCAGTCCATTTTTAAGCGCTTAGTGATATAACTAATTTTAGCCTTAAGAACCAGTAAATCGTTTTCCCCTTTCTGTTTCGGCAGACAAAACATTTTAATTTTTTCGTCAATATAGCTGTATGACACCTTGTATTTTGCGGAGCATGTTTTATTATTCTTTAAGGGAACCAATTTCAGGCGCATATAATGTACTGAATAACTTTTTTGTTGCAGAACAACGGGAAAAATCAATTTAACCTTTTATTTAGCATTGATTTTAAGTCATTCACAATATGATAGGAATATTATGTTAACTCTATTTCACAGGTCATTACAATTACTACAAAACCAAATTTATATTAGTTTTATTACTACTTTTGCACAATATCAACATTTTTTGTTTTATAAGAATATTTTTTGTATGTCACAAATTCCAGGACCAGAGCATTTTTCCTTTTCTGTTGTGCAAAATGTGCGTGACCAACGTTCCATGCTACTGGAGCAGCTCCACGAAGGTCACTTCATCACCGAACACTGTGACAGCCCTGTCACAGTGTTCAGTGATGGTGGGACTCCCTGAGGGGACGAAAGAATTCCCTGCCATAGCTATGGCAGAGGATCGCAATGTTCTCCCATTGCTTTCAACGGGGATGGTGCTGCTGCCACCCCATTGAAAACAATGGGATGCAGGCAATCCCCGCAGTGGTTTTTAGGGAAGGGCTTGAAATATAAGCCCTTCCCTAAAAATAAGTTCTAGCTAAATGAAAAAAATAAGAATACATCACCTAGCATCGCTGTTGGGGCCCCTGCGCTTCTTCTCTCTGGCTCCCCAGAAGTGTTCTTCAGCATTTTCTTTTGGCTGGGGATTTAAAAATCCCCGCTTCCTGGAAACGCTGCCTCTGATTGGCTGAGTGCTGCTACCAATCAGAGGCAGCGCTCAGCCATTCATTGCTGTGATACCACATATAACAGGTGGACAGGTGTGGCACTGTTTTTGGAAGCAAGAAGCCATGTTTTTTCTAATCCTGGACAAACACTGTAATCCTAATTGACTGCTATGTGTGCAGCTGATCTTCTATATGATTCAAAATCTTGCAGCCTCAGAAACAACATAATTATTGCTATCCTCATTTGTTATCCAAGGTTTGGGCGCAGACCGTTGCATATTTGGTCACAGTTTCAGATGTTTGTGACTGGAATATGTGCATCTTTTGCTCCTAACTACATTGTGTACTGTGTCTTTCGTTTCCTGACCGGGACAGCTCTCTCTGGGATTATTCTGAATTCCTACTCTCTGAGCAAGTATAAAATCCAACATGCCAAGATTCAATAAATGGAAAAATAAATGAATTAATAATTCAATGAATTATGAATGGATGAAAAAAATGCTTATCAATTATAGCGTGCATGCCTTCAATTTCTAGCAAATGTTAAAAAAAATAAAATAAAAAAAAATATATATATATATGTATTGTGGCAAGGAGGTTTCTTGCCTGTGCTTCGCTGGCCTCTCCATCCAGGAAATGGCGCAACTCACGTGTAAGCAGGCTCCTGTAGACTTGACTTTCTTTGAAAAACTAGCACCTACCAGCATTTATTCCACAGCAAACAGCAACAAAACTTGTACAGCATACAACATAGTCCCTATATAATACTGGGTTCACAACCCACTAGGTCACGTCACCAACCCCACCTGGGGCATCTGGAGGGCGTCCTCCTCTGTCAGACTGGGTGACAGGCCCAAACAGATCCACACAGGATCTCGGGCTAGCAACCCTTTCAGCTCCAGTGAGCTATCACTTCTTCCCTTGGAGTGTGACAGATACTGGCTTTTATCTAATTCCTGCTAACCCCCCCACTCCCACAGTATGTGTAATATATATATATATATATATATATATATATATATATATATATATATATATATACACACACACTTCAGCTATACAACCCTGCTATTACATTCAAAGAGTTCATATAGGGAAGCATTTTATGAAATGGAGATTAGGAGGGGCGATAATCTTTGATATGATGTAGATGCTGTGTGGAATGTGCTGTTCGGAAGCATTAGGCTATGCTGCAAATTTTCTGCCTGAATGTACAAATGGAGAATCTACTACATTTAGGGCATGTTCACAGATAGTGGATTTGCTGTCAATTTTCCACAGTGGAAAATCCACACTAAATCCACACCAATTGGTGTGAATTTTAGGGTGGTTTCATACAGCCACATGCACAACTACGCTCGCCGATACGTAGCATAGTTGCATAAGAACTAGTTTTTTTATCCTTTTTGGGCTATTAAAACTCTGCACCATAGTGTAATATACTAGCATTAAAAATGTTGTTGCTTTACCACTGTAAATCATGTTTAAAGTGGCTGCCACTAGGGGTCTCCCTTTGAGCTTCTTTGCAATCCACTCTCTGTCGTTAGGTACAGAGCTTCCTTAGTAACAAGGAGACAAGGATGTTTTCATAGTAACAGGGGGAAGGGCTACATGAAAACAATGGGGTCTTCTTGCGTTTTTTTGTGGATATTAAAAACAATTAATATGTGTGCAAAGAAACGCAATACGCAGGGAATACACATAGTATTGCTCCGTATTTCTTGGACTGAAACTGAATACGCCTGTGTGAATGAGCCTTTAGGAGACCCTGGTCCAAAATATAGAAGGAATGCAAATCTTTCCATTATACTTCTGTATGGGCCACTTCTGGTTTTGGCCCACAAAATATGAAAAATACTCCAGTGTGAAGGAGCCCCTTGTCAGACTGTTCCTATCTGTAGACACTATGATTCCAATAATTCCTGATAATTCTATTATGTAATAGAGCTTCATTTTAGAGGAAGTTTATCAGTTGATTGTAATCCTTCTAAATCTTGATTGATGCCTGCACTGAAGACACCGTGCATTTCAAACACCCTGTGCCTGTATTGCAAAGAAAACGGCGCATGCACATGACATTATGTATGATAGGTATGGCCGCAGGAGAGTCACTATACATGAACCAAATCTACTGCAAAGTAGGCACAAAGCGAAATGCATGACGTTTCCAGTGTAGGCAGCTGGAGACCATCAATTAGGACTCAGAGGGGCATTTTTACACCAAAGAAGGGGAAGAAAGTCCGGACCATTGTTGAACATGAACTGCCCATTGGACGGTTATAGCTGACACTTGCATACCCTGTGGGAAATGGGGCAACTGAGATATTTACCTTAGGAGCATCTGATGATAAAAAAAAAACTAAAGGTACCATCAAGCTCATCTACATTTCACTCCTGCTACTACTTAAACCAACTGATAGACTTCCTTTAATGATATCATAGGAATTTCAGTATGTAATTGGCTTTGATCAATATCATTGTACATGATCCCAATGTTAACTGCATGCTCTCTCTATAGTTGTGGAATGGATTCCCACAGAGAATCGGGCTTTCACCAGTACAGCAAGTGGGTACTGTTACACAGTTGGTCAACTGGTGTTGGTGGGCTTGGCATTTCTAATTGATGACTGGCGTATGCTGCAGATGGCTGCTTCCCTTCCCTTCTTCATTTTCTTTCTATATTCATGGTAATGTATACATTTTCCAAATTTACACTTTTTCAAGTTTATGTTCACTGTGACAGCTCCAACAGGACTTATCAGCTTCACTGGAGTCCTGAATGCCAAGAATACTTAAAGGCCATACTTGCCAACAGTCTCAGTTTTGGCAGAACAATCCCACAAACCAAACGACAAAACAAGTGGGATTTATGCAAATTACAGCTAAAAGTAGGAGTTCTTGGAACATCCCAAAACATTCATAATCTTGTCATCTTTTCTGTTTTCAGTATTAGAAGGTATTTCTAGGAAGTGCAATTTCACTTGATAACACCCTTAATAATATGTCAGGCATTCCTCTCAGTTTGGTTAAGTTCACAGACTTAATTCCTTTTAGGGCCATTCTGTAGGTGTCTATTGATGATCTGGGGGACAATACAGAAAACAAGTCTAACACTAGGTGGCTTAGGTTTGGCCAGTCAGCTCTAGGCTTGATTTGCTCCATCAGCCAAGGAATGTGTAAATCATCCAGCCCAAATGTCAGCTCACTGGCTTTCGGTCACAGGGAGAAATTATGAAGCTGGCGCCAGGTCCCATCAAAGTATTCTCAGGTGGGTCAGTTGTGTTCTGATAGACACTCTGAGCAGCAATGGCCAATGGATCCTTTGCGAGCCTCAGGTCTTGAGCGTCCTCCCAAAATGCCGAAATTGAAATACACTACTGGTACCACTGTTACTATTGCTGTTAACCTGAACAATAACTTTATGAAAGAGACAATACCTCTTTTTAACAAAGACTTAAATTAGAACTAAATTAGCCATCTAGTGGCTAGATACCACACTCTTGTATGCGCAGAGGATTGCGCAACAGGCATGCTAGACATGGACACCCTCAAAAGGTAGTAGTGTTGTAGCCGTAGGTACTCATGGAATCATAAATCAGCATCCATGATCCAGTGACTGTTGCATCCCTTTGAGTAACATATAGGCGAGGCAGGCTGTGGCAGGAGTAGCCAACCAAACCCCCCTCAAGAGCACAACGGGATGGGCAAAAGCTGACAGCCACTTTGGTGCAAACAATCTGTGGTAGAACCTCAGGCATATTATTAGATGCCGCTCAGAATTGTCATGTCAATACTAGCAATAAAAGGAACTATTTGTTCAAGCACAAAAGTTTGTGTTATTTAAGCAGGAAGCCCCCTTACAGATCTATATACTTTGAGCATTTATGATCTTGATATGATTTGCCTACAGTAGGGCAATAACATTTGCAAACTATTTGCTAATCTGATTTAATACTACTAGTGAATAACTATACTTCTGAGGGTAATCCATGTTTTTTTTATTTCAGTTTGTTGCCACAGCCCAATATATATAGAGTTTGCAAGATATTTTTGTTGCATAACATAATTATGAATGACCTATTATAAGGATTGCATAGATTCTTTTCTACTTATTTAGGTATTTTAATTAAAGATATGCAATTTTACCATTAATATATTAGACACTAGGGTTTTCTCTATGTACTCATGTGATTTGTGTACAGAACTACTAGATAGTAACTTTTCATAATGCTGTTTAAGAGATTCTAATTGATTTTACTGATGTTTGTGGACCACAGGTGGCTCCCTGAGTCTAGCCGATGGCTTGTCCTAGGTGGGAGATATGAACAAGCAATCAAAGACCTGAAGAAAGTGGCGAGAATTAATAGGAAAATCGAAGAGGGGGACAAATTTACAGTGGAGGTAAACTGTCCGCATCAACTTGACATCCGTAGAAAAAATCTGCTTTTATAGTTTGAACATTTATAGAGTTTTGGAGATACAGATTTCCAGTACCAATTTAAGTGATACTATACTATTGCCTAGACTGAAACATTTTAAAACCAATATTTGAGATGCTGAACCTGTGTGCAGAACTGAGCAAAAGTCATAGATAACCCCAGGAGGAATAAAAAGAAGGAAATATTTATGAGATAATTAGACAAAAGCTGCTTGTAGAGCAGCTCTCTGTTCTGGTATATAGAGGGGTCCAAGGCATGGGACACCCTTCATGGCCTACATATTTCCCTAATAGAAGGTAAAGTTAGGAGAAAATGAAGCTCCATTCTTGTTTCAGACCTGAAATAATTCAGCTCAGAAGCACAGTAAGAAGACAACGTAGTGCTATAGGTCTAAAAGGATGAGCAGCTGTTAACATGCCATTAATGAGAAAATAATAATAATCTTTATCTGTATAGTGCAAACATATTCTCCAGTGCTTACAAAAACAGGGGGATACAGAAAGACAAAAGTAAAAAACTACAAAAACTACAGTTACGTGTAGTAATCAGTTGATGGAGACAGTAGGGGTGAGGGTCCTGCTCCAACGAGCCTACATACTACAAATAATGGGGTGATGCAGAAGGTAAAGGGGCTGGAGATGTGCCACGGTATGGTGAGGTGGACAGTGGGGGATGCTATACATATGGACAATGTTCAGACTTTAGCCTTGTGGTGGCTGAATTGGTATGACTGCAGGGGGCGGTTGATGGCGGCTAGCTGGGATTGCAGTCAATAGGACAGGAAGCATGTTATCAGGTGGAGTACAGAGGGGTTTGGTTTAGGAGATGTGGTAGGCCTCCCTGAAGAGGTGCGTTTTTAGGGCACACCTGAAGTTTTGTGAGTCATAGATTGCCAAGATATTTTGGGGTAGTGCATTCCAAAGGCCTGGTGCTGCTCTGGAGTAGTTTTGGAGGCGGGAAATGAGAGGTTTGAATTAAAGGGGCACTCTGTCTGATTTTATTTGCGGAGTGGAGGTCGCGGGCTGGGTGGTGGATTGAGATGAGGGAAGCAATGTAGGGTGGCATGGTGCTATGGAGAGCTTTATGGATGAGGGTGGTGAGGTTAAATTGAATTCTATATTTGACGGGCAGCCAGTGCAGTGACCGGAACAGGGCAGAGGTGTCCGAGTAGCGGCTGGACAGGAAAATGAGCCATCCGCATTCAGGATGGATAGAAGAGGGTAGAGTCTGGTGCGGGGGAGGCCAATCAGCAGTGAGTTGCAATAATCGAGCTGAGAGTGGATGAGGGCAACAGTGAGCGTTTTTAGCGTGTCCATGGTGAGAATAGGGCGGATTCATGCAATGTTCTTGAGGTGAAGTTGACATGTTTGGGCCAGAGATTGGAAAGGCAAATAGACAAAAAAATTGGCACTAGAATATCAAAATTAGGCATGTTGGATACAACGATGACAATGAAGACATATATATCAAAGAAGCTGCCAACCATTCTCAGAACAATGGACTGGCCTGCCAAACATTAACATCATTAAATGTTTGGGATTACTTAGATCCTGAAAACGCAGAAATATATCCAACTTCTAAGATGGAACTTTGCAAGAAACATGGAAAATGTCCCTTCAGATTTATGTGAAAAGCTAAAAGCCAAACTCCTAAAAAGGAGAGGAAGCTGAAAAAGACAAATGGAATTTGAATAATTAAAACAATTTGTTATATATTTAGAGGTTGAGACTTCTAGATAATTGCCTGTTAAAAAAATGTTTTTTTCTTCATGGGGCCCTATGTGTACAGCTTATATTGAGGTTTTTCTTCACCATGGCTGCCAACTTCAGTATAGTTCAGGATATGCAGAGTTCTGCATCTTTATCTCTGTCTTATTTCCCAACGTTGTGTTGTAAAAAGAGATTGCTTGTTTTTTAATGTGCTAAGATCACTTCCTGCACCGTGCTATCACAGTGAAGCTTTAAAGCTTATACACCAACATAGAAGGGGGTTCTTTACTGTAAGAGCAGTGAGACTATAGAACTCTCTACCTGAGTACGTGGTGATGGCAAATTCAATAAAATAGTTCAAGAGGGGCCTGGATTTCTCTCTTGAGTGATACAATATTATATGACTTCAGAAGAATCAGTGATCTAGGTATTATTTTGATTGCTAGATTGCGGTCAGGAAGAAATTTTTTCCCTTAAATGGAGAAAATTAGCTTCTACAGCATTGTTTTTTTTTTGCCTTTCTCTGGATCAACATTGGGGGTAATAGGCTGCACTGGATGGACTTATGTCTTTTTTCAGACTTACATACCATTTTACTAAGCTAAAATTTGCTGCATATATAATTAATTGTTATATATATATATATATATATATATATATATATATACACACTCACACGTACATATAGATAGATGGATAAATGTAGCAAACTTAACTTGACAATTACAGTGACCCTCTAATCCTGAACAAACAATGGCTGCATTGCTTCCTTGACTGCCTGATGCACATGGTGCATTAGAGTGGATTATTAGTCTAGGACACTGCATGCTACTTTGATTAAGATACCTCTGCGTGGCATAACTTTATGGTGTATAAGCGCCCAACATTGGTACGAGCTACTAATACTCCACTAGTTCAAGGGAATGGAGGTGGAGTGGGCTGGGGATCGTTCCGGCCTGCCTGACCCTATTTACATTAAACAGGATTTGCTTGTAGATTGGGCGACTCCTGTTTACACGGAGCAAGAAGACACTCAGCAGTCGTTCTGTTTTAGTGAGCTAAAACAGAACGATTAGTGACAACTGAGCGACTTCCCACTCTGTGCCCTGTCAGGGGCCGTGTGCATACAGGCCAACAGTCGCTCACTCATTATTTAGTCAACTATCAGTCTGTGTAGATGTACCTTTAGACTACCAATGCATACTATACTTATGGATAGTGCGCATCAGATAGTCAGTCCAGGACTGGAGGATCGCTTTAACGCAATAACAAAAAGTTCTGTGCCCCAATATTTTTGCCATTTCAATAGCTTTGCAATGGTTTTATTGCGTTACTATAACATAACTTATTGCAGCAAGTTATCACAGTCAAGTTTACCT
The DNA here is from genome assembly GCF_035609145.1 of Eleutherodactylus coqui. Classification (NCBI taxonomy): domain Eukaryota; kingdom Metazoa; phylum Chordata; class Amphibia; order Anura; family Eleutherodactylidae; genus Eleutherodactylus; species Eleutherodactylus coqui. The sequence goes on from NC_089847.1 coordinate 84,357,543, forward strand.
TTGCTACATGTATATATGTATGTGTTCATTAGTTTTGCAGATAGGCAGATAGTTATAAAACTAATAAGCACATCTCTTTAGGACTTGAAGATCAGTAAACCGGTCAAGTAAACTTTATTTCAAAGTGCCCTTGGAGATGAGATATTGAGTCCGCTTGTTTGTTTATTTGCTGTTAGTTTTTTGCTTTTTAATAAAGAAGTCATATAAAAGTAGCTCAGTCCAATAAAGCTACTTCAGATTTAAAAATACACCTTAAGGCAGCATCTTTCTCACATTTTCACTTTCATTGCACACTATATCTAAAATTAACTTTTGTTTCCAGAAAACTTTAATCCTATTTTCAAGAGCTGGATGATAGAAAGAACCTCATACATTTTCTGTACCTTTCTTTTGTGTTGCTTTGTTGTACGGCCCTATTATTCCTAATTACACAGGACCACATTGCCTCTCAAGCTCCGAGCAGCGAATATTGCTTTTCTGCGCTGCATGATGATGTTCATGTGCGTAGCAGCTTTTTCATCTTAACCCTTTGCAATCCAATTTTGGATTCAGGGTTTCCTAGGGGGCTTTTTCTTTCTGCCATTATACAATGGCACCATCTGCTGGCTTGAGCCAGTACTGCGCTATGGGACATGCTGGAAAGGTCCCTCGACAACAGAGCGACTGGCAACATACAGTAAGAATACCCTGCTGGATGTCTTCCAACATCGGAGCTGTACAGCCTTTAATCAGAATGTTTTCAGACGTCAGACAGTGGATTGGAAAGGGCTAAACTTACCTTGCCATGAATGTGATATTAGAAACTGCCCTTCTGCTACTTTACCCAGACATGTCTTATGCCCTCCCTACTTAAAGTGATATTTAATCTATGATTTACTCCATGGACTCTTTGTTCCTTCTAGAAAATCAAATATGACATGAAAAGAGAAATAAACGCTACCAGCGGAAGTAATTATTCTGTGTTGGATCTGATAAAGACACCTGTGGTGCGTCGGATATCTTTTTGTTTATCATGTACCTGGTAAGTATGGAAATTAATTGTATCCTTAATAAGACGTATTATAATAGAAACTACTGCAAGGTTACTCATATACATAATATAGCTGCCATCCATTCGCTTGCTCAGCAGCGGTCTCACCCTTCACCTCCATACATATGCACACTCAGTCAAACATACATGTTGTCTCAATGGTAAAAGGGAAGAAAGCAGCAGACAGTGTGGCTTATCTCCCTGAGAACAAAAGAATTGGACAGTTGAAATCCAACTGTCCGATCCTTATCCCCCCTAAATTTGCAATTCTGGGTGTGAAGGGAAGCTATCACATGCGTCCGAATATCTGCTGGACTTACCAAATTGTCAAGTTCAGACTAACAAAATCTAGTGTATATGGCCAGCCTTGCATTGTGATATTTAAGATCCATCAGTCTTTCACATGTAATGGACATTTTCTTTGCTCTTACCTATAGGTTCTCTACCAGCTTTGCTTATTATGGTTTAGCCATGGACCTTCAGAAATTTGGGCTGAGCATCTATATTATTCAGGTTATCTTTGGAGTCGTTGATATCCCAGCAAAATTTATCTCTTACTTTGTGATGACATACATAGGACGTCGTGCTCTACAAGCTGGTAGTTCGATCCTAGCTGGGATTGCAATTTTAGTAAATATCTTTGTTCCTCAAGGTAATCTATTTTCATTTTCTTGATATTTCAGTTTATTAAATTACCTGTAGGGAGGAAGGCGTCTCACTGAGCCATCCACCGTCATCGGATCCCAGAGTGGAGAAAGTCATCCTTTTTCTATAAGTGGAAAGGGTTTTCGTCATTGCATGTATATTTTTCAACATTTACATATTGCGATATTGAGTGATTCTATTTGTTGGAAGGGCTTGTTATCTCCGCATTAAACATGAGTCTACATTATTATAACCTGCATGGCCACTTTATTAGAGGTATCCATCCAGTAACATGTTGGACCTAATTTGGCCACAGCGATTAGCAATGGTGTCCATCTACAGGTAATAGAGGACCCAATATGTCAAACCTTGCTACATCGATACTGACCCTGGTAAGCCTAGCACCGATGACCATGCCTCATTGAAAGTTATTTAGATTGCTTGATTTTCCCATCTTAATGTGAATAGCAACAGTAAGAACAGACCATGGAACAACAGATTGGTTTAAGATTGGGAAAGGAGTATGGAAGCGTTGTATACTCTCACCCTACCTATTCAACTTGTATGCAGAATACATCATGCGATGAGCGAGGCTTGATGAATCCAAGGCTGGAGGTAAAATCGCTGGAAGAATCATTAACAATCTTAGATATACAGATGATACAACTTTGATGGCAAGGAGGAGCTAAGGAGACTTATTACCAAGGTGAAAGAAGAAAGCGCAAAAGCTGGGTTGCAGTTAAACATTAAAAAAACCAAGATAGTGGCAACCAGATTGATTGACAACTGGCAAGTAGAGGGAAAAAACGTGGAGGCAGTGACGGACTTCATATTTATAGGCACAAAGATTACTGCAGACGCAGACTGCAGCCAGAAAATCAGAAGACGTTTACTTCTTGGAAGGAGAGCAATGACCAATCTCAATAAAATAGTCAAGAGCAGAGACATCACACTGACAACGAAGGTCCGCATAGTTAAAGCAATGGTATTCCCCATAGTAACCTATGGATGTCAGAGGTGCACCATAAGGAAGGCTAAGCAAAGGAAAATATACGCTTTTGAATTGTGGTGTTGGAGGAAAATTCTGAGAGTGCCTTGGACGGCAAGAAGATCAAACCAGTCCATACTCCAGGAAATAAAGCCAGACTGCTCACTAGAGGGAAGGATAGTAAAAGCAAAACTGAAGTACTTTGGCCACATAATGAGAAGACAGGATACCTTGGGGAAGATGCTGATATTGGGGAAAGTTGAAGGCAAAAAGAAGAGGAGCCGACTAAGGGCAAGATGGATGGATGATATCCTCCGGGTGATGGACTGGACCTTGGTGGAGTTGGAGGTGACAGAAGCCGACAGGAAGCTCTGGCATGGGCCGGTCCACGAGGTCACGAAGAGTTGGAAGCGACTGAATGAATAAACAACAACTATGTGAATTGCTGGTCAAGCTGATCAATGGAAATCTCACTCAAATGATTTTATGCTGCACTGCGTAGTCATGTGTCTAATTTTCATACAGGCAAGCCCAAAATACGAAAGGGGGTGTATCTCGAAGGCTTTGTTCACACTAGGCACATGAAAAGATTGCATCTAAATAGAACCAATGGTTTCCTATAGAACCGTTCAGATGACTGAATTTTCGTCGTGAGAATTCTTTGCACCAATCAATGATAGGACATGCGACTGTAAAGCTCGCTTCTAAGCTCCGTGGTGCAAGAAAAGCTAGGACCTGACCTACCTTTGGTGCGTGCTTTCCATTGACTCCTAGGGGAGCTGGATTACACGCACCTTGCTCGTGTGAACGGGCTAATTAAAATAGCCAGAATTCGCTGATTCACGCGATCTTTAGTGCAGTATAAGGCCTTACTCAGACGGGCGTTTTTTGCCGCGATTTGCGCATGCGTCCGGCGATTTTATAAAACCATTGCTTTGCAATGGTATCGGACACATGAGCGCTGAGCCAATCAGGAGGCAGGTCTGACTCACACCCCCTTCACACCCACTGCAGGCCGGCCGCTCTGAACTCCGGCTGCCGGGAGCAGGTAAGTATATATATATTTTTTATTTTAACACTTTTCTGGATGAATTGCAGGGAAGGGCTTATATATTTAAGCCCTTCCCGACAATTCATCCCACACTCGCCCGCAGCGCATTGCTTTCAATGGAGCGGGCTGTATTGCCGGCTCCATTGAATGCAATGCGCTGGACAGCTCCGGCCCGTTTCTAATGAAACGTGGCTAGGAGCAGATTTTCGGGCGATTTTCGGGCACCGGTCACGCGATTTGCGGATGGGCATCCGTCATGCGATCCGCAAATCGCGCGAAAAAACGCCCGTCTGACTAAGGCCTAACTGTGACCTTTTCACGTGCCTATAATTCGCGAAAACAGCTCTCGTGAACGAGGCCTAATAAAGTGGCCAATCATATATATTCAGTGGATTTCATACAAGCTGTGCTTTATCTATTGTTGTTAAACGTACCTGACTTGATTCAATACCAACTTTCCTCCCAACATAGTACTCATAGGGTTCATCTTTTAGTCTACTTTAGGATTTATTTAGGTAACTACTGGTACTTTATGTGTTTTTCTGGTCCAACTTTCTACTGAGGTGTTATCTTTTTTTCAGAGTCTCAGGCAGCGAGAGCGGCAATGGCTGTTTTTGGGAAAGGATGTCTAGCAGCATCTTTTAACTGCGTGTATCTATATTCTGGTGAACTGTACCCAACTGTCATCAGGTGAGCAAACAGCTAATGTAAGAAAGAGAAATTGAGAGATTTAACCCCTTAATGACGCAGCCCCTTTTTCTTTTTCCATTTTCGTTTTTTCCTCCCCCCTTCAAAAAAATCGTAACTCCTTTATTTATCCATCGACGTCGCTGTATGAGGGCTTGATTTATGGGGGACGAGTTGCATTTTTCAATAGTGCTACTTAAAGTACCATATAATGTACTGAAAAACTTTTAAAAAATTCCAAGTGGAGTAAAATGAAAAAAAAATGACATTTCGCCATCTTTTAGTGCGTCTTGTTTCTACGGCGCACAAACTGCAAGAAAAGTGACATGATAACTTTCAGTACGATTGATACGACACCAAACTTGTATAGGTTTTTTCTTACTATACTACTCTTTTTTTTTTCAAAGACATTTAATTTTTTTAAATTATTTTCTGCGGTCATTTAGTGCGCGCAATAACTTTTTTATTTTTCCGTCGACGTAGTTGAGCAAGGGCTCATTTTTTGTGGGATGTCCTGTAGTTTCCAATTTCGAGTACATACAACTTTTTGATCGCTTTTTATTGCATTTTTTCTGGGAGACAGGGTAACTAAAAAAGTGCATTTCTGGCGTTCTTTTTTTTTTTTTCGGACAACGTTCACCGTGCCGGAAAAATAATGCACTACTTTGATAGATCGGACTTTTATGGACGCGGTGATACCAAATACATATTTTTATTTTATAATTTAAATTTTTTATTAATAGATATGGCAAAAGGGGGGGGTTTAAACTTTTATAACTTTTTTTTTTACAATTAAAAAAACTTTATTGATTTTTTTTTTTTACTTTACTTTGAAGTCCCCCTGGGGGACTTTAACATGCGATGCTTTGATCGCTCCTGCAGTATGACGTAAGGCTACAGACTTACGTCATACTGCAATTTAACAGGCAGTCTATCAAGCCACCCCACGCAACCTCTCTTCATACATACTCGCCGCTCCCTGATGTACGTCATGGAGTGGGAAGGGGTTAATCTGTAAAAGCCAATCTAATCTACGATCCAATTTGGCTGGTGATTAATTATAACTCTTATTACAGGCAGTCTGGTATGGGACTAGGCACCATGATGGCTCGGCTTGGGGGAATAGTTGCTCCACTTGTTCAGATGACAGCTGAGTATTATATTCACCTACCACTCATTATTTATTGCCTATGTCCAATACTTTCTGGCATTGCTGTATGTTTTCTTCCAGAGACTCTTGCGGTACCTCTGCCTGAGACCATACAAGATGTAGAGAGGTCGGTATAATAGTACTCTGTTCTATCATATAAAGACTTTCTTTTATTTTCATGCAGATCCTTATTATCTTACTCATAGCATACTTGGTTGCTTTACATAAAGACGAATCCTTTTTGTAGAACCTTCAGTATTTTACATTTATCTTTTTATATTTTAATAATTCGAATTCCAAATTATTACCATATAAAACAAACTCAATATTTAACCCCTTAGTGACCAAGCTTTTTTTTTTTCATTTTTACATTTTCGTTTTTTCCTTTCCCCTTTTAAAAAATCATAACTCCTTTATTTATCCATCGACGTCGCTGTTTGAGGGCTTGTTTTTTGCGGGACGAGTTACATTTTTCAATGGTGCTATTTAATGTACCAAATAATGTACTGAAAGACTTTTTATAAATTCTAAGTAGAGAGAAATGAAAAAAAAAATCTTTTCAAAGATATTGAATTATTTTAAATTATTTTCTGCCGCCATCTTCTGCATGCAATAGCTTTTTTATTTTTCCATCGACATAGTTGTGCGAGGACTCATTTTTTGCAGAAATCCATCGTGCAGGGTAAATAATGCATTAATTTCATAGATCAGACTTTTACGAATGCAGCAATGCCAAATATGTATTTTTCTTTTATTATTTAGATTCTTTTATTATAAATATGGCAAAGTTGTTGTTTTTTTACTTTTATTACTTTTTTTAATAATTAAAAAAACTTTATTGATCTTATTTTTACTTTTTTTTTAGTCCCCTGAGGGGACAACAACTTGTGATGCCTTGATCGCTTCTGCAGTATGATGTAATGCCATAGCATGACATTATACTGCTATCGGGCAGGCAGTCAATCAAGCCACCCCACGAACATGGCTTGATGGGCGATGCTATGACCTCTGCACAGCTACCTACAATCTCATCATTTGGAAATTTAAATGCCGCTGTCAGAATTGACAGCGGAATTTAAAGGGCTAACAGTTTCAATGAGCTGCGCGGCTTATGAGAGCTGTTGCTGCCAGGTGTTGGCTGTAAGAAACAGCCTGCACACACGGTGTATGAACAGAGATTGCCCCATAATCTTTCTTCATACTTACCCTGATGCCGCAGGCCGTCAAAAGACGAATCGGCAGTTGTTAATGGGTTAAAAAGCATAAGCAACTTTGCTAATTATCTTAATTAATTCTGTATTGAGTCTGCAGCTACTATTCACCCCTATGCATTTCATTGGTTGCAAGCTGCAAACAAACCTTGTGCAGTCTAATCCAGCAGTCACACTCTATACGCCTTCTTACTAGCATACCATAACCTAATGTGTACATTAGCAAAAAAAATAGTATATAGAAGTATCATATATATTTTTTTTAGATGTCCCAAAATTAAATGCTCTGCCAGGTGACGTTTCTGCATTAAATCAGATCATTTATTAGGTCTATGATGTCAGAGATTTATACATGCAGAATGAAGGCAGTGAAATTGGGACATAACTGAAACATTTAATTGTGCTTAAAATTGTAGTACATGTTATGCTAAACTTACTGCTGCAGCAATAGAGGATCACAGGGTAGGGATGAAGAGTCTTCCTGCAGTCACATCCTTGCTCACATCTCTCAGGACATGACTCTGTACATTGATTATCATGTTAGAACCAATCCTGAAAGCCGTAGACATAAATGTAATTACTGTAAATGTGGGTTTTCTGCCTCCATCTTCTCTGTAGATGCTCTTGAAACTTTAACAGAACTCTCTGAATTGTATTATTTATTGACCATTCTTGTTATGTTTCTGAGCGTTTTCCAGCTTAATCTGTTTGTGGGACTCTCCGTCTTCTCTGTAGATGCTCTTGAAACTTTAACAGAACCTTTCTTAAGAAGTGTAATTTTTTATGTGACAATACTTTTTAATTAAGTCTAATGTTAGTATACAATCCCTTCACAGGATTATGGGTAACTTCACAAGAATGTAATCTGTGATATCTGTACACATCAGGGAGAGCTAGATGTTTTTGCACATATTATTCCCAATCATGTAAGGGTAGCAAGATCACTCCTATGTACAATGCCAAAGAGTTCTCAGAGTGCCACCACAAACAGAATGAGCTGGACAATGCTCAGAAACATACCCAGAATGGTCAATAAATAATACAATTCATAGAGTGCCTACATACAGATGTAGCAATTAGACACCTTGCAGTCATTGAGTCGACCATGAACTCCTCTGTGTACCAAAGTATTCTAGAGTCAAATGTGAGATCATGTATCTAAAAGCTAAAACTTGGCCAAAACTGGGTCATGCAGCAGGACAATGATCCCAAGCACACCAGCAAATCTACATCAGAATAGCTGAAAAAGAAAAGAATAAAGCTGTTGCAATGGCCCAGTCAAAGCTCAGACCTCAACCCAGTTGAGGTCTAAGCAGAGCTGTGCATGAATGAATGCTCAGAAACCTCAATGAACTAAAGCAATGTTGTAAAGAAGAGGGAGCCAAAATTTCTCCAGAATAATATGAGAGATTAATAAAGTCATACAAAAAAACAAATTATTTTAAGTTATTGCTGCTAAAGATGGTTCAATATGCTATTTATTCATGGAGTATACATAATTTTTTCACACACTGCTTCTGCATTTTGGCCTAGATTTTATTAAATGATGACATGTCATGTGATGTTGTTTATCTGAGGCCTAGTACAGCTAAAACAATCTAGTGAATGTCTCTGAATAGTACAAGCCAGTATGTTGAAAGGTGGTGTCTAGAATTAAGAAAACAAGTTGATTTTTTTCAAAAACTGCACTGCACCTCCTCATAGTTTTAGGGCTCTTTCCCATGAGTGGATATACAGCGACGACGTTTTTACGTTTTCACACCTGCTCCGTATAAGCACCTGAATGGGTGTTTTTCCGCAATCACGACCAACGTGTTCTCCGAAAGCAAAAAAGAAAGACCAGCAGCACAGCAATATCAACTCCCAATATAAGCGTAAAATGGAGAGCCTGAGGGGGTGCATGCTCCAGTGGACCCCGACTTCTCGGATCCATGTAAAACGGATTCTTTAAAAAGTATATAGCACCATAAAGTGCTTCCTTTTTTAAAATCTCCATAAAAAGGCAACGTTTTGGCCCAATATGAGCCTTTTTTAAGCCAGCGTTTTCTCATTCATTCACACGACCGTGAGTGTCGTTTTTAGTGAAAAAATATGCCGCACCCGGAATTCCTTCGCTCTGCCAAAAACCTCAGGATACCTTCCAATGCCATATTAGGGCACCTGTAAGTTTTTCGCAGCGTTGCAAAAATGCCTCTCCCTCCCTTCTCTTTCCCTGCTCCCATAGGAGTCTTTAGGACCCGCCAGTGTATATTGGGCAAAAGATAGTTCCAGAACTATCTTTTGGCTGAGCGTATATGCGGCAGCCATGTATATGTTCTATTTTTCATACTGCCGGCGTATTTACGTGCTATATATTCACCCGTGTAAAAGGCTGCATTGAAAACTAAAGCTTCACATGGGTATCGTATATGCGCCCGGGCGTGAAAACGCGGCATATATGCGCTCGTGGGAATGAAGCCTTCGTGTGATATTACAGTTCAGCGCTATTGAATCCAATTCAAACATGTCACTCCGTCCTTGCTGTTGCTTTCTATTTGCACAGTTGTAGAGTTTGTTCTGTTGGGCTCCCATAATCACTCACTTGTCTGCCCATCCAGAGTCCAGGAACTCTTTTTCTCTTTTTTTTTCCAATTTGGTACAGAAAAATAAAACTAATGTAAAAAGTATTGAGTTTTGCCATGCTGCGACACATTTTTGTAATTCTTCTCATATTCAAAGTTGGGAAAAACCAAAAAATTGTTTACCATAAAAAAATGTACTAGAATATCCAATTATATTATCTTTACAAAAACATGGCACTGTCAGCTGCAGCAAAACCATATGTATTAATATGTACGTTTTATTTTCTTTCAACGCAATAGTTTTCGTGACCATTTATATGTCTTGCTCTGGTGAATACATGCTAACATTTCTTTTCTTTACAGCCCTTCACATAGGAAGAAGGCTTCCAAGCACAGAGAAGAGATCTCATTAAAAGATGCAACTTAACGTCATAATATCAAAATCTTATTCTTTTTTCCATCAATTCTACAACTTCAAAAGCAATTACACAAGAAACTGAGAACTTAACAGAGTCCAATCCTCATTGCCCATGTGCTATAGTTAATTCTCGGTAGTATGAAACACTGCCAGTGGACATTATATTACACCGGAAGCGATTTCTGCATATTGCTTTATGTAGCATCTGGTTATTATCAGCAAAAAAGACTTTTTTCATAAACTGATTTTATATAATCAATCTTATTTTAAAAATCTGATTTTTTTTAAGGGCTTAGTCTCAAGGGCGCATCCGCGCCCATGTTACTGCAGGAAGAAGATGGCCGTACTTCAAGACGGATGTCTCTCTGCAGCACCGGGAGAGAGAACATGTGACCGGCTTCATTGCCGGTCATGTGTTCTTTCTTCAGCGCTACGGGGAGTCGTCCGTCTTGAAGTACGGCCGTCTTCTTCTTGCAGTAAGGGCTCAGTCACACATGTGACTAAGCCCTAACCTGTTGTTCCTTTTACTTACTGTTCAGACTATGTTGTGTAGCTGCAGTTAAAGCTGGCAGTAAGTTGCCAAAAGTATGCCATTCACAAATGCCTTGGTTACACAGACCAGAAAAATAAATAATCGCCTTGGAAAATCACTCCCAAATTGGCTTTTACAATATATGAATACTATTTTAAAGGGAAATCCAGGTGGTCTAGAGAGTAGAGATGAGCGAGCACCAAAATGCTCGGGTGCTCGTTACTCGGGACGAAATTTTCGCAATGCTCGAGGGTTCGTTTCGAACAACGAACCCCATTGAAGTCAATGGGCGACCCGAGCATTTTTGTATTTCGCCGATGCTCGCTAAGGTTTCCTTGTGTGAAAATCTGGGCAATTCAAGAAAGTGATGGGAACGACACAGCAACGGATAGGGCAGGCGAGGGGCTACATGTTGGGCTGCATCTCAAGTTCACAGGTCCCACTATTAAGCCACAATAGCGGCAAGAGTGGGCCCCCCCCCTCCCAAAAACTTTTACTTCTGAAAAGCCCTCATTAGCATGGCATACCTTAGCTAAGCACCACACTACCTCCAACAAAGCACAATCACTGCCTGCATGACACTCCACTGCCACTTCTCCTGTGTGACATGCTGCCCAACCGCCCCCCCTCCCCCCCACAGCGCACACCAAAGTGTCCCTGCGCAGCCTTCAGCTGCCCTAATGCCTCACCACCCTCATGTCTATTTAGAAGTGCGTCTGCCATGAGGAGGAACCGCAGGCACACACTGCAGAGGTTGGCACGGCTAGGCAGCGACCTTCTTTAAAAGGGGCGGGGCGATAGCCCACAATGCTGTACAGAAGCAATGAGAAATAGAATCCTGTGCCACCGCCATCAGGAGCTGCACACGTGGGCCTAGCAATGGGGAACCTATGTGTCACACACTATTCATTCTGTCAAGGTGTCTCTGCATGCCCCAGTCAGACTGGGGTTCTTTACAAGTGGACACAGATGCATTTATAATTCCCTGTGGACCCACAGCATGGGTGGGTGCCAGGAACCCACCGGCGGTACATAGAAATATCCCATTGCATTGCCCAACACAGCTGAGGTAGTAATGTCGTGCTTAATGCAGGTGGGCTTCGGCCCACACTGCATGCCCCAGTCTGACTGGGGTTCTTTTCAAGTGTACAGATGTAGTAAAAACTCCGTGTGCACCTACAGCATGGGTGGCTCCCTGGAACCCATCGGCGGTACATAGAAATATCCCATTGCATTGCCCAACACAGCTGAGGTAGTAATGTCGGGCTTAATGCAGGTGGGCTTCGGCCCACACTGCATGCCCCAGTCTGACTGGGGTTCTTTTCAAGTGTACAGATGTAGTAAAAACTCCGTGTGCACCTACAGCATGGGTGGCTCCCTGGAACCCACCGGCGGTACATAGAAATATCCCATTGCATTGCCCAACACAGCTGAGGTAGTAATGTCGTGCTTAATGCAGGTGGGCTAAAAATTTATTTGATTACACTGTAGGCGAGGGCCCACAAAAATTGCTGTATCAACAGTACTAATGTACCTGAAAAAAATTGGCCATGGCCAACCAAGAGGGCAGGTGAAACCCATTAATCGCTTTGGTTAATGTGGCTTAAGTGGTAACTAGGCCTGGAGGCAGCCCAGTTTAACGAAAAATTGGTTCAAGTTAAAGTTCCAACGCTTTTCAGAGCATTGAAACATCTAAAAATTGTTTAGAAAAATTATGAGTGAGCCTTGTGGCCCTAAGAAAAATTGCCCGTTCAGCGTGATTACGTGAGGTTTCAGGAGGAGGAGCAGGAGGAGGAGGAGGAATATTAGACACAGATTGATGAAGCAGAAATGTCCCCGTTTTGGATGGTGAGAGAGAACGTAGCTTCCATCCGCGGGTGCAGCCTACGTATTGCTTACGTATCGCTGCTGTCCGCTGGTGGAGAAGAGAAGTCTGGGGAAATCCAGGCTTTGTTCATCTTGATGAGTGTTAGCCTCTCGGCACTGTCGGTTGACAGGCGGGTACGCTTATCTGTGATGATTCCCCCAGCCGCACTAAACACCCTCTCCGACAAGACGCTAGCCGCAGGACAAGCAAGCACCTCCAGGGCATACAGCGCTAGTTCAGGCCACGTGTCCAGCTTCGACACCCAGTAGTTGTAGGGGGCAGAGGCGTCACCGAGGATGGTCGTGCGATCGGCTACGTACTCCCTCACCATCCTTTTACAGTGCTCCCGCCGACTCAGCCTTGACTGGGGAGCGGTGACACAGTCTTGCTGGGGAGCCATAAAGCTGGCCAGGCCCTTAAAGACTGTTGCACTGTCTGGGCTGTACATGCTGCTCGATCTACGCACCTCCCCTGCTACATGGCCCTCGGAACTGCGCCTTCTGCCACTAGCGCTGTCGGATGGGAATTTTACCATCAGCTTGTCCGCCAGGGTCCTGTGGTATAGCAACACTCTCGAACCCCTTTCCTCTTCGGGAATGAGACTGGGAAGGTTCTCCTTATAGCGTGGGTCGAGCAGTGTGTACACCCAGTAATCCGTAGTGGCCAGAATGCGTTGAATGCGAGGGTCACGAGAAAGGCATCCTAACATGAAGTCAGCCATGTGTGCCAGGGTACCTGTACGCAACACATGGCTGTCCGCACTAGGAAGATCACTTTCAGGATCCTCCTCCTCCTCCTCCTCCTCCTCCTCCTCCTCCTCAGGCCATACACGCTGAAATGATGACAGGCAAGCAGCATGGGTACCGTCAGCAGTGGGCCAAGCTGTCTCTTCCCCCTCCTCCTCATCCTCCTCCTCCTCCTCCTGAACGCGCTGAGATATAGACAGGAGGGTGCTCTGACTATCCAACGACATACTGTCTTCCCCCGGCTCTGTTTCCGAGCGCAAAGCGGCTGCCTTTATGGTTTGCAGGGAACTTCTCAAGATGCATAGCAGAGGAATGGTGACGCTAATGATTGCAGCATCGCCGCTCACCACCTGGGTAGACTGATCAAAGTTTCGAAGGACCTGGCAGATGTCTGCCAACCAGGCCCACTCTTCTGAAAAGAATTGAGGAGGCTGACTCCCACTGCGCCGCCCATGTTGGAGTTGGTATTCCACTATAGCTCTACGCTGCTCATAGAGCCTAGCCAACATGTGGAGCGTAGAGTTCCACCGTGTGGGCACGTCGCACAGCAGTCGGTGCACTGGCAGATTAAAGCGATGTTGCAGGGTGCGCAGGGTGGCAGCGTCCGTGTGGGACTTGCGGAAATGTGCGCAGAGCCGGCGCACCTTTACGAGCAGGTCTGACAAGCGTGGGTAGCTTTTCAGAAAGCGCTGAACCACCAAATTAAAGACGTGGGCCAGGCATGGCACGTGCGTGAGGCTGCCGAGCTGCAGAGCCGCCACCAGGTTACGGCCGTTGTCACACACGACCATGCCCGGTTGGAGGCTCAGCGGCGCAAGCCAACGGTCGGTCTGCTCTGTCAGACCCTGCAGCAGTTCGTGGGCCGTGTGCCTCCTATCTCCTAAGCTGAGTAGTTTCAGCACGGCCTGCTGACGCTTGCCCACCGCTGTGCTGCCACGCCTCGCGACACCGACTGCTGGCGACGTCCTGCTGCTTCTGACACATCTAGATTGCGAGACAGAGGTTGAGGAGGAGGAGGAGGGTGCTTTAGTGGAAGAAGCATACACCGCCGCAGATACCACCACCGAGCTGGGGCCCGCAATTCTGGGGGTGGGTAGGACGTGAGCGGTCCCAGGCTCTGACTCTGTCCCAGCCTCCACTAAATTCACCCAATGTGCCGTCAGGGAGATGTAGTGGCCCTGCCCGCCTGTGCTTGTCCACGTGTCCGTAGTTAAGTGGACCTTGCCACTAACCGCATTGGTGAGGGCGCGTACAATGTTGCGGGAGATGTGGTCGTGCAGGGCTGGGACGGCACATCGGGAAAAGTAGTGGCGACTGGGAACAGAGTAGCGCGGGGCCGCCGCTGCCATCATAGCTTTGAAGGACTCCGTTTCCACAACCCTATACGGCAGCATCTCAAGGCTGATAAATTTGGCTATGTGGACGGTTAACGATTGAGCGTGCGGGTGCGTGGTGGCGTACTTGCGCTCCAACACTTGCGCTAGCGACGGCTGGACTGTGCGGTGCGAGACATTTGTGGATGGGGCCGAGGACAGCGGAGGTGAGGCTGTGGGTGCAGGCCATGAGACGGTTGTGCCTGTGTCCTGAGAGGGAGGTTGGATCTCAGTGGCAGGTTGGGGCACAGGGGGAGAGGCAGCGGTGCAAACCGGAGGCGGTGAACGGCCTTCGTCCCACCTTGTGGGGTGCTTGGCCATCATATGTCTGCGCATGCTGGTGAGGCTGTTGGTGGTGGCTCCCCGGCTAATCTTGGCGCGACAAAGGTTGCACACCACTGTTCGTCGGTCGTCAGGCGTCTCTGTGAAAAACTGCCAGACCTTAGAGCACCTCGGCCTCTGCAGGGTGGCATGGCGCGAGGGTGTGCTTTGGGAAACACTTGGTGGATTATTCGGTCTGGCCCTGCCTCTACCCCTGGCCACCGCACTGCCTCTTGCAACCTGCCCTGCTGATGCCCTTGCCTCCCCCTCTGAAGACCTGTCCTGAGTAGGCGTTGCACACCAGGTGGGGTCAGTCACTTCATCGTCCTGCTGCTCTTCCTCCGAATCCTCTGTGCGCTGCTCCCTTGGACTTACTGCCCTTACTACTACCTCACTGCAAGACAACTGTGTCTCATCGTCATCGTCCTCCTCACCCACAGAAAGTTCTTGAGACAGTTGGCGGAAGTCCCCAGCCTCTTCCCCCGGACCCCGGGAACTTTCGAATGGTTGGGCATCAGTGACGATAAACTCCTCTGGTGGGAGAGGAACCACTGCTGCCCAATCTAAGCAGGGGCCCGAGAACAGTTCCTGGGAGTCTTCCCGCTCCTGAGCAGGTGTCATTGTAGTGGAGTGAGGAGGCTGGGAGGAAGGAGGAGCAGCAGACAGAGGATTCGGATTTGCAGCACTGGACGGCGCAGAACTGTGGGTGGATGATAGCTTGCTCGAAGCACTTTCTGCCATCCAGGACAGGACCTGCTCACACTGCTCATTTTCTAATAAAGGTCTCCCGCGTGGACCCATTAATTGGGCGATGAATGTGGGGACGCCAGAAACGTGCCTCTCTCCTAATCGCGCAGCAGTCGGCTGCGACACACCTGGATCAGGAGCTCGGCCTGTGCCCACACCCTCACTTGGCCCTCCGCGTCCTCGGCCACGTCCACGTCCACGTCCTCTAGGCTTACCCCTACCCCTCAGAATGCTGTATTACCAGTGATTTGATTTCCCAGGCAGGAAATAAATTGGCGCAAGCCTGCAGGCCAAATATAATGTTTTCGCTTTTTTGCAAAGGGAAGACCCCACTGCGTATATTCAATGAACAAGAAGTTTAATATCTGTGGTGTGGCCCTCAAAAAGTGTCACACAAGTATAGTGTAGCAGAGTTATTAACTCTAGCAGAGCAGGTATTTGCCAGTCAGGAAAGATTTTGGCGCTAGGCTGCAGTAAAGCGTAGCTGGTTGCGTCTGATTTTTGTACGTTGTACACGCAGCACACACGTACACGGAGACCTTAGGACTGACACAGGCAGGCCAAATATAATTTTTTTCCTTTTTAGCTTAGGGAAGACCCCACTGCGTATATTCAATGAACAAGAAGTTTAATATCTGTGGTGTGGCCATCAAAAAGTGTCACACAAGTATAGTGTAGCAGAGTTATTAACTCTAGCAGAGCAGGTATTTGCCAGTCAGGAAAGACAATAGCGCTAGGCTGCAGTAAAGCGTAGCTGGTTGCGTCTGATTTTTGTACGTTGTACACGCAGCACACACGTACACGCAGACCTTAGGACTGACACAGGCAGGCCAAATATAATTTTTTTCCTTTTTAGCTTAGGGAAGACCCCACTGCGTATATTCAATGAACAAGAAGTTTAATATCTGTGGTGTGGCCCTCAAAAAGTGTCACACAAGTATAGTGTAGCAGAGTTATTAACTCTAGCAGAGCAGGTATTTGCCAGTCAGGAAAGACAATGGCGCTAGGCTGCAGTAAAGCGTAGCTGGTTGCGTCTGATTTTTGTACGTTGTACACGCAGCACACACGTACACGGAGACCTTAGGACTGACACAGGCAGGCAAAATATAATTTTTTTCCTTTTTAGCTTAGGGAAGACCCCACTGCATATATTCAATGAACAAGAAGTTTAATATCTGTGGTGTGGCCCTCAAAAAGTGTCACACAAGTATAGTGTAGCAGAGTTATTAACTCTAGCAGAGCAGGTATTTGCCAGTCAGGAAAGACAATGGCGCTAGGCTGCAGTAAAGCGTAGCTGGTTGCGTCTGATTTTTGTACGTTGTACACGCAGCACACACGTACACGGAGACCTTAGGACTGACACAGGCAGGCAAAATATAATTTTTTTCCTTTTTAGCAAAGGGAAGACCCCACTGCGTGTATTCAATGAATAATAAATGTCTTCTGGCCCTGCCTACACAATTCTATCCCTGTAGTATTAATGCCGGGTGCAAAGAACCGCCGGAGCCGGAAGCCCGCAGAGCGGTAGGCGGGAGGCGGCATGAAAGGGTGAACGGGGAGGAGTGACGTCACCGGGCGCAGAGGATTCTGGGAGGGGGCGGGGCCTCCGTCGGGAGGCCCTATATAAGGGGGAGCAAGCACGGGAGAGGTCAGAGCGGCGAAAAGAAGAAGAGGAGAACAAGCAAAAGAGTGAAGTCAAGAGAGCGAAGACGACAGGGGAAGCACAGCGGAGTTTGGAGAGCGGAGAGCGGCGAAGCGGAGAACGAAGATAGGGAGGGCGGCAGCGGAGCGGCGAGCGGTGAAGAAGTCCGAAGGGCGCTGAAGTTGCAAGTGTCGGGTGAACGTGCGGAAGAAGGCTGAGCGCTGAAGGTACAGTCAGTAGCGGCGATCAGAAGGCGGCAAGCGACAAAAGGCAAGAGCGGCCAGGCTGGGCATTGATCCAACAGCGGAAGGAGTCCGGAGGAGGCGGAGCTACAGCGATTAACCGGAAGTCACTGAAGAAAGAAGTAAGCATCCGAAGATATCAGCAGCTGAAGGAATGGAGGCGGTTCTGGCACGAATTCGGGCGGCAGCGGAGGAAAGAGGTCTGGAATGGCTACTACAGCTCTCAAACCAAGGACTCAGCACAGGGGATGGATCAACTCCAAGGTCTGCCGACATGAGGAACGCTGCAACACAGGACATGACGGCAGGGAGCGTAGAGGCTTCAGGAGCAAGGCCGATGGAGGGAAGCAGGTTGGCAAAGGGTGCGGGGCCGGCGGCGGCAGCACCAGCGGGGCACACGAAAGAGCTTAGACCGCGGAGGGCCCGTGCACCAGAAAGGTTTAGCCCCGAGCACGGACCCTCGCGGGGCAAAAGGAGGCGGAGTGGCTCCCCGGCCCCCCCACATAGCACGCTTCCCCTGGCAACACCAACAGGCAGGGGAAGCAAGGCGGGGAGAACTCCCGCGAGGCAAAGGAGGACGGCAGGCAGCGCGGGGTCCCGTGCTGAGAGGGGGACGGGACCTACCGCTAGTCGGCAGGCAAAGAGCAGAAGGAGAGAAGGAGGCGGCGCTGCAGAGCAGGAACAACCCTGCAGCGAGTCAGGAGCACAGCGGCCCGGGACATCTACGGGTCTGACGGCAAGAAGAAAGGAGGCGTCTGCAGGGCCAGCAGAGCGGTCGCAGGGCAGCGGGGGTCAGGAAGAAGCTCGATCTGGAGGTCCGGCGGCTGGTGGGCCCACAGCTCCCACGCGGCCAGGTGAGTCACACTCCATGTACAGTATGTCTAGTAATATTAGTAATACTGAAAATGTGGATAATATGTATACGATGTTTAGTAATGTTAACCGTGCAGAAAATGTGGGGGATATGTATACCATGCCTAGTAATGTTAACCTTGCTGAAAATGTGGGGGATATGTTTACCATGTCTAGTAATGTTAATCGCGCTGAAAATGTGGGGGATATGTGCGGGATGCCCAGTAATGTTAATCGGGGGGTACTGGCTGGGAGCAATTTTGGTCAACGATCTGGGGGTAGGGCAGCTACACCAAGCGTGTGCAACGATGCATCGGCACTGCTTGGTATCATGGTAGAATGTTTGAGACGTCAGGGGGGGGTTGGTAACCCATCGCCTGTCACAGCATGGAACTCACCCTGCAGTGCGTCATCCAGCATAGAGGAAGGTCGGATGGGACCCCTTGCTGGGGGGACTGGGGCAGGACAGGCGGTAGGAAGCACACAAACCCCCCTTACAGTAGAGCGGGTAGCCACGGCGACATCATTTGTCGCCGGGGAAAACCTCCAGACGGGGGCAATAATGGGGGCTACAGAGGCAGGTGCAGCAGCAGGCGTCGCGGTGGCAGTACAGACAGAAAAAGATGGGGAGGGAGTAAGGTTAGACGACAAAGCGAAGGGCGAAGTATACGCCTGCTTTGAGGGACCTTTGGGGGCGCATCTCAAAAAAGAGGTGAGGGAGAAGATTTGGAAGGACGAATATGTTGAGATATTCTCCCTCCTCCCCTTGGAAAAATTTAATTTGGACAAGGGGAAGAGAACGGACTTTAAAAAAGAGGAGGAGGAGAAGAGGAGATGGCGCTTGATTCCCCAGACGTTTGCTAATTGGCTACAAGCGTTCGCCATTTTAGCCAGCGTGATAGGAGAAAAAGCACCGGAAAATTGTTCCGGCCTTTTTTGCTACATGGACTCAATTGGGGAGGCTTATAGGGTATACGGGGGGCAGACATGGCTACGCTACGATGAGCAATTTAGGCAGCGTAAGGCGGTGCGCCCATCTATCAGATGGGAGCACAAAGATATAGGCCTATGGTTGAGGGTAATGGCCCCCGCACGATTTGGACAGCCCTTTCAGGGAAGTGCCGGGTCATTCGGCCTGGCCACTAGTTCAGCAGGGGGCCAAGGCAGCACAGCGGGGGGGGGAGCAGGCTCGGGTACTGTTGGCAATACAATGAGGGACAGTGTAAGTTTGGGGCAACATGCAAATTTCGTCATGCCTGCTCCCATTGCAGTGCAGGCTCCCACGGAGCGGCACGGTGTTTTAAGAAAGGAAAGGGAAAAGGACCCGGCGGTTTTACGAAAAGGGACGACCCCGGTGATTTTGGAAGAGATGGTACCTCATCTAAGTAGGTACACTGATAGAGAGAAGGCGGAATTGCTGTTGAAGGGTTTTAGGGATGGGTTTCACATCCCAGCCCCGTTACATGCGGTCCCCTTTTCGTTAAAAAACTTGCGATCAGCGTTAGAGTATCCGGAGGTGGTGACGGAGAAGATAAGAAAGGAGGTTAGGTTGGGGCGCATGGCAGGGCCGTTTAAAGAACCGCCGGTGCCAGATTTCGTGGTGTCTCCTTTGGGGGTGGTCCCAAAGAAGGAGCCGAAAAAATTTCGGCTTATACACCACTTATCTTATCCAAAGGGCGCATCGGTGAACGACGGAATAGACCCGGAGCTTTGTTCGGTGGTGTATACCTCGTTCGATGCGGCATTGCAATGGATACGAAGGTACGGGAAGGGAGCATTGATGGCAAAGGCGGACGTAGAATCGGCTTTTCGCCTGCTCCCGGTTTCACAGGAAAGCGTGAGGTTGTTGGGGTGCTATTGGGAAGGGGATTATTTTGCGGATCGTTGTTTACCCATGGGATGTTCCATCTCGTGTGCATACTTCGAGGCGTTCAGTTCCTTTTTAGAATGGGTGGTGAAGGATACGGCCGCGGTGCAGTCGATCATTCATTACTTAGATGATTTTCTGTGTGTGGGACCTGGGGGATCGCCCGTGTGTGCGAGCCTGCTGGGTACTTTACAATGTGTGACAAGGCGGTTCGGGGTGCCGTTAGCTCCCGATAAGACGGAGGGGCCTACTACGTGTTTAAGCTTTCTGGGCATCACCATCGATTCAATTGAGATGGTCTGTCGGTTACCTAAGAATAAATTGGATGACTTACGGGAGGAGGTGCGCGCGGCGCTAGGAAGTAAGAAAATTACGCTAAGAGGGCTGCAGTCACTGTTAGGCAAACTGAACTTTGCCTGCAGGATTATGCCCATGGGTCGGGTGTTTTGTAGACGGTTGGCGTCAGCAACAGCGGGCATTCGGGCACCCCACCATTTCATTCGTTTGCTGGCCAGCCACAAGGCAGACCTGACGATATGGTCTACCTTCCTGGAAAAATATAATGGCAGGTCGGTAATCATGGGCGAGGTTAGTAACAATGTGGACTGGGAGCTATATACTGACGCGGCGGGCAGCGCTGGATTCGGGGCCTATTTCCAAGGGAAATGGTGCGCAGGGGAGTGGCCGGAGAAGTGGAGGCAGGAAGGCTTGATACGGAACTTAGTGCTACTGGAGTTATTTCCAATAGTGGTGGCCATCATGCTGTGGGGGGACCACTTTCGGGCCAAAAAAGTAAAATTTCACTGTGACAACTTGGGGGTGGTGCAAGTGATTAACACCCTTTCGGCATCATCCCCCCCGGTGGTAAACTTGCTGCGTCACTTAGTGCTCGAAGCATTGTCGCTAAACATGTGGATAGTGGCGGCTCATGTTCCCGGTGTTGACAATTCAATTGCGGATGCTCTCTCTCGGTTTCAGTGGGAGCGGTTCCGGACACTGGCGCCGGGGGCAGAGAGGAAAGGAAGAGAGTGCCCGGATCTAATTTGGAGCGTGGTAAGCGAGCAGTGAGGGGCCTGTTAGAGCGGTCATTGGCTCGGCGAACCAGGGTAGCGTATAGCGCAGCGTGGAACGAGTGGGAAGAATGGGTGAGAAAGGAGGGGGGCGCGGACTCAGAGGAAGACAGAGTAGGTATGCTGCTGAGTTGGTTGGGTAGAAGTGCGGAAGAGGGTAGGTCAGTGGCGCAAGTAAACCAATTTATAGCAGGGCTAGCATTTGGTTTCAAGTTAAGGGGAATGGGGGATGTGACTAAAAAGTTTTTAGTAACACAGGCGCTGAAGGGGTTCAGGAGAGGTAGGGAGAGTGTAGACACTAGGCGACCAGTTTCCTTTGACATATTAGAAAAATTGGGTAGAGCATTGGATACTGTGTGCGGAAGTGAATTTGAGAGGCGGTTGTTCAGGACGGCGTTTTCTCTGGCATTCTTTGGAGCATTCAGGATAAATGAATTGGTGTCTCCAAGCAAAAAGACCGGGGGGGGTTTGCAGGCGGAGGACGTAAGGTTAGTTGAAGGGAGGCTGGAGTTGCGGATCCGTCGGTCGAAGACGGATCAGCAAGGTCGGGGAAAGATTATTAAATTGGGCGAGGTGCCAGGGGCCCTCATGTGCCCTAAGAGGACATGGGAGCAGTATAGGGGAGGGTTAGAGTCTAGAACAGGCCCCCTGCTGTGCCATGAGAATGGCCAATTTTTATCTCGATTCCAATTTATAACTATATTTAAGCGGACACTGGAAACTGCAGGGTTTGATAAAGAACAGTTTGGGTCACATTCATTTAGGGTGGGAGCAGCGACAGAGGCATCAGTGAGAGGTATGGGGGTGGAAGCTATAAAAAGAATAGGTCGATGGGAGTCAAGACGTTTTGGATCCTATGTACGCCCTCACCTACTTTAAGGCTAAGGGTCAGGGTGAGGGTGGGGGGGGGGGGGAGTAAAAAAGTAGGAGCAACCGTTACTAAATTATGCCGGTAATTTTGTTTTACAGATGGGCATCCAGCGTTAGTGTGGATCTTAGGCCATTCTTATGTCTTCTGGGGGGCGGAGAGAGCGGGAGCACGGCCCAACGGCAGGCAATTACGGTTCCCTAAGAACGAAGCACGGATAAAGTGGATGGGCATTAGAGGCATGTCCTGGGGCGCGGTCTTGGAGGAGGTAGAAAGGAGGGTGATATGGGATAGAGCGCCGGACGTATTAGTCATTCATGCAGGGGGGAATGACCTGGGGAAGAGGAGATTTAGGGACCTATCGAGGGACATTCGGTATGACTTCCTTAGGTTACAGGAGTCATACCCGGGAATAGTCGTGGTTTGGTCGGAGCTAGTGCCGAGAAAAGTATGGAGGGGAGCGCGCTCAGAAAAGGGGCTGAACAGGGCGAGAGTAAAGCTAAATAAAGAAGTCTCTCGTTTTGTGGGTAAAAAAGGGGGCATAGCAGTGCGGCACATAGACCTGGAAAAAGGCACGGGCAACTATTGGAGGTCAGACGGCGTTCATCTGAACGACATATGGATGGACCTATGGATGGAAGGTTTACAAGAAGGCATCGAGCGAGCGCTGGCAGTGTGGAGGGCGGCGCAGGCTCAAGGGGGTCGAGCCTCGCTTGCGGTGGCGGGGGATGGAGAGGGACCCTTGGAGCCCGTATAGAAGGTAGTGGGGGGAATGATGGGGGCTACCTAGCCCCCCCCCCGTTCCTCTCCTTTTTAGAGTTTGGGACCTGTCGCCTCCAGGGTATAGGGCGGACCCCTGATAGGCGGTAGGAGAGGCTAGCCAGGCCTGGCTAGCCGGCCTCGGGGTCGGTAAAAGATGGCGGCCGGAGGTTAATGGGGAGTGTCGTTGGGCTCCCGAGTCTGCCGACCTGCGGCGGGAGGAAATAGTTAAAAAGTTCGTGGGGATAGCGTCGCCTGAGTCGGCCAAGTTGCGGCAGGTGACCGGGACAGCTATCTCCTTGTAGGGGTGAGGCGGCAGTAGGTGGCAGACACAGGGGTGGGGCTCCAAGGTCCTTTCCATGTACCGGGATATGGTCATCATTAAGGTTGATGTTGAAATAAGTTAAAAATTTATTTTATGTTGTTTGTGTTAATAAACGGCTGCTGTGGCCAAATTTATCCAACAGAAGGTGTCGGTGGTTTGTTCGACGAATGGTGGGTGGGGTAAAGGGGAGGTAACACGCAGCACACACGTACACGGAGACCTTAGGACTGACACAGGCAGGCAAAATATAATTTTTTTCCTTTTTAGCAAAGGGAAGACCCCACTGCGTGTATTCAATGAATAATAAATGTCTTCTGGCCCTGCCTACACAATTCTATCCCTGTAGTATTAATGCCGGGTGCAATGCTCTGCACAGCCGGTTTTGAGAAGAAAAAAAATATATGCAACACTGCTAACAGCAGCCTGGACAGTACTGCACACGGATAGAAGTGGCCCTAGAAAGGACCGTTGGGGTTCTTGAAGCCTACACTAACTCCTAACACTCTCCCTGCCTAACCCCCACTTCTGTCCCTATTGCAGGGCGCAATGCTCTGCAGATCCAATTTTGGACAAAAAAAATAAAAAATACTGTGCTAACACAGTACTGCACACTAGTAGATGTGGCCCTGAGAAGGGCCGTTGGGGTTCTTGAAACCTACACTGACTCCTAACGCTCTCCCTACAGCAGCACCAGCAGCAGCACTTTCCCTCAGCTAAGTCACAAGGCATGTGTGGCGAGCCGCGGGAGGGGCCGATTTTTATACTCAGGTGACATCTGATCGCCCCAGCCACTCACAGCAGGGGGGTGGTATAGGGCTTGAACGTCACAGGGGGAAGTTGTAATGCCTTTCCTGTCTTTCAATTAGCCAGAAAAGCGCGCTAACGTCTCAGAGAGGAAACTGAAAGTAACCGGAACACCGCGTGGTGCTCGTTACGAGTAACGAGCATCCCGAACACCCTAATATTCGCACGAATATCAAGCTCGGACGAGTACGTTCGCTCATCTCTACTAGAGAGTCGTCCAAAAGAATATGCCCATTATTTCTTAGGGGGCATTCATGTATAAAGATCCACAGTGGAAAAAAGAAAAAATCTTTGCGCTTGGTGGATCGGGAAAGAATCTGGCCGTTAGACTAATAAGTCATATTTTCAGTCATTTCTTAGGATAAAAAGGGGGGTGAATGCAGTACGCAACATGTTTCAGTGCTACAGTGCATCAAAAGATGTGTCGGCGTTGAGAAAGGCACACTGTAGTGCTGAAACGCGCCGCATACTGCATTACCCCCCTTTTTATCCTAATAAATGACTGTAAATATAAGTTATTAGTCCAACGGCCAGATTCTTTTCCGATCCACGGAGCACAGGGCTTTTTTTCTTTTTCTTACTTTGGCTCTTAAAGGAAAAGGTGATCTTGTGGGCTTGAATTTTGAAGTTGTGTTCCTGGCTGCAAAAGTCTACAGCAGTGTTGGCAACGGCAGTCGGTGTTCTGTTGGTAGACCCCAGAGCAAGGAATAGTAAGCAGATCTCACTTGTAGGCCACCAGGCAGTTTTCTCAATTCAACATAATAGTGGTAAAACTATTTGCCCTTAGTTTTTTCCTTTCGTTGTGCCCACCACCACCCATTTCTAGTGGAAGACTCACTAGCAAATCTTATAGAGGTTTGATCAGCAATAATAGATGATGTGGATCTCATGCACTCATTAACAGCTAATTTAAACTACAGTAGACCAGGACAGGGGAGCAGAGCAAGATCATCATGAAAAAAGCATGGCTGTAGAACAAGTGGAATAAACAATTGTATGTGATGTCACTATTATGTGGGCACTGAAGCATCTGATCAAAATGAAAAAACTTTGCAGAAGCCCCCTACTCTGTACCCCATATCTTTTTCTTAGACTACAGTGAGCTCAATAGAGTCTGAGAACATCTGTATCCAGTCTGCTCCATCTTGTGGCCGGAGTCAGCTGGCAGATTTTTTTTATTGCTTTTTTCATTCTTTTTTTAAAGTATACCTATAAAGTCTTTATCTATTTATCATCCACCCCTATCTTGTGAATACAATTATAAATAAAAAAATAGAGACAAAAAATGTATTGATGAATAGCTAAGCGCTGCCTGGAATTGACTGAGTGCTCAGCCAATCAGCACAGCCCTTTCAGGAGGCAGGGATTTTTCAAATCCCTGGCTGCTGAAAGAGCTGGACAGCAGTGCAGAGGAGCCAGCCAGAGGACACGTCTGAGCGATGGAGAGGGGAGTATATAATCTTTTTTTTTTCACCAGCTAGGGATGATTTTCAGGGAAGGGCTTTAATTTCAAGCCCTTCACCGAAAATCATGCTGTGGGGGTTGCCTAAAACCCAC
This sequence comes from Eleutherodactylus coqui, assembly GCF_035609145.1. Lineage (NCBI taxonomy): Eukaryota > Metazoa > Chordata > Amphibia > Anura > Eleutherodactylidae > Eleutherodactylus > Eleutherodactylus coqui. Next base: position 84,382,856 of record NC_089847.1, read on the forward strand.
TGCTTTCAATGGTGCCAGCAGCAGCAGCGCCGACCCCATTGAAAGCAATGGGATAGCATACTGGACTTTTGCCACAGCTGTGGCAGAGGATTCCTTCATCCCCGTGGTCCCCACGGGAATGAAGGAAACTCCTACCACAGCTGTTATAGCTTTTGCAGAAGTCCGCAATATACTCCCTATGTTTTCAATGGGGCTAGCGCTGCTGCCGCAAGCCCCATTGAAAGCACTGAGCGATGTCACAGATTTCTTCTCTGCGATGCGAAGCTCTACTAAAAATTGCAGCAGGGAATTCTTTTTCCTTGCAGGGATGCGGCAAATGTTTTCTTCATCCCCGCAGGGACACAGCAGCGGCGGACAGGTAAGTATTTATTTATTTATTTATTTTTACACTAAAATTTTTGTTTTTAAGGGAAGAGCTTATATGTAAAGCTCTTCTCTGAAAAACAATTCAGGTGTGCTAGCAGACCATTGTCTTCAATGGAGCCGCCCGCAGCAGCAGCGGCTTTATTGAAGACAATGCGTGCATTCCCTATTGTGCACGCATGTCCTATCTTTACAGGCAGCACCTGTAAAACATGGACATGTGAACACACCACAGGGAATGCATTGTTTCTAATAGAAGTGTGTTTTTGTGCACGCGTATGTACGCACAAAAACATGCTTGTGTGAAGCCACCCTAAGATAACATAAAGCAAGTAATTTTTCTGGGGTGCCAGAATGAGATTACAAGACCACTTGAGGAGAAAGACTCCAGGGAGTTTCAGATAGAAAAGAACAACAAGGTAGGACTTGCAGACTTTTTACACTTGTAAGGGCTCAGACAGACAAGTGGATATTTGCCTGTTTTTCCACGTGGAAAAAAAAATGCGCTGTCCATCCAGCTACAAGTAACAAGTACATTAAGGCTTTGTTTAGATGAGCGTGTATTTGTGCATGCGTACGTGCGCAGAAAACCGCGAGTCAATGGACGTGCCAAAAAATGTGTGCACAAAGCTGCATGCCCATTGCTTTGCAATAAACAAGTTTACCAATATTTTGGCTAAAGGGTTGGAACGTCTGTCTTTTGGTGAGTACTGGACATATTTTTTCTATTGTTTGGATCCATTGCTTTAAATGGGGTCGCCGCGATTTTTGGGGAAAATATAAGCACTTCCCTGAAAATTATCCCTATCTTGTGTAAAAAAAAATAAATATATATATATATATATATATATATATATATATATATACTCACCTCTCCGCTGCTGTCGGGGCTCAGCGTGTCTAGTCGCTTGGCTTGCCGACACTGTACTGAATCTCTCTCAGCAGGTGGGGATTTAAAATCCCTGCCTCCTTAAAGGGCTGCGTCTGATCGCTTGAGTGCTTAGCCAATCACAGGCAGCACTCAGCCAATCACAGGCAGCGCTCAACCATTCATTGAATGACAGCTGAGCGCTGCCTGTGATTGCTCTGCCAATCAGATGCAGCCTTTTCAGGAGGTGGTAATTTTAAATCCCCACCTGGTGAAAGAGCTTCAGTATAGTGTCGATGAGCCAAGCGGCTAGATGTGCCAAGCCCAACAGCGGCAGAGTGGTGAGTGTATATATATGTATATATATATATATATATATATATTTTTTTTTTTTTTTATTTTTTTTTTTTTTACACAAGCTAGAGATCATTTTCAGAGAGTGGGCCAGCAACGGCTGAGCTGACGACATCAAAGTGAGGTAGACCATTGGGTTTGCAGAAAGGTTTTCATGGGTGGCTCTGTGGTCCCTCCCGACAGTGGTGCTAAGGGTGCTCTGCTGGCGGGATTGTGCAGTGGCCCAAAGAACGTACCGTGGTACGCTTAACAGGAAGGCCTGTTTTGTGATGCCAGTACACCAACTGAGGCCCTCAGGATGGAATGCCAATGGAATAATTGAGACGAGTCCAGTAGCTTGTGGTAGTAATCTGGGAGTATGCAGATTTACTAAACGGAAGTTTGTAACAGTTGAAAATACAGAATTCCAGATGCAGTACTTGGTAATGGTACAAGTACATATAGCAGTATACAATAGCTTGAACATGATGAAGATAATAGCAATATTGACTTGAATAACAATTTACTTCAACGCTCTCTTCTTTCCTTTCTCTGACACTGATTTGTAGGACAATTTCCCTACTAGTTACTCTAGCTGAAGGGATGACGGAATTTAACAAAGTGTAGATGAAGCAGAATGTAAGGTGGCCGCTGGCCTGGCTTTGCGTTCAGCAGGTAATGTTAGACTCATTATTTTAGTGGAAGACCGACCTCAGAATAAATTTTCCTCCTCTCTACTGTGGAACACCAAGGGAGCGGAATGAGACCTCGCTCAACCTCGGGAAGACTGTGAAAATACTGCCTTTTCTCTTGCATGAGCACCTCCTCTTTCTCCGACACGACCTCTCTCCTCCAATGCCTGACTACCACTGAACTCCCTCCTATAACTGCTCACCCTGTCTTCCTTATATCTCTTCTTACTATTCCCGCACTTTCTCTACTCCTCCCACTCTGCATAGGAACTAGTGTTGCTGTTTTCCTGCCCTTGTACTCTGCCCTAGTGAATTTGAAGCTGACTGTCAGCCAATAGGGCACCAGCTGACATCAAGGCTAAGCTTCTAGGCTTAGTGGAGAAAATGGGAGAAACAGGGTCTCTCCTATGGATGGCACATTCTATGTCCAAGGACAGCACGTAGACAGGTGTGACAGGACAGGTGTTGCTGTGAGTGTTCTGTAGGACCCGCTGGTCCACTACAGGCTTATGTTTAAAGCCCTTCCCTGAAAATCACTGCACTGGCAGCGGCCCCATTGAAAGCAATGGGAGAACATTGCAATCCTCTGCCACAGCGAATTTGCATGCCTGTAAAACACGGACATGTGAATACGCCATAGTATAACAATGATTCTAATAGACATGTGGTTTTGTGTGCACATACGTATGCGTAAATGTCAATAGGACTTTCAAATGTTAAAAATCCATCACACAAAAATCGCAAAGCACAAACGTGATTTTTTTGTGTGATGTGTTTTTAACATTAGACAGTCCTATTGACATTTGCATAAAAAAAACGCAGCAATATCGCAATCACAAGTGTGAAGGCCCCCTAATACAGTGCCTTACAGAGGCATCCTATAACTGCATATAATGTGTATAGCGTATGTTTCTAACACTATGCAGGACAGATCTCGGATGTCAGAGGCTGTTCTGCATATTTATAGTACAGTACAAAGAACAGCCTGTGACATTGAAGCTCTGTCCTACATAGTGTAATATAGATATGTATAACAGCCTGCAACATTGGAGCTCTGTCCTGCATAGTGTTAGAAACATGTGTCGGACCTCGTCCGACATCGGAGCTATGCAGGGGAATCTCCACGTTGGACACTGGATTGGAAAGGGTTAATACAGTTGTCTCATCTGAGGGCACCATCATGCACCATATGGAAATGTACTCCAGCTGCGAGGTGGAATAGATTTCTTGTATAATGTATTCCAGTTTCTGGCATACATTATACTAAATGTAATGGGCCATGTGTGGCCACACCCCCTAATCCCAGGCCCCACCCACTTGTTGGCACTAAAAAGTCACAATTTTTTATGCCAGAAAATCGGTGTACACGGCGAAATAAATATTCCATTCTGTTCTTACTGATCTTTCATGATGTGAGCGGTACACTGTTTTTTTTAGCCTAAGCCTAATGTTACCTTTAGCCTTGTTATTCTGAATAAACTGTGAATGAGTTGTACACAACGTAAAAAAAAATTAAAGCCTTGGAAAAGTTAAATTAGAGTGAAAAATCAAGAAGCAAAACATGAGAAGTGAAGACTTTTGACCCTTCAGTGCTGATTCATGGTGAGTCCTTAGAGACTGGTTAATTGTTAAGGTGTTAACAGAAGGAGGAAAAGGAAGTGCTGAGTGTGAAAACAAAATCGCATCTCATAACCTCTCATCTTAGTCATGCAGAGCATTACATACGATATCCTCTGCTCACCCTTCCCTTGGGCATTACATGGCCAGTCCTCTTTACTGTAGAGTATTACGTAGCATCTGCTCTTTACATGCATCACTTTTAATAGTTGCACCTTGGTCTCATTTAGCGCATTATCCAGATTTCCCTCTTTATATGCAGAACCTTACATGGCTTTCTCTCACCCTCATTCCCAGCATTACTTAACCTTTCTCTTTACATGCAGAGCTTCGCACGGCCTCTCCTCACCCTCATTCACAGCATTACAGAGCCTTTCCTCTAAACATGCTGCAGAGCGCTGCACATCCTCTCCTTACCTCATCCACATTACATAGCCGTTCCACTTCACATGCAGAGCTTTACAAAGCCTCCTCTTTTACACGTGAAGAAACATCTTTAATCGCATTCCTTATACAAACGATTGCCGGAACATATAGAGCATTGTGTATTGTATGAATGCTTATAATTCATAGACCTGCGAAGGATGTATTCTGCTGTCATGCAGTATTACACGGAGTTTTATGTAATTATTTTTAAAGTTTCTTTATGATATATATAATAATGATACCAGGGAATAATGATATTGTCTAAATAGTGAGCAGATATGATTTACACAATGTAATTCCTGGACTAGTTAGTAAAGATAGGTAAAGAAAAGAAGTACCCCACAGGGCAATGAAGCCCGCAGTACTACCAAACCAAAGGTTCTATTTCAATATTACATAATTAATATCACAATTTTTAACTATACGCTGATAGTCGGCAGCAGAGTATAATATGACTCTTGCTATCAATGCCCCAGTGCTGTCTTGCAGTTAGAGGTTTCCTAGTACCTAAAAATTCACCTCTGAATAGTTCATGAGTAGAGATGAGCGAGCACGCTCGAATACAGAAGTTACTTGAGCGAGCATTAGAGTTGAGCGAACGTACTCTGCCGAGCTTGATGCTCGTTCGAGTATTAGTGTACTCGATGGTGCTCGTTACTCGAACAAGCATCAAATTGTGTTCGACCCCGCCCCAGTTTTTGGCTCCTCCCCGCTGTGACGTGCCTCTTTTGGCCCCTGCCCGCCGCGACGCAGTGTGCGTCATTGGCAAATTTTTTGACTGGCAGGCAGGGGGAGAGAGAGAGAGAGAGAGAACATGAACCAAGAAAAAAAAAAAGCTCGGGACCCAGCGTCCCACATACAAAAATGCTCAAGTCTCCCATTGTAGTCAATGGGGTTCGTTACTCGAGTAGAGCTTTCAAATTTTACGAAACACTCTACTCGAGTAACGTGGACCCGAGCATTTGGGTGCTCACTCATCTCTAGCGAGCATCGCTCTTCTCGAGTGACTGCTTACTGGTCCGAGCGTGCTCGGGGGGCGGCGGGTGGCAGGGGGTAAGGGGGAGGAGAGTGAGAGATCTCTCTCTCCCCCCGCTACCTTCTGCCGCTACCCCGAGCACGCTCGGACCAGTTAGCAGTTACTTGAGAAGAGCGATGCTCGCTCGAGTAACTGCTGTATCCAAGCGTGCTCGCTCATCTTTATTCGGGAGATAACACAGAATTCGGTAGGAAAAAAGATTTGTTAGCACATGGGGCGACCAGTGCAAACTGATTTGGTGAGAGATGATAGGCAGCACTAAACAGGGGCAGCAAAGACGTAGGGGTCGTATCAAATATTGGCACAACAGTTAAGATACTCTGGATTTAAAGTAGTTGTACAGTTACCTGACAACATTCCCTGTTCAGGTCGAAGTGTGCTAAAATAATAAATGGAGCTATACTTACCCGTCATCAGCCCCCATGATCCTGGATCTCCTGGTGTTTTGTTGTGGAGGATGACATCACCAGATGTCACCTGATCACTGCTGTCAATCAGAGGCCACTGCATCATTGTTCTGAACTCCTGGCATCATGGTGCCCAGGATGTGATGCCAGGAGTTCAGAACAATGATGCTGCAGCTTCGGATTGGCTGCGCGGTCAGGTGACAGCTGGTGATGTCAACTTTCACAACAAATAGCAGGTGATAGGTGGGGCTGCAGCGCTGGCTGGAGGGGGGCTGTGGACAGGTAAGTACAGCTCCTTTTGTTATTTTAGCACTGTTGGACCTGAACAGAGAATGTTGTCCGGTAACCAGACAGCCCTTTTAATACAAAATCTGGAATTGTCTTAAAGAGTAGAGACTGTTGAAAACTATCATCTAAGTTCAGGGAAGATTTACAATTAGAACTAGAACCTGCAGAAGGGGAAAACAGTTGAAAACTACAGAATACAAATCATATGATGGCCAGAAATGGTGTTATTCCTCATATACATATATGGCAGCTCATTGTGAAAATTCGCCTGAAACGACAGTGACACTTTAATATGCTGTACATAGCACATGGTTGTCTGTGTGATATGCAAGCTTCAACACACAGGACTCATGCAGACTGAAAAACTGACTTTTTGAGAAAAGATAAACTCAAGTAAATCTCAGGTGGTCAGAATGAGATGACATGACCATCGGAGCAGAAGAATCTAGGAAGTTTCCGATAAAAAGGAATGACTAACCAAGGTAATACTAGCAGACTTATATACACTGGGGAAATAGCTACATAATGAATGAAAATAAAATTTCAACGGGGCGGCTCTTTAAACTTTGCTTACTCTGAGAAGCAGCAGTGTTTCAGAGTAAGGGCGCCCACCCACTGGTGATTTTTTTTTCTTTGCGTTTTGCGTTTTTTCTCAAGAGCAATTAGAATTGAATGTACTCCTGTCCACTGGCGTTTTTTTTTGCGGTGCGTTGCGATTTTTAACATAGGAACTGTCAGTTGCATATGTGTCCTTATTTTTCTCCTAATGCACCCATGAATGTCAATGGAAATTAATGGAAAAGGCGCGAAAAAGCCGCAAAAAACGCCACGAAAAACGCACGGAAAACGCGGCAAAAACGCGCCGAAAACACTGCGTTTTTCACGCACGAAAATCGCAAACGCCAGTGGGTGGGCGCCCTAAAACACAGTTCTTTTTAATGTGGGATCCATATTTTTTGCTCCTCACTAGAGATGAGCGAGCATACTCGCTAAGGGCAAAAGATTCGGGTGCCGGCGCGGGTGAGCGGTGAGTTGCGAGAGTGAGCAGGGGGAGCGAGGGAGAGAGAGATCTCCCCTCCGTTCCCCCCCCCCCCCCCCCGCGCTCTCTCCCGCCGCTCCCTGCCCCCCGCTGACACCCAAATCTTTTCTTCCGAGCGGGCAGGTACTCGCTAAGGACAATGCTCGCTCGAGTAATTGCCCTTAGCGAGTATGCTCGCTCATCTCTACTCCTCACAGTGCTGCATAAAACTACTGACATGTCCCTTTAAAACTTTAATATTGACACGACTTACCTTTGTAAACTCACAGTTTAATCCACAGACCCAGACTCTGCTGCAGTAATCTCTCAGATTGGTAGGACTATTACGTTTGTCATTCCTATTCAGTGATAGAGCAGAATACAATATTCTCCTTATTTATTAGGATATTATTGGAATAGGTCCAATAAATGAATATGGTTACTAAGTGGGAGGGAAGCAGCGCTAAAGATAGGAGATTTTCTTTAATGCGCTTTACAACTTCTAATGTAAGGCACGGGGACATGTAGGTAAACTTTCTCCAGCCTGCAGCTTAGGGACTCCAGCCTGTCTTACTTAGATACACGTTTTTACTTATTTATTTTACTTGTTTAATTTATTTTATGACTCAGTACAGAACAAAGAGACAGTGGTAATGCAGCTTTGTCTGCTAGCCATGACGGAATATATTGCCTCCTGCAACTTATTCCCAGTAACTCTGCATTTACAGTTCGGGATCAAGGTCTGTTCAGGTCCTTGGGCAAAATACTATATGTACTAGTATGCTCCACTTTACCACCCAGTGCCTGAACAATACTGCCATACCATGAAGAATAGTAACTAGAGATGAGCGAGCATACTCGCTAAGGGCAATTACTCGATCGAGCATTGCCCTTAGCGAGTACCTGCCCGCTCGGGAGCAAAGATTCGGCTGCCGGCGGGGGCGGGGAGCGGCGGGGGAGAGCGGGGAGCAATGGAGGGGAGATCTCTCTCTCCCCCCCACTCCCCCCTGCTCATGGCCGCAACTCACCTGTCACCCGTGCCGGCAGCCGAACCTTTTCTTCCGAGCGGGGAGATACTCGCTAAGGACAATGCTCGATCGAGTAATTGACCTTAGCGAGTATGCTCGCTCATCTCTAATAGTAACACCACATGGTGTTTAAAAAAACAATATTAGTGCTGCCCTACAGTAACATAATATGTAAGCCCGAAAAAAAGTCCATCGAGTTCAGCCTATTATCCTGCAATGTTGATCCAGAGGAAGACAAAAGACCTCATAAGCTAGAATCCAGTTTTTTAGAAAAAATAATAAATCTTTCGGACTCCAATCTGGCAATCAGAATAATCCCTGGATTAACAACTCTTTGGAAGTAATTAGTGAGTATCTAATATAAATAAGCCTACATGCTTTTCCTTGCACCCCACTTTGACCCCTTTGCTGTAACTTTGGTGTATGATGTTGGTGTCATTAGATGACACACGTGCTCACTGGTGCTGTAAAATCATCAAATGAGAGTTTAATACATTCAGGGACCTGTCAGGTGGGTTGACAGTTATAATGTTAAGTCTATGGGTAGCGCTGCTGTGCTTCAGGCGTGCACTGGAATGAGTGAAGCGTTGCTAAGCAACACAGCATACACTGCTAAGCTGCACCAAACACTGCCCAACCAAGAGCAATAGAGAGACAGAGAGAGAGAGAGCAATAGAGAGACCGAGTGAGAGAGCGATAGAGAGAGATAGTGAGAGAAGGAGCGATAGAGAGACAGAGTGAGAGAGCGATAGAGAAAGAGACAGTGAGAAAAAAAGCGATAGAAACACAGAGAGAAAGCAATAAAGAGACAGAGAGTGTTAGAGAGACAGACAGATAGAGAGAGCAATAGAGTAACAGACAGAATGAGAGCAATACAGAAACAGACAGAAAGAGCAATAGAGAAACTGAGGGAGAGTGATAGAGAAACACAGAGAGCAATAGAGAGACTGACAGAGAGAACGATAGAGTGGACTTTTGGAATAAAGATGCTATTTAATATACACCACCAGCGGTAAGAAAACTCATTCCTCTGTGCTGCCAGTTACTATTTATACTAGAGAGAACGATAGAGACTGAGATAGCACTAGAGTGACAGAGAAACAGACAGAAAGAGAGTGATAGAGAGACAGAGAAAGAGAGTGAGAGAGAGCATAGAGAGACAGAGCGATAGACAGGCAGAGAGAGTGATAGAAAGACAAATAGAGAGAGATATCAATCGAAAGACAGAGAGAAACAGAGAAAGAGCGATAGAAAGACAGAGAGAGTAATAGACAGAGAGAGAGCGATAGACAGACAGAACGAGAGTGATAGACAGAGAGAGCGATAGAGAGAGACAGACAGAGAGGGACAGACAAAGAGAGACAGAGAGAACAAAAGAGACAGACAGACAGAGTGATACCGAGAAAGAGAGAGATAGACAGACAGAAACAGAGAGAGAGAGAGACAATGAAAGACAAAGAAACAGATAGAGAGTGAGAGACAGACAGAGAGAAAGACAGAGAGAGAGAGACAGAAAGTCAGACAAACAGAGAGAGACCTGTAGGCTTTCTTATATTAGATATCACCTCCAAATACAAAGTGACACTCTAAATAATCACCTAACTAAGCAGATTTAGAAGTTCACAACCACCACCTCTGAAACATTTTATGTTCGCATAGCAAACATCGGGCCAAACTAGTAACATATAGTATTGTTATACTCAAGAAAGGCATCCAGGCAGAGCCGTAACTTGAAGCTCCTGGGCCCCAATGCAAAACCTGTAACAGGGCCCCCAACTACAATGCTTTATTCATAGTACTGGGCTCCCTATATGGAGAAGAGAAGCCTTATGGGCCCCCTAAGGCTCCTGGGCCCAGATGCAACTGCATCCCCTGCATTCCCTATAGTTATGCCAGTGCATCCAGGCTTCTCTTAAAGGGCTCCTGCACACTTGCGTTTTTGTTGTGCGTGTTTTTCACGCGATATCGCTGTGTTTTTTTCTCACGATTGTCAATGGGACTTTCTAATGTTAAAGATGCATCGCACAAAAATTGCAAAGCACAAACTTGTGATGAGTTTTTAACATTAGAAAGTCCCATTGCCAATCGCGTAAAAAAAAATGCAGCAATATTGCGTGAAAACAAATGTGCAAGAAAAACACAAGCGTGCAGGAGCCCAAACTCTTATAGAGTTTGCCACTACCGCATTCTCAGGCAGAGAGTTCCACAGTCTCACTGCTCTTACAGTAAAGAACCCCTTTTCTATGTTGGTGTAGAAACCTTCTTTCCTCTAGACGTAGTGGGCACCCCCTTGCTATAGTCACAGTTCGTGTTACAGTAATGGATCATGGGAGGGATCTCTGTATTGACACCTGACTAGAGATGAGGGAGCACCAAAATGCTCGGGTGCTCGTTACTCGAGACGAACTTTTCGCGATGCTCGAGGGTTCGTTTCGAATAACGAAGCCCATTGAAGTCAATGGGCGACCCGAGCATTTTTGTATATCGCCGATGCTCGCTAAGGTTTTCGTTTCTGAAAATCTGGGCAATTCAAGAAAGTGATGGGAACGACACAGCAACAGATAGGGCAGGCGAGGGGCTACATGTTGGGCTGCATCTCAAGTTCCCAGGTCCCACTATTAAGCCACAATAGCGGCAAGAGTGCCCCCCCCCCTCCCAACAATTTTTACTTCTGAAAAGCCCTCATTAGCAATGCATACCTTAGCTAAGCACCACACTACCTCCAACAAAGCACAATCACTGCCTGCATGACACTCCACTGCCACTTCTCCTGGGTAACATGCTGACCAACCCCCCCCCTCACGACCCAGTGTCCACAGCGCACACCAAACTGTCCCTGCCCAGCCTTCAGCTGCCCTCATGCCACGCCACACTCATGTCTATTTATAAGTGCGTCTGCCAGATGAACCGCAGGCACACACTGCAGAGGGTTGGCACGGCTAGGCAGCAACCCTCTTTAAAAGGGGCGGGGCGATAGTCCACAATGCTGTACATAAGCAATGAGAAATCCAATCCTGTGCCACCTCCATCTGGAGCTGCACACGTGGGCATAGCAATGGGGAACCTATGTGCCACACACTATTCATTCTGTCAAGGTGTCTGCATGCCCCAGTCAGACCGCGGTTTTTTATAAATAGTCACAGGCAGGTACAACTCCGCAATGGAAATTCCGTGTGCACCCACAGCATGGGTGGCTCCCTAGAACCCACCGGCTGTACATAAATGTATCCCATTGCAGTGCCCTGGACAGCAGAGCTAACGTCAGATTAAATGCAGGTGGGCTTCGGCCCACACTGCATGCCCCAGTCAGACTGGGGTTCTTTAGAAGTGGACAGATGCAGTTACAACTCCCTGTGGACCCACAGGATGGGTGGGTGCCAGGAAGCCACCGGCGGTACATAAATATATCCCATTGCATTGCCCATCACAGCTGAGGTAATAATGTCATGTTTAATGCAGGTGGGCTTCGGCCCACACTGCATGCCCCAGTCAGACTGGGGTTCTTTAGAAGTGGACAGATGCAGTTACAACTCCCTGTGGATCCACAGCATGGGTGGCTCCCTGGAACCCACCGGCGGTACATAAATATATCCCATTGCATTGCCCATCACAGCTGAGGTAATAATGTCATGTTTAATACAGGTGGGCTTTGGCCCACACTGCATGCCCCAGTCAGACTGGGGTTCTTTAGAAGTGGACAGATGCAGTTACAACTCCCTGTGGACCCACAGCATGGGTGGCTCCCTGGAACCCACCGGCGGTACATAAATATATCCCATTGCATTGCCCATCACAGCTGAGGTAATAATGTCATGTTTAATGCAGGTGGGCTTCGGCCCACACTGAATGCCCCAGTCAGACTGGGGTTCTTTAGAAGTGGACACATGCAGTTACAACTCCCTGTGGACTCACAGCATGGGTGGGTGCCAGGAAGCCACCGGCGGTACATAAATATATCCCATTGCATTGCCCATCACAGCTGAGGTAATAATGTCATGTTTAATGCAGGTGGGCTTCAGCCCACACTGCATGCCCCAGTCAGACCGGGGTTCTTTAGAAGTGGACACATGCAGTTACAACTCCCTGTGGACCCACAGCATGGGTGGGTGCCAGGAAGCCACCGGCGGTACATTAATATATCCCATTGCATTGCCCATCACAGCTGAGGTAATAATGTCATGTTTAATGCAGGTGGGCTTCGGCCCACACTGCATGCCCCAGTCAGACCGGGGTTCTTTAGAAGTGGACAGATGCATTTACAACTCCCTGTGGACCCACAGCATGGGTGGCTCCCTGGAACCCACCGGCGGTACATAAATATATCCCATTGCAGTGCCCAACACAGCTGATGTTACGTCAGCTGTAATGCAGGTGGGCCAAAAATTAATTGGATTACACTGTAGGCGAGGGCCCCCAAAAATTGGTGTACCAACAGTACTAATGTACCTGAGAAAAATTGCCCATGCCCAACCAAGAGGGCAGGTGAAACCCATTAATCGCTTTGGTTAATGTGGCTTAATTGGTAACTAGGCCTGGAGGCAGCCCAGTAAAAATAAAAATTGGTTGAGGTGAAAGTTTCAACGCTTTAATGAGCATTGAAACGTATAAAAATTGTTTAGAAAAATTATATGACTGAGCCTTGTGGGCCTAAGAAAAATTGCCCGTTCGGCGTGATTATGTGAGGTTTCAGGAGGAGGAGGAGGAATATTGTACACAGATTGATGAAGCAAAAAGGTCCCCATTTTGGATGGTGATAGAGAACGATGCTTCCATCCGCGGGTGCAGCCTACGTATTGTTTAGGTATCGCTGCTGTCCGCTGGTGGAGAAGAGAAGTCTGGGGAAATCCAGGCTTTGTTCATCTTGATGAGTGTAAGCCTGTCGGCACTCTCGGTTGACAGGTGGGTACGCTTATCCGTGATGATTCCCCCAGCCACACTAAACTGACAAGACGCTAGCCGCAGGACAAGCAAGCACCTCCAGGGCATACAGCGCGAGTTCAGGCCACGTGTCCAGCTTCGACACCCAGTAGTTGTAGGGGGCAGAGGCATCACCGAGGACGTTCGTGCGATCGGCTACGTACTCCCTCACCATCCTTTTACAGTGCTCCCGCCGACTCAGCCTTGACTGGGGAGCGGTGACACAGTCTTGCTGGGGAGCTAGAAAGCTGTCAAAGGCCTTAGAGAGTGTTCCCCTGCCTGTCCTGTACATGCTGCCTGATCTCTGTGCCTCCCCTGCTACCTGGCCCTCGGAACTGCGCCTTCGGCCACTAGCGCTGTCGGATGGGAATTTTACCATCAGTTTGTCCGCCAGGGTCCTGTGGTATAGCATCACTCTCGAACCCCTTTCCTCTTCGCGTATGAGAGTGGAAAGGTTCTCCTTATACCGTGTGTCGAGCAGTGTGTACACCCAGTAATCCGTAGTGGCCAGAATGCGTGTAACGCGAGGGTCACGAGAAAGGCATCCTAACATGAAGTCAGCCATGTGTGCCAGGGTACCTGTATGCAACACATGGCTGTCCTCACTAGGAAGATCACTTTCAGGATCCTCCTCCTCCTCTTCCTCAGGCCATACACGCTGAAAGGATGACAGGCAAGCAGCATGGGTACCCTCAGCAGTGGGCCAAGCTGTCTCTTCCCCCTCCTCCTCATCCTCCTCATGCTCCTCCTCCTCCTCAACGCGCTGAGATATAGACAGGAGGGTGCTCTGACTATCCAGCGACATACTGTCTTCCCCGCCTCTGTTTCCGAGCGCAAAGCTTCTGCCTTTATGCTTTGCAGGGAACTTCTCAAGAGGCATAGCAGAGGAATGGTGACGCTAATGATTGCAGCATCGCCGCTCACCATCTGGGTAGACTCCTCAAAGTTTACAAGGACCTGGCAGATGTCTGCCAACCAGGCCCACTCTTCTGTAAAGAATTGAGGAGGCTGACTCCCACTGCGCCGCCCATGTTGGAGTTGGTATTCCACTATAGCTCTATGCTGCTCATAGAGTCTGGCCAACATGTGGAGCGTAGAGTTCCACCGTGTGGGCACGTCGCACAGCAGTCGGTGCACTGGCAGATGAAACCGATGTTGCAGGGTGCGCAGGGTGGCAGCGTCCGTGTGGGACTTGCGGAAATGTGCGCAGAGCCGGCGCACCTTTCCGAGCAGGTCTGACAAGCGTGGGTAGCTTCTCAGAAAGCTCTGAACCAACAAATTAAAGACGTGGGCCAGGCATGGCACGTGCGTGAGGCTGCCGAGCTGCAGAGCCGCCACCAGGTTACGGCCGTTGTCACACACGACCATGCCCGGTTGGAGGCTCAGCGGCGCAAGCCAGCGGTCGGTCTGCTCTGTCAGACCCTGCAGCAGTTCGTGGGCCGTGTGCCTCTTCTCTCCTGCGCGACACCGACTGCTGGCGACGTGCTGCTGCTGACACATCTTGATTGCGAGACAGAGGTTGCGTTGGAGGAGGAGGGTGGTTTAGTGGAGGAAGCATACACCGCCGCAGATACCAGCATCGAGCTGGGGCCCGCAATTCTGGGGGTGGGTAGGACGTGAGCGGTCCCAAGCTCTGACTCGGTCCCAGCCTCCACTAAATTCACCCAATGTGCCGTCAGGGAGATATAGTGGCCCTGCCCGCCTGTGCTTGTCCACGTGTCCGTTATTAAGTGGACCTTGGCAGTAACCGCGTTGGTGAGGGCGCGTACAATGTTGCGGGAGACGTGGTCATGCAGGGCTGGGACGGCACATCGGGAAAAGTAGTGGCGACTGGGAACTGAGTAGCGCAGGGCCGCCGCCGCCATCATACCTTTGAAAGCCTCCGTTTCCACAACCCTATACGGCAGCATCTCACTTGCGCTAGCGACGGCTGGACGGTGCGCTGAAAGACATTGGTGGATGGGGCCGAGCACAGCGGAGGTGAGGGTGTCGGTGCAGGCCAGGAGACGGTAGTGCCTGTGTCCTGAGAGGGGGGTTGGATCTCAGTGGCAGGTTGGGGCACAGGGGGAGAGGCAGCGGTGCAAACCGGAGGCGGTGAATGGCCTTCGTCCCACCTTGTGGGGTGCTTGGCCATCATATGTCTGCGCATGCTGGTGGTGGTGAGGCTGGTGGTGGTGGCTCCCCGGCTGATCTTGGCGCGACAAAGGTTGCACACCACTGCTCGTCGGTCGTCTGCACTCTCAGTGAAAAACTGCCAGACCTTTGAGCACCTCGGCCTCTGCAGGGTGACATGGCGCGAGGGGGCGCTTTGGGAAACAGTTGGTGGATTATTCGGTCTGGTCCTGCCTCTACCCCTGGCCACCGCACTGCCTCTTCCAACCTGCCCTGCTGCTGCACTTGCCTCCCCTTCTGAAGACCTGTCCTCAGTAGGCGTAGCAAACCAGGTGGGGTCAGTCACCTCATTGTCCTGCTGCTCTTCCTCCGAATCCTCTGTGCGCTCCTCCCTCGGACTTACTCCAATTACTACTACCTGAGTGATAGACAGCTGTGTCTCATCGTCATCATCCTCCTCACCCACTGAAAGCTCTTGAGACAGTTGCCAGAAGTCCCCAGCCTCATCCCCCGGATCCCGGGAACTTTCCAAAGGTTGGGCATCGGTCACGACAAACTCCTCCGGTGGGAAAGGAACCATTGCTGGCCATTCTGGGCAGGGGCCCGGGAACAGTTCCTGGGAGTCTGCCTGCTCCTCAGAATGTGTCATTGTAATGGAGTGAGGAGGCTGGGAGGAAGGAGGAGCAGCAGCCAGAGGATTCAGAGTTGCAGCAGTGGACGGCGCAGAACTCTGGGTGGTCGATAGATTGCTGGATGCAGTTTCTGCCATCCACGACAGGACCTGCTCACACTGCTCATTTTCTAATAAAGGTCTACCGTGTGGACCCATTAATTGTGAGATGAATGTGGGGACGCCAGAAACGTGCCTCTCCCCTAATCCCGCAGCAGTCGGCTGCGATACACCTGGATCAGGAGCTCGGCCTGTGCCCACACCCTGACTTGGACCTCCACGTCCTCGGCCGCGTCCACGTCCTCTAGGCCTACCCCTACCCCTCAGCATGGTGTATTACCAGTAGTGCAGAAACAGAACGCTGTAATTAAATGTGCCGCTTATTGGCCTGTGGTTGGAGGCTGACTTCGCTTATGGAACACACAGCAGAGGCAGGAAAGAATTTTGCGCAAGCCTGCTGTAACACTTAGCTGGCTGCGTATGAATTAGGACAACTACCCCCAGCAGAGACCCAGTACACTTGTGGACAGGAATACAGCGGTGATGTAAGAGGCAACACAGAGGCAGGAAAGAATTTTGCGCGAGCCTGCTGTAACACTTAGCTGGCTGCGTATGAATTAGGACAACTACCCCCAGCAGAGACCCAGTACACTTGTGGACAGGAATACAGCGGTGATGTAAGAGGCAACACAGAGGCAGAAAAGAATTTTGCGCAAGCCTGCTGTAACACTTAGCTGGCTGCGTATGAATTAGGACAACTACCCCCAGCAGAGACCCAGTATACTTGTGGACAGGAATACAGCGGTGATGTAAGAGGCAACACAGAGGCAGGAAAGAATTTTGCACAAGCCTGCTGTAACACTTAGCTGGCTGCGTATGAATTAGGACAACTACCCCCAGCAGAGACCCAGTACACTTGTGGACAGGAATACAGCGGTGATGTAAGAGGCAACACAGAGGCAGGAAAGAATTTTGCGCAAGCCTGCTGTAACACTTAGCTGGCTGCGTATTAATTAGGACAACTACCCCCAGCAGAGACCCAGTACACTGAGGACGGTCACAGGCAGCCCAAATAGATTTTTTTTTCCCAAATGTTTTTGGAAAGGCCTACTGCCTATATACACTAAATATGTCTTCTGTCCCTGCCTCACCACTACTGGCCCTGGACAATGTAAAATTACTGCAGGACGCAATGCTCTGCACGGCCGATATACAAAAAAAAAAAAAAAGTGCAACACTGCAAAAAGCAGCCTCCACACTGCTGCACACAGTTAGATGTGGCCCTAAGAAGGACCGTTGGGGTTCTTGAAGCCTAAAATAACTCCTAACGCTCTCCCTATAGCAGCTCTGGCACCAGCAGCACTGTCCCTGAACTATGTCAGAATGCATCTGTGACGAGCCGCGGGAGGGGCCAATTTATATACTCGGGTGACACCTGATCTCGCCAGCCACTCACTGCAGGGGGGTGGTATAGGGCTTGAACGTCGCAGGGGGAAGTTGTAATGCCTTCCCTGTCTTTCTATTGGCCAGAAAAGCGCGCTAACGTCTCAGAGATGAAAGTGAAAGTAACTCGAACATCGCGTGGTACTCGTCTCGAGTAACGAGCATCTCGAACACGCTAATACTCGAACGAGTATCAAGCTCGGACGAGTACGTTGGCTCATCTCTACTGATAAGGCATTCTATTGAATGAAAACTGGAAATTAATTATATTGTGGTCACTATTTTCCAAGTGTCCTTCAACCTGCACCCTCATGATTCTGTGCAGTCTGTTGATTAATAGTATGTCCAGAATGTCACTCCCTCTAAAAAGTGTATGGTCCTTTAGGACCCTAACACACTGGTCTCTAAGAGGTTAAAAGCGCAGAAGAATGGGGAGTTTGTGAAGCTATAAAGGGTGGGGGAAACCTTTAGCAGCCCAGGGCATACAATAGCAGCAAGACAAAGCTGGAAAAAGTCTTCATGGCAGTCTAGACCTAGAAGAGAAGAGAAGAAACAATTAGAGAGTGACTGAATTTAATAGTATGATAACTGTGACTGTCTGATCAGAGCTACATTCTCTTATATAGTTTGAGGCATGAAAATAGTCTGTGGCCCATTTATATAGCCTGTATTAAATAAATCCCAGCATGTGTTTTAGAGTCCCATTGAAAACAATGGGCGATGAGTTCCAAGGAATGCAAAAAGATAGGATATGCCGCAATTATGTACTGTATATGACTTCATTCAAAAGAATGGGGTTCATATTCGTGCAAGATTTGTGCGTCTTGCAATGGACAAATTTTGCATGATTTTCTCGGCCGTGTGAAACCGGATGCAGGGTGCCTTCAAACTGGTGAGAAAATTGCACAAGATTTGTACGTTGTGAGACGCACAAATATTAAAAAAACATTCTTTTGAATTGGTTCATTCACATTAGCGATGTTTCCCTGTCTTCTGCTGTGGCTGTGACTACCGTCACGTGGATTCCCTTCATCCCCGCAGTGATGTGAGGCGGTTTTCACGTGTTGCATTCACATGGATGGCGAGAATGATATTGGGCCATGGTTCTGTTCCCTTATTGAATACTTTCAGTGGGAGGTTTTACCATATAATGTCATCTTGTGCTTACGTCCACAAAAAAGATACAGTTTTTGTTGTAGAAGCATTTCTGTCTGCCCGTACATTCACTTCACCAATGGTCATGTAAAAATGATAATATAATCTATTTCTTTATCAGAACTTGACAGTTTCCAGCAAACCGTGTATCCCATAACAAATCAATCATCACCACACGAATACAGATATATTTGACCATCTACTAAAAATGAATTGATTAGTATCCCATATATCTTAAAGCGGATTATCATAATTATCATAAAATCCATGACACGATTCCATGAGTGTGATAAATCAGGACGGTAAAACATATCCGGTAAAAGCTAATTGCTCATATAGTAGGAAAAATCACTATGGAAAAAGCTCAATAATCCTCAATGATATATTCATATGGAAGTATGAATGCCCCGTATAAGGTGAGCTGCTGATTTCTACTAATGCTAATGTGAGAGGACCCATTGAAATCACATAGGCGAGAGCGAGTCACAGCCAACATTTGGACTCAACTCTCATCACACAGCACATGGACATGCGAAGCGTTAAAGCTCCCAATGAAATCAATGAGTAATGCGTTTGTATTGTCAAACTGGGACATGAACACTCAGCAGAGCCTTACCGATACGTGGGCTGCAGAACTGCGAACTGGAACTCGGAAACAGTGGACATAACTGAGCAACAGACATAAAACACTGACTGACAAATGCTTAAACACTCACCAAGCATACCTGCACACATAGCCAAATGGAATTGCTATAATAAGCATGAGGAATTAGTTTGTGGATTGACCAAGTCACTGAAGCCGTGAGGCCATCTTCATGTTGCCTCGTGGTCTCTACTCTAACAAGACAACTAACCTGGATACCTGCCTGCAACCAGGCCGATCGCCCCGATAAGGGTGGACCTGCTTTGGATCCTCGGGACATAACTAGCCCTAGATGGTAAATGATCCACAGCAAGACCGTTCACACCAAATGCACTGAGAGCCACACCGATATGCAGGAGCATGACACTGTTTAGACTGAAGATAGTGAGCATTGCACAGATACCTCATGTCCAGTCATATACACAGAAGATATAGAAGACTGCACAAACATGATGGAACACAATACAGTTCACACTGAAGCCTGCACAGACAAGCAGGAACACAAGTCTATGCACACTGCAGGAGGGAAACCAGAAGACACTGGCAAAGAGCTGGTATATATACATAAGCACCAGCCATGTGAGATTGGCTGACTGGAGCAAACCACACCCAGCCAGCTCAATCATCCACACCTGTGGAGCCATGCTGCTAGAAAAACTGTGGTACAACAGATCCCAGCCAGCACAACCCTAATTGTACCTCTCCCTTATAGAGGGGCCTCTGGGAATACAGGTGCATAACACTACCTACCCCTTATGAGGGGCCTCTGGGGATACAGGTGCGTAACACTACCTCCCCCTTAAAGAGGTGCCTCTGGGGATACAGGTGCCTAAGACACCAGAGGCTCATGCACAGAAATACTGCGCAAATGCACACATGGAACACCAAGAGAGAGAGAAGAAGTAACACAAGCAGACATACACAGACTCCGCCTACCAACGGACAAATAGGACAAACAAACAAGAACTGGATGTTCAACAAGCAGTGGACGGGTGGATTTGACATAGGACGGAAAAACAGACACAAGCCAGACAGACAGAATGACGTGTAGGACTTATCCACATGGGCCTAATACAGATATTCATGTATAACAGACAAGGAGAGCGAACAGCACAAAGGCACAACACATACACAGAGATCTGTTGTCAAACTATTTCCTTTACTTTCTTTCCTTTGTATAACAGTTCAGCCTTCACCATCCTTCTTCTTGTAATCTTCTTTCCCTAACCTTCAATATATATAAACCTTCATTTATATCATTCTTCTCTTAATACCTTCCATTATTCTATATCCTTTTTCCTGTAATCTTCTTTCTATATCCTTCTTTATTTACTGTTACCTAAACCCAATCCTTTCTTCTCTGTTTTGTCTAGCCTTGTTTTAATCATTTTCTTGGGTAACATTTACATCTTGTCACTCCTACCTCAATACGTGTGCATTCTGTTACCTCCAGTTCACACAAGAACTCAGACAGGACATAGAAAACTGTGAACCCAACTCAAGGACAGACATAACACAGCACAGGGTAGGGAGCAAAAACATGCAAAATCCGACCTGAAACATGCACATTCTGTTCATTCCTCCAAACTGACACATGTATATACTGTTAAAAAACACTGGCAAACACGGACATGAAAACTGGGGAAAACAGGGACATGAACAAAGGGGCATACAGACATGAAAATCAGGGAGAAATCTAAACCTGTTGGATTTTAGCGTATCAAAAACTCATTTGTCTTAAAGAACCCATAGGAAACCATAGATGCAATTTTTTGATGCACCTAGTCTGCACCAAAATGATGCCAATGTAAATGAGGCCTTTTGGGCTCCCTATATGGAGAAGAGAGGCCTTATGGGCCCCCCAAGGCTCCTGGGTCTGGGTGCAAACGCATCCCCTATAGTTACTCCAGTGATTTGCAGTACTAGCTTAGCAGATGGGATTTAAGCAAGTCTCATCACACATCATACATTTTACTCCACATGGGCCCCCTGGTTCCAGTAAGACAGACCATGGAGTGTAATGGCTTTGTGCCTTCATGACTTTCTCGGTATTGACTTGCTGTACTAGCCTTACCCCATATGGGTATTTGCCAGGCACCATCCAGCATATTACCCTTCCCCTCCCCCTCTTACCTCCCCTCTACCCTTGTCTGCATACTGATTCCATTTTCTGCATATATTACTTATTGTTCAAAGGGAACCTATCATCTACCTGAAGCACCATGAACTAACTTAGGTCGGTTTCACACGGGCGATGAAATCACGCGAGAGTGAGTAAAAATGCAGAATTATGAAACCAATGATTTCCAATGGTTTCCTTAACATTTGCAATGTTTTCACTCATGTGATGTTGCATGAAAATAAATCGCGGCATGTTCTATTTTTCTGCGTTTTTTTAATCTCCCATGTTTCCCTATGAAGCCTCCTTTTATTCGCATCCCAAAGCACAAGCTTACGACTTTTGTGTGATGCATTTTTAACCCTGGCAAAATCGCACAAGAAAATCGCAAGTGACAGCAATGTTTTTGTGAGAAAAAACAGCACTGCCGCTCAAAAAATGTGGGGAAAAGTAGTGATTTTGCTGCGATTTTCTCACGGCGATAGTTTAAAAAACAATCTGTACTGCGCATGTCCAACAGCGAGCCGTGCGGACCATCCGCAGTACAGAGAAGCGAAAAAGAAAGCAAGTATGTGCGGACGCTGCAGCTGCCAGGGTTGGATTCCACTGCAGGATTCCGACCCGCCCGTGTGCGGGTGGCCTTAGGATGCTGTTAGGGGAGGTGGCAGGGAGTCAGGTGATTTATTTTTCAGGCAGATGACAGGTTCCCTTTAACTGATTTATACGTTGAGTCTGCCCAACTCCCTGGTAGTTTTGTTTAATCGATGGTTGCCTACCCTTTACAGGAATGTCAATTCAAACAGCTTATATCCTGTTGAATTTTTATTGTAGAACTCTTAGGCCGGCGTCACACAAGCGAATTTTTTTGCAGTTTTGTGCGTAGCAAAATCCCGCTCGCAAAGTACGGAGGATGGAACCCATTGATTTTTCATTCTCATTTCTTTTTTCTTTGAAGCATGTACGCTTTTCACAGACGCAAAAAAAATAGTTCCTGCTCTATGTTATGCGCACCAAAGAGTCCCACAGAGGTCTATAGGAAGTGAACAAATGCGCACATATGTATGTGTGGGAATGCGCAATATGTGATCATGACCACATAACGCGACAAAAAAAAAACAACATTGATTTAATTGACATTGTTTTCATTAGCGGTATTCTCGAGCATAAATACTACGTGCGAGAAAGATAAGGCCGGACCTATCTTCCTGCTTTCTTCTTACCTTCATGCACAACTACCCTCTGTAGCGGCGAGCATAGTTGCGCATATGCCTGTGTGAAGAAACCCTTAGGGCTATTATACACTTGCGTCTTTTTAGCGCCGTGTTCGCGCTGCCTTTTTTTTAACGTGATTGTCAATGGGACTTTCTAATGTTAAAAACGCATCGCAAGTTTGTGCTTTGTGATTTTTGTGCGATGCGTTTCTAACATTAGAAAGTCCCATTGACAATAGTGTTAAAAAAAAATAGAAGTTTTGGTGAGCCCTAAGTGTTCCTTTCCACTGGCGATAGCGATATGGCTAAGACAAAATCGCAAATGTTTAAATCGCATTGCAACATTGCAAAATTGCAAGCGATGCGAGAAATCTCGTTTCCCATTTAACTACATGGCCGAGAGAAACAAGCAGATCGCAGAAACAATCCCCCCGCAGCGCAGCCTGCTCTAAAACATCGTAAGTGGAAAGGCTCTCATTCACCAGCATGTGTTCCTCTTTCTTGCAAGTGCTCGCACTCTCGCATCGCGTGAAAATCGCACGATTTTCTCGCCAGTGGAAAGGAGCCCTTATTGTGAACACGCTCTTCCAATAAATATATTGTTTAACCATAAAAATGATATAGACAGATGATGCAAAACATACCAAATGTGTGTAGTCTACCTTCCTGCATGAATCTTCCTTGTAAGAACATAACCTTATGCTGCCTTTTGGGTTCACCTATTACAAAATATAACCCTAGAAATAAAATAAATAGAAATAAATATCCATGTTGATGTAATAATATGTTAGAGCCGTGAAAACATCTACAGTAACACAACACCTCTCATCACCGGGAAGCATCATCACCAACCTGATTGCGACTATTTTTCTTTTCTTATCCTTGCAGTTCTGCACGTGTCCACAAGAGGGCGAATAAGTCTCACGGCTAAGTGTAGTGCGAGTCTTGGAAAGTCGCAGTCACTGTATATAGGGCATGCAGCAGGAGCGCACATCACGATCCTATAGATCCAGGAACACGGAGCAGAAGCCTATAGATGCACAGCCATGCACTCAGCTAAAGCCATTGGAATACAAGCAGCAATGGGATTATAACTCTGGAGAACTCTGCCTCCATACTGCTGAAGGTGAGAGTCTGCTAACCTTTATCTTCAGGATAAAAGTGTTGTCTTTCTATTTCCTGGGACTTAGATTTTCTCATGCACACATATAATCTCATGTTTGCCACTTGTTATAAAGGACCTAGTATAATTGGAGGGGGGGGGGGGGTATTATCTATCATCTTTTTTAGTGTTGTAAAAAATTAGAAATTTTTTTTTTGTCTCCCCTAACCCTTATCAGAATGATATAGAAGAGAGAGGTAGTACCTTGTTATCATATGTTGGATCTTACAAGGTCTCCAGATAACTGTACATCTAAAACCTCTTTTTCCGAAGAGGCACCACCACCCCTGAGTTTCACTCCATAAAATGGTGTAGGACCCAACTGGCACTAATAACGCAGACCAAATATAGGAACACAATGTACAATTTTCTGGGACACATGCCGCCAACTACACGTTATTCTTTTTGTCATTAGAGATCTAATTAGATAATCACCACTAATGCTGAAAAAAATGGCGTATGTAAGTGTCAGACTAGACTTTTCATAGTTATTTAGTGTGTGTTACATGGTATCATGCAACATCTTAAGGAATACGCTACACAGAGCACCAACTAAAGCATCAATTTTTATCAAGTTCTCCAAGAGCAATGGCGTTGACCAGTGCCCCTTATTGTGCAGAGCTGTCGCTAAGGGGTCTATGGTGGGGCTTATGCCCTAAAGGTGCCAGAAGGGGCACTAATATGCCAGACTACCTTGGTCAGGATATTTAGATGCAGGGTTAGGGCAGCAAACGGAATCTTTGCCTCCTAGAAAAGCAACGATGTAGTGTAGTATGTGAGATCTTGTCATTCCAAGAAACCTCGCAGAGAGGTAACAACTCATAAGTGATGATACGGTTGACAAGTGTCCAGGTGAGCTGTGACGGTAACCCATACATCAGAGTGCCAGTGCCCATTATATTTAATACAGACTTAGGCGATGGCTACTGGAATACCAATTATTATTGGTTTTATACTCCCAGATACTTTCATAAGGGACAGTTTCTAATCTGGTAAAGTAATAAGAACGATGGGTGCTAGAAGGAAGGGCAGCGGAGCAGTGACAGATGGGTGTGGTAGGTCAATTCTCCCTCAAGTTGAAGAGGGTGCTTGAGGGGGACATGAAGATGCTGCGGCACAGCTGTGCCTAGTAGGGGGTGTGAGGGCAGATATAGCTTAAGATAGTACATGATTAGTAGGGTGGGAGCTAATCTATAATAGCGGCGAGGTCAGTGATTGAAAGAGGTGAGGGCACTGGATGAATGAATTGCTTTGGGCTGCATACAGGGGTGCGACGAATGCTGGTCAGTATATAGTACAAGTCATTGAAGAAATGATGAAAGATGAATGCAATATGACAATCCAAACATTCAAAGTGGCAGAGCTGAATTCTTCATTGCACAGTTTCCTTCTGCATTGTTAATACATGGTGATGGTAAGAAAACTTGGGCTCAGACAATTGAGTAGGTTTATCTGTCATTATATGTAATAAGATGTCAAAATCTCACATCGCACAGTGCCAAATGACAAACTGAGCTCTAGTGCATCTCACAAACTCAGCACTGCTACATTTGTATCATACCTGTCCTTTTAGGGAGGGACTTTGTTTCTATTTTACTTTGTTGGTTGGGTTGTTTATATTACCTGGTGCCACAGTAATAAACTTATTACGCACACATACATCTTTGAGAAACAAATATTGACTCGTGTATACATGCTGTTTAAAAGGCATCAAAGTCATTCGGGGAGTTGGAAATCATTCTTATTTGTAGAGAATGGATATTGTAGCTTATTTATAAAGAGAAATCCAACTGAAAAGTAGAGGTGTTGCTCATAGCAGCCAAAATTAATGGGCTGTAATTATAATTGATGACACTGCATATACTTTATATAGTCCTAGCTTGTATGACAACATCTTAAATGGAAAAAATAGGAATGATGTTCAGATTAGTGTCATGGTTCGGAAATGTAAATGGAGCTGAGCAAATTGAGTACATAGAATTCTGGTTGCAGCACAGCGAGCAGTGGAATGTTATGGGGCTACGTGAAAAAAGAGCGAGCGCAGCAATAGGAGTGAATCTGTACACAATTATGGCATGGAATGCAAGTTCATGAGTAGTAGAGGACATGCATAATATCAAGCTGTTCTAGGGTTTGTATGGAAGCGGAGAGAGGAAGCCAGGAAGACAGCAAGCAGATAATGTAGGCGACGTGGGGTCAGAGCAGGTGCACTAGTAAAGGCTGTGCCTCCAGCAGATTTTTTCCAGTTTGCAAATACAACATTTTTGCTTTCTACTTGCAGCCGTCCACCTGTTCATTTTCAATGAGAAGCCGAGAAAACCTCCATTTATAGATAAAACAAAATATTCCCATACATTGAAGCAGACCTAAAAGCAAGAGCCGTGGCAGCAATCACACACAGTTAGGCATAGGGTCCCTGGATGCAGATAAAAATACGCCCCCCTGAGCATGACTGAATATTGCATTATTCGCAGGTGGGAGACATAAAAATGCTGAAGAAAGAAATAATCTCATTTACAATGACGTGATACATAAACTGAGTAACTTATTGATGTGGTATTCATTGTTCTTCAAACGTAAGCAAACATATGAGAAGAGGCCAAGTGCTCTGCCTGCTCCGTATAATGACATTGCTATGGTATCGTTCGCTGTATATGATTGTGGGTAATTAATGAGGAGTCAGGATGTTGGGACATGAACACAACTTTCCAATGTGGTAATAAGGAATATTATCCAGCGCAGGAAATTTAATCTGGAATGACTCTACCCTTACCCTCTTAAATTGTGAATGATTGATATAGAGTGCTTGTCAAGGATAGAAAAGATATATAGGAAATATAACAATCTGAATATATACGGTATGCCTGCTACATATGTCAGAGTATCACAACCAAAATAATAGAAGAAGTACTTATAAGTGACTGTATCAGAAAAACATAGTTCTCATTTGTAAGAAAATGAATAAATCATCAATAAACAGCATAACCAATGATAAATCAAATTAAAGGGGTTATCACACAAAGGAACGTTAGCAAATTGGTGCCCCCAACCCCCCCACCCCCGGGTCTGAAGAACATGGCTTCAGTGCACACCGCTGCTCCATTTATTTAAATGGGACCACAAGAGATAGCTAGGGAAAATGCAGCCACCACTGTCTTTAATTCATGATGTGCCAAAACACAGATCTCAGGATCGGTGGGGGTCCCAGCAATTGAACCCCCGTCCCCACCCCTTCTCCATTAGCAAGAAATCCCCTATCTTGACGATAGGGAATAACTTGCTTTCATGAGACAGACAACCCATTCAGGGTCAAAATTTAATTAATCTGACCCCAGACCTCCAATTTAATCAGACCCCAAGACCATACTTCAAAATTAATTCAGACCTCATATCAGACTCCTAAATTATTTCAGACCTCTAAGTTAGCAGCATCTTTTCTATTCAGGGCCCTGCACACAGATCCTGAGGCCACACAATGTCCTAATGCTGCTTAAAGTCAGTAAGTAGTATGCCAGGCCCTTAAGGACATTATGTGGCAAGGAGGCCTGTGTTACCCTGGACTATGGGGCGTGGTTGCAACAGAGACTGCTGCGACCCATATACTTATGCTACTGTATAGTCTGGAATCTTAAACAGTTTGTGGAACTCCTGTTGGGCTCCTGTTGAATATGCTAATATATTACTCATTTACACACAAAGATAATCTTTCAAACCACTTAAAGATTAAAAGATTTTGCAATCTATTTGTATAAAGTGTTAATGGCATTAACACTTTATAATCTTCATCTGCATGCAAAAGGGCCTCCAGGAGCTGTTTGCAGAGCCCAGCATGTGTTTAATCACACAGCCATCTGTGCACACAGCTGCATTGTTCTCTTCGTGGCTGATGGCAATGTTACAATGTTATCTGCCGCCTCTAGTGGAGATAACAGCATGCAGTCTATTGAGAGATACTCTATCTCTTACTAGCTGAACAATGGATTTTAAGTTCACCTTAAAATCATCATTCAAGCAAAAACTGCATGATGCCAGCATTTACATGTAATGATTATCGCTCATTTTCAGTTGTTTGAACGAATTTTGAGTGATAATTGTTTCATGTAAATGGGCCTTTAGGCCTTGTTCCTTCTGATGTCATGACTTTTTGCCAAAGCTTATTGCAGGCGTAGGTTTTAATTTTCAGCGCATGTGTAGGCAAAAATGCGCATGCACTTCTTAATAAACTTGGCATATTTGACTCTAACGTACTGCTGTTTAAGGGTGCGTTCCCACGAACGTATATCGGCTCGGTTTTCACGCCGAGCCGATATACGTTGTCCTCGTGTGCAGAGGGGGGAGGCTGGAAGAGCCCAGGAGCAGGAACTGAGCTCCCGCCCCCTCTCTGCCTCCTCTCCGCCCCTCTGCACTATTTGCAATGAGAGGAGGCGGAACGGGGGCGGGGCTAATTTCCCCCCGCACTTAGCCCCGCCCCCGTTCCGCCTCCTCTCATTGCAAATAGTGCAGAGGGGCGGAGAGGAGGCAGAGAGGGGGCGGGAGCTCAGTTCCTGCTCCTAGGCTCTTCCAGCCTCCCCCCTCTGCACACGAGGACAACGTATATCGGCTCGGCGTGAAAGCCGAGCCGATATACGTTCGTGGGAACGCACCCTTAGACTGGTGTAGGATTTGCCTGTCTTGGTAAATTTCCCTACAGAGTACCTATGGAGCCGTTTTGTCTCCAAGCACCGCCCTAGAGGATCTGTTGTGTGCAAGTCACCATCGTGGAAGAACTAATGTTTTGGACCAGCTAGATAATTATAAAAAACATTTATAAATAAAGTTCTTGATAGAGTTCTAGACTTAAATCTCCAGTAATGGTACAAAGATTTGCAAACTAATACATCAACTGTAAATCATGAACATGGCAAATCAGCTCTCTCCACCTTTGCGGGGGCATAGGGTTTTTTAAATACCACCTACTGCCCTAACAACTTTTTACCACAGCAGAGCACAACGAGGCAGTGACACAATACTGTATGACACCATGTGCGGAAAGTTTAGCAGCATACTTGTGGTGCACTTAGATCAGTCATTATAAAAACACCAAACGCTGGCATAAGAAGACAGAAGTCTCAGAATGCAACCACATCTACCGTAGGGCCCCTCCCAAACTACAAAAGAGAAAGTAGCCACAGGTAATAACAAGCAATGTCAGTGCGCCAAATGTCTGCAGGACAGATTGATAACTTAAATGGTTGACTCTTGCAAACAACAAATAAAGCCTCATTAATGCCCCTTAGGTCTCTGTAGTCAAATATGCTCCCTTTTTGGACTAAGAACCTAAATATAAAGCCATGCAATTATTGTCTGTTTGTTAAAAAAATGTATGCGATGATTAAATGCATAATACCTTACCAAGCCCCTGCCGCCCCTGTGGCAATACTTCCTTGGTTCCCCGCTGGTCTGTGTTCATCCGGCTCCAATGATGTTGACATAACATGACCCACTGCAACCAATTAATGCCTACAGCAGTAACCTCAGCGGTATCAACATATCCCTTCTACAGTCAGTGATTGGCAGCAATGGTCACATATCAAGTCATTGCTGCAGGGTATTGGTCAGAGATCACCTGTTTGTAAAACTATTTATTGGGTTGGATAAACTCTCTAAATTCAAAAACATGAGGCTAGAGGCTATCCAGATTGATTCTAAAACCTGAATTGTTGGGATATGATTGCATTAGTATGATGTAACTTCAGGTAGGACATTAGGCTAGTTATTGCCTCTGATACCAATACCAGACTGCTAATAACCCTTCAATATTCTTAGGAGACAGTAGACCACTGCCTAAAGATACTTTATTGCAGGTCTACAGGTGTGATAGAAGAGTTCAGGTCTTTGACAATCTTGTGTGGTGCAGTGTTAGGGCAGCAGAAATGCAGTCCTAAACACTCACTCATGACCTGAAGGTTGCAGGTTCAATCCCCATATGGTTCAGGTAGTCAAGGTTGACTCATCCTTCTGAGGTTGGTAAAATGGGTACCTAGCTTTTGCTGGCGGGTAAAGGATGACTGGGGAAGGCAATGGCAAACCAAACCACAAAAACTGTCTGCCAAGAAAATGTCATGATGTCACCCTAGGAGTCAGTCATGACTCGGTGCTTGCACCAGGGGACTTTACCTTTACCTAACAATAGTGAGGTGGTGAGTTCTCCTTCAATGGAAGTGTTCAAACTGAGGCTGGACAAATATCTTTCTGGGATGGTTTAGTGAATCCTGCACTGAGCAGGGGGTTGGGCCCGATGACCCTGGAGGTCCCTTCCAACTCTACCATTCTATGATTCCATGTTGGTACCAGTTAGGCACCATAGCCTCCCATGTTAGATTGGTTTATTTCCTGCAGCTTGCACTACATGATTCAACTACTTTCTAAATACTAACCTATAAAATACATTGCAACAAGCTCATGTTTTTCCCATAGAAAACGTATCATGGTCTATATTACAAAGAGAAGGTATTTTTCATTGCATTCTAAATGAGTTTTCAAAATTGCCATTATTTTATAGTCATTGACCATGACGGATAATTTTTTACACCTAGGGGAAAATTATTGCTGGCACACCAGATAAGTGGTATGTCTGTCTCTCCCCCAGAGCAGCATATGTCAGATTCATTAATAGGGAGCAGACCTTTCGTAGGGGGAAAACTGCACTAAATCGGACATTTGTAAATGAGTAGCTCTTGGCGCAAAGTCCCAATTACTTTTTTCAAACACATTTTTATGTTCATTATATTTTTCAATTTCTGCCAGAGAGCTGGTATTCTGGATAAACCTGCCCAGTATATTTATTTTTTTCTGCTATTTTTTTATCTAATTGTATTTGTCTAATATATCTCCGTCTCACACTCTACATTCTTACCATAGCAAAGTCGTGGGTTTCTCTTAGACGTTGGCAGGAATTAATGAGTGCATGGATATAATGAGCACTGATTGGTCACATGGTGTTTGTTGGCATCACTGCAGCATCATTTTGTTGTCACTTGCTAATTAATTATGGGACACCCCCAGATTAAACACTGGCCTGTTATGCTCTGAGGCAAGGGAACAAATTGATAACCGGAATATGTTAAAATGGAATATGGCCAGTTTTTAACTATCAAAAAACTCCCTAGAAATCATGCTCATAGTCTACCTTGGAATATATTGCTCACCCTGCCCTCCCCTTCCTATATTCTGAGCATCAGAAAATGTGCAAAGATCAAATATCAAAGAGAAATAATAAAAGAGAGAGAGAGAATTACTCAGCCAAGTACAATATATGATATATTCTACCATACAGCAGAAAGGCAAGCTACCCTAATGTAATACAGTAAAATAAAATGCACATAAAATCCAGCTCCTGGTTCATTTCCAGGGTATCGGGCCCAGTGAATATTTACATACCGGGAGCTTTTATGAGCTTTAAACTGTGTGAGATGGTGATGGATCCAAAATAAGAAGCTACAAGATGGGTAGAAGTTAGGAAAGAGTTGTGGAGATGGTGAGGTGGATAGTAGGGCAGTAGGCAGTAGGTTAGTTTGTTGGAACCAATTAACTCTTCACCTGAAGAATTAGTCACACTCAGGTCTTTCATAGAACAATACTTCTTCCTCCAGTACAGTCTCTCTTTTCCTCTTCTGTCCAGTGTCCTACCTACATGTCTTACTTAACATACGTTCCAGTTACAGTCAGGCAGGGGCGTAACTATAGGGGATGCAGGGGGTGCCGTTGCACCCGGGCCCAGGAGCCTTAGGGGGGCCATAAAGCTTCTCTTCTCCATATATGGAGCCCAGTACTATGAATAAAGCATTATAGTTGGGGGCCCTATTACAGATTTTGCATTGGGGCCCACAGGCTTCAAGTTACGCCTCTGCAGTCAGGGGTGTTGAAGGTTGCAAATGTTCCAAGGACCAGTTATCCTAATCAGCATAGAAGTCTATAAATTGATTACATGCAACGTCACTTATTATGTATGTGAAACTAGAGGAAGTAAAGTAATGTTAGAAGTCACCAAAGAGCTCCATGCCATATAAACTCCAGGAAAGGCAGAATTGTTTTATACTAGTTACAGAACTTGAAGATGACTTTAATATTTGTAGTAATTTATAATAAGGGGTACATAATTCCTTAAGATACACAGCTCATCTTTTGCAGAACCTCTTTTTGAAGATGATGTGGAAGCTTCATGCTAGTCACTGACTAAATAACATTAATCACTTCTTTAAAATGTAGCTTGCAGCCCATGCAGTAAGAATGCCCCTTCGTGCAAGCCACACAGCAAGGAACCCCTTTTAGTGTCCACCACACGGTAAGGATGCCCCCTTGGTTCCCCCTCACGAAGGATAGCCCCTTAATGACTGTAGTGAATTCCCATTAGTACTTACCCCCACAAAGTATGATTCTTCCTTATTGCCACCACCACAATATGATACCCCTTTAGTGTGTCCACCACAGCATGGCTGCTGTGCTTAATTCCTACCAGTGATGCCTTCATACAGAAAAGATTCCCCTTTAGCGTCCCTTAACAGATGCCTAATTAGTGCCCCCAAGTGATACCTCTTCATAGTAGAGATTCCCCCATTGTGTGCCCACACAGAAAAAGTGCCTCCAGTGATTTGTCAGAGATCTTAGTCTGCATATCTCCTCCGTTCTGTGGTATCCATGGCTTGGTGTAGTCAAGTGAGATGACATCATTGTATCAAGCCTGCCTATTCCACGATGCCGCTGGCATTGGTAAAGGGATAAACGGGAGCATGGAGCTAATGGTTCCCTGCTTCACAACTGTATTCAACTATATTTGTTTCTTGAGGACACAGATACAGTTGAAATTGCAACATTTGTTATTCCTCCAGGGATAATGGGACAGGCACAGAAATCCAGAATTGCCCTGCTTGATCCAGAACAGTTTGTAGAGACATTCTGTTATATACACATACTGTACATGTGGAGCCCATTGACCCACATCATAGGCCTCTCACTAGCAAATCCAGAAACCTACTGAGGGGCAAACACCCCTGAAACAGCTGTCTGTGCATGGAATCTGGCTTGGCTTTCAATTCCTAGTGATTGTTACAAGGCTTGTAACAATAACTATAAAGAGTCTAACATTGATTTGAAGGAATGCTGCCTTCCAATAGGTGGCGCTGCGGAGGTATTGTTTCATATCCCTTATTTACTCTTTGGAACTACATGCTACATCATTCAAAATCATAAATAGTGCTCAAAGCAAGTCTGTATTCTTATCTACATAGATCACACAATCATCTCAGGGTCAAATTCTTGTCAACATTTATTTTCAAAGAAAAGACAGGGACAAAGGAAACCATTTCCAAAAATATGTGTTCTCTTCCTCCTTCTGCCAAATTGCAGTCCCTTTTTTGGGTGCACAAAAATGAACAGGAATATGGACCAGAAATACACACGAAGAAGCAATCCGGACATCACTAACTCTTCCTCCCATAGAAATTCTTTAACAGGACCAAGTTTCTTGTTAGACAACCTGCCTGTTGTATATACATGTAGGTAAAGGTAAAGTCCCCTGGTGCAAACATCAAGTCATGACAGACTGTTTTTGCGGGGTGATTTGCCATTGCCTTCCTCAGTCATCTTTTCCCGACCTCGGAAGGCTGAGTCAATCTTGAGCCGGCTACCAAGCAGGGATTGTACCCACAACCTTCAGGTCATGAGCAAGAGCTTAGGACTGCATTTCTGCTGCCTTAACACTCTGCACCACATTATATACATATGATTACTGTGCAATTGCTGTAGTATGTTATGTAGAAGTTTGATCATACAAATTAAATCAAACTAAACCAAAAATACCATCTGTCGATCAGAGTATCTGCAACACACTACAGAGCACTGCAAATATTTGACAGTGATATATATGATTTGGGTTGACCCCTTCCATCCTGAATTATTGTTGTACTTAAAAAGGATTATTCCCAACCATCCCTGTTTAATGTGCAGCTATAGTGTTGCCTCATATCTAAAAGAGTTCTTGTAGCATTTGTAAGAGGTGCAGTCACTGCGTGTTGTGAGAAATGAAGTAAGGATTAGTGCAGATTGTTGTACTGTTGAGTGGAGTTGTGCTGGCTTGGTTACAATGTGTCACTGCTGGGATTTGATTCCATAAACAACGTACGATACTGAACATACTTGACCCTATTTGCTGCTAAGGTACATATGAGTACTGCCAGTGCCTAGGAATGTAGGGGCATGCACCCACCCTGCCTAGGGAGAGAACAAGAAGAGAGCAGGATGCAGCGTTAACAGAAGCCTGAACTACAAGTCTTCGACAAATGAGAAGTCTTTGTATTAATAGAAGGTCATCTATACCAAAATATTTGCCTAGGGATGCAGACTAAAAGGTGAATTTATTAATCATCCTTCATTCAGTAGATTACTTTTATAAGATACCTTTATGGGGTTCATTTCATTTTGGATACTCCTGGTGCTACAGCTACCATTATAGGTATAAGACCTTGAATCTGTCTTTGTATTCACTAGTATACAGTCAGTTATACAGAATTAGGGGAAAAAAAGAATTATTTTGTTCAAAAATAGTGCCACACCTGTCTGCAGGTTATTTATGGTATTGCAGTTCATCCCCATTTACTTCCATAGAGCTGATTGCTTTACCAAACTCAACCTATGTACAGGTGTGGCACGTTTTCTGGACAAAATCAGCCATGATTCTCTAATCTTGTACAACTCCTTAAATATCCCTGCTGCAAATGTTTGTAGAGGAAGAGGTACAGAAGTTTATAATTTAGTTTGACTTTTCCTTAATTCTTGCATGTTAATTGAAAGCTGCCTTCTGTTGCCTCCTTGCTGCTATCACAATACAGAAGATGAAGTTTACAGCTAGAAAAAGTATACTTTGTTTTATTTTAGGGAAGACCAATTGAGTGTTGTTATAGAGTAGTGGCTGGGACACGGAAGCAGGTCTGACTCACCTTACAATGTCAGCCTAGCCCATATGACCACAGCATAAGCACGTGTGCCTTGTCATTTGGTGCCGGGTGCTGAAATGTTAACATCTATCTGCTTTGTAGGGTTTGATTGATAAGCAAAGAAATGGTTTCCCCTATTGGCCAATCAACTCTTATTGTAGTACATTCTGGCCACACCTCTCTGTGGGCACTGGTTATTCCTCTACATGGTGGAGTTCTGGTCTGGTCCTGTTCTTACTTATTACTTGGTGTAACATCTACTTCCTCGTACTGTTGAGTCTCTTGTTCACATCTATAAATTGTCACCACCTCTTCCATCGAGGACAGCCGAGCTAGCCCCCAGGTTCCATACATGGGGCTGCACTCGTCAAGGCGATCACTCCACTTTGAGGCAGGGTTTTCTCGTATTAGTATGTTAGGGTGAGATTTCCCCTTTCCCCTTGTTTAGTTTTATTATTAATCATTTTGTTCTCTGAGTTATAATTCGTGTGCATATCCGTCCTTTTGGACAACTATTACATCAGATCCGGATGAAGTAATTTTGGCTTCCGGCTTGGATGTATCACTTATCCTGTGACAGAAGATTGAGAATATGACAATGTTTTGAGTAATTTTGTTTACTGCGTTCTCTTTTGAAGTATTTAGCACATCTGTGAGCGTTTTATTCTATGGCATTGATTTGGACTGGATATACACATTAGATATATGTCATTTGAACACTGGTTTCAGCAGATCAGATTATAATCTAATGTGTATGGGCATCGCTGGATCAAGGTAGGAAGAAAACCATGGGCAAAAAAAAATAGTAAATAACTACTCCAAAGATATATAGTCTCATATAATGTATTCCTGAGAAGTGATATCCCCATCCCAGATACTGTGCATATCATATACATTTGATAATTGCCTGTAGATCTGCCAATCTAATATGTATAATGGTAAAAAAAAAACTATCCTCTGATGTCTGCTCTTGGGGGAATCAAGGATTGGCATGCTTTATTATACTGGCATCCACTTTTCTGCCTCTCCTTGTGGCAGTAAACATGAATATTGAATCACTGTGGTTTTTTTTAGTGCAAATATGGCATGTGAGCTCCATATTTAGAAAAGAAAAGAGATCCAGCACCTGTGTATTCCTGCTGGGAGTGTCTAAAAAGTTCTCAAGGACCTACTGTAGTTGTTGGAGTCCACCAGGTAGTTAGAGAAGTTTTCCAGGAGTTGATAAAACCCTACAAATCTGTGAAAAGTGGCAAACTTGTGAAATAAACATTTGTATTGTTTTTCACTTTTTTGCCCCACTGATCTTCCAATCGCCCACCACTTATTTTCATCTTGAAGTTTCTATTTAGGACCATCTTCGTATAGTTCCCAGATTGCCATGTGGCTCACCTAGTCAGCACAGTCATCAAATACATGGGCAGTCTTAAAGGCCTGCTCCTCTCAGTGCTTGCGTAGTACACCCTGTGCATATGTGTTGTGAGAAGCAACACTTGAACCTGCCCATCTACGTGACGTCAGGGCTGATACATGTACATTGGAGGGGAAATGAGTTGGACTATGTCACATTCTGGGTGTTTGAGTTCTCAGACACCATCAATTTTCTTGTTTCCCCAAAATGGATGGTATCTGTTGCTTAACAAGTAGTTTTTGATTATCCTTCCAAAGTTGCAGTAGCGTCTTGTACATAAATGTGACCTTTGTCTAGAATTACATTACCGTAGGAGGAAAGAATTAACACGGAAATCTTCACAATGTGTAATGTATGTTTTCTTGCCCCAAACCTTGTAATGTAGCTTCTGGAGCTCACAGACCTGTGTAGGAAGATTACAGTCATTCCTAATTTTGTATAGTATGATTCAGTGTTCAGGATCCTTGATTTCTAAAAGTACAAGTAGTAATTACTATACTGCATTCTAATACATTCTAGTCCTGCTCGAAGAGCTGCATGGCTCATTAGGTATATAAGCCATGTTCCATTATGAACTGCACATTATCAGGACAGGTGTTTAGTATCTGGAAGCAAGAACATTTCCAATTGCTTTCAGCAAGCAGAGATCTTTAAAATTTGCTTAATGATTCTTTGTATCTGCTTGTGACTTGCATATATCTGCCTGCGTCTATTAATGCATTAAATAATAAATCTTGCTATTGGTATAGCACCAACTTAATCCGCAGCGCTTTCAGGTATTTTTTTTTTCATTTATTACCCCCCGACCAAGCTGGGTACTCATTTTACATACCTTGGAAGAATGGAAGGCTGAGTCAACCTTTTGTCAGCTACTTGAACCATGTGGGGATTGAACTTGCAACCTTCAGGTTGTGGGTGAGGGCTTAGAACTACATTTCTACTGCCTTAACACTCTAGTTGTGTAAGGGGCTCTCCTAGTAGCCTCTTACTAAAAAGTTTCGGCAGTAACATATACAGATACATGATTATTTACACTGCTGATGTGTACAATTTTGTTAAGTATGCACTTTCGTTGAAAATCTAAAATAAAAAATATACAAAAAAAAAGCTTTCACCTAATCATACAATAACAATGATACTTTTATGGCAATGTAAATACACATGAAGTGTATATAAATGCAGCATTGTTAAAGGAGTTGTCTGAGTAGTTTATTTTTTGTAAAACCCTGTTCCCCATTATAATAACTAATGAGCATACACTCACCTCTCCCCACTCCCGCTATGTCCCGGGTCTCCCCTTTGACATCACGTTTACAGGCTGCCGCAGCTGTTTAGACTACGTCACAGGCTGCTGCAGCAAATAACAGAGCTCAGCGATTGATCACTGAGGTCTGTAATTGGCTGCAGCACCTGTGATGTTCTGTAAACAGGTGGGACTACAGCCTTTATACAAACAGCGGAGCAAAGGACCAAGCGGTGCAGAACTCAGCAGGGAGAGGTGAGTATATGCTGGTTAGTTATTATACTGTATGGGGAACGGGATTTTACAAAATAAAAAAACTACTCAGACAACTCCTCTAAGTGTTACATCTTCATTCCATAAAATGCTGCTATGTTAAGGATACTACACTTACAAGACAAATCGATTTTCAGCCTCGGCTTGAAAAGTGTATCTAAAAAAAACCCAGAAGAAATAAGATGCCCATTTTTTTTTAGGAAACTTCCCTTAGGGTCTACTTAATATGTCAAATAACATGGAAGCCTTCATTTTATTTTCTAACCAGATAGTCAGCAAATACCATGCATTTGAAAAAGTAATTTTCCCTCTGAATGCAGAATGGCTCAAGAGGAACATTCCAGCATTTTGTCAGAGTAATCTGTGAAGTGTTGTACATTTATATTAGAATTATATTGAAGAGGCTCAGCATCCAGCTCCCTTTTGTTCATAATGTGTACTTGTGTGCTGTATGAAAAGTCACTTACTGACATCTATGTGAAATCAACATGCAATGCACATTCATGATATATACTCTCTCTATTATATAAATATTGTTTTATGTATATATATATATATATATATATATTCATAATATAGATATATATATATATATTTGTTTTCACATATATATATATATATTTACTTTTTTATATATATATATATATATATGTGTGTGTGTGTGTATATATATATATATATATATATATATATATACACACACTCACACAGTAAATAGACCATACGACCATACCTCGTTTCTCTCATTTCTCCTATTTATTTATGCAACGTTAAATGCCTTTACCTGTCCATTGGGTATAAGACACTACCGCCGTTAATAGGTCAGAGCATACCCCCAGGGGCATCGGTGAAACACATAAGTGTCTGGAAGCTGCTGTGACAGAAAGCAGTGTTTGTCATGTAGTGCGTTCTGTCATTATATCTTTTGCTGGAAGCTCAGTCTCAGTCTGACATGGAGCCTAGGCTTGTACTAGGTTTCCATCCGAAACAGCTGATTTCCGTAAAAATTGCCATTGTGCTAGAGGAGGCAGCACATGGCTCCGAATATGTGACACTCAACTGTTCCTTAACATATTAATATGGACATCTACTACTTGTGTTGGCCTTTTATTCTTTAATACTATGTACATGAATGAACTGGTTATTAAAAATGATCCCTAATTTACTAGCCCATGTGAAGTAGCAGCATCTGTAGCAGCCATTCCTTCAAACTGACCAGTTATCTCCAATAGTCATGGCTGACAGCTTTAGATGTAATTAAACCCATGTCTTTTGATTTTGTATTGTCTTCCTCAGTACATAGATGTCTATTGATTAATTAAATAGGCTTTCTAGTATTTTAATATTGACAGCCTACACAGACACAGTGCCACACATACAATTGTGGCTGTACCTGGTACTGCAGCATACTCTAGCTCAATCCCATTGAAATATGTGTACGTATGCCGCACTGCTTATGTAAATAGTGTTAGCAGGTTAGAGGGTATTACATGTCCAAGTGGGTTACAGGACTGGTGCAATCTGGTCAGAGGCAGTTCCCTCTCGTTTTTCTTTAATTGCATCTGTGCAAAATGTTCCCATTTCAGAATGACGCACATAGAACTCATGGAGCCCCATAGCAAAACTCAGTATTGGGCCCCCCCAAAAGAAAACTATATAAGTGACAGAATATCTATAATGTGGCGAGTTTAGATACAGCAGCTCAGCTCTAGTATATCTCTAAGTAAAGCAGTCACTATATAATAGTCAAATACCAGCTTTTGACAGTGATAATAATTATAGTGCAGTTATCTCCAGTTGTCACAGGTGACCTCTTCTCTGATTGATGATGCCCATTTTAATTGTTGTTCTTTATCTGGGCCCAGACCGCCATGAAGATGTCTTCCAGCCACAACTCATCTCTGCACATTCTATTGCCACAACCTGCATTGAACCTCTCACTACCCCCAGAAAGGGGTCCTCTCTGCGGCCTCACAAAGTCCTGGGGTCCCCTCTGTGGTCACTGATCCCTTAGTTCCGTCCTTCTGCCCCCCTTTCCCTGAATACATGGCCAGCAGCACAGATCTGTCTTACATTCTTGTAGATTGGGACACTTCTTTTGGTCATTGCAGAGGTTGCTCTTCCCCATCCTTCCTGCTTTCAGTGGAGTACTGCCGAGAGACGGAAAAGGAGCAGAATCTGCACTGACTGAAAAAAAACATCCTGACGTGCTAGTACGTGAGACAGATCTGTGCAGCTACTAGCCAGATATTCAGGGAAAGGGGAAGGTGACTCAGTGGTGGGACAGAGAGCAAGGCTATTCGTCCCTGGGCCCCCTTATCCAACAGGCCCTATGGCAGTCATGTGGTCTGCCTAGATTGGCGGCACACCACTGAATGGACATGTGATGAATCGTAAGGATTTTTTAACTGTCCTGTACATCTTGTGAAGTGGGTTCATACTACCAATGTAGTATGTGAATGGTTTATATTTCACTGTGAGAAAATTTCAATACATTTTCATTGGTTTCAAAAAATCTTTAATGTGTACCTATCATTTCAAATGCCTTAAAAAAGTAAGCTGACATGTGTATATAAGGTATTGCATGACCTGTAACCTTCTTTTTTCACCAGCTACCTTCTGTAGGCTGCATCTCTTATTGTCAGATTTTGTTGAGCTGGTGGGTGTAGGCTAGCTGCTATAATGTCTCCTATACACAGCACAAACAGCGTTTCTATTGTCCTATCTCTATCACTCATACACAGAGAAGCAGCAGCAGTATGGCGGACACTATACAGCAGTACTGAGCAGTGTAGTTGCAAATTCTGTAGCTGTAAGACCGTAAAACACTATTAGCTACAGCATCATTTGCTTGTGTATCCCTGTTTCTCTCTCATTGCTTCGCCTCCCTCTTCCCCCCTCCCTTCTCCATTGATCTCTATAGACAGCATGTAATCTGATCTGTCAGTGAGCTATTCCCTCTTGTCCACCAAAAATGGGTCTGGCAATATTTCAGAGTGACTGAACATTGTAGGAAAGAGGAGTATGGACCCAGATAAGTGAAAAAAGAAAAGAAATTCACTAACTAACTATATTACAAAGTTTCTTATGCTCATCGCTACTACTGATTTATGCAGAGTTTGTTGAAACAACAGTAACCATTTAAGACTATAGAACAAAAGTTTCTGAAAATGATGGATCTCTGGGAAAAACGCTAAGAGAATGCAGATACAATACCTGCGACTGCTGTGTAGTAGTGAGGCCCTATCTAATGTTATAATTGGTCCATACATTAAAACATTATGATGGCTACAATTAGGTGTGAGATCAGCTTTGCAGGAGAGAGAACTTAGATTTTTTGGTTGTAGAAAAAACTACAAGTTCAAAAAGTACATCATGTCTATGTGACAGTGCAGAAGCCCCTTCAGGATCATGGTCTGATTCAGCTGAAAATGATGCAAGTCCAGGGATGTTTTCAAGAGAACTAAATGTTTATATTGTCAAATATGGTAGTCGTACATTATTAGACTGTTAGGATTGGAAGTGACATTTGGGTCTTACCACCATGCATCTTTTCAAGTGGCCAGTAAATTGTCGCTGTGTATTAAACTTTGTAAGCTAATTTTAAGATCCATGAAGCTGGAGCAGAAATTCAAATGTTTTATTCTAGTAAGGCGCACATACAGAACAACTAGGTGTACATACAGTATATTATGCAGCTTGCAAGCCTAAGAAGGGTAAATGTCTTTAAAACAGTATTAAATCTCCTCCCCACCCTGGAAATAAAATGCATTTGGATTCTAGAAATAGTCTTCATCCTCTGCAGCTAGAGGAAAGAAGGTTTCTACTCCGACACAGAAGGGGGTTCTTTACTGTAAGAGCAGTGCGACTGTGAAACTCTCTGCCTGAGGATGTGATGATGGGGAACTCACTAAAAGAGTTTAAGAGGGGCCTGGATGCCTTTTTTGAGCATTACAATATTACATGTTATAGTCGGAAATTACTTCAGAAATGTTGTTGATCCAGGTGGTATTCCTATTGCCAGAAGTAAGTTTTTTCCTTAAATGGGGAAAATTGGCTTCTACCTCATTGGGTTTTTTTGCCTTCCATTGGATTAACATGCCCCTCCTTTCTTCCCAGTGCTCTACTCCCTTATTTATATCTGGAGGCTCACTCTGAAATGCGTCACTGATGGTACTATTTTATTGTAATAAATAGGTCTCTGATTATATGTTCATGACCTTGACTATATTATGCGATGCTTTGGACTTCACGGGTTACATGTTTACACCGATCTAGCATAGGAGCCCCAGGCCCTGGTGCTCCCAGAAGAGATTGCAGTGGTCAAGTGCCATTCATGAATGCTACGTGACCACTTAAGTCAGTGATTGTCTGAACAGTCATGTAGAGTGAACGGCACGTGACTGCTGCAGCTTCTTCTGGGACCTGAACGATGAGGACCGGGATTCTTGAGCTGCATCAATGGATCAGACGATCAGGGAGGGTGGGGGCATTTAACTGTTACGTATTACTTATTTTTTTATGTTATATTCCCTGCCCAGAATTGTTTTATTTCATCAGAGTACTTATTTTTGAAACATAGTGTAAAAATAGGGTAAAATACTTAGAAACTTTAAATATACCCTGTGTCCCTGAAAATAAGGCTAAGGGCTTATTTAGACGACCATATATCGGCTCGGTTTTCACGCCGAGCCGATATATGGTGTCCTTGTCTGCAGGCGGGGGAGGATGGAAGAGCTCCTGCCCCTTCCCCGCCCCTTGCCACTATTTGCAATGGGAGGGGTGGGGTGTGGGCGGAGCTAAGCAATAGTACTTAGCCCCACCGCCATCTTGCCCCCTCCTATTGCAAATAGTGGAGAGGGGCAGAGAGGGAGCTCAGTTCCTGCTCCTGGCTCTTCCATCCTCCTCCCCCTGCAGACAAGGACACCATATATCGGCTCGGTGTGAAAACGAAGCCGATATACGGTTGTCTGAAATAGCCCTCAGCATGATTTTTCAGGGTTTTTAAGAATGCAGAATGATTTTTCAGGATTTTTGAGAATGCTTGAACTATAGGTCTTTCTCTAAAATTAAGCCCTAGTTACAGTTAATAAAAAAGTCAATTTAAATACTATCCAGGCAGCTATACATGTAAAAAAATAAAATCTCTTGGAGCAAAAATTCATATAAGACACTGTCTTATTTTAGGGGAAACAGGATATATTGTGCTGTATTTGTTCTTATTGTTTTAGTTTAATACTAAAATAATTTTAAAAAAGACTTGTATTTGATTGTGTTTTAGAATGAAAAAAAGTATTTGCTACAATATAACACGTATTATACTGGTCTTTCATAGCAAAGACAGCGCTGCAAAATCCGAGCACAGACACAGAGAGGTAGTGATATTTCACAGAAGTGCCTTTCTCTGTTTGTGGAATGGAGATTAATCTGTATATCCTATTTATACTATAGGATTTGCCTCCATTCTGTTTTATGCAAAAAATAATCCTCAATCCCAAACAGAAACACGACACATTAAATTACATGCTGGAAGCACTTATGGGATCAGCCCTTAACGAGGTCAGAATACTTCAGAGATTGTCGCCAATGACTTCCTGAGGGATACATTTATATTGCAGTGATATACAGATGGACCAGACCTTCCCCTCCTATACATAATGTTTTATGAAAATGTAATTCTGCTTGGCTGCATTGGTTACAGGGGAAAATTAAAAGCATTTGAAGTGTGAACAGAGCTCTTAACTCCTTCAGTATCCAGGAATAAAAAGGATTGTAGGGACATATTTGGGGAAGGGTTGCAGCCTGTGATGTCCTTTCGGAGACTGGTCCTTGTACATGGTAATCAACTTCCCCCGCAAACAGACATGCAGAGCCTGAGATCATGTGTAATTACATAGTAAGGAAACTACTCAAGAGAGTGCGGGGGAGGCTGCAGACACCTGCAGCAATATATGTAATGTATATAGTACATGTGTACATATGTATACTCATTGTCAAAAAAATGCAGCACGTAGAAGGAGTTGCCAGAATGGAATGAAACTTTCTCTGTGTGATTGTAATGTTGATATAAGTAGTGATTACATATCAGAGCAAAAGGATCATTTATTGCAAAACTGAACACTTGAAGGGAGACTCTAATTATCTGTTGTACCGCCTCTAGCTCGGATACAGTTGTGATACTGATGGGCATGGAGGCTCTAGTACCCTGTTGTTCCGCCTCTAGCTCGGATACAGTTGTGATACTGGCGGGCATGGAGGCTCTAGTACCCTGTTGTCCCACCTCTAGCTCGGATACAGTTGTGATACTGGCGGGCATGGAGGCTCTAGTACCCTGTTGTACCGCCTCTAGCTTCTATTCAAGATATGATACGGGTGGGCATGGAGGCTCTAGTACCCTGATGGGCCGCCTCTAGCTCGAATGCAAGATGTGATTAGGGCGGGAATGGAGGCTCTAGTACCCTGTTGTACTGCCTCTAGCCTGAATGCAAGATGTGATATGGGTGGACATGGAGGCTCTAGTACCCTGTAGTACCACCCCTAACTTGGATACAAAATGTGATGCGAACAGGTATAGAGCCTCTAGTACCCTGCTGTACTGCCTCCAGTTTGGATACAAGATGTGATATAGGCGGGCATGGAAGCTCTAGTACCCTGTTGTACCACCTCTAGCATGGATACAAGATGTTGTACTGCCTCTAGCTTGGAAGCAAGATGTGATTCAGGTAAGCATGGAAGCTCTAGTACCCTGTTGTACCACTTCTAGCTTAGATAC
The DNA here is from genome assembly GCF_035609145.1 of Eleutherodactylus coqui. Taxonomy (NCBI): domain Eukaryota; kingdom Metazoa; phylum Chordata; class Amphibia; order Anura; family Eleutherodactylidae; genus Eleutherodactylus; species Eleutherodactylus coqui. Next base: position 84,427,030 of record NC_089847.1, read on the forward strand.
AAGATGTGATATGGGTGAGCATGGACGCTCTAGTACCCTGTTGTACAACCTCTAGCTTGGATATAAGATGTGATATGGGTGGGGATGGATTCTCTAGTACCCTGATGGGCCACCTCTAGCTCGGATGCAAGATGTTATACAGGCTGGCATAGGGACTCTAGTACTCTGTTCTACCACCTCCAGCTGGGATACAGGATGTGACACAGGCGGGCATGGAGACATACAGGTTCCATATGATATCCAGCAGCATATTGGTCCACATTTGCTGTAACTGAGCCTTTAGATCGTGCAAACTTGTAGGCTGTCAAAGTTGTCATCCCAGATGATCCCATGCATGTTCTATTAGTGATACATCTGGCAACTGGACAGACCACAGATGTGTGACAATGCTGTGGAGACATTCCTGTGATACCCTTGCTGTGTGCTGGCGAGCATCATCCTGCTGGAAATTCCTCTTGCAAGCCCTACCATGAGATGTGGCTACAGGAGGTGCCCTACCATGAGATGTGGCTGCAGCGATACATGTGGCTGCAGGATGTCCTGAACATACCGCTGAGCTGTCATTGTCCCTCGTACCACTACTAGGGGTGACTGAATGTCATATGCAATGGGCCCCCCAGACCTTCACACCAGCAGTGGCGGCAGTGTGTCGCTCCACCTCAAAGGCAGGATTAAAAGATAGAAAACAAAGGCAGCACTCCCATAAGCTTATAGTCGACTGTAGGTTATTGGGACAACCAGCCCTGGTTACACAAACATCCCCCCCCCCCCCCACCTTGTTGATCCAGAGGAAGATAAAACCCCCAATGAGGCAAAAGCCAATTAGCCCATTCGGGGGAAAAATTCCTTCCTGACTCCATAATGGCAGTCAGAATAATCCCTGGTTCAACGCTTGATAGTTCCTACCTGACTGTAAGACCCGTATCAACAACCCGCTGGTCACCTAATGTCTATATCCTATAATATCATAGCGCTCTAGAAAGACATCTAGTCCCCTCTTAAACTACTCTATGGATTTTGCCATCACCACATCCTCAGGCACAGAGTTTCACAGTCTCACTGCTCTTATGGTGAAGAACCCCCTTCTATGTTGGTGATGAAACCTGCTTCCTTCTAGACGTAGAGGATGCCCTCTTGTTACCGCCACAGTCCTGAGTATAAACAGAGTTCCCACCTGTAGCAGTTCAGTTTTGTCGTTCATGACCCCACTTCAAATGGTGGCGACGGTTGGTGTCAAAGGCGGTACATGTAATGGGCACCGTGAGACCAAATGTCCTTCCGCCAAGCACCTGGAAATGGTTCTGACAGACATGGAGACCTGTTACAATGGTGCCACCTGTATCTGGATGGTGGACAACGAAACAGTTGGAGATGCTTGTGGTTGTTGGACAGTTGGATGATCCTTTCTAATTGTGGTCTGTCAAGGGTGTCCTGAGCCTTGCGTGCGCGCTCTCATGCATCCACTGGTCCCAACACCTCCTAATAATCTGGTCAGAACAGCCCAGGTGGTGGGCCATTCGTCGGTACAACAATCTAGTTTCTTGTATTCCAATTATGTGCTGCTTTTCAAGCTCTGTTAACCTGTCGAAATCTCTTTGATTGCATCGTAGAGGCGTCTAGTGGTCAACAAGCTCGTCACAAGCGGAAGAAGAGGTCACTACACACAGGTAGTCACTGAATACCTTTTTATATACCAATTATGGAACCACTTTTAGGGTCTCGAGTGGCAAGACACTTCATCTAATTACACTACAACTCTAGTCATTTGCATATCTGCCTGAGATGTAACTGCATGCCGAGTTTTGCAACAAAACTCCTTGTAGGGGCTGGATTTTTTTGACAAAGAATGTACATGTGTGATATAGGCCCAGGAAACACTTCTACCTCCACTGCTTTCTTTGGGAATTGACTGGGTTATAAATACATTTATTGTACGTGTGATCATAGTGTCATTTTTTAAAATAAAGTAGACTGGGTATGTCTATTTTTGAAAACAAGTTTCACAACTTTTCTCCCATAGAGTAACATCAAATGTAATTTCCATGTGCTGTACATAGACAATAGGAAAAAATTGCATCAAAAATTGCTTGCACGTCACGTCTACTTCTGCATGATACATTGCTGCAGGCTATCAAGAGTCATATGTGTGTAGCTCCAGCCTGAATCTGATGATGAGCAATAGCTCCAGTGATGCAAGGTCTAAGCATGTGAGAGGTTTCTTGAGCATCTGCAAAATTAGTGAGCATGCATCAAATCATATCATGTACAGTATGAAGCAAGGTTTCCAGACATCAAATAATTCATGGCTAAGGTGACACTAGCTTCTGGGAGGAGAACAAATGAAGTGGCTGATCCTGGAGTATGCACAATGTAATAGCTCGAAGGAAGTGAGAGTCCGTTACAGATTTCTTTTAAGAGGAGGCAGAAGATGTTTCTACATTCTCCAGTGCAGAGAATTAAGGGTTGCCCTGGTTCTTGGATATTTCACACTTTGACTGGCGTTTACTCTGCATAGCATGTGTTGTCTTAATATAAAATATTCATTTGCCTGTGTTGGCTTACAGATATGTATGTGTAAGTCATACATCACGTGATCATGTTCAGTGCGGTTACATAATTATGGCTTTATTATATATGCCTCCGAAATGAGATCATGATAATTCAATCTAGCTCAAAGCATCGAGAGACATGTGAACTGATAAACGGGGAAATGTTGTTAGTCGAGCATTTGAAGAAATTGTATCACTGTGAATAAGAAGGCTTTAGTAAAAGTCACTTTTAGGGATTATCAAGTGGATTGTGGTTATTCAATCACTCCTGTGCACAAGCAGGGGGATTCAGGTAAAAAATGATATATGAGGATTTTCTAATAATGCTATTTCCAGATAGACGGTTTTAAGGGGCTCCGAGGTGAAATGTCGCTTTAACTGGGCACCATCGTACTTTTTGGGAACCTTCTGGTTCACGCTTGTTGATAGATAGGCAGCATGTTACATTTTTGATTCCAGGTGGGCATGCCTGAAATGGATTTTAGTATGGTTGGCTTATTGATTGCCATTGTATACTTATGTTGGCCCTATTCATGTATTTTTTCTTTAACTCCCCAAAAGTTTTAATAAGGAGTATATGTTATCAAAAATGCAACTCTGAAGTATGTAATAGAAAATAAATTTAGATTTTTAGTTTTTCTCTTTTATTCTTTTTTTTTTTTAAACAATAACATTGTAGGCTTCATTTTAAAGCCCGAGCAAAGTAAAAAAGTTGTAGGCAACTTAAAGCCACCCTCCGGTCTTGGACAAACAAAAATTACTGCACGACTTCTCTGACTACATAATGCACACTGTGCATAGTATGCGTTGGGTAGTCTAAGACACTACATGCTGCTCTGACTGGCCAGTGATGCTCACATGGGTAGCACTGGCCAATCAAAGCAGCATGTAGTGTCTTAGACTAATGATGCCTAGTAATGTACAGTGTGCATCAATTAGTCAAAAAAGTGGTGCGGCCATTTTTGTTTGTCCAGGACCGGAGGGTTGGTGTGAGCAGTGCATGATGGGAGGACAGTGGAGGAAGCACTGCGCAGTATTGCTCATGTGCAGTTTAGAGTGCCGGAAGGTCCTGTCTGTCTGTTTCAGACGGCTGTCTCTGGCACTCTTGGTGAGGGGGAGGATGGGTAAGTTTCAGGAACGGTAAACTGTGCAGTGAGAAGGAGGATGGGTAAGTTTCAGGACCCGTGAACTGTGGGCAGAGCTATAGTGCTGGCCGGTAACCAAGCTCTATATATGCTAGAAGTTGTCGGTAACATTCTATTGTGGAAGTGATGCATGTAAACATAGCAGCAGGTCAACGGTTGCACGGGATGAAGAAGAGGGTCCAGAGTGGCAGATAAAGTACAGGTTGCCACTAGAGATGAGCGAGTATACTCGCTAAGGCTAACTACTCGAGTGAATAGTGCCTTAGTCGAGTATCTGCCCGCTCGTCTCTAAAGATTCGGCTGCCGACGGGGGGCGGGGAGCGGCAGGGGAGAGCAGGGAGGAACGGAGGGGAGATCCCTCTCTCCCCCCCACTCCTCCCTGCTCACCGCCGCAACTCACCTGTCACTCGCGCCAGCAGCCGAATCTTTAGAGATGAGCGGGCAGGTACTCAACTAAGGCACTATTCACTCGAGTAGTTAGCCTTAGCGAGTATGCTCGCTCATCTCTAGTTGCCACTACTTAACTGTACTTCCCAGATTTCAGCATTTTCAGAATTTCCATTTTGTGCCTGGAAAACCCCTTTAAGCTGCGTCAGTGAATTCTGCCTTTTTCAATGGGATATGCAAACAACCCTGATATGCAATTAATTTAGGAACAGTATGCTGTTCCATAATGACTTCTGTCTGTGAAGACAAGGGTTGGCTAGAATGGATTTTAACCCAACCTGATCTTTTCTTCTCTGAGCAGATAAGCAGTGGCAGCGATGTCTGGCAGCAGTTTATCTCCATCCTATTGAAATAGCATATATTCTGAGCTGAGAATAACTGGCATGTTTATGGTGGAATAGCTTTTGGCCGAACGTTTGGCTGACTGCTCTGTGTCTATGCTGACTGAAGCTGAATGATCAGTGGCCAATACCTTCTGACATGTCTCTACGCCTTGTCAGAAGATAGAAATTTTTTAGAAATTTGACTTTGAGCATTATGCATCAAACTGTCTCAAAGAAGAAGTTTTACATTACAAGTATTTTAGGCAAAGGCTGATGGAGCTCTTTTTCCTTCTCACATCAGACCCAATATTGAGTGCATATTGCTGTAAGGTGGCTCAGTCTTGAGTTCTTATAATTTAAGACAAGACACTCTATATAAGGAACCCATAGACTTTTTAGGGTGAAGAAAAAAACACCATAAAAATTGCAAGCATTTTTTGGTGATGCCTGGACTCTTTTACAAATCTTTTTTGGTGGTGTTTTTTATTTACACATGGTTCTTCTTTGCTGTTTTTCCTCCTATAGAGGGTGCCTATGGAAAAATTGCCAGAAAACCTCCATACCCAAAGCATGCTGCAATGTGCAAAAAACGTTATATCCCCAAACTTGCAGCAAAAGTAAGAACATAAAAAAAACACAAAAAAACATCATGTTTGTACAGCTTTTCATATTTTACTATTGACCTACAGTAAACATTTTCACGGCCGGCCGATATATGCTACAATCTGATGCGTAAAAACTCGTGAACGGGCGCACAAATCTAACATTTGTGTGCCCGTTCGGACGGCATGGACTCCAGCGCATATGCACCAAGGCCACCATGCCGTTGACCCTGCCCTCCACCTCGCCGACTCACCTCTGCTATCCTCCCCGCTTGCTGTTTGCAATGGGAAGGGGGTGGGGCGAGGACGGAGCTAAGCTCACGCCCCCTCCCCACCCTTTTTCTGCAGGCAGCAATGGGAGGAGGCGGGATGGGGCGGCACCTAGCTCAGCCCCCTCCCATTGCAATTAGCAGGAAGGGGGGAGAGAAGAGGAAGGGAGTTTAACAGTCACGTTGCTAAACTCCCTCCCACCTCCCTTCTCCAGCCGCTGTTATTGGCTCCCGTAGGAGCTCATGCAGCGGCCGACGTATTTTGGCCCAAACGATAGTTTCCGGACTATCTTTTGGGCCCAACGTAAAAACGCCCGGCGCTATATTGGCCGACCTGGTGCTTTTATATCACTGGAATACGGCCATGTGATCTGATGCATTGGAATCCAAAGCATCAGATCACAGTGTATATCAGCCGACTGTGAAAAAGGCAGGCTGATATACGCTCGTGGGAAAGAGCCCTAAAGGCTGGTTTCACACAGTCTAGAAACTTGCGTGAGATTTGTGCGTTGTGAAGCGCACAAATCTCGCATGAATATGAGCCCCATTCTTTTGAATGGAGACATATACATGAGCGATGTCGCTGCATGTCCTTTTTTTTGTGTGTTCTTTGCAACACGTCGCCCTTTACTCTCATTGGGACAGTAAAACGCAACATGCCGTGCGATGTGCACACGAGTGCAATACAAGGTCTCCCGCTGAAAACAATGGGAAACACTTGTCGATCCTCCAACGGGATATCATGCTCACCCATATGTCGGTAGCCTAATGGTACTTTTACACATGCTGACTATTGGCCGAAAGATCGCTAAAACAAGTAATTTTGACCAATAGTCATACCGAGTAAGACAGGATATTCAACAGGCTACTGAGTGAGAAATCACTCATTAGTCACTAGTCACTTCACTTCTGTGCATGGAAACTAAGCACATTTTCGCTCAGTGTGAACAGGCAGTCATTCATCTATGAACTGCCTGTTCACTGTGAATAGAGGAGGGCAGCTGCAAGACATCTCCAGTGTGTTCCCTTACCATTTACTGAATGACTATCACTCCTGTGTTAAAGACAAGGAGCGACAGTTGTCCCATGTAAAAGCACCCCAAGTTCTAGGGGTTTTGTAAAATAATGAACCGAGATAAGTATCTGGGCGCCACCAAATTAGGCTGAAAGAACTTGAAGCTCCTTCCTAGAATGTCAGCTACTTTTCCGGCAGACGCTCTATTTCACTGTATTCTTTCCTGTCTATTTATTGTTCTTTGTTGCGAAACCTTTTATACTCTCTATGATGTTGAAATAAAAATATTTATTATACGTATATTAGATATCTTCACATATATTGCACAGTGTTGAGGCTAAGAATGTGTATAGTGACATTTCCAGTGCTAACAATAGACAATAAATGTTCCCGTCTTGATATTGTTATTAATAGGAGGGTAATTAGTGTTATTATTCATAACAACAAACTCGCACATGTTTATATTTATCTACTCAAACAAAGCCTTAACTGTTGATGCGCTGACATGTATGGCTCTCCAGGGCAAGCATTTTATTAGACAGCAAGCTCTGCAGGACAAAAGGCGCTCTGATATTTCTGCATAGTGCTTTTAATTGACATTTGATTTTCCTCAATTGCATTCTGTTGACCCCTCAGCATTCATGTCCTTATTGGACCCTGTTCTTTAAAATTACTATATGTCGTATATGATGTGAAATACCCAAATTCGTCTTGGTCGTGCAATTAGGGTGCCATTTGAGCAATATGCCATGTATGTCCTTTTAGAACAGCTGCGTCACCTCTTTACAGCTGTTTTGAGTACTTGAAATAACCGTCTTTTGTAGAATTCTTAAAATACTTGTAATCATCCTGAATACGACCAAAGGGAACATCGGCATGGAGTTTGAATGTTCTATACAGGTTTGTGTGGATCTCCTACAGGTAGCTTAAAGTGAACCTGTCACCATCATCTTACCCCTAAAACTAACTTCACTGACCAGTATGGTATGAAAAATCAATCGCTTCTAATACCCTTTCTTTTCATAATAAACCCATATAACTCTACAATTCACTTCCAAAGTTATAGCTTAGCATATGCAAATAAGGAGGGAAGAGTCATCTGGCAAAGAAGGGTCACATTGATGTATGAGCTACCTGGCTAGCCTCACCCTCTTTTTCTGGATAGACGGGATTTAATGTATAATGGGGGATGAGAAAAGGGGGCGTGATTAGCTGGGCAGGTCATGAATTGACAGGACTCTTCTCTACTCTTTTGCATATGCTAAACTATAACTTTGGAACCTAATTGTCGAGGTACATGGGCTCATTAGGAAAAGGGAGGGCATTAGAAGTGATTGATTTTTCAACCCCATGCTGCTTAGGGCAGATTCCCATTTTATCAGTATGTCATCTACTTGATGCAGATTTAACTGGATTTCAAGTCTATGCAGATTCCTCATTCAAGTATTAGTGTATTATGTGGGCCACTACTGACGGTGGAAAAGTGGAGGAAATCTTAAGTAAATAAGTCACTTGCAAGCCATATCTCTTTATTTGACCCGTCTTTAAAATTTGTAAGCATCAGAAAAAGTGGCGGTGGGCTTCATAAACATAGCATGCTGCCCAAATGCCATTCTATTATGTTGAATTGCACTAAAAAACTGGCATTATTTTATTGGTAAGTATGGCCCAGTGTGCTTATATACTGCACTACTTCACTACTTAATACGTAAGTATCACTCACACTTAAGGTAATTATATTAGGCATCAGTCTATAGATGACAGTGAATTACCTATTAGATTTTTTACTTCACTCATCCACACCCAGGTGGTACCCATCAGCCCCATAATAGATGCTGTATCAGCTTCCATGTTCTTCTTATACTCTGTAACTTGAAGGGCTTGAATGACTTACCTCCAGTTTGATTGGTTATTTAACTTTCAATGACTTTGACCCCATTGTGTTAGAGCTAGTGATGTTAGATTCTTATAGGGGAGTTTCATAGGGGACTGATGCACACATATTGTTACATTAGTGTGGAATATGTAGTAGTAGTAATAAATGATAATAATTGTCATATTCTATATCTAGTTTCTTTGAAACTCCACCTTGTACATGGCACCTAATCTGCTAGGTTTCCACTTGATGACCTCAGTCTAGGAGGGGATAAGGAAAAGTAACATAATAGCCCTCGTACACTAGTGCTATCTGTGTACGCACAAGGTCATGCTTTCCTATGGTGCATCCCATGGGGATGAGTGCAGGAATAGCAGAGAGAACAAGAAGGGAAATTACTTGGAAATGCATGTTTCCTGCTGGTTTTAAACATGCACGCCACCTATGTATTCTGAATATAAATGGTAATATCCAATGCTGCCTCAATCTCTAGATTACATCATAGCCTCTTATATACAGCACAGTGGAACAATCGACAATACTTACAAGTTCGGACAGGAATAAAGTCCCAACCATACACTTACATACTCAGTTCTTCTACAACCTATTGAAGGAGGAAGTTGGTTCTATTCATGGACTGTAAAGTGGCATTAGATGCACTGGAAGAAGGGAGTTAATATTGTAAAAGAAAATGCATTTGGAAAGATGCAAATGCTTTTACCGCTAATGCCAGTGTATACCCTAAAACAGATATGTGTGTGCTGTATATGCAGGTGGACATACAGTTGCAAAAAATTAAGTGAACCGTTCATTCTTGTTTAGTGTTTTTCTAATAGTGGACACATGAACAGAGGTTTTTGCCGTTTATTGAGTCTTATGTAGATCTTTTACTGGTATAGTTGGGTTTTTCTCACCTCTTTTAGGATTGCCCATTGTGCTCTTGGAGTGATCATAACAAGGCGCTCATTTCTAGGGACTAGAGATGAGCGAGCATACTCGTCCGAGCTTGATACTCGTTCGAGTATTAGGGTGTTCGAGATGCTCGTTACTCGTAACGAGTACCACGCGGTGTTCGGGTTACTTTCATTTTCTTCCCTGAGACGTTAGCGCACTTTTCTGGCCAATAGAAAGACAGGGAAGGCATTACAACTTCCCCCTGCAACGTTCAAGCCCTATACCACCCCCCTGCAGTGAGTGGCTGGCGAGATTAGGTGTCACCCGAGTATTAAAATCTGCCGGCCCGCGGCTCGCCACAGATGCATTCTGACATTAGTTCAGGGAAAGTGATATCTTGGTGGAGCTGCTATAGGGAGAGTGTTAGGAGTATTTTAGGTTTCAAGAACCCCAATGGTCCTTCTTAAGGCCATAGAAATCGCAGATCGCACCTATGTGCGATCTGCGATTTCTGTTCTCTTCTCTATATGCGCTCAATGGGGCCGGCGGCAGCAGCGCCGACCCCATTGAGAACATATAGAAGACAAATCATTCTTCTCTGCCACAGCTGTAACAGCTGTGGCAGAGAAGAACGATGTTTGCCCATTGAATTCAATGGAGCCAGCAATACAGCAGGTTCCACTGAAAGCAATGGGCTGCCGGCGTGCCCGGGGATGAATTGTCGGGAAGGGCTTAAATATATAAGCCCTTCCCTGCAATTCATCCAGAAATGTGTTACAATAAAAATATAAAGCGGCGTATAAGGCGACGGGGCGTATAAGACGACCCCCCAACTGTCACCTTATACGCCGGCAATACAGTGGAGCAAAGAATAAAGATCATTACTCACTTCTTCTGACGTTCTGCGGCGCTGCTGCAGGCTGTCGCTCCCTCCTGGTTCCCGGCAGAGCATTGATTTCTCTACGAAGGGCTTTAAATCCCCGCCTCCAGAAACACACGTGCCTTCAGCCAATCACAGCCAATGACAATGATGTCATTGAATGGCTGTGATTGGCTGTGTTTCTGGAGGCGGGGATTTCAAGCCCTGCGTCCAGAAAGCAATGCTCTGCAGTGGACCAGGAGGGAGCGACAGCCTGCAGGAGCGGCGCAGAACGTCAGAAGAAGTGAGTAATGATTTTTATTCTTTGCTCCACTGTATTGCCGGCGTATAAGGTGACAGTTGGGGGGTCGTCTTATACGCCCTGTCGCCTTATACGCCGGTATATATTTTTATTGTAACACATTTCTGGATGAATTCCAGGGAAGGGCTTATATATTTAAGCCCTTCCCGACAATTCATCCTGCGATCGCCGGCAGCCCATTGCTTTCAGTGGAACCTGCTGTATTGCTGGCTCCATTGAATTCAATGGGCAAACATCGTTCTTCTCTGCCACAGCTGTTACAGCTATGGCAGAGGAGAACGATCTTTACGCTGACAGTGCGGGGGGGGGCCCACTCTTGCCGCTATTGTGGCTTAATAGTGGGACCTGTGAACTTGAGATGCAGCCCAACATGTAGCCCCTCGCCTGCCCTATCCGTTGCTGTGTCGTTCCCATCACTTTCTTGAATTGCCCAGATTTTCACAAACGAAAACCTTAGCGAGCATCGGCGATATACAAAAATGCTCGGGTCGCCCATTGACTTCAATGGGGTTCGTTACTCGAAACGAACCCTCGAGCATTGCGAAAATTTCGTCCCGAGTAACGAGCACCCGAGCATTTTGGTGCTCGCTCATCTCTACTAGGGACAGTAGCAGCAATTCAGAATGTTCTCCATTTGTAGATAAGTTTAACTGTACACATATATGCTTTTGTGGTGCTTTCCAGCTTCAGATGTCTGTATAAGACATCTCCTTAGGCTTTCTGAAAGCTGTTTGCATCAAGGCATGGTTCACTAATGAATCTCTCTAGCAAAGAATAGACTGGTCAGTGACCAGGCTTTGTATGTTTTTGCTTAATCGGCAAAGCACAAGTGAAGCCCACACTGTGAATGTTTACTTTGTCTGCCCAACAAATATGTGAACAGCACAACTGTTTGAATGTTGTGTATAGCTACGTGTGGCCCCTGTGGTTGCATAGTGCATTGGCCACCAACTTGTAGGAGGAGCGACCACCAGTGGATATAGGACAGAAGGGTATTGGGGGCAATAACAATCTCCAGATCTGTCCAACTGGAACCTAGTAAGACTGCAGTACACTTTTGTCACAATTTTTTTCCTCTGCATGGTGCTCGGCAGGTTCAGGTGCTGTATTTATGCCATGATCTTTGTTCTTGCATCATTTTTATTCATTGAGCTCTTCTGATGTGGGTATGCTTGTGGCTTTCTGCAAGCAGAATACAGGAAAACTTATATGTAATATTTTTTTATCACAGGTGGAGAACAGCAAAAAGAATTCTGCACAGGGTGCCATCTAAGGCTGTTCCTTTTTGTCTATAATTGTGACAAATCAATCAGATCACATTTTATTAGTAATCAATGCAGAAATTCAGGTAATGCCAAAGGGTTCACTAATAGAGATGAGCGAGCACGCTCGGATAAGGCAGTTACTCGAGCGAGCATCGCTCTTTTCGAGTAACTGCATTCTCGTCCGAGCAGGCTCGGGGGGGGGGGCAGCGGGGGTGAGCGCGGGGGAAGAGAGAGAGAGATCTCTCTCACTCTCCCCACCACTCCCACCTGCTTCCCCCACCAACCCCGAGCCTGCTCGGACGAGAATGCAGTTACTCGAGAAGAGCAATGCTCGCTTATCTCTATTCACTAACTTTTGCTTACTTTTTTCAACCAGTGCATGAGTCTTAAAGAGACTCTGTTAGCTACCTTGAGCCCTAGAAGTTAAATTTATGGGCTTAAAGTAGCCTACCTGTCAAGTCTGGGGATGTAAGTTTTATACTTATCTTCCCCACCATTTCCCCGATGTCAGTGCTAAGACTGGCTGCTGCAATGCATTGAGTGGTGTGCTAAGTAGTCCTTCCATTTTAAGTTAAAAATGTGAGGTTTACTTAGCGCTGACAACTAGGGAATAGTGGGGAAGGTAAGTCTAAAACTTACATCCTCGGATCCAGTGGGTCAGCTACTTTGAGTCTGTAAACCTAGTTTATAGGGCTCAAAGTAGATAACAGAGTGTCTTTAAGGGGTTTTCCAGCCAATGCCCATTCTCAGTACTGGGTACTGGGTCATAGTGGAAGACACTGCTCTGACTCCTGTAGTTAGACCATAGCCTGCAATTTACGAGCATCGGCTACTACAAGAGTATCCCGGCACTCACAGCCAGCGCTACCTGGAAAACCCCTTAAACATTGTATTTAAAATTTACAAACTCATATTTTTCCAATCATCATACACAGTGGAAAGGAACATGAGATAAAGAAAGAAGCCATCTGTTGAAATAATCCAGTAACGTAATTGATAACGTCAACATGATATAAATTCCTGGCGGGATGGCACATATAACCTGCGGCGTATTTATTACCGTTTACATTTCAGGTTTCCCAGAGACTGTTCCATTTGCCTTGTGATTTCATTTAATTGGTGTTTTTGCACGTAGTTCTGGATCACGTTTATATTTTCAGCTGTCTCAATTTATGTGGTATGTGGTAATGTTACCAAGGATGTTCGGAGAGTAATGATGTCACTTCTGCAAAATATGACACGTGGTGAGCAGTAATGGCACTTGTGTCACGTGATTCATTCCGACACCGAAATGTGAGGAACGTCTGCCTCTCAGGGAGCAGAAAAACGTATTTGCACATATTGGACGTCGAATAAAAGGAACTTCTTTTTAAATTGAGATGTTTGTTATGCTTTAATGATAAAAAATAAATATACTTAAATAGAAATGCTCTTTCACTAAACACAACTTTAAAGACAGAACACCTGAACTTAGAACTAACACACTTAGAACTAATTCTGTCTCCTAGAGGGACTTGGGTTAAGGACATAGTTGAGTTGTTTACATCTCTGTGTCCGTGTATGTGGATCTGAGGACAAGCTGTGTACATCCATTTCTCTGTACCAGCTCATCCTGATATCTACGTAGACGGATGCTGTTATTTACAGAAGCACAGCCATGTACTCCGGCCTGAGATTTGCACTTTGGGTCTGAATTGGTTACTCATGTTTTTCAGGTGATCAGTATGTGTATTGGAAAGGGACTAGCCCCAAGGGGTTAATGTTGTTATATGTACAGACAGGAGGGATGCACCAAATACTCCACTAAACTTGCTGCGTATGCCAACATTTGTATCTGTTTTTGGTGCAACAGAACTGAGCATGCTCACTGGGCTCTGTAATAGGAGGATGCTCTGATATGACAGACTGTGTAGTAGGCAGAATGAGGGTACATCGATAGACTGTCAGAGGAGGCCAGAAAACTATACTGAGTGCCAGACTGGAAGGAAGGCCTAGAGAATGGTTCCCTGAGCTGCTGGAGGAGGGAGAGAGACGGATCTTATAGCCCTGGGCTGGAGAAGGCCAACAGTACTGACAAGGAGAGTAAGAAACGAGCGGAGAGTAGTGTTTCCAACCCTCGAGAATTGCTTGGATTAGTAAAAGCGGAAACTCCCGTGTATCAAACCATAAGTGAGGCCGACCTCATAAAAGACGAGAGATGTGCACACCAATTTGGGGAAATGGTCAGCAGGTGTTCTGCAAGAACAGAACTGTTTTGTGGATATCAGACTGGGAGAAGTGACGTTCCATTGCGCAAGCTCCTTATTTCAGGAATGAGGAAATTAATAAGGAAGACTGTATACTGCGTTCCATAGTTTGTATTACCGCCAGAGCGAATTGCTTGTAGCCACGTGTTATTGCTATTGTTCAGAAAGGTATTAGTACGTTTTTGTAGACAGTACATTATGTTTAGAAAGGCAAGGGTAAAAGTTCAGTTGGTTACTCATTATATTCTACTGTTCACTGTTATTTCCATGTTCTTAAATAAATATTGTATACTTTCGTTACTCCATCTGCTGCATCATATCCCAAATCCTGCATTGTTACACCTCTACCCCGCTACATATTGCCCCTTTGATTCAGTTAGGCCATTTATGCCTTGGGAAAAGAGTTTGAAACTTAAGGAAGACCTGACACCACTTCTGAAATGTCTGTTTTAGTAAATATTTGTTTTCCCTACTAAATGGCAATTCTAGAGTATATTTTCTTACAACTGTGTGTTGTGCCATTATGTGTTAGGTTTCAATGCTTTAGGCCATAAATAGGAAATGTAAACGGGTCACAACTTGTTTATTCAGAGTATCTATCTCACCTCTATGTGCATATACTGAGGAGAATCTACCTCACCTCTATGTCTATATACTGAGGAGAATCTAACTGACCTCTGTGTGCATATACTGAGAACAATCTAACTGACCTCTTTGTGCATATACTGAGAACAATCTAACTGACCTCTGTGTGCATATACTGAAAGGCTTATGTAAAGTACATAAGAAAGTGGCCATGGACTGCAGGGATAGAGCGTGCCTGTAAGGCTAAGAAGGGGCTGCAACCTTCAGTCTGGGGATAAATTTGAATAAAATGGGGTGTTACCTTTAAGGGTAAAAAGTGAGGAGAGTGGGAGCGGTGGCACATTCTGCAGAGGGACATCAGTACATGCAGTCTGAGGAGAATCTAATGCTGCTCAATGTATATACATATTTTATTCCTCGTCCTCTTCCAGGTTTGGTGTCGTGGGGACCAGGTCTCCAGCAATACATGAGGAACCACTGAAGGACGTATGTCTTTTTTCTTTCTTTTACAACATACTTAAGCTGTAATTTTTTTCTCGAGTCCCAGAAAACCACTTAAAGGTTATTTCTCACGTAAAACATTTCCACTGTGGACTTTTCCATGAATTTGCTATGAATCTGTGTTACATAAAGATATTGCTGTGTATATCCACAGTGAAAATGTATGACATAAATTGATGTTCTGCTGTTTTAAAATCCGCATACCATGTCAATTTTTGCGCATATTTCTCATCTACAGCATATGTATGAGATTTGTTAGAATGTCATCCACTTTGCTGCTACTAAAATACACTGAAAATTTTCTGTATGCAAATCTGGATGGAAAATCCACAGCACACCCACTATACTATTAAATATGCACTTGAGGTTAATTGAATTTAATAGATATATTAATATGAAAGAGGTAAATGAGTCCCACATTAGCCTACATAGCTCAACTAAAAACAAGTGATCACCAGGGGCTAGAGATGTCAGACTTTCTTCTAAGAGGTTGCCCCTTTTGAGTTATTTGTATGCAAAGAGTTCAAGTGATGTTACTCTACTTTTTAAAGTTTCAGTAGCAGTCAGATTGTTAGCTAATTTCTAGTACTCCGCTTCTCACAATAAACTTTTCATTTCTGTAGACCATGAATTGGAAAATGTAGAAATAGCTGGAAGGGCAATAAATCTTTCATTATATGACTGTACCATCCAAGTGTCATAGGAATATATACACTGTGTAGGCTCTTCATCAAAGTTTGGATATTTCCTACCAGTTTAAAAATTTAGATACCTGGAGTTTTCGCTAGCATTAGGTCTAGATCACGTTTAGATCCACGCATATTCTTATCATACAATACATTTCCTTATATGCTCAATATTCCCAGGCCTGTCCTGTACTTTATCTACTAGCTTAGAGGTCTAAATGTGAATTACTCTCTTGTCTCTAATTTGTTCTAGGTTCTTACATATTCATTTATTTTCTAAGTGCGCATTTTTCTAGTTTGCAGTAAAAGTAGATGGACAAACAATATTTTGAAATAGATGTTAGGAGAGTGCTGGTCACTAAGGATGGAAGCTGTACATTTGCACATTACAATCAGCCCCTTATGGACACAATGGCCATATAGTCAGGTCAGAATGAGTATATAATTAAATTCACAACTCTTAAGGCCCATTTACACGATTATCGCTCAAAATTTGTTCAAACGACTGAAAATAAGTGGTAATTGTTATGTATAAACGCTGCCATCGTGCACTTTCCGTCTGAACAATGATTTTAAGGTAAACTTAAAATCCATCCTTCAGATGCAGAAAGATAATGTAGCTCACAACAGACCGCGTGCTGTGTTCTCCATGAGAGTTGGGAGATTACATTGCATTCTGCTGGGAGCCGCGTGAAGAAATGTAGCTAAGTGCACAGATGGACATGTGATTAGCCCACCAGAGGAAATTATAGGATCTCAATCTTTTATTATCTATATATAAAGGTGAAAGCCCTCACTGACTGACTCGCCACTAATTCTTTAACTTCCTGGTGTCGTACAAACTTGAAATTTGGCACAACCATTCATTAGATCCTAAATAGGAAAAGTTAAGGGGTCACAACTGGTCCCAATAAACCTCAGTTCAACACTGTTTATTAGTGTAAACATAAGTACAGACTTGGGATGGAAAGTAAAGGCCCATTTACAGGCAAAGATAATCTTTTAAATGATTACAAGTTTTAGTGATCTTTTTGCATAAAGTGTTAATGGCCAGTAATTGGCATTAACACTTTATCATGTTCATTTGCATGTAAAAAGGCAAATGAACTGAGGAGAATCTAACTGACCTCAATGTGTATATACTGAGGAACATATAATGCTCCTCTATGCCTATATACTAAGGCGAATCTAACTGACCTCTATGTGTATATCTTGAGGAGAATCTACCTCACCTCTATGTGTATATACTAAGGAGACTCTAACTGACCTCTGTGTGTATATACTGAGGAAAATCTATCTCACCTCTATGTGCAAATACTGAGAAGAATCTAACTGACCTTTTTTCCCATATACTGAGAATCTAACTGACCTCTATATGCATATACTGAGGAGAATCTACCTCACCGCTATGTGTATATACTCAGGAGAATATAACTGACCATTGTGTGCATATACTGAGGAGAATCCACCAAACCTCTATGTGTATATACTAAGGAGAATCTAACTGACCCCTAAGTGCATATACTGAGGAGAATCTAACTGACCTCTATATGCATATACTGAAAGGCTGTAAAGTACATAAGGAAGTGGCCATGGACTGCAGGGATGAAGCATACCTGTAAGGCTAAGAAGGGGTTGCAACCTCCAGTCTGGGGGGAAATTTGAATAAAAAGGGGTGTTACCTTTAAAGGTAAAAAGTGAGGAGAGTGGGAAGGGTGGCACATTCTGCAGAGGGAAATTGGTACATGCAGTCTGAGGAGAATCTAATTCTCCTCTATGTGTTTACATATTTTATTCCTCGGTTCCTCTGAAGTAACCATGACTTCATAACATTTTTTGTGTGCACAACAGGTAAACACCTGTACCAAATTATCTCGGGCGAAGCCAGGTATATTAGCTAGTGTCATTATAATATAATGGATTTTTTTTCTAATCAATCAAGTATCTCTCCTTTTTACTTTCTTTAATCATACATTTTGGACAAATATTATGTAATCTAATGTTATCTACCTGGCGTAACATATTTGTATTTATTTATAATAGTATTGTTTTCATACATGTCACATTTAATCCATTCCATATTCTTGTTCTTCCAATCAACTCTTCATGGCATCCAAAGAGTGTTGATTGGAAGAACAAAAAAAAATTATTTTTTCAAATTACCTGAAATTATTATTACTCATTCATCTGATATTCTCTCAGCTACTTTGCCCATGCCCATCTTCACCCCATTCCTTTTTTCTCCAACCTTTCTCTTATTCCAACATCCCCATCAGTCTTCTCCTTTTCCACACTTTTCCTCCGTTTATTCCCAAATTCATTCCGTTAACTCTGATATCCAGCACATAATCATACCGTTACCTTCTCCACTCCATGTGTAGTTCTACTATGCCACTAACCCTTTCTATCCCATCAGTGAAGTGCAGGTTGAGAAAAAATTGTGCACAAACAGCACTCACTTGTTGCCCCACAAGGGCGGGATCCAATGGTGCAGGTCCTCAAATTGGAACCCGGACTATGGTTCCTCAACCCACAGAGAAAATAAAGTATAGAAGCAGAACCAGGATGCAATAAAATGTTATTCCTCCATCTTAAAAAATAGCTGCAACGTTTCGACCAGTCTGTTACCGGTCTTTGTCAACTGCAACAATACATGGTATAAATAACACCCAACACAGACATCAACCGATGAATACATAGAACACACAACTGTGTACAATACCCTAATCACATGCAAAAATTTAAAACATCAAAGGTTTCACCTGGTATGTGCTCATCCGTCACCTCGTCCATATCCAATGGGTCCCGGTGTCTATCAACTCTCACCGCGCAAGCGAGGGGATTGCCAAGATCATGCGAAAGAATACAGTGTCACAATATTCCAGGGTATGACACCCCCAGTGGACATGCGCAAAGCCCGAAACAGCCAACATGGCCACCACGCATGCACAATATTGAAACTTGAGAATCCATTGCCCATTATATTAATAGGGTACTTTGTTGCTAATAACATCAAACACTTTCCTGAGGTAGTACTACTATCCCTCACCCCAAGTTCTCACTGCAGTCACTAAATTGTGATTACCCTGCCATAGGTGGTTTCTGGAATATTATTATGTTCTATCAAATACCATTATTGAGGCCCATCTGCAGTTGTTTTTCGCCCTAGACTCTGTTGGACACATAACTCATATCAGTCATGTCAGGTCAAGGGTTCTCTGTTTCTTCAACTTATTACAGTCACCAAATGTCTGGTATTTGAAACGGCAGCCATTATAATTAGCTTTTCAGCTGTATTTAAAAAAGGAGCATTTGACGGATATAAATTTTCTAAGACTATTCTGTAGAATTATAGCGTTGACAGCTATGATATACTGTAATGCAGTCAAAAGTTTCCTAAAAGTTAAATTCTCTTAGTAAAACTTGCTGTGGTGCAGTAAAGCTGTCAGCAGATTTAGAACTTATGAGTAATAGAGACATATTTAATGGGAATTTCAGTATACAGTTGCAATCACAATTATTCAACCCTATTGCAAATTGGGTTTATTTGCCAAATTTATAAATTTTCAGATGTTTGCAAAATAATTAAAATGAGAAAAACAATTTAAACAGCTTACTACAACTAATAGAACATTGGTTTCTCCAAATGGAAAACAACACGCCACTTTTAATGACTACTGCAGTCTTAGAATTATTCAACCCCTTCATGGCAAGCAGCTTTAATACTTATTAGAGTGCGATTTTGCTGTTATGACCTGCTTCAAACTTGATGCAAAGCCAGACTCCAACTTCTGACAGCATTTTAGCCCATTCCTCATTGGCAGTGGCCTCCAGTTCACTAATATTCTTGGGTTTGCATGTTGCAACTGCCTTAACCAAATCCCACTAAAGATTTTCTAAGGGGTTCTAGTCAATTGACTGTGACAGTCACTTAGGAATTTTCCAGAACTTCTGAAAACAAGCCTTGGCAGACTTTGAGGTATTTTTGGAATCATTGTCTTGTTGGAAGGGGCAATGACACCCAAGCTTCATCTAACTCACAAAATACACTACATTTTGTCTGAGCATTTCCTGATACTTGGTTGAATCCAGTTTGCCCTGCAAATTTCCACTGCCAGAGGAAGCAAAACAGCTCTGGAGTATCATCGAGTCACAACCATTAGAGATGAGCGAGCACCAAAATGCTCGGGTGCTCGTTACTCGGGACGAAATTATCGCGATGCTCGAGGGTTCGTTTCGAGTAACGAACCCCATTGAAGTCAATGGGCGACCCGAGCATTTTTGTATATCGCCGATGCTCGCTAAGGTTTTAATTTGTGAAAATCTGGGCAATTCAAGAAAGTGATGGGAACGACACAGCAACGGATAGGGCAGGTGAGGGGCTACATGTTGGGCTGCATCTCAAGTTCCCAGGTCCCACTATTAAGCCACAATAGCGGCAAGAGTGCCCCCCCCCCCTCCCAACAACTTTTACTTCTGAAAAGCCCTCATTAGCAATGCATACCTTAGCTAAGCACCACACTACCTCCAACAAAGCACAGTCACTGCCTGCATGACACTCCGCTGCCACTTCTCCTGGCTTACATGCTGCCCAACCCCCCCGCACGTCCTAGTGTCCACAGCGCACACCAAAGTGTCCCTGCGCAGCCTTCAGCTGCACTCATGCCACACCACCCTCATGTCTATTTATAAGTGCGTCTGCCATGAGGAGGAACCGCAGGCACACACTGCAGAGGGTTGGCATGGCTAGGCAGCGACCCTCTTTAAAAGGGGCGGGGCGATAGCCCACAATGCTGTACAGAAGCAATGAGAAATATAATCCTGTGCCACCGCCATCAGGAGCTGCACACGTGAGCATAGCAATGGGGAACCTATGTGCCACACACTATTCATTCTGTCAAGGTGTCTGCATGCCCCAGTCAGACCGCGGTTTTTTATAAATAGTCTCAGGCAGGTACAACTCCGCAATGGGAATTCCGTGTGCGCCCACAGCATGGGTGGCTCCCTGGAACCCACCGGCTGTACATAAATGTATCCCATTGCAGTGCCCATCACAGCTGAGGTAACGTCCGATTAAATGCAGGTGGGCTTTGGCCCACACTGCATGCCCCAGTATGACTGGGGTTCTTTAGAAGTGGACACATGCAGTTACAACTCCCTGTGGACCCACAGCATGGGTGGGTGCCAGGAAGCCACCGGCGGTACATAAATATATCCCATTGCATTGCCCATCACAGCTGATGTAACGTCAGCTTTAATGCAGGTGGGCAAAAAATTAATTGGATTACACTGTAGGCGAGGGCCACAAAAAATTGGTGTACCAACAGTACTAATGTACGTCAGAAAAATTGCCCATGCCCAACCAAGAGGGCAGGTGAAACCCATTAATCGCTTTGGTTAATGTGGCTTAATTGGTAACTAGGCCTGGAGGCAGCCCAGTTAAAATAAAAATTGGTTCAGGTGAAAGTTTCAATGCTTTAATGAGCATTGAAACGTATAAAAATTGTTTACAAAAATTATATGACTGAGCCTTGTGGGCCTAAGAAAAATTGCCCGTTCGGCGTGATTACGTCAGGTTTCAGGAGGAGGAGCAGGAGGATGAATAGAATACACAGATTGATGAAGCAAAAAGGTCCCTGTTTTTGATGGTGATAGAGAACGATGCTTCCATCCGCGGGTGCAGCCTACGTATTGCTTAGGTATCGCTGCTGTCCGCTGGTGGAGAAGAGAAGTCTGGGGAAATCCAGACTTTGTTCATCTTGATGAGTGTAAGCCTGTCGGCACTGTCGGTTGACAGGCGGGTACGCTTATCCGTGATGATTCCCCCAGCCGCACTAAACACCCTCTCTGACAAGACGCTAGCCGCAGGACAAGCAAGCACCTCCAGGGCATACAGCGCGAGTTCAGGCCACGTGTCCAGCTTCGACACCCAGTAGTTGTAGGGGGCAGAGGCGTCACCGAGGACGGTCGTGCGATCGGCTACGTACTCCCTCACCATCCTTTTACAGTGATCCCGCCAACTCAGCCTTGACTGGGGAGCGGTGACACAGTCTTGCTGGGGAGCCATAAAGCTGGCAAAGGCCTTGGAGAATGTTCCCCTGCCTGCGCTGTACATGCTGCCTGATCTCTGCGCCTCCCCTGCTACCTGGCCCTCGGAACTGCACCTTCTGCCACTAGTGCTGTCAGATGGGAATGTTACCATCAGTTTGTCCGCCAGGGTCCTGTGTTATAGCATCACTCTCGAACCCCTTTCCTCTTCGGGTATGAGAGTGGAAAGGTTCTCCTTATACCGTGGGTCGAGCAGTGTGTACACCCAGTAATCCGTAGTGGCCAGAATGCGTGTAACGCGAGGGTCTCGAGAAAGGCATCCTAACATGAAGTCAGCCATGTGTGCCAGGGTACCTGTACGCAACACATGGCTGTCCTCACTAGGAAGATCACTTTCAGGATCCTCCTCCTCCTCCGGCCATACACGCTGAAAGGATGACAGGCAAGCAGCATGGGTACCCTCTGCAGTGGGCCAAGCTGTCTCTTCCCCCTCCTCCTCATGCTCCTCCCCCTCCTCCTCAACGCGCTGAGATATAGACATGAGGGTGCTCTGACTATCCAGCGACATACTGTCTTCCCCCGCTTCTGTTTCCAAGCGCAAAGCGTCTGCCTTTATGCTTTGCAGGGAACTTCTCAAGAGGCATAGCAGAGAAATGGTGACGCTAATGATTGCAGCATCCCCGCTCACCATCTGGGTAGACTCCTCAAAGTTTCCAAGGACCTGGCAGATGTCTGCCAACCAGGCCCACTCTTCTGTAAAGAATTGAGGAGGCTGACTCCCACTACGCCGCCCATGTTGGAGTTGGTATTCCACTATAGCTCTACGCTGCTCATAGAGTCTGGCCAACATGTGGAGCGTAGAGTTCCACCGTGTGGGCACGTCGCACAGCAGTCGGTGCACTGGCAGATTAAACCGATGTTGCAGGGTCCGCAGGGTGGCAGCGTCCGTCTTGGACTTGCGGAAATGTGCGCTGACCCGGCGCACCTTTCCGAGCAGGTATGACAAGTGTGGGTAGCTTTTCAGAAAGCGCTGAACCACCAAATTAAAGACATGGGCCAGGCATGGCACGTGCGTGAGGCTGCCGAGCTGCAGAGCCGCCACCAGGTTACGGCCGTTGTCACACACGACCATGCCCGGTTGGAGGCTCAGCGGCGCAAACCAGCGATCGGTCTGCTCTGTCAGACCCTGCAGCAGTTCGTGGGCCGTGTGCCTCTTCTCTCCTAAGCTGAGTAGTTTCAGCACGGCCTGCTGACGCTTGCCCACCGCTGTGCTGCCACGCTGCGCGACACCGACTGCTGGCGACGTGCTGCTGCTGCTGACACATCTTGATTGCGAGACAGAGGTTGCATTGGAGGAGGAGGAGGAGGAGGAGGAGGGTGGTTTAGTGGAGGAAGCATACACCGCCGCAGATACCACCACCGAGCTGGGGCCCGCAATTCTGGGTGGGTAGGACGTGAGCGGTCCCAGTCTCTGACTCTGTCCCAGCCTCCACTAAATTCACCCAATGTGCCGTCAGGGAGATATAGTGGCCCTGCCCGCCTGTGCTTGTCCACGTGTCCGTTGTTAAGTGGACCTTGGCAGTAACCACGTTGGTGAGGGCGCGTACAATGTTGCGGGAGACGTGGTCGTGCAGGGCTGGGACGGCACATCGGGAAAAGTAGTGGCGACTGGGAACCGAGTAGCGCGGGGCCGCTACCGCCATCATGCTTTTGAAAGCCTCCGTTTCCACAAGCCTATACGGCAGCATCTCCAGGCTGATCAATTTGGCTATGTGCACGTTTAACGCTTGAGCGTGCGGGCGCGTGGCGGCGTACTTGCACTTGCGCTCAAACAGTTGCGCTAGTGACGTCTGAACGCTGCGCTGAGAGACATTGCTGGATGGGGCCGAGGACAGCGGAGGTGAGGGTGCGGGTGCAGGCCGGTAGGCACTCGTGCCTGTGTCCCCAGAGGGGGGTTGGATCTCAGTGGCAGGTTGGGGCACAGGGGGAGAGGCAGTGGTGCAAACCGGAGGCGGTGAACGGCCTTCGTCCCACCTTGTGGGGTGCTTGGCCATCATATGCCTGCGCATGCTGGTGGTGGTGGCTCCCCAGCTGATCTTGGCGCGACAAAGGTTGCACACCACTGTTCGTCGGTCATCAGGCGTCTCTGTGAAAAACTGCCACACCTTAGAGCACCTTGGCCTCTGCAGGGTGGCATGGCGCGAGGGGGCGCTTTGGGAAACAGTTGGTGGATTATTCGGTCTGGCCCTGCCTCTATCCCTGGCCACCGCACTGGCTCGGCCTGTACCCACACCCTGACTTGGGCCTCCGCGTCCTCGCCCGCGTCCTCTAGGCCTACCCCTACCCCTCAGCATGCTGTATTACCAGTAGTGCAGAAACAGAACGCTGTAATTAAATGTGCCGCTTATTGGCCTGTGGTTGGAGGCTGACTTCGCTTACGGAACGCACAGCAGAGCCAGGAAAGAATTTTGCACAAGCCTGCTGTAACACTTAGCTGGCTGCGTATGAATTAGGACAACTACCCCCAGCAGAGACCCTGTACACTGAGGACGGTCACAGGCAGCCCAAATAGATTTTTTTTCCCAAATGTTTTTGGAAAGGCCCACTGCCTATATACACTAAATATGTCTTCTGTCCCTGCCTCACCACTACTGGCCCTGGACAATGTAAAATTACTGCAGACTGTTTCACTGTGGACAGGAATACAGCGGTGATGTAACAGGCAACACAGAGGCAGGAAAGAATTTTGCGCAAGCCTGCTGTAACACTTAGCTGGCTGCGTATGAATTAGGACAACTTCCCCCAGCAGAGACCCTGTACACTGAGGACGGTCACAGGCAGCCCAAATAGATTTTTTTTCCCAAATGTTTTTGGAAAGGCCCACTGCCTATATACACTAAATATGTCTTCTGTCCCTGCCTCACCACTACTGGCCCTGGACAATGTAAAATTACTGCAGGACGCAATGCTCTGCACGGCCGATATACAAAAAAAAAAATGTGCAACACTGCAAAAAGCAGCCTCCACACTACTGCACACGGTTAGATGTGGCCCTAAGAAGGACCGTTGGGGTTCTTGAAGCCTAAAATAACTCCTAACGCTCTCCCTATAGCAGCTCCGGCACCAGCAGCACTTTCCCTGAACTATGTCAAAATGCATCTGTGGCGAGCCGCGGGAGGGGTCGATTTATATACTCGGGTGACACCTGATCTCGCCAGCCACTCACTGCAGGGGCGTGGTATAGGGCTTGAACGTCGCAGGGGGAAGTTGTAATGCCTTCCCTGTCTTTCTATTGGCCAGAAAAGCGCGCTAACGTCTCAGAGATGAAAGTGAAAGTAACTCGAACATCACGTGGTACTTGTCTCGAGTAACGAGCATCTCGAACACGCTAATACTTGAACGAGTATCAAGCTCGGACGAATACGTTCGCTCATCTCTAACAACCATGCTTCACTGTAAGCACAATGTTCTTTTCACCACTTCCTCCACTTTTGTTTTATCGCGCCACAGAACACAATCGCAAAACTTATGTGGCTTCTTTTTTATGGCTTTGAGCATATTGAAGTTGACTTTTCTTGTGCTTTCAGGTCAGTACAGGTTGTACATCTTGGAGTTTGTGCATGAAGACCTTTAGCATTTAGTTTGCACCTTACTGCAAGGAGATACAGATTAAATATTTGAAAAAACTTTCTGACAGTGAGGGTGATCAATGAGTGGAACAGGTTACCACGGGAGGTGGTGAGTTCTCCTTCAATAGAAGTCTTCAAATAGAGGCTGGACAAATATCTGTCTGGATGATTTAGTGAATCTTGCATTGAGTAGGGGGTTGGACCCGATGATCCTGGAGGTCCTTTCCAACTCTACCATTCTCTGATTCTATGCACAAAAGGTAATCTCAGTGTCCGCAGCCACCAAATCTTGCTGTAGGTCTTTTGCAGTTACTGAAGGGGTTTTCACCATCTGACTCCTCAGGAATCTTGTGGCAGCCAGTGATGCCTACCTCTTTCTGCCACATCTCAGTAGTACAGCCAGTGTTACTTTAACTTTGACTTTGCAAACCATGCATCCAACAGTATTTTTAGGAACATTCAGTGCCTTTGCTATCTTTTTGTATCCCTTTTCCTGTTTGTGCAAAACAATTATCTCTTAGCTTTTTGGATCACTCTTTTGACTCAACCAGTCCAGGTATTTGATGTATTTTATCTGAACTAAAGATTGAGAGTGAACACCCACTTGCGTTTTTTTAACGCTGCGATATCGCTGCTTTTTTTTAACACGATCGTCAATGGGACTTTCGAATGTTAAAAACGCATCGCAAGTTTGTGCTTTGCAATTTTTCTGCGATGCGTTTTTAACTTTAGAAAGTCCCATGGACAATCACATGAAAAAAAACGCAGTAATATCGCGTGAAAAAAATGCGCAAGAAAAGTGCAAGTGGGTGTTCACCCTAAGGAATAGAAAAAAATGAATTAAAGTTAATAAAGAAAATTAACATGAATAAAGAAATATATTTATAATACATAGTCCTTTGCAAAAGTTTCAGGTAGATGTGTAAAGCGTGCTGCAAAGTGAGAATGCCTTCAAAATAGAAGTGTTAATAGTTTACTTTTGTCAATTAACAAAATGTAAAGTGAGCGAGCAAAAGAGAAATCCCAATCAAATCAATATTTGTGTGACTGCCCTTTGCCTTTAAAACAGCATCAATTCTCCTAGGTACACTTGCACACAGTTTTTGAAGGAATTTGGCATTTCTGTCACTGAGCCAGTTACTTCCCCACTTAAACACATTCTCATCAGACCAAGCATTCGCATTTTATATACCAACCTTTTATGTAGCAGAGTACCAAACGCTTTGAAAAAATCAAGATACACAAGATCCAGTGACTCTTTCCGTCCAGTCTAGAAGTTAGACTTACTGGCCTGTAGTTTCCAGGTTCACTTTTTGCCCACTTTTTAAATATCAGTACCACATTGGCTATACTTTAATCAAGTGAAACAGACCCTGTTACTTCTTCTACCTGTGCCAACGATGACCTATTCCCTACTGACCCTTGTTCTCTTGCCCCCTGGCAAAGCCTACCCCTGGCCTATACGGAAGTGTGATCAACCTACCTGTAGTTTTTATCAGTCATTGCATCAACTTCCAGTCACTACTACTGTAAGCTGCACTGTAATACTGTACATATAATGTATAAGTAGTCTCTGGGCGAGGAGCTCCACTTGTAGCTAAGCAACTATAGAATGGCTTTAAGCCAAAAAAATCAGGAAACATACAGTTTGTTGAATACAAAAAGGGAAAATAAATCACACATGATGTCAGGTGTTTTAAACCAGTTTATCTGCAAAGGACTATAATGGAGTTAGACTCTAATACTTAACTTGAGATATGAAAAGTGGTTGTTTCCATTGTAGTTGGCATTTTTCTGATATCTACATCGCATGGTTTATCCTCTACTTAAAATCTCTCACACTTTAAAAACTGCTTCTTTCTGTGTGAGACATTTCCAGGACAATCCTACAGCGGCTCTTTTTCTCTAAGACGTTGTCATGAATTATGCACATTCTCACTTTCAATAAATCCCCTTATGATGGTTTCCATATAATTTCACCACGTTCATCCCATATTTAGCATGTTTCACACTAACACTATCTGCTTGCCTTCCAACTTTTCTACTTTCTTGTAAACTATATAGTTAATGAACTAAAGTGGCTAAAACATAGACAAGACAGAGCAGAGAATATTGTGTTTCATTGCCAGCAGTGATGTTGAAATGAATTATACGGCTATCAACCTTTCACACATCCACTTGTTGCTGATCCAGGAGAAACAAAGCAAATTAAGGTAGATTTTGCCTTAATATAGGAAAGTGCTTCAAACTTCAGAATGTTCTCTGGATGAACTTCTTCTGTTTTAGTTTATGGAGTCCTTCAAGTCTTGTTATCTCATTAAGCATTTCAACACAATCTGCTGTGTTGTCTACTAAAATCTCCCCTGATATTAAATTCCACTCTTTGTCATGAAGAACTTTCATTTGTGGCAGGTGACATCTCCTTCCCTTTAACCTCAAGATGTGACCTTCTCTCTTATGGGCATGTATGGTAATGACAAAGTCCTGGAATGTTCTTTGTATCGAACGTGAATATATTTATATAATGTTATCATATTCCCCTGTAGACTCTTTGTCCCTGAACAAATAAACTTAGCTTTTCCTCATAGAAACTCTTCCATCCCGTTTATTAATTTCGTTGTACCGCTCTGAACTCTTTCCAGTACCGTAAAGGCTTTTTTTGTTTGTTTTTCAATCAGAAACTCTACATCATGAATCACATCACGATCCTGGAAGCCAACCAAACATTTATTATTAAAGTGTTGTCCAGCATAACGGAATAATATGGAGCTACTCAAATGGAGAAATTGATTGATCTATTTGCAGTGTACTGCGTGATTCGATGTAAATTGACAAGTATCATTTCCGAAAAAAACTTTTTGTGTTGTCCAGCACTAACCTCCTTCAAGAGTCCCATAAATTTGTAATGGTCTATTAAAGATCCACATATTGTAAACATAATGCCAAGGCTTTCTAAGAGCAATAAAGTCCGTATCATCACATGGACAGCTTTAATATATCTTCATGAATATCACCATTCCAAAAAAGTATTGCATCACAGTGTAGATTTCTTCTATTGGTATTATTCATCTATTACTCTCATGTGATTGCATCTATTACTCAAAATCTGAGTTAATAGTCTAAGTGAAGGACAAATTAATGCTGTATTAGATTTCTAGTCACAGAAATTTCTACGTAGTGCCATAGAGGTTTCGAGATCACAGACTTCACCATTTTCACACATATTTATCAGATCATTCTAACAGGATTTCCCTTTAAATAATGTCTATTACCTATTTCCTCTCCATCTATGAATGCTATCCATAGATGGAGTAATAAAGACCAAGTTATCCATACCATTGTTTTTATTCTTAGCAGTTCCATGATCCCAAAATCACCTTTATTTTCACTTCATGCCCCAAATGCATATTAGGGTCAATGATGAGCAGTTCCAGGGACATAACTATTGGTAGTGCAGAGGGTGTGATCGCACCTGGGTTCTAGAGTTTTAAGAAGCCTGTAAGGTCTTTCTTCCCTATATGAATAGACCAGTACTATAATTAAGCGTTATAGTTGGGGGGCCCATTACAGGTTTTGTATTGGGTCCAACAACCTGAAGTTATACCTCTGAGCAGTTCAGTTGTTGGCCCACATCCAGGCTTGCCTCGCTTCCTTTTCCACTAACCCTGCCCATTTTCGATTGATTGACATCTCCCTCTCCCTTGACCTGGAGATCATGTGTTCCAGACTTGATACATGCTCCATTTTTCCAGGAAGGATGCATGTGTAGTAACTTGCCCTGCTGTCATCATTGGGTGCAATGAAATCAAACACATGCATTTCCTGGAAAGGCGGCACACACACAGTGTCTGGAACACAAGTCGTCTCCAGCTTAAGGGAGCTGGAGACATCAATCAATTGACAAAGGATTCGGTTAGCACAAGAGGTGCTGGTGGAAGCTCATACTAGTGCCTAGAACTGAACTACTCATTGGGCATCAAGAGTAAAAAAAAAATTAATTTCAAGCCCATAGAGCTCCTGAGAATAAAAGCAAAGGTATGGATAAGTTAGTCTTCATTCCTCCCATCTATGCATAGAATTCAGAGATGGGAGGAAAACGGGGGACGAACCTCCTATTCTTTACAAACAAATCACTAAACGACTCCTATTCCCTGGATATAGTCTTTCACATTGCAGCCAATGAATTTTAGCATGCTTTTGTGGAATTATTTTAATTGTGACACACTAAATGAGCTGCTTATTATAAATCCCCAATTAATGGAGGAGAAGGTTTAAATTTATGAGTCTAAAAAAGGGTTACAAGTATCATTGTTTAGAAAATATGTCCTATTATATCTGTCAAAGGGCAAATAAAGCGTTTTATACTTTTCCTGTTTTACTAGCTGAAAGTAATGAATGTTGTAAATAGTTTGGCTAAAAAATTGTTAATAAATGTAATTTATATAACATATACTTGATTACGTTCACACTATTTTCCATATCAATTAAGGGCATTATCCCGGACTTGGATATCGATGACTTGTTTCTAGGATAGGTAATCAACCCTAGGATAGGTAATCAATATCATATCGGTGGGGGGCAGATTCCCTGTATCCTCCAATCAGCTTTTTGAAGAGGCCGCAGCGCTCAGGAAAGTGCCATGGCCTCTACCTTGGTCTGTGACATCATGTTCATTAGTCCCATAGTCTTTTTGCTATTCAGTTTCATTCAAGTGAAAAGATTGAGCTGCAATACAAGCACTAATGCTATGCAATGTATGGCACTGTGCCTGGTATACAATGAAGAATCCGTAGTGCTTGCCTGAGCCTCTCTGCCCCATCAAACAGCTAATCGGCTAGGATGTTTGGTGTCAGTCCAGCTCTGATCTGATATAGATGACCTATCCTAAGGATAAGAACCATTTCAGCAACTCCATGTGTTGACTAGAATGGGAAGCAGACACAAAGCATATCTCTCACTCTGGAGTACCTGGCATGTATGGGCATTACTTTGCTGATTAATTTCAAGAGGAGCTATGCAATATCCTATTCCTCTGAGGAATTGCTACAGGAGAAATGGGTCCGCTTTTAGTCAATCCCAGTCCAAACATAAAGACTCCCAATATCAACAATTTTTGAAGTATAGCTTTGATATCCACTCATTGCCAGAAATACCAAGAACCTAAAAGGAGCTGTCGGAATGGAATGAAACTTTCTATGTGTGATTGTAACACTTGAAGGGAGGCTCTAGTACCCTGTTGGGCCGCCTCTAGCTTGGATGCAAGATGTGATACGGGCGGGCATTAAGACATACAGGTTCCGTATGGTATCCTGTGGCATGTCAGTCCACATTTGCTTTAACTGAGCCTCTAGATTGTGGAAACTCGTAGGCTGTCAAAGTTGGTGATCCAGATGGTCTCATACATGTTCTGTTAGTGATAAATCTGGCAACCGGGCAGGCCACGGAAGTGTGACAATGTTGTGGGGACATTCCTGTGACCCCCTATTGTGTGTGCAGCTGAGCATTATCCTGCTGGAAAATGCCTCTTGGAAGCCGCCATGAGAGGAAATACATGAGGCTGCAGGATGCTCTGAACATATCAATGAACTGTCATTGTCCCTCGTATCACTACTAGGGGTGACTGACTGCAATGGCCCCTCAAGACCATCACACAGCAGTAGGGGCAATTCGCCACTCCACAGCAAAGGCAGGATTGAGGCACTCACCCGCAAGTCTCCAGACATGAACATGGCCATCAACGGTGCCCAGACTAAACTTGGATTCATCCCTGAAGGCAACCCGGGTTCCATTCTGTAGCAGTCCAGTTTCATCGTTCACTACATGACTGCAAACGGAGATGATGGTTGGTGGATGTCAAAGGCAGAACACATAATGGGTGCCATGAGACCAAATGTCCTATAGCCAAGCACCTAGAAATTGTTCAGATAGACACAGGGGCCTGTAACGATAGTACCACCTATCTCTGAATGACGGACAATGAAAAGAGTTGGAGCTGCTCGTGCTTGTCGGACGATCAGGTGATTCTCTTTACTGGTAGTTTGTGGAGGGCGTCCTTTGCCTTCTTGCCTTGTGTGCGTGCCCTAATGCATCCACTATTCCTAACACCTCCTAACAGTCAGAGAGGTCCAGGGGGCAGGCAGTTCCTCAATACAACCATCCAGCTTCTTACATTCCAATGCGCCCCCTCTTAAACTCTGCTAACTGGGTGAAATCTCTTAAATTGCGTCATTGAGTCATGTCTAGTGGTCAACAAGCTCTACACAAGTGAAAAAAGAGGTCACTACACACAAGTAGCCTCTGGAAGACTTTTTATAGGCCAAGAGTGGAACCAATTTTAGGGCTTCAGGTGGCAAGACCATTCATTTAATCACACCCCAACGTTAATCGTTTACATATCTGCCTGAGATGTAAGTGCATGCCGGGTTTTGCAGCAAAGCGACAACTCCTTCTAGGGGCTTGATTTATTTGTTACAAAGTACATGCTAAAAAAATGAATTTAGGTTGACTGCACCTTTAAACAATCCCCTTTTAATTCACTGTGTCTGTCTAAATAACTAATTCACTGGGGCAAAGAAGTCTATTATCGGTATTTGGCCCTTCACAGTCTAGACAACTAATTAAAACTAAATTTTATTGATCTAAATTTAAAAAATATATATTATGGTTTTCAGACGGACACACGACTGACACGGTCCCCCCAGTCTATACTATAAACACAAATGATGGATGTTTTTTGGGGATAACATAAACACAAAGACAAACACACAAAATAAAAAGAAAGAGGATCTAATAGGTGGATGCACCCGCACTAAGGAGAGGGTAACAGATCAGGAACAGAAACAAACAAGCCCTATAATATATATAGACAAACTCTAATATGTTTCCTAAGGCCCTAAGGTTCTTTCAGGCTACAAAACATCCCATGTGAAAGAACACATTGGAAACCATGGGCTTCACATACATGCGTTTTGTAGTGATTATTTTGTAGCCCGTGTGAAAGAGGCCTACGACGAAATATACAGAAGGACCCAAAGCTCAATATAGTCCCTGTCAATCGAAAATGTCTATTCTCCAAGATAAAGGACAAAAATCTGTATATGTGAGTCTCATTTTGAAAAATAATATCTAGATAAAACAATATTTTCCTCTATTGCTCCTCAGTCTGTCTCAAATTGGAGAGAGTAATCCAAAATTCCTAATCGATAAATAGGTTTCATGGCTTTACAGGTTCAAGGAAGATTTATTAATGCACTGGTTCAATGCATTTTCCTGGAGGGTGCAGTTCATCAAGAACCTCATATATGTCTGCATTTACAAAAGCACTATGGCTGGGCTCTTCAGTAAGGTGTTAAAATAGAATATAGAACCATAATAGGACTAACAAATAGTTCCACCCATGCCTTTTAAGGCTAGAAACCCTGGCAAATAATGAGCCCTTAGCTTACAGTACTAAAGAAAGTGCAATGACCCTGCCTGAATAGTAGCACTAAAAAAGTTTTTGTTTAACCCATAGCCCAGGGGGCTAAAGAATCTAGCCAATATTAGGCTCCTAAAGCTAGCGTTACAAAGGAGGTGCAATAACTCTGCCTGCATGGCTAAGATAAGATAGAAAGTAACAAAAGTAGCATAACCAACAGCCCTAATGGTGGGCTGTTGGTGAGTCAACTTATACTGTGTCTGTATAATACTTAGAATAATACTTAACCTTCTAATCAGTTTACCCCTGGTAAACAAATGTTTAACAGTAAAGTAAACTGTCTTCCTTTAAGTTTAGCTTGCTATAAATATGTGACATTGCTCATCATTGTCACCCTGTATATCTTTATTGTGTAAATGTGGAATTGCATATTACAGATGTCAATGTTTACTATGACTATATTATACTTTGTGTTATTCTCTATTTGCTTTAAACATAAAAGTTAGTTCATTGACCGGTGCACACCCTTGGACTATAAAAAGTGTTAGAAGAATAGGGAAGCACATGAAAATGATCTCTTTATATCTATCTAAAATAGCAATGGAGAGATTGGATTAGTAAAATACCAAAAAAGACAGAAATTACCATCTAAGGACTGCTTATTCGGTTTCTTCCCACCATTGGAAATGTACCTTGGCTACTTTTAATGCCATTACAGGATCTGTTTGAGATTTTTGTTTGTTTCATTTTATTTTTTGCAAAGGCCTCATGAACACGTCGTTTAGTATCACAGACCTGCCCCCATATGGTGCCACATTCAGACAATGCATTTACACCTAGAAGCAGTGCTTCTAGAGGAGAATGCATCTGCAATATGGCACACATTGTTGTAGGCCACAATTGTTTTTGCATAAGAAAAATACATTAGGAAGCTTTATACTGTTATACTGACCAGTCAGCCTATTTAAACGATAGTCATTGGAGGTGATTTATCAATGAAATTTGGCATACAAAAGCTGCAAATTTTGCAACAAGCAGCACTTGCATAAAAAATTGTAACTTTTTTTATGACCCTCAATTTCATGATTAAGAAAAAAGGGGCGCAGCTTGTTTTGGAGACATGGCCGCCGTAGCTTAATAGATTTATGTATAATTAACGCCAGAAATCGGTGTAAATTATATATGAATCTGCTCCAGCTTATAGCTAGTGTAGATTTCTGTTTAGGGGCACAGACAGCCTGAGATGAGTCTTAATTTATGAAGAGATGTTTGCTGCATTGGAAATAAATCTCCCCCTTTATTCTTAAAGCGTATGTACACTTTCAGGTGACTTTTCAGAATATGCACTCATGATAACTGTACACATAAGAATTAGCATTATTTATGTTGCTTATGTGACCTTTATCTTGTATTTTTACAAGTTTTCCCCTCCACAGGCTCTATCTCTAATTTTAGGATTTTCCTAAGCTGGCAGGTGGAGACTAGCTGCTATGATGTCTTGCATGCACTGCACACAAAGTAGAGGAGATTCTGCTCCCCTAACTCTATTACTCACACACAGGTGCATCAGCAGTATGGATGACACTATATTGTACTGAGCAGTGCAATTGTGAATCCAGCACTAAAATGACATAAAACAACCTAAAAGCTGCAGCAACATTTCTATGTTAGTCTGTTTGATTCTGTTTTCTTTCAGCATCTTCTCCTCCTCCCTCCCATTTACTTTCAGAGACATAACAAGAAAAGACCCCCCACCCCACATTTTCTGTAATCCCATGTCTGCTAGAGATACATTTCATATGACAACAGGCAGTGGACAGCAAGTTAGAAGGACATGACACCCCTAGTGGTTAGTACTTCAGTGCAATTTTACAACACAAATTTTTTTTTACATAAGTAAAGTGATTTGCGCTTTTGCTAGTTACCACCTTGCTTATCACATATCATATATCACACGTTTGTTGAAAGGATAATGACCATTTGAAATACAATAAATAGGCAAAAAAGCGCTTTATAGCACAGGATCAACGAGTCACCAGCAAGGGATAGATATACAGCATTCACCTGTATGTGTTGCACTGATGGCACAACCCATGTGAAGACGATAATGCAGCTGCAGCCCCTCCAGTGGACACGGACAATTCAGCCTCAAATACACCGAGAGAAGAAGGAGGAAAAGAGGAGGATCACGGCGCTGCTGCACAAGATAACCACAGCGGATGCAGAAGGTTTCATTATTAGGATGACGCGTTTCAGTACCGGAATGGCACTTTCATCAGATCACTGTGCGGCAGCGCTGTGGTTTTTCTCTTTTCTCCTACTTTTTCTCTTTTCTCCTACTTTTTCTCTAATATGAAATACGAGGCAGTGTGTTTCATATGGAAGAAAAAGTCCACTTTTATGGACCTATACTACCTAAATACCTCCTATCCAATGCATGCTGCTATATCACATATCTAGTACAAATAACCAAATGATATATTAGTCAAAGCTAGTCCTATGCATATAAAGGTAGGACTGTATGAAGGTTAGAGTCAGCATTTTGTGAATACGAGCGGGATAAGTGTTCAAAACACATAATCATGGAATCTGGACTTTGTGTATGGCAACATGGTTGTACTTTTGATTGATTAAAGGATTGCTTTTCACAGTCAGATAATGCTGAATGATCTATTTGTTAAAACATATGTATGTAAACTTTTTAAAGGGGTTTCCCAGGAGTTAAAAACTGCCTCGTAAGGGCAGGAAATGGGGTTGAATAACAAACTATCCAGTACTCAGCTTGCAGCGATAAATGTTCTGCCACTCCATTCAGGTCCCTGCTGCTCCAGTCCTGGAAGCTCCTGCGGTGGTCATGGTCATTATTCATGTGACCACTGCAGCTCATCAACTGGCCCCAGTGATCATGTGACATACAGGCCAGTATAACTGTGGAGTCCAGTGATTGGTTGCTACATTGATCATGTGAATAATCAATGCATGTGACCGCAGCAGGATCGGTTGTGCTGGAACTGCAGGACATTTAACATGTCAGTACTGCATAGATTGCTATTTTGATTCATTCCCAGCCCTTAGAAAGTTTTAAAAGTCTCAGAAAGCCCCTTTATTTGCATTGCTATCGATATTGTCATCATTATATACAGGACATACCATTAATAATACGTTATTTGTGAATCTAAATGGCAAGTGGTTGACAACAAAGAGAGCCACAAATGAGGTAGCCTCCAGGATTTGGATTGTAAAAGAATTCCCAAACATAGCGTTGAAGGGTTATGTTTTTGTATATTAGTAATTAAAGACATATTTAACAACATTTGGATCCTAAATCGTGGGATGTTTCAAGCCACGCCCTTCCAAAACCCTTTAAATGTGCTCGCAAATTCCCCTTTTCAATGCAAGCAATGCCCTTTTGATATTAAGAAGTGCATCCCTACTAGCTATCACTTTTAGATTAGCTTTGCATCAACTGGTTTAGACCCCTTAGATAGGAGTCGAAAATGGCCAGGTCATTAAATTAGCTAAAGGTCTATATCAGAGAAAGCATGGCGAGCAGTTCACAGGGATATTGTAAGCAGAGGTCATTGTCACCTTCAAGGCTGACATGAAATCTGAAAGCGTTCTTAGGGACACAGTTCTGTGAAAGTAATAAAAGGGATCAGATATACAATAGGGACCTATATAATACATTGGCTTATGCATGTGATTGCTTTGAGAATTAATCTAGCAGAATTTAGTAGCAGAGATGAAGTCAATAATGAAAAGCATGAAAATAAAGTTGGAAACTAAATAGTAAAGTAATATTTTATTGCATTTATCATGAAAATTTAAATTCGGTCATATGGCAAAGATTGGAGAATCATGACGTTTTGGATTAAGGAAAACGCGGGGAATACAGTAAATTGCATTGTCATCAGGATTTTGTAGTGCTTTATTTGCACTAAACTTTAAATCCCTGTATATATTATTATATAGTGTATTGCAATTTATATGCATAGTATTGGTTCATCCAGATTGAAAATTGTCTACCACATCCACTCTTCAGATGTAGTATTGATAACTGTTTTTATCATAGCTGGTGTCTTGGGACTTCAGTGGGGCCAGTGTTCTGATATTGTGGTTTACAGCAACCATTTTTCTTCCGTCTGACCCATTATTTTAATATTTGTGTTTTATTGTACAGCACGTCCGGAAAGTCTTCAGACCCTTTCACGTTCTTACATTTTGTTTTTTGCCTTTCACTTCTCTTGATCATCTTTGAGGTGTTTCTACACCTTGACTGAAGCCCACATGTGGTAAATTCAGTTGATTGGAAATAATTTTAAAAGACACACCCCGGTCTAGATAAGGTCTCACAGCTCACAAATGTATATCAGAGCTAAAACCAGGCGAGGAAAGAACTGCTTGAAGAGCTCAGAGACAGGAGTGTGTAAAGGCACAGATCTGGAGAAGGCTACAAGATTATTTCTGCTGCACTGAAAGTTCCCAAGAGCGTAGTAGCCTCCATAATTCTTAACTGGAAGACGTTTTGAACAACTTGGACTCTTCCAAGAGCTGGACAACCCACCAAACTAAATAATCAGGGGATAAGAACCTTGGTAAGAGAGGTGACCAAGAACCCAATGGTCACTCTGGCTGAGCTCCAAGGATCCTGTGTGCAGATGGTTGAAACTTCCAGAAGGTCAGCCATCACTGCAACACTGCACTAATCTGGGCTTCATAGCAGAGTGGCCAGAAAGGAGCCTCTACTCAGTAAAAGAAACATGAAAGTTTGACTCTCAGACTGAGAAACAAGATTCTCTAGTCTGATGTAACCAAGATTGAACCTTTTTTTTAAGCATTATGTCTGGAGGAACCCAGGCACTGATCATCACCTGCCCAATATCATCCCTACAATGAAGCCTGGTGGCACCATGTTGTGGAGGTAATTTTCAGCAGCTGGGAAAGGGGGACCGTTTATGGGTGTTGGAAAGCTGAATGGAGCAAAGTACAGAGATATTCTTAATGAGAACCTGATCCAGAGTGCAAGGGACTTCAGACGGGGCAGAAGGTTCACCTTCCAACAAGACAATGATCCTGAGCACACAGCTAAGACAACACAGAAGTAGCTTAGGGACAACTCTGTGAATGTATTTGAGTGGCCCAGCCAGAGACCTGACTTGAACCCCATTGAACATCTCTGGAGAGACCTGAAAATGGCTGTCCACAGACAAAGCTTGAGAGGACCAAGCCTTGTGGCATCATACCCAAGAAGACTGAAAGCTGTAATTGCTGCCAAAGGTGCTTCGATAAAATACTGAGTGCAGGGTGTGAATACTTATGTCATTTACATTTTTTTTATTTTTAAAAAATTGCAAAGATTTCTAACATTCTTTTTTCACTTTGTCATTAAGGGATATTGAGGCAAAATGATGGGGAAAAACTTTTTTAAAAATTTGTACAAGGCCACAACATAACAAAATGTAAAAAAAAAGTTAAAGGATCTGAAGACTTTCTGGACGCACTGTATGTCCTTATTGATACATTATGGTCACGTCCACACCTATTAAATGTATACTTCTGTTACCCTGCACTTACTAGTATATTACTAGTGTGTATAAAATGTGGACTCCTCTTTCTCTTATAATCTGTGTCTCATATTATAGGAGTTTTCCCCTTCATGCCTGGTATTCTGGTATGTCCTGCACAGTCTCAGCTTGCTGTATGTCTTCACCAAATTTTCCCATGTGCAGACCCTTTATGATTGAAGTAGAGTCATATCGACGCCTTTTAATTCTTATTTATAAACCCCATCATGTTTTCAAGAATATAAAGTAGCATCAACTAATACTAAAGATAAAGTAAAGTATAAACTTGTTGCACAATACTTTGTTTTGTGTCGGGTAACTACCTGTTGTATCGGATCAGGAAAATTATACCCCATAGACAGTAACATACGCGATAAAATGTATCAACAGTATTTGCTGGTAGATGATTGGAGCAGGGGCGTAACTATAGGCTCAGGGGCCCTGATGCAAAAGGTGAGCTGGGGCCCCCCCTCTATCTGTATCTGTACCCGTACCCATACCTAAACCATGCTGCCCAGAGGCATAACTTGAAGCTTCTGGGCCCCAGTGCAAAACCTGTAACAGGGTCCTCAACTATAATGTTTAATTCATAGTACTGGGCTCCCTATATGGAGAAGAGAGGCCTTATGGGCCCCCTAAGGCTCCTGCAACCGCATCCCCTGCACCCTCTATAGTTACGCCCCTGGATTGGAGAATATAA
Source organism: Eleutherodactylus coqui (assembly GCF_035609145.1). Taxonomy (NCBI): domain Eukaryota; kingdom Metazoa; phylum Chordata; class Amphibia; order Anura; family Eleutherodactylidae; genus Eleutherodactylus; species Eleutherodactylus coqui. Next base: position 84,465,972 of record NC_089847.1, read on the forward strand.
AGTCCTCCAGAGAAAATGGGCAGATTTATAAATGTTTTTTTTTATATTGAGTGATATATTTGTAAAGCCTTTGCATCAAAAAGTACAACTCATTAATGAACGGTTGTCAACCTGTCATTGCTTTTAGCCTATGCCAGATTCATAAACAAAGGTGCGCACTGTTCATGTTCCTGGCGTGCGCTTCATATTGTTCTCAATAAAAGAAAATAAATAACAGTCTTGTAGATATGATAGCTTTCAATGGCTAAATAAAATACATTAAACAGCAAACTTTCCAAGCCAACTAGGTCTCTCCATTGGGCACGGTAGAGAGTGATACTAAATAAAATCTCTCCAAATTGCGTTTTTGTCCATGACATTCCTATTTGGGGCATTTTTGGCCTTTGAGGTGTTTTTTTCCGAATCGCAATATACTCTTTGTCTGACTTTTTAAGGGCATTTTCCACTTCCAAACCTCAACTTTAACAAAACTATGGACCCAAACCTGCAGCTTTCCATGTGACCTGGTTTTGGTGGTTTTATGCAATTTATTGCCAGTTAATGTAAACAAAAATGCCATTTGCATAATTGCACGGAAGGCTTCTTATAGATAATGACTGCAGAAAATACTTGTCAGAAATGTGTTTTTGCTGAGTTGTTTTTATTTTTAACAATAGCAATTCTCACCTCCACCGCTGTCACCCTTGGGTGCACCTGACCTTCTAGAATTGGCCAGCTTTACCTGCATATCTGATAACCTAATTTCTGTGGTTGTGACATTACACCCATCAGGTGTTTGTCGATGCTTTAGATAAAAATCTCATTAATCCTCAATTCTTGGAGATGATTGGCAATAAAAGCGGAAGAAATCCGTGTAAACACCTTTTCATTCGTAATATTGTCATAATGTGCGTGCATAGAAGGAAATAGGGCAAACATGGCAGGGACATCAGTAAAATGTTGTTTAACCCTGTAAAGTCCTCCAACACATTGCCTAACAGGCTGGCGGCATAGTGGTTAATGGGCATAAAGAGGAGGTAGGAGGGGATTTTGTGAGCAAACGGTGCTGTTTACCCTCAGCAAATACCAGGCCATTAAGTCTTCCCTTGTCTGTCACTCTGCTATCCCCGGGACAATGAGTCCCTGAGTGTCACTCAGCGACAAAAAGGGGACTGTCCCTGGTGAGAGCACTTTCCAAACCACCCAGCCATAGCTGTGGCTAGTAATTGCTTTAATCATAATTGCTTTTCATACAGATAACATGACAGTAGATAGGCAATGAATAGCAACAATCAGCTAGGCAACTTACCATAAGACGTACTGATCTCTAGGAAGCAAAGCTTCTTATGTGTAAGCACACCGTAGCGTTCCCAACCCTTCAAAACTTACAGTCCATTATTTAAAATGTGTCTTGCTTAGATTAGTACAGCATCAACCAAAAAAGTTGGGGAGATACCAGGTCCACCAGTGGTTTGTAAACCGTGCCATAATTAAAAATATTGCTTAAATTAAGGTGATCAGACTTCCTGATTTAGGCATGAAAGTCCCGCTTTGGGACCTGTGTCCCACTTTCCCCATGGACCCAGGCAGGACTGCCATTTTTCCCGCTTTCAGAATGTCTGTCCCGCTTTCTGGATGCGGGATTACCACTAAAGTGATTACCAGCCGGGATGTCGCTGCTCCCGGCTGGAAATCAGTCAGCGGCTCTGTGGCCAGATGCACACACTGACAGCAGTATGTGCATCCGGGATCTTCCTTCTCTGACCTCCCCTCCTTGGTTCCACAGGAGGAGAGGAGAAGGGAGACACATACACTTCCACCCGCAGCGGCACTGAGAAGATGAGGAGGAGGAGGAGGTGGTAAGTAAATCGATCTCAGGAGTGCTACTGTGGGGGTTACTAATAATACTGCGGCCGTTATAGGGGACACTATTAGTAACAGTGTCCCTTATATCAGCCCCAGTAGTAATAGTATTACCATTGGAGCTACTGTGGGGGTCACTATTACTACAGAAGCCACTGTGGGGTCACTATTACTACTGAAGCCACTGTGGTGGTCACTATTACTTTTGGAGCTACTGGGGGTTGACTTTTATTTCTGAGGCCAATATAGGGACACTATTACTACTGATGCCACTGTGGGGGTCATTATTACTATTGCGGCTGATATAAGGGACACTATTACTACTGAGGCCACTGTGGGGAACATTATGACTACAGCGGTCATTGTGGGGTCACTAATACTACTGAAGACACCTTGGGGGTCACTATTATTTTTGGAACTGCTGTGGGGGTCACTATTAGTACTAGGGCCCATATAGGAGTCACTATTACTACTGGGGACAATATAAGGGACACTATTACTACTGGGGCCACTGTGGGGGACACTATTACTACTGAGGTGACTGTGGGGTCACTATTACTACTGGGTCAACTGTGGGGGTCACTATTACTAGTGAGGCTGATATAGGGAACAGTATTACTACTGAGGCTGATATAGGGGACACTACTACTACTGAGGCCACTGTGGGGGTCATTTTTTCTTCTGAGACCACTGCACATAGCAGCATACCTCAGGCTGACTAAGGGTATGTTTACATGTGGGGGAAATGCTGCAGAATGTCTGCAGCAGAAATTTCCACGGCACATTCTTTAACATTTCTGCATCCCAAAACCAATTTGACTGGAAATCAGCTGCATACTCGCCACTTATTTAACACTATGTGATGCTCCCCCTCGCCTTCTCTGAAGAGCATACTGGCTTCCAGTTCCCAGCGCTACTGGTCAGGTGATACTGATCAGGTGAGACCACTACAGGCTGCTGGGAACCGGAAGTCTGGGAGTGCTGACAGCGGGAAACCATTGGATGAGGTGAGGGGGAGCATTGCATAGTATGAAATCAGCTGCGGGTATGAATTTTGACTGTTTTTTGGATTTGGAAATGCTGCGGAATTTGCTCTCTATCTTTTTTGAAACGGCCCTGTACTTTTTATAACAGCGGAGGTAAAATAATACGTTGTGATAAACCCTGCCCCTGGCCACACCACCCTGTCATTGTTTGACCCTGGGAAAATCTGGTCACCTTACAAAAATGCTAATTTAGTTGTTCTCCTGAACCCAGAATAACATTATAGGGATAAAAGCAATTAGTTGTGTTACTGAATCAGCTATTGGTACAGGCATACAAAGGCCTATTCTGCAGAAGAGATCAGCAAGTGATCCCTCCTGTTAAAACAGACTTCCAACCTGGCTTCACCAACAAGTGGGGGATGCCTTACAAGCACTGGAATCTGGATTGCTTCAGAGTGTTTCGTGACATACTATATGCGTAGCTAGAAAATCTCCAAAGAATGAGGAGCTGGATTTCCCACATAAAGAAAGTTTTCTCCTTTATTTCACTTGTGCTGTTTAAAATAGGATACAATCAGACGGAGTATGTTTTGAACCTCAAGCCGGTTCTTGTTCACCTTTTGACGATTCTTGCTAAAAATCAGATCAGGATGACCCGATATGACTTTGTAAAAAATGGCCCAGTTTTGCTCTTAATTATTTGTGTTTGGATATAATCACTGCTACAGAAGGAATTAGAGGGCAGTGGGGGATGGGGCAATGGTGAAACTGGAGCAGAAGGAGGATCAGGTGAATTGAGTATGACTTTGCAGATTGCTCACCATCTTTGTAACTCTTCTCTGAACTTGCTCCAGTCTGTTGATGTTTTTTTTAAAGTGGGGTGCCCAGAACTGGACACAGTATTCCAGATGAGGTCTGACTAAGGAAGAGTAGAGGGGGATAATTACCTCACGTGATCTAGACTCTATGCTTCTCTTAATACATCCTAGAATTGTTTTTGCCTTTTTGGCTGCTGCATCATATTGTTGACTCTTGTTCAATCTCTGATCTATTAGTATACCCAAGTCTGCTGCTGCTTAGCCCAATTCCTACCATTCTGTTTGTGCTTTTTTTTATTTTTCTTGCCCATATGTAGGAGTTTGCATTTCTCCTTGTTAAATACCATTCTGTTAGTAGCTGCCCACTGTTCAAGCTTTTCTAGAAATTTTTGAATACTCTCTCTCTCTTCCCTAGTGTTAGCTATCCCTCCTAGCTTTGTGTCATCAGCAAATTTGATCAGTTTCCCATCAATTCCCTCCTCCAGATCATTTATAGAAATGTTGAACAACACTGGGCCTAGGACAGAGCCTTGTGGTACCCCAGTATGGTATGAGATACTTTGTCAAATGCTTTACTAAAGTCAAGATATACTATATCCACCGCATTTCCCTGATCAACACAGTCAGTGATTTTGTCATAGAAGGAAATTAGATTCGTCTGGCATGACTTGTTTGCTACAAACCCATGCTGGCTCTGGATAATTACTCAATTTTTATCCAAGTACTTGCATACATGCTGTTTATTAATTTGTTCAAAGATCTTTCCTGGTATAGAAATCAGGCTCACAGGCCTGTAGTTTCCTGGATCCACCTTCTTCCCTTTTTTGAAGATAGGGACAATATTTGTCCTTTTTCAATCTTCTGGGACTTCTCCTGTTCTCCAGGAATTTTCAAAGATTATGGCGAGTGTGTTCAGCAATTACCTCCACTGCTTCCTTTAGTATCCTAGGATGTAATTCATCTGGACCTTGAGACTTAAATTCATTTAAGTTAGCTAAGTGTTCCCTTACCATCTCTTTGCTTATAGATAGTCTGCATTCTTTTAAATCCCAATAGCACAGGGACGATCCGTTGATGTTCCATCTACTTTCTGAGAGAAAACAGATACAAAATAGGAATTTAAAAGTTCAGCCTTCTCAACATCATTCTTAACCAATTCACCATTTTCATCTTGTAAGCATCCTATAGCATCTTTGACTTTTCTTTTGCTTTTGACATACCCCCAAAATCTTTTTTTATTGCTTTTGGCCTCTGTTGCCTCAATTCATTATTAGCTTTAGCTTTTCTGACACTTGCCCTACAGTTTGTGCAAACTGCATTATATTCTTCTTTAGATATTCCCCCCTCTTTCCATTTGTTAAACATATATTTTTTTCCTTTTTTAACAAGTGTGCAAGTTCTGCGTTCATCCATCCTGGTCTCTTTAAATGCTTCCCATTCTTCCTTCTTGTAGGGATTAAAATTATTATCTTGCTCCTCTTCTTCCTCATCCTGCATTTCTTCCTCTATACGTCTCCCATGGGTGGAGAAAGGTGTTGAAGGAGATGTCCCGCTTTCTTGCTCAAATCTACCCTCCCTGCGGTGTTGAGTAATGGCAGACTAGCCAGACAGTTGGAAGATTGGTATCCCTTCTTTCTCCTCCTGCTGTGACAACAGCACGTCATTGTCCCTGAGGCCCTCTGGCGTCTGTTCCAGCAGGCAAATAACAGGAATGGTCATTCTGATTAGTGCAGCATTACAACTGACGATTTTGGTCTCTTCTTCAAAGCAGATTAAAATGGCACAAACATCTTTGATCTGCAACTACCCAACAGGTATCAAATGACCGACCTCCATATAGAGCCTGCTAACTGCATACACCATCTAGCACTCCATGATTGTTCTTTGCTGCTGGCTTATCTTCTGCAATATATGAAATGTGGAATTCCACTATGTAGGTGTGTTACAGATGAGGAGGTTGGGTAGTCGCTGCACCACTGCCAGATGAGAGGTGGCTGGGTGTGAACGCCGAAAGTGCAAGCACAGTAGTGGATGTAAAGTGGATGTAGACCTGGGTAATTGTTTAGGAAGCGCTGCACTACTAGATTCATCACATGGGCCAGGCTATGTATGTGTATAAGATTTATGAGGCAAAGGGCTGCCAGCAGGTTGGCCCCATTGCAGCACCACCTTGCCATGCTTCAGATTGGGCGGGGTCAGCAACGTATCATAGTAACATAGTATGTTAGGCTGAATGAAGACAGTGTCCATCTAGTTCAGCCTGGGCCTGTAGAACTGTTGCAGTGTCCGAGGAGTGGGTCCACAGCCCAGGAGATAGTGGGTTACATTTGGGCCTTGACCCAGGGCTCTACCATCTCTCCAGGGCATAGCATGGGACCCATCCAAGTTACTCTCTCTCCCTCACAGTGTTTTGGGGTAACACTGGAATCTCCTGGGTGAAGTTGGCCCAGGGCAGGCTGGTGGAAACCTTGCAGCCTCTTCCATTCCGGACCACACAGAACAGATGGTGTCTGTGTGGCTCACTTGCAGTACTCCACAGAGTCCTTTCTTCTCTCTTGCAAGCCCAGACTGGAACTTTCTGACTTGCAGACTTGCATAGACTCCTGACTCAGACTGACTTGCAGAAACATATATACAAAGCACGATCACATGACAAACAACAAAATACATTTTCCAGATATCTCACATACCAGACACTTAACCCATTCGGTGCTGCAGCTATGCAATACACATCATATTGATGTAACATAGAAGACAATGACAACACATAGGCACAAAACAAATGCATACATACATTATGGAGGGGCCCGTAAACTCTAGGCCACTACACTGTCAACAATTCTTTGGCTGTGCGGCTGCACTCCCCTAGAGCTATGAGTTTTAGGCTGGCTGTCCATGGACGAGTTCTCATTGTAAGATCCACTGGCGATAAATCGCACGTGGAGCTCGCATGACACACTTTCCTTAGGAGAACTAGTGAAAGCGCAGCCCGACGTCCATGAGTGGAGAACTATAGCGATTCTCCGCTCGCGGGTTAAAAATCGCAGCATCCTGCGATTTGCCATGATTCTCTGGGGTGAGCTTATTTATTAGATAGGCTCATCATGGAGACCTGTCAGTGCTCCACCCTCCACCCCCACGGCGGAATATCGCTAGCGATATTTCGTCACTGCCGTGGACAGGCATCCTTAGGACAGCATGTTGGCATTTACCACGTGCAGCACTGTATGGAGACTGGGTTTAGTTATATATGGATATCTGTGCTGATGTGGAAGGTGTTGAAAGGTGGTATGAAGAGGTGGAGGAAGGAAACTAGGAGGAGGAGGGGGGTGTGATGGGGCAGACATGGATGAATGTCCTGAAGGTCTTGTGGGCACCATGAAACTTGGACCACCACTATCGGCTTCATGCCCCACCTGCAGGATACTGACTCAGTGTGCTGTTAAGGACATGTAATGGCCTTGGCCATGCTTGCTGAACTATCTGTCCATGATCAGGTGCACCTTACCACTGACAGCGTTCTGCAACCCCACGGATATGTTTATCACTCAGATGGTGATACAGGGTAGGAACAGTTGTTTGGGCAAGGTAATGTGACAGAACCACTTTTAAGAAATGGAAGTAAGTGGGTGCTATGGGTGGGTGCTGCATGAAGTGGCACTTTGGCCTACCCTCTACCACCATCAACACAACTACCAACACGTTCCTTTCTATATGTTTTTGTTCCTCTTACTTTTTTGGCTTAGTTTTTCATTTAGCTTTACTAAAGTTTTCAGCTAACTTTGTAGTTTTCAGAAAACCACTGGCAGCTGCATCATATATGCTAGTAATCTGTATCAGCCAGACTTGCGACTTTGAACACTGTCTGAGACCGCAAACACACACTATGCCTTTTTGCTGTTTCCTTGTATTTTTTTTTTTTAATCACAAAAAAACACCAGTAATTACTAGGCAGCAATCCCAGGGTGGCATATGTGAGAACAGAAGGCCACAGAGTTTATATTGTATGTTTTGAATTGTCCCTGTTTTGTGGAGCTTCAGTTACCTCCCGTCACCCAACAGGTAGCTGCAGCAAGTATGCTAGTATATCAGATCAGCCAAACCCACGGCTTTGAACAATGTGTGAATACTATGAATGTTTGTTGTTTCTCTGCTTGTTTCTTTTTAATTCACGAAATCTCATCAGTAATTCTAGGCAGCATGACATTGGCATTGCATAGTTCGATCCGTACGGTTTCCCAATAAGCATACCTGCTACCCCCATCCCCGACCAACTCCCCCCTTTTACACAGCCAATGATTGGGCAAAAACAGCTGACGAATATGCAGGAATAAAATTGCTCGCTCATTCGTTGCACATTTTGCTGTGTAAACACGGAGATGTGCAGCCGATGAGTAATAAGGGGATGAACGATTGTGTGAATATTCATCCCTATATTAGTAATTTCATTCCATGTTTGAATGGCAGTAAATGAGTACTGATTGACATACTACGTGAATTTCCTTTTCCCCAGTTTGGACATATAATTATATTCAGGGGTGTAACTAAAGGCTCAGGGGCCCTGGTGCAAAAGTTCATCTGCCCCCTTTCCCTCTATCTAAATCGTACTGCATATAGCTGCAAAACTAATTTACACGAACGATCTAGCCCCTTCGGTGTAAGCTTTCTAAACATGACTCATTTCCTGGACTACGTGAAAATTTGTTTGCAGCCCCCTAGGCTGTGTTCATGTTTTTTGTTGCATTTTTGAACACACAATTAAAATCACATAAAAAATGCATGTGGATTCAAACCAGAAGTTGCCAAACTTTTTTGCCCTGTAGACCACTTGCCGATTTTAGTGTTTTCCGTAGACCCCCTGTCTGCCTAAGGCGGGGTACACGCGGCTGGGTTATATTCCGCATGCGGGAGACCTCAGCAGAATCCTACCCTGTGCCCAGTCGGCATCCGCGAGTACCTGTCATTTCTTCTTCTTTTCTATACTGCAGATGGTCCGCACGGCTTGCCGTTGTTCGTGCACAGTACAGATTATTTTTAAAATCCCTGCTTTTCCCAATATTTGGATTTGGGAAGAAACAAATCAAACCTATTAAAACTCTTACATAAAATTACTACACAAATAATGCTGTTAATAGGAGGGACGAGCCTGAAGCTCTAATAGAAATTGTCAACTTGGCTTCAAAATAGTGAGGTATAGTCTCAAATCTCCACGTCCAGTGATTTGCAATCGATTTCTTTTTTTGTAAGAAGATGGCGACTGCGCTAAAACCGCTTTCCACGAGGTATGAAGGTGGAAAAGCTATCAAAAACTTTCTTGCTTTAGTCTATAATGCAGGATAAGCAACAGGTGCGCGCGTGATGCGTTGGTGCTGGTAGGAAAACTTCTAAAAACTTGCACATGAGCATGGCACACCACAAAGCAGATGGGTATAGTTCGCGCAAATCTTCTTGGGCTCTGGCGGATCACGTGAAAACGATGCGCAGTAAACTTTATAGGTAAATCAGCTACTGCGCAGGTCTGTTTTGTCTATCACCAGAGCCCAAGAAGATTTGCAGGAACTCTTCATAAAAATTTTTTATGGTATATCAAAGAGGTAAGTAATTTCTACGTCTATCCTAAGTGTTATGTACACAATCTGTGTGAGGTGTATTATGTCATGTACAGAAAGAACGCCTAAATGTCGATGATGCGAAAAGGATGTGAAAAAAACTGTTATGGAGTCGCAACACTCTAAGCTACTAGAAGATGTAGATCAAAGTCCAATGTGTGATGGTGAAAGCACTTCTTTTTTATTATTTTTTCAGAAATTAAAAACCAGCAATGGAATACGCGTTTCGGGGAAGAACCCCTTCGTCAGTTCGGCTGGATAGGACAACAGGATGCCTAGGGGTGACACGATTCCAAAGATGTATAGAATGTGTCGGAGGTCCTGTGTGCAGGAGGACAGGGGAGAAAAAAAAATTTCTCCCCTGTCCTCCTGCACACAGGACCTCCGACACATTCTATACATCTTTGGAATCGTGTCACCCCTAGGCATCCTGTTGTCCTATCCAGCCGAACTGACGAAGGGGTTCTTCCCCGAAACGCGTATTCCATTGCTGGTTTTTAATTTCTGAAAAAATAATAAAAAAGAAGTGCTTTCACCATCACACATTGGACTTTGATCTACATCTTCTAGTAGCTTAGAGTGTTGCGCCTCCATACCAGTTCTTTTCACATCCTTTTCGCTACACTTACGCCCACACTGGTGGAGCGTCATCTGGTTGGCAGCACCTCCACCATTCAAAATACTCAATCATTGAAAACTCTTTATACTCCATAAATATTCCACTACCCTCACTGGGTCTTGCTCCACCCTCCTTTTTCATTTCTTTTAGGCCTTAGTCAGACGGGCGTTTTTTGCCGCGATTTGCGGATCGCATGACGGATGCGCATCCGCAAATCGCGTGACCGGTGCGCGCAAGTCGCCCGCAAATCGCCCGAAAATCTGCTCCTAGCCGCGTTTCATTAGAAACGGGCCGGAGCTGTCCAGCGCATTGCATTCAATGGAGACGGCAATACAGCCGTCTCCATTGAAAGCAATGCGCTGCGGGCGAGCCCGGGATGAATTGTCGGTAAGGGCTTAAATATATAAGCCCTTCCCTGCAATCCATCCTAAAATGTGTTAAAATAAAAAAAAATTGCATTCTCACCTTCTGCCTGCAGCTCGGAGCGGCCGTCCTGCAGTGGGTGTGAAGGGGGTGTGAGTCAGACCTGCCCCCTGATTGGCTCAGCGCTGAGCCAATCAGAGGCATGCCTCACTCACACCCATTCATGAATTCATGAATGGATGTGAGTCAGACCTGCCCCTGATTGGCTCAGCGCTGAGAGGCAGCAGTCACTCACCCATTCATGAATTCATGAATGGGTGTGTGAGTGAAACCGGCCTCTGATTGGTCAGGCTGTGACCAATCAGAGGCAGATCATTCAGCAGGCGGGGATTTTAAAGCCCCGCCGGCTGAATAGTGCCGAGAAGCAGTTCAGGAGAACTGACAGCGGCCGCGGCTGGACTCCGGCTGCAGCGGAAAGGTGAGTATACAATTTTTTTTTTATTTTAACACATTTTAGCATGAATTGCAGGGAAGGGTTTATATATTTAACCCCTTCCCGACAATTCACCCCGCGCACGCCGGCAGCCCATTGCTTTCAATGGAGCGGCTGTATTGCCGCTCCATTGAATTCAATGGGCAAACATCGTTCTTCTCTGCCACAGCTGTTACAGCTGTGGCAGAGAAGAATGATTTGTCTTCTATATGTTCTCAATGGGGTCGGCGCTGCTGCCGCCGGCCCCATTGAGCGCATATACAGAAGCGAACAGGAATCGCAGATCGCAGATAGGTGCGATCTGCGATTTTTTGTTCTATAATTTTTCGGACGAGCGCATAAAAAGCGCTCATGTGTCCGATACCATTGCAAAGCAATGGTTTAAAAAAATCGCCGGACGCATGCGCATGCGCAAATCGCGGCAAAAAACGCCCGTCTGACTAAGCCCTCACTCACTTAAATGTCGATGATGACCTGCCTAAATGGACTCTGCTCACGTGGAACCCCATTTACATCTCGTGCACCCCCAATTTTCTTCCTTGCTAACATGGACTCCCAGCAAGTCAAAATCGACCCCTGGGGGTCCATATAGACCACTTTGGGAAACACTGATTTAAACAATGAAAAAAGTTTGGTACCGTGTTAGCCAGTAGAGCAAAATGCTATTGTTACCAGCAAGAGAAACCAAGATATGATACCTTTCAATGGCTAAGAAAAATACATGATGTTATAGCGAGCTTTTGGACTTACTCAGAGTGCTTTATCAAAGCATAATGGAGAGGCATGCATATTTATACACACATACTTATGACAAGGCACATACACGGATGTGAATAATTTGCGCTTAAAATAATAGTCACTGATAAGGAAGTGAAGGTTTTATGGTCCCTGAATTAGTGATTTAAACAATCCATGTTTTTTTTTTATAACATCCACTGTATACACTGATATTGACCATGCTGGTATAAGGACAGCTGCACCATTGGATCCTCTGGCCATAGAGTCCATCACAGATTCGTCTCAAAATACTGGAAGAAAAAGCGCTAGATGCAATGCTTTTACCTCTATCCAAAAGCCGGTCAGCTGAACATAAAGCGGATGGACCCCATTGTAGTCAAGAGACTGAGCAGTTCAGCCCCAGAGATTCCTCTTTCTTGCTCCCCAAACAGAGCAGAAAAGCAGAATCCCCAGTGCAGGTTTGAAACCATCTGGGCATCTCATAGAATGGTAGAGTTGGAAGGGACCTCCAGGGTCATCGGGTCCAACCCTCTGCCCAGTGCAGGATTTACTAAATCATCCCAGACAGATGTCTGTCCAGCCTTTGTCTGAACACTTCCACTGAAGGAGAACTCACCACCTCCTGTGGCAACCTGTTCCACTCATTGATCACCCTCACTGTCAGAAAGTTTTTTCTAATATCTATTTTGTATCTCCTCCCTTTCAGTTTCATCCCATTGCTTCTAGTCTTTCCTTGTGCAAATGAGAATATGGCTGATCCCTCTGCACTGTGACAGTCCTTCAGATATTTGTAGACAGCTATTAAAGGGGTTGTCTCATGCCAAAACTGGTTTTTTTTTATTCAATAGGCCCCCCGTTCGGCGCGAGACAAACCCAAGGGATGGGTTAAAAAAAAAAAAGTTTATTACTTACCCGAATCCCCGCGCTGCGGCGACTTCTTTGTTCCTTTACCAAGATGGCCGCCGGGATCTTCACCCACGATGCACCGCGGGTCTTCTCCCATGGTGCACCGTGGGCTCTGTGCGGTCCATTGCCGATTCCAGCCTCCTGATTGGCTGGAATCGGCACACGTGACGGGGCGGAGCTACGAGGACCAGCTCTCCGGCACGAGCGGCCCCATTCACCAGGGAGAAGACCGGACTGCGCAAGCGCGTCTAAAAACGCCAGAAGACAGCGAATTTAGACGGATCCATGGCGATGGGGACGCTAGCAACAGAGCAGGTAAGTGAATAACTTCTGTATGGCTCATAATTAATGCACAATGTATATTACAAAGTGCATTAATATGGCCATACAGAAGTGTATAACCCCACTTGATTTCACGAGACAACCCCTTTAAGGCTGGCTGTCCACGGGCGAGGAGTTATTGCGAGATCTGCTGTGATAAATTGCACGTGGAGCTTGCATGACATGCTTTACATAGGATACCTATGGAAAGCACAGACTACTGCACACAAGCAAAAAATCATAGCGATTTTCTGCTCGCAAGATTAAAATCACGGCATGCTGCAATTTGTCGCTATATACTCTGCGGTGAGCCTATCATTAATATAGGATTATTGAGGAGACCTTTTAGTGCTCCCCTCTCCTCCCCTGTGGCAGAATATCACTAGCGATATTCCATCGCAGCCGTGGACAGGCATCTTAAGTCTCCTCTCAGCCTTCTTTTTTCTAAGCTAAGCATTCCCAAATCCTTTAACTGTTCCTCATAGGACATGATTTGCAGGTCACTCACCAGCTTGGTAACTCTTCTCTGAATTTGCTCCAGTTTGTCTATGTCTTTTTTAAAGTGGGGTGCCCAGAACTGGACACCATATTCCAGATGAGGTCTGACTGTTTAGCAAGTGACTGCGATATCTCAGATCGATATTGCATTTGTAAACCAGCACTTTTTACTGCGATCGAGATGCATTTTGCAAGAAAAGCGCATCGCCTCACTGGACATGTGATTTTTACACGTTTTTCACATGCTTAAAAATCGCATAATGTTTCAATAGTAAAAATAGAAAAATCGTATAGCACCTGCATGAAACTGGCATTTAAATGCGAGTGCAGTGCGATCCAGATTTTGCAGCGTGTAATGTGTCCCCCAAGAAGGCATATGCTTGTTTGGGTGTAAAGCACAGCTCAGAAAAGTTACAGAAAACTTTTTGAGTCATTTGCACTCACTGTACCTAGATCACCATGGCAGTTCCTACTGACAGATATGGAAATTATCACACTTCTGACATTCCGAACAAGATCCATTCTATTTAATACAATTACACCGGAATTCTGATACAATTGCATTAGTAAATCTGCCAGTGTGTGCATTTTTAAACTGTACTAGACAGTAAATTGTGCATTACGTACATGTAAAATATACTTCAATACAATAAAGTGTGCTAAACTGCAAAGTCAATGTGTGATGTCATGAAAGAACTGGAATGGTTAATAACATCTTTGCGAAACAAGCCATCTCTTTCGGCTGGGAAACAGTAGCTGGGGAGGTCCCAGATTGTTAGAGAACACGGGGCGGAAGTGTGAGGCCAAGGGTGTAGGATATGGCATTACTCCAGAGACTGTGAATTTGTAGGACCCTGTGTTACAGTTTGTATATGACAGTGAAAATGAGTAGCAGCGATGTAGTAATGTGTGTTCAATGACAGTGACAAAGGGGGCACCGACAGCCTGTCACTGACCATTTATTATGTCTTTCCTGTAGTGCCAAGTTCGATTTTTAAAGGGACTGTGATACTGTGTCGTAACCCCCTTGTTATCCGTTGGGTGTAGTACCCTTGGCGCCCATGCTCTCTCCCCTCTTATTTTTTTGGCAGGCAGCATGCCCAGTGAGACGAGGGCTGATATTCCTCTCTGTGTGTGTGTGTGTATATATATGTATATATACGCTGATAAATGAGAACAGCGGCTTCTGTTTATTCTCAGTTCCCCAGGGCCTTCGAAGCTTTGGCAATCAGACACACAGAAGATCTTAACCCCTTCCTGCTGCAAATCCTAAGACACCCTTTCTGTTGCTTGATGTCACTTACTACACAACAAAAGCCAAGCGCAATTTGAGGTCATTTTATGACTTACGTAACTACAAAGACTTCTTTTAACTTCGGTTGTATAGTAATATTGTGAACTGTTCCAACAGTTGTAATTTGTACTAGCAGCGAGAAAGAGGAAACGTTTCTTCTTGTGCAAATATTAGTCATTAAGCCAACTTGTGTTTAAGCCTCAACGCATACAAAGTGAGATTTTAATTTTTCAAGAGTCTATAGTGTACCCCTGTGTTATAACTAATAGCATATGAAGATTGCATTGAGAACACAACTGTAGCTGTAGATCATACAGAGTTTATTCTATGATGTCACATTTCTATTAAGTAAATGAGACTAAAAAACAGACTGGCTTAAAGGGCATCAATACTATAGGCACTTTTTGACTACCATAGAAAGAAATTGCATGATGGGTAATTGCGTATTAAAAAACGCTCTAGAATTGCTGCTTCACATGCAAATTTCTAATATTTTAATCATAGAATCTCAACAAAGTTAACCATTCACTAATGCAGAAGAAGGTGCGTCTTACATTTCTGAGATTTCAAACCACTTGGCAGTCTGTCTTTGCCAATGGAATGGCAGACGTAGTTACTCCCCTTTAATAGCATAATAATAATGTGTCAACCATAGCGCAACATTATTTCTACCTAATTGAATAAAACCACTAACAATGTAACACAAAGTCAGAGCCTGGAGTGATCATACAGATCATTTTCAGTGTTTTGTATGTATCTCATATCAAGAAAATGACTCCACTGTAAGTAAGATGTATAATCTGTACAGTAAATGAAACCTAATGGCTAACGAGTGCTCAATGTAAGAGGCTCTACATTTATTTTCTGATTGCGAAGAATACCCGTCCTTGTACCGTTCTGTAAACACAACAAACGGGTTTGGCAAAGAAAAAATCTCCAGTCAATTTAAAGCCTTGATTTGTATCTCTTGTCAAGATGACTATTCTATTTAGCTTCATATTGAAGCTGACCTGACAATCAGCTGATCGCTAAGGATCTGGCTTCAGAAACCCACAGTGATCTGATCCTGCTAGGCATTTCCCCTCAAAAGCAAGGAATGCAGGATCACTGGCTGGCCAATTACATGACAGGTTGGGTCTTCCGGAGTGACATCCATTTTTGTTATAGTTATGAGTTTTAGTTATCAAAGGCATAAGAGAAGATGAGGGGGTGTCGGCGCGCAATGACAAGGGACCCAGGATAGTATGCAAAATTTATTCTGACGACGCATTTCGGTATCAGAACGGCACCTTCCTCAGGCCAGTTACAAAAAGCTTCACTAAATGCCGCGACTGATGTTATCTGGTCACATGATCACGGATAATGTTGGCTGCTGCACTTAGTGATGCTGTTTTGGAACTGTCCTGAGGAAGGTGTCGTTCTGGTTTTGGGGAAGCTTATGCTCATTTCTGATGGGCTCACAATCGGGTTGTGCCACCAGCACAACCCCTCCAGGTGACCTTACTAAACTTTCATGGCCTATCCACAGAATCTGTCATAAAGTCTGATAGAACATTAAATAGCCAGAAGGGTTCTCAATAAAGTCAGGAAGGAACCTTCTCTGAACAGTGTTGATTCAGGGATTATTCTGACTCACACTATGGTGTCGGGATGGAATGTTTTCCCCCAGGGTAGGGTAAATTGGCTTCTGCCTCATTGAGGTTTTTTGCCTTCCTCTGGATCAACATGGGGTGTGGGGAAGGGGAAACAGGCTGAACTGGATGGCCATTGTCTTTTTTCAGCTTAGCATACTATGTTACTATGTTAGGTGTGGGTCTCACTTCCGGGACATGTACCTATCTTCAGTTATGGCCCCTACTTCCCCCTACCTGGCTGGCTGTATACAGTGGCCAGGGATGGTCAGGAATTACAGAAATAGCCAAGCGCACTGGGCTACAGTGTTTTTGTAACTCCCAAAGAAATGGATGAGAGTTACAGAAACAGCATAGTACAGTGAACTACACTGTTTCTGTAGCTCCTGAGTTAGAGAAGTAATGTAATTCCCATTTACTCCTCTCGGATTTACAGAAATACAATGCATGGTGGTCATAATGTTTGCTTCCCTTAAAAAGATATAAAGATATTTTCTATTTTAGAGAGAATTAGTGCTTAAATCTAGTGTATGTGCATATGCAGATGGAGGCTCAGACTGGCCCACAAGAGAACAGGTGAATCCCCGATGGGCCCTGAGTAGGAGTGGGCCCCCGAGCCCTCCCAGCTATTACATATAGATTAGCTGACAGGTTGTATACTGCTTATATCTATAGTTTATGTATATATACTATATGGACGAAAGTATATGGACACTGCATGTTTTTTAGAAAAAGTGCTTTGTTATGCTATTTAGTAACGTGTCGGCCCTCTTTTTGGCGTGTCATACCCGGCGCTCCAGTTCGTCCCACAAGTGCTCGATCAGGTGAATGAACAGTTATTACAAAATGAGAAACTTTTTATTTTATCCATGCCCTTCCCAGCATACCGTTTGGCAAACTTGGTATTTGCCTATTTGCTGATTTTCAGCAGTATCTAAATACTTTTGTCCATATAGCATATCTATACATAGTTATTTGGTTGCCCCTTAGATGTTTTTTGAAACAAAGTAACCCCAATTTTGATATCCTCTATGGGTATTGTAGTCTGCCCATTCTGTTTATTACTCTAGTTGTCCCCACTGTATTCATAGTGCACAGCACATTAAAACATGGATATCTCCTTCATACCTGCATTTTCATGGAAACATAAGGTATGATCCAGCTTCTCTTCATAGGAGATCATTGCGTGAGATGCCATCTAGGTGCACTGACAGACCAGCCAGTATTCTCCCGTCCTACCTCCTGGGCTTTGCTTTCTTAATGTTGCCCCGACACCAAGATTTTTGCTACTGCCTACAACTTGGCACTGAGTGAGCATACATTAGTGGCTTCAAGAACTGAGAGGGGCCACAAGTTCGAGGCAAGAGCCGGGTAGCAGATGTGAGGACCTTTTGGGAGAAGGGGCGCCAAAGTCAGGCAGCAGGGTACTACTGAAAAAAATGTGCACCTCTCCTACTAGGTAATTCATTCATTTTTGGGCTTCTGTCATCCCTTCTCTCTCTATAGAGAATTATAACTCCCAGTTACAGACATCTGAAAATACAAGGAATAGAGATGAGCGAGCACCCAAATGCTCGGGTCCGCGTTATTCGAGTCGAGCTTTTCGTAAAATTTGAGAGTTCTACTCGAGTAACGAACCCCATTGACTACAATAGTAGACTCAAGCATTTTTGTGGTCACTATCTTTTCACATGCAGCAAGCATTTACAGGTAGCTGTACATTGGGCTCCCAGGATGATTTTTACTGGTGGGCTCTAACACCCCAGTCCGACTCTGTGCAGAGGTATATAGCTGCAAGTATGCACAGTACTGTAGCTTTACTGAAAAAGTTATCACTTTAGTTGTAGTTCTGATTATTCTCCAAGATACAAATAGTGCCAATTATAATAAACTGCATCATGTAAACCTTAGTTCTGTGAATATACAATCCATGCTCCTGTGAATCCGCACTGGTGTTCATCACTAATTCAGATACAAGGTCTATAAAATACCCACAGAAGGCCCGATCTAAAGACTTGATCTATACAATAGAGGGAACAGTAGAATTGAAATAATAATCCATTAACATTCAGCATGTACAGATCTCCGTTATTATAAACATAGGGTGAACTACATGCCAGTATGGGGCAGCGCTATACAGAGGCACATACGATTATACTATATGCTGAAGTGAATGTATATAAGGTGAGAAATGTGATTGGAATGAAGAAGATTGAGGAAAGCTGTGTGCATTCACACCATGTCGGGGGGGGGGGGGGGGGACATTTCTCCTTAACGAAAGCACCTAGAAGGTGAGTGAGGAGATTTATAAGGCCATGTTGCACCTCTGGGAAATATATGCAAATAAGAAAGATGGAACAATGCATATTGGAAGGCGTCATTCCTGCAAATCAATGTCAAACTCTTTTTACAAGTCTTTATAGCAATGATTGGCACGAATGCTGCCTTCCAATAGGTGGCGCTGCAGAAGTATTGTTCCATCTTCCTTATTTGCATATTTCCCAGAGGTGCAATATGGCCTTATAATCTCCTCACTCACCTTCTTGGTGCTCTGCTTAAGGAGAAATGATACCCTTCCCAACCCACATAATAGGTCTCTCTCACTAGCCAAGCCAGGATCCTACTGCACACTGATGAGGGAAAATCCCCCGAAACAGCTGTATGTGTATAGTTTTTGGGCTTGTGATCTTCAATTCCCAATCATTGTTATAAAGACTAGTATAAAAGGTCTGACATTGATTTGCAGGAATGCTGCCATCCAGTAGGTGACGCTGCAGGGGCATTGTTGTTCCATTTTCCTTATTTGCATGATACCCAGAAGAAAATGGCCTCATCACTTTGTAATGTATCTGTTCTCTTGTTCCTCACAAGAGCTTTTCATAGTTCAGGTTTTCTTTGGTATCAATGATAAGTACAGAAAAAAGTAGTGCACCCCTAAAAGTTTTTTTTCAGTGAGCTACAGTAATTGTGTACTCTATAGATGTTCAGATAAGTGGATAAACAAGTAAAGGTAACAAAGGTGCTGCCAGTCCAGGGAGACACCATAGCAAGAACATGTGAGCTTGATACTGTGTTCAGAGACCTATAGATAAGACAGTGGGATACAGCACAACCTTTTGTTATAAACAGTGGCATGCCGCCAATGTTGGCAGTCAATGCCACTGCTACGAGGCTTGTGGGACAGAGGGGCCAGAGACCAAACAATTCTGCCCCCTGTCCCACTGCTGACTAGCCAGGCCCTCCACAAAAGTCTGGCAAGCAGGCACAGCACCCGTCTGTCTGTAACTTACATTTCTGCTTGCTGGTGTGGACATTGCTTTCTTAGTCAGTGCAGGTTGCCACAGAGGGGGCACTGTAAGGTTCAGGGGTTAAAGAAAGGATGGGGAAAGTGTATGGAGACACCATGGCTGAAAGAAGTCTTTATCAAGAAAGAAGAGTAGCAGCAGATATGGTGCAAACAATTTAAAAGTCCATTTAATTCCTTCATGTTAAAATCAGCAGCGACGTTTCGACTTTGCCCGTCTTTACCAAGCTCTGCTGCCACTCTTCTTTCTTGATTACTGGGATTATCTACACAGAAGTATGGGTTCTGACTTCTGAGTGGCATTTGACAGAAGGATACAAGTGCCTCAGCAAGTGTTTTGCTTGAAATTGGTGTGCTGCTAGCTATGCAGATTGGAGATGTATGAAAGAAGTCTTTATGACAGTTTGAACCTGGAGAAAGAAGGAAAACAAAAACGGACATCTCCAATCAAAGAGGACATCACCTGTGAGCACTGGAGGTAACTGCACTGTAATCACTATCACTATGTAGAGCTGATATCTGACTATTATATGGTGACTACAGAGGTATACTAGAGCTGTGCTGCTGAATCTAAACCAATCAGATTATAAAGATACTGTTTCTAAAATTTTGTTTGGTGGGAGGGGCCCAGTTCTTAGTTTTGCTATGAGACCCCATGAGTCCGGTGTATACTCCTGATATAAATATAATTTCCCCCTTTCTCACCTTTCCTCGTCATCCCTCCATACCCTTCTAATCCTGCTTTGTACCCACTATTTATGTTTACTATAATAGTGCATTCTTCGGGGTATTTGAGGAAGAGGCATAAACCTTGAAACGTATCACACTCAATGGTCTTTCAGTAAAAGAGAAGTCGGGTTCACCCCTTGACTTACTGATTTTTCTTACACAAGAAAGGTTGCACCGTATCTCAGTGTCTTTTCGTCCTTGAAGAACTGGTATCAGTGACACCCGGTCTTGCATACACGGCACTAATGAAATCAATCGCAGGTTCATGTTTCATGGCCAAAATGGTGCCACAGCTGTCCACAGGTTTTGTTTGGTATTGCAGCTCATCTCTAGTCACTTCAAACGTGCTGGTGTTGTTTTTCGAAGAAGGTAGCCATGTTTTACTAACCCTGGACAACCCCTTTGATAATGGTCATAGGCATTACAGTTCTTGTCAGCTGCAGCCGAATCCACTAATGATTTATTGTCTGTCGTGACTGCCTTATAACTTCTCCATTATATTGAAATATCATGTCTGTTGGAGGAGTTGGGGCTGATAATTGCTATAGAATGTCTATATACACATAATCTTTACATGCCGTGCTCAATTCCCGGAAGCTTCTTTTACATTTAGCTGAAGTGTGGATTAGTCTGGAAGTTATTATACCTAAAATTATAATTCTGAGTATGATAATATTGAATTAGTCAAATTCAAAGGCAAAGAAATTCTTAAGAATTCTCACAACTGCTCTGCTCTATGATAATCCATTATCATTCCTTGGGACTATATTCACATATCCTGCATTCAGTAATAGGGAACCTTCAGACTCTATAATGAGTACATTTTGGGGTCACGGTTTGCTAAGTAACATTTTAAATGTATTTTGGACCATTACCTAAGAATAGACATTGCTGCCAGGTTAGCCCACACTCTTATGAAGCATACGACCTGCATTTTTGGACCCCTGCAGATGAGGGAGGAAAATTAGTGCTGGTCTTCAATGACAGGATATACATTTTGTATGCAATATATTATAATATCACTGTTGAAGCGGATTTCAGGTCTTATACTTGTTTGAATTATAACAGTATTCTAATCAAAACATTCAGTGCCTATCTTGGTCTGTAGTTAGGTCCGAGATGCAGGGGTTCAACTACTGTTCTCAGCTGTTTCTATCATTAACATAGACTTTAACCCTTTGCAATCCAATTTTCGATTCAGGGTTTCCTAGGGGGGTTTCTCTTTCTGCCATTATACAACAGCACCATCTGCTGGCTAGAGCCAGTACTGCGGTATGGGACATGCTGGACAGGCCCCCAACAACAGAGCAGCCAGTAATGTACAGTAAGAATACCCTGCCAGACGACTTCCGACATCAGAGATGTACAGCCTTCAATCAGAATGTCTTTAGACGTCAGACAGTGGATTGGAAAGGGTTAATGGATCGGCATTGCACATAATAGACTGATGCTCCATTCAGAATATTGTTCGTCATGGTTTTGCAGCTAAGAGGACCAGCGTCCCATTTAATAATGATGAGAAACAGTGGAGGTTCCAGTGGATAGGTGATAAATGTTTTAGGTTGGATAAACCAATCTAAGTCCAAAAATATAGTCCTTAAACCAAATAGTGTCGTCTACCAATAAGGTCTCATTAATAGCTCAGCACTGGACACATGCTAGAGAAAACTCTTAAGGCCCATTTACACGCAAAGATAATCTTTGAAGTGACTGAAAGATTTTGTGATATATTTACATAAAGTGTTCATGGCCATTAATAGCCATTAACACTTTGTCATCTTCATTTTCATGTAAAAGGGCCTCCAGGAGCTGTTTGCAGAGCCCAGTGTGTGATTAACGGACGGAGCCTGAAATGTGGTTTGACCAAACCTACATTTTTTTTCTTCAGTTTGCATGTTAGTATCATATCATGAAGCATATAGCATATACGTTGCATTGAAATAAAGCAAAGTGTCGATGAAGCTGCGCTATAAGCATCCTGTTATGAACAACCACCATTAAACCACAACACGTTCTTTACTGAAAATATGAAGTTATATGCTTCTACTATTTATCATGCAAAATTAAGCCAAAATGAAATTACCAGGATAGAAAATTCTGCGTTCTTGCTCCTCGGGCAAAAGCAATTTGACATACACATCTGTCTATTTGCCATTTACTCTGAATGGGATGAATTCTTCTGTGACATGTTTAAGGGTTTTATCATAGAAAACCTGACTGAAATCCTTCCTCAGCGTTTCATCTGGATTTAGTGCTGGTCTGGATGTGACCTTGCCAAGGAAAGGAATTTTCTTTTTGTGCTCTCCTGCGGAAAATTTCCAAATGTGGAAGATTTTGAATCATTGTCAGGATACAAGACCCAAAACACTAGAATAATGGAGCTGCTTTACATTCTGTTCAGCTGTTGTTTGGTATACTTTCAATTTACATAATAAGACAATAATGAAAAGGTTTTCATGACATAAAACAGTCACAAAGTCTCAAACCACAATTTGTTTTTTTCAAAATATGCTTCCAATTTATGGTTTAGGATTTTTGATTTGTGCTCCACGCAATCAAGTTTTTAAAATAGACTTCCCATTGTACTTTAGACATTGTATACTATAACATTGTAGACTGTGATTCCTGTAGACTTTCAACAATTACCGTTACTATACTTTTATTAGCATTTATTGTTACAGAAACAGCCATCCTTCTATTACAAGATGGCCATTCGAGTGAATGGCCATCATTTAATATTGTATTTCTGTAGGAGCAACAGTGGTGGATTAAGGGGACCATAGGCCTGGGGCTGTTCACACATCTTGCCACCCACCCCCGTAGAACATTCTTGGGGATCTGCTTCAGATTTAACCCCTTCAATCGTGCGGATCTGTATCAAAATCCATGCCACGATCTGCACCAAATGGAGTGAATTGTGGTGCAGATTTGCCATAGAGTTTTCTGCTGTGCAACATCCACAGCAAATCTGCCATGCATGTACTTGCCTCCCTCCCAAAAAATTATATATATTTCATAATGTGATCGTCTTAAGATACAGCAGCTCAATTGTAGTATAATTCTAAATAATAGTTACTATATAATGCACTGAAATACAGGCTCTACAAAGTACCAGAATATTGAGACGTAGCAGATATTGGTGTAGATTTTCCACAGCGGACAATCCACAACAAACTCCAAGTCCACACCAAATTCCCCATGACTATGCCAAAATCCACACAATTGTTCTGATCTCAAAATAAGTGTTGGGAGGGTCAGGGACTCATAGATGAGTCTTGAGCTTTCTCAATTATTTGCTACCTAGGGATGAAGAAATGTTGATTTTTATCACTGGAAGATTCATATTAACCCTAGTCTACAGTATGAGGTTTTAGGGAATAGATTGAAGTCAGTGGTTGAAGATTTCCCTGTCTGGCCATTGCTATGTGTGCTGCCAAGGTCATCAATAAACATTTTCAATGGCCGTGTCCCTCAGTAAAATGGTTTCTTCAGTAGGGCTACCTTTTTGAGAAAAATGTTATACATTTTATATAATCTATCACATAAAAAGGTCTCATAAATTCTTCTGATATTCTCTATGATATTACCCAGGGAAAGCCAATCATATGTGGCAGGACCAGCCTTAGTGAAGACAACGGCACTTAAATTGACAGTGAACATCACTTGATTACCTCACATTCAATCATGATGACATATTTTTTGGCCCAGGACACCGGCTGCTGTACGGCGTCTGTAGTTTAAGCCAAGTGTGTGAATAATAGAATTCACTTTTACAGACAGAGGTGGTCCATCCCTTTTATGTTCAGATTGAACCATTCTACATATAGGGGGCTTTTCAATTTGCTCCCGAATTTTCTGGTAAACATTTTCCCTTATATATTACCTCTAAGAAAAAAGTCAGACAACATTTTATTAAGTGATTAAGCTAGGAGTGAATGACATCTTATAAATATCAAAGTCTTCATATCAAAATTGTTTACAAGACCCAACAGTCACCCTACAAGTGAGCAATTCATCGCTCAGTGCCTTGTCGCCGGCCACTTGTACACAGGACAACTATTGGCCAAATTTGTAGTTTCCAGCAATCATATTGTTAATCCAGGAATTATTCTGACTGCCATTATGGAGTTGAGAAAAAAAATTTCCCCCAAAATGGGGTAAATTGGCTTCTACCTCATTGGGGTTTTTTGCCTTCCTCTGGATCAACCATGAAAGGGGATGTGGAAACAGATTGAACTGGAATCACATTTGTCTTTTTTCAGCCTAGCATACTATGTTACTACTATATTGCAAAGGTACCTGTAACCACTTATCTGATCAAAATCTTGTACCTTTTTATCACAGGCTGCATTCAAGATGCCCAATAACCTTTGCTTCTTGATGTCACAAGATTTAAACAAACTCACATTCTGTCAAATTTAAAGGGGTTATAGAGATTGTTAGGTGCTCTGTTCAGACACAATCTTCTGCTTCTGTGCCTGGCAAACATGGGCGTCGTCCCATTCTCTCTGTTCTCTGAGCTTTTATTCAGTCTCTTCCAGCACTCTTAGGGTTAATAGCTTCTGGCCTCCTGTTCAGCTGATACTCCTTTTCTAATCACCACCCTATATAGCAGTCCTGGACCTTTCAGACCTTGCTGCAGTGTTGATGAGAGTTTGTTCCATTCACTTCATATTCAGCCGCTACTTCGGCAGTTACCTTGCTACCTTGCTGTCTGCTTATGTTCTGTGTTCTTCGTTTGTGTACTCTGTGGTCTATTGTTCCCATTGTCCACTACTCTGTTTATCCTTGTCAGCTTGTTCCTCCTTTGTTTCTGTACTCCCCAGTGTTGTTCTACCTTTGTCCTATTGGTGTTCTGGCCCACCAGGGTAAGTCAGCGCCTAGAGGAAGACCGTGGGGTCGTCCTTATCTGGATGAGTGCTCCACTTATAGGCAGGGGTCTCCCTCTCCTGGTTATCAGATCAGGGCAAGATACCTTCCCTAGTTTCCATCCATATACGGGGCTGTTCATCTGGTATCTTACCTCCCATGCTGGGATAGACTGTCAGCCGTGCTGGATCGGATCTTCACCTACCCGGTAGGTTGACACAGTGGTTCCACATCCACAGTCCTTACAGAGATAAAGAAATCTTTCGGTGAGGGCAGAAAATATTCTAAAAGTTATTGCAGAGCTTTTGTCTGCCTTCACTAAGCCACTTTCAGCTCTCGAAAACTTGCGAAACCAGTATGGAGAGTCGCAAATATTGCACAAAAGCATTGATAAATCCTCCCCAAAGTTTTGAACAGAGTCTATGAAAAACGAGACCAGAAGTTTAAGGGCTCTTGCACACAGGTGGAATTATTCTACCAGGGGGCAGCGGAATTTGCCGCTGCAGAAATCTGCATCAAGCTCTGCATGGCTAAATGTGGATTTTGATACAGAACTGCAGGCAGATTTAAGCCATTTTCAATGGTGCATGAAAATCTGCACGTTAACCATGCAGATTGTACTGCAGAGCATTCCGCAGGACTGCAATTTCCACTGTGTCCTGGTGGAATAATTCCGCCCATGTGAAAGCACCTTAATATTTCCGCTATGTTTAAACTCCATCTAATTAATGTGAAGAGCATTAAACAAGTTGATGAATTGTATTTTAATGATTCTTACCCATATGTAATGTATAGTGCAAATGTTGGGAGAGATTTATCAGTAGTTTTGTATGGCACATAGATATATTAAAATGTACATACAGCACAGTGCATTTGCCACAACTTGCTCGGCAACTTGTGGCTATTGTACATATACATACACATCTTAAATAAATTTGGTGCATTCTACAACTTATTTTAGCCATTCCCCTTCTTCTAGAGATATTTCAAAGGCATTGCACCATTTGTTGCCTTTTGTTATACAATTTGCACCAAATCCTGGCGTTTTACTGAGCGTCTAAAGAAGGGGTGTTAAAACTGGCAAGATGTAAAATGCAAATACTACTTTACAGCGGCAAAATGTAAAATGCAAATACTATTTTACAAATGCCCCCCCTTTAATGCTTCTGCATCTTTCCAATGTATTCTGTGTTCTTCTCAAGCCTGAGTGGAGATAAATACATGCAAAGATGCAAATAAGGCACACTCCGCTACACATATTCTCATGATTTGGGGCACACATTTCACACTGGTGTTTCTAAAGACGCATGGGTTCTCCTGGCAGGACAAGCACGGATTTGGTTTTGAGTAGGAAGTTTCTGTAGATGACTTTAACATGCAAATCTCAAAAAACTTAACAAGACGAGGATGTATGTTGAAAGATTGTCGACACGCCACATATGCTGGAACAAAGCAAGCAGTGCGTGGGCTGAATTAGGTGGCCTGAAAAAGCTTTATCACATCGCTGTATCTATTGCCTGACTACAATGAGGATTGTTTTAAGTGGAAAAATATTGATAAACAGTCATATGAAACAATGTAGTTCTTTATCTACTACAGCAAGAAAGGCCGTTATTATGTTTAGATCCAAATAGAAAAACACCTTCACAAGGTCTGAGCAAAGAATCAAACATATGTGAATTAGAGCTAAAAATTCTGCAGCTAGAAGAGACAAATGAAGGAAAACGAAGATATGGAAAATACGGGCGACTTTCTGTCCAGGCATATTTAATAGGACTTGTGGAAGGAGCTTTCTTATTAATCTGCAGGTTCTCACAGATCAGGATATAAGAGAAGGCTTAGAATAAAATTAGCACCACAATGAAGGAAAATTCATGCAATGTATAGGCAGCTGAAGAAATGATATTTGCATGAAATTATACATCGGTGAGTGCGGTATTTTTGGAATGAATTTTAATGCTAGGGAAGTTCTTGGGCTATGTGAAGAGATCTATATGGGGCGATGTATTATTTGACTGTGGAGAGCTTGGTTGAGTCAACAATCTGCTAATAGCGTAGAACAGCTCTGCCCAATTAGAAAGCCGTCGCATTATGCATACTTATTTATTATTGTTATCACAGTGCACACAATTTTACACAGCAGTGAACACAGAATTCTTTTTCAATAGTTTTGACCCCAAGGCTAAATTAGCTCGCCATGCATATCGACAGCAAGCTACGCTAACTATTCCTGCTGCTGCTTTCCACATTAGCCAAGGTCGCCCTCACACACTGTACCTAGCACTGACTCATATCTCATGTATAATGAAGATTATCTCCCAACGGTCATTATATATTCCAGCCCATTGGACACTTTATTTCCACACAGAAAAAGCTGTCACACCTCAGAAGTGTCTAATTTCTATCTTGTACCAGTGGAACACATTTGTCTTTGCTCCTAACACAATGAAAGCACTCAGCTGCTGTTAGTACCTTTCTAATTTCAACTCTCACCCTTGGTCTCAACTAATGGAAACTTGTCCAAATCAGCAATTTGCTCTCCTACACTGTAGCTAAATTGTGACTTCAGTCTCGTCTATAGATGTATAGATGCTGTTCGGAGATAAGGACATTCCACCGATCCATTCAGATTTTCTCACCGCAGCACTGTGGCCAAGTTACTGTCAAATGCAACTTGACGGTATGGAAGCATCATGACGGCTGGTATGTGAGAACATAATCTACTATGGGAAGCTGCCTAGTCGTAGACAGGTGTGGTCACAGTTGTGGTCTAGCTGTGGCATTATCCATAAGGAAGGTCTTTATGCTTACCTAGTTCTATTTGGCTACATGACAGTTTTAGTCTTATTTTATTAGAAAGTAGAAATAGCTAGTATTATATTTAAGCAAAGTAGGTTTGATTCTGTTGAAATTTGGGTGCTAGATTCGGCAGAAATGTGGGCGTCAATATTGCTGCCTAAGGCTGGTTTCACATCTGCATCGGAACCACCGGCTGGAGGTTCCATCGCAGATCCGGCATGCATCGCTTTTTCTTTCATCCAAGAGACAGGCAGCTGGTTGAAAAGTGGACAAACCCCATTATAATTAATGGGATCTTTCTATTGCTGTTCGGCCACAGGGGTTCCCCTTTCCTGCTCCCTGAACTTAATAGAAAAAGCAGAATCCCTAGCGCAGATGTGAAACCAGCCTAAGATGTTCTTTTCTTTATGAATATGGACATCTGTTTAAAGCTTTACAATGCATCTCTTCATTTGTAATATATACCATGGAGTCCCTGTTGTTTTCTTGCATATATTCACTGGCCATCCTACATTTTAACAAGTTAGTCATTGGTAGTAAGCTGTTTCAGGCCATCTACTGTAGAGAACGTATAGCTATTGCTGCACAGCCAGCTCTCTTATTTGCCTGATTCCTGTTGTGGGATACTGTTGTGATTGCTGTAAGCAATATGGCAGCCAGAGGATAGTTGAATAAGTAGGCTAGACAGGTCTTGGGCTGGCCATACACATTACATATCAGTTAGCCATCTCGCCCAACCTATTCATATATATACATGCTCAGCTGAGCATGCTTGTGTTCTGAATGTGGAGAGGGGAGTAAAGGCCCATTCATACCTGCAATAGTGCATTAGTGATCTATTTGATCTGTCTAGGAGCAGAGAGAATTGACATAAAATAAAAATTTTCTTTTTTCCCCATTGGTTTCAATGGGTTTCAGCAAGAAATGGAAAGCTTTTGGTTTTCTTCCATTCCATTATTTTCAGCTTTTTTTATGAAAAAGGTTTGGTACTGTGCCAGCCAGTAAAGCATAATGTGGTTGTTCTCAGTAAGAGAAACCACATAATCTTGTAGATATGATACCTTTCAATAGCTAACAAAATGCATGATGTTATAGCAAGCTTTCAAACCTACCTAGGGCTTCCTCAGGCTTAATAAAACAGATCTGGATGGGGTATATATATATATATATATATATATATATATATATATATATATATATATATATATATATATGAAAAGGCACAGTCATTGCGTGATTAATTTGCACTTAAAGCAATACCAGAGAAGATGAGCAGAGGAGTAAATACTTAATTAGTCCGCTGATAAGGGATTTTATGGTCTCTAAATTGGCGTTAGTGGGTCGCCAGGCCAGTGTGTTATTTCTTCTTCAGATTTCTCATATTCTCCACTGATGCAAAAAGCCCCCTCCAAGATTAACTCTATACTTGAGCGTATCAAAAAGGGTCATAAATCTGTACTCCCAAATTCTTCTGTGACACTGCGACTTGAAGTTGCCTTTCAGTATGATAACTGTCAGCTGTTATATGTTGTGTCTGTGACTTGAAAAATGCTTTGCCACAGGTAATTCTGTCTTTTTCTCTAAGTGTGTGGCTATGAGATCTCATCCTCGCTTTAGGTTTTTGTCCTGTGTTCCCGATATAAAGCCCCCCAACAGGACATTTACTGCACATGATCAGGTCACAACATCAGATGTGGAACATGTGAATGTCCCCAGGATCTTATAGTCCTGCTGTGTGTTGGGGATCCGTATCCTGTCCGCAGTCAGCATATGTGAGCAGGTCTTACAGCTCCTTATATTACAGGGATAAATTCCTTTCTGTGTGTCAGATGGCAATGCACTCCTAATTATAAGGTTCCTCAAATTTGGGGGTTGCCCGGGAATAAAGTTTTCAGATGGTCCTCCGTGTGGTCTTCCTATGATGGAGTTTCTCTACGGAACAAATAGCACTTCAGATTGTGCTATTAATTCCAGTAATAAAATGGAAACATAATAGAATGGAAGCAAACCTGAAAGCTTTCCATTACTTTAAAAACCCAATTACCTCAATGGGGTAGGGGTTGATCCCGTTTTAATTCTGCTTCTCTCCTCCAAAAACGGAACAGAGATAAGGAAACCAAATGTAGGTGTGAATGAGCCCTAATGTCCCATTTAAACAGGAGGACAGTCGTCTAAACGCCTGCACGAGCTCTGACGTCACCGCTATGTTGTTAGCGCTCGTGCAGAAGATTTAGACAGGCGCTTCTTGCTGAGCGCTTAACATTCTGAGTACTGAGTGGAGAACATTTACACTTAGCGAGAAGTCAGCAATCCAGCGATGATAGAGCATGACAGCTGTGGATTTAGACAATTTTGGCACAAATTTGTTCATTTGCACACATTTTTCACAATAATTGACCAGTGTAAATGGCCTTTAAGCTGCTGCCAGACTCTTCTAGTGGGTGCTTATCTCCCTGAGAATAAAAGAATGGGACAAGTTGAAATCCAACTGTCTAATCTTTATTTCCCCAACTGCTGCTATCTGGGAAGAGTCGGGAGGCTCCTATATACATTAAATGGTCAGCTTGTCACTCCAAAATTAGCAGGTTTGGCCAGTATACATCTAATGTGTGCGACCAACTTTAGGAGCAAATAGAAAAGCAGAAGAGTAGGGTTTTTTTTGGTAGGGAGGGTAACCCTTCTTTGCACTACCAAACAGGGGCGTAACTATAGAGGATGCAGGGGATGCGGTTGCACCCGGGCCCAGGAGCCTTAGGGGGCGCATAAGGCCTATCTTCTCCATATAGGGAACCCAGTACTATGAGTAAAGCATTATAGTTGGGGGCCCTGTTACAAGTTTTGCATCAGGGCCCGGGAGCTTCAAGTTACGCCTCTGCTACCAAAGGTTTCTTTTAAAGATGCCATGAACCAGGTTAGGCACATTACTGAAACAGTGGAAGATAACTTGTGAACACTTAGTGGAAGTGTGATATAAAAGCCAAGCCTTCTTTGTATAACAACACAATTCGAGGCACAGTGATTGACAGTTTGTGCAGACAATGTTGCCTCTTTTTAGACACGTTCTCATAGAAGAAACATCAATATTCATCTGTAATTAGAACAGCTCCAAACCTTCCTCCAAAATTATATGGAAAATCAACACTTCATTGTTACAAATCATAAACACAACTAAAAAAAAACATAAAAACCATTTCCTACCACTGAGTCTCATAAAAGACATTACAAAAATACAACTATAATGAAGTTATTCTCCCAACTAGACTAGAACAAACATGAATACGTTTGTTTTCTACAACATTTTCAGATATGCTTTAAATATCTAATAACCCCAGTGAGTAAACACAAGACTTCACATTCGGAAAAGGAACTGAGTTTCTGCTTACTTAAAAGATGCACCAGAGACGCTGCGCCAATACACTGTGTATGATCAAAGATATTTCATATGTACCACATCTCATACCCAGATGGATGTTACATTATGCAACCATAATGTCAAAGGCATGCATGTATCATCAAGGGAACACTACTAGACAGATATCTTGTTTTGATAAATTCCTATAGTCTTTTTCCCAGAATTAATTGTTTATGTTTGCCAGTTCAGATAAAGTTAAATAGGTGATTAGTATTAGGATATCTGAGTTTTCAGAAAAAAACATTTTGCAATATCATGAACTCTGCATGCAGATTTTAAAGACACATAAAAACAACCCTGTTAACATATCAGCATATACGGGATCTTAGAAAATATGACTTTGAAGATCAATGTATTACATAGTTAATGTTAACTATTTATTTGAATACCGAATATCCCCGAAAAAAAGACCTGCCCCGATAATAAGCCCTACCCTGATTTTCAGGGGTCTGTGAAATATAAGCCCTCTCCTGAAAATAAGCCCTAGCTGCGCTAGGTAAAAAAAAAAACATACTCACCTCGCAGCCAGAATCTGTGTCCCCCGCTATGGTCTCCCCGGGGGGTGCGGCAGGCTGCTCTGCAATCCTCCCCGCTGTCATCTCTCTCTGGTAAACGGGCTAAGAATTCCCTGGCCTCCAGCAAGTTATGGCTCGATCATTCACAGCCATTCAGTGAATGACATCACTGAATTGCTGTGATTGGTTCATTGAGCGCCGGCTGTGATTGGCCAGCGCTCTATACAATCACAGCACTTACTTACTGGAGGCAGGGGAATTCAAAGCCCCATTTACCAGAGAGAGATGACAGCGGGGAAGATTACAGAGCAGCCTGCCACACCAGACGGGAGACCATCGCTTGAAACGCAGACACCTCCTGCGAGGCGAGTATATGCCCCACCCTTTCCCCCCAAAAATAAAACACTGTGCCTTTTTTGGGGGGAATTTTTATATAAGACAGTGTCTTATTTTTAAGGAAACATGGTAGCAGCAGTGGCAAGAACTGTATGACCAGCTGAAGCCTCCTGATGATCAGCTATTATCTCCAGGGACTTGAGGAGCAGGATCTTTATCAATCAACTGATCACAAGAACTGCTATCTTTATGGAAGGGTTTGTCTTCATGACACAACCCATTTAATAACTATAAGAAATATAACGTAAGAAATAAAGAGACCAGGTTTCACTGTGTTTAGTAATAAATATTACACATTCCATATCATTATGAGCTGGAGGTATTGTGGTTTAACCTTTCAACAGAATGAAAACTGTTTCCACAGTTATCCCCATCTTGAAAAGCAGTGGTACCGTATATAGGATATGCCATTACTTTACAATTGGTGGTGGTTCAATCTCTTGGATCCCAAGAGAATAAAGGGGCACAGCCTTGATGTAGTGCTGCCTCTCCATCACTCTGCATCGTGGTCCCCTGCCATCCATTGTGCAGGGAACTGTAATGCCGTCCCATTCAAGTGAATAGATCTGCCTGCAACTAACTGTACAACCAGGTGGTTATGAAAACCTAGAAGGGTATGCATTATTACACCAGTGCTGTGGCTCCTTCATTCTCAGGATCGGTGGGGTTTCCAAAGGTTGGGCCGCCACCGATCATAATATTCTGCAAAATGTAGTCTTAAACTCCTGGTTTCTTACTGACTTATGTTAATGCTATATGAATATTAAATGGGTTTTCTCATGAAGACAAACCCTTGCATAAAGAGAGTCTGTCCTGTGACCAGCTGATTGCTACAGGTCCACTTCCTCAGCCCCTGGAGACAACTGACCTTCAAGGGGATCCAGAGGTGAGATCCTAACGATATGCCACATTGTAAAATGAGAATACCCCTTTAAGATCACCTCTAACTTGGACACACTGTTGATACCATATATTCCTCTTACCCTGAGAATGGCTGCAAAAATATACAGATATGCATCAGTTTTAATTATAAAGATCCTTAGTAAGACTGTAATATGTATCTAAATCAGTTTATCCCACTTGTAATCCACCAGATCAAGCAGGCTATGTTCCAGGAATCCCATAAGAATGTGTCTTCCCAGCTGGGTTTAAACTGTTACCTTGTAACGTCTTTCTGGCATCCTTCAAGTGCAAGGAAAATAAGGTAAAATACGACTAATTTTTTTTTCTCATTATTTCTTATATATTTGGGGATTATAGTAAATACAGGTGGGATCTACTGAAATCTCAATTTACTGCAGTAAGAATTTCAGTGGGGTTCAGATATATAAGATTTCATTGAACAGAATAGATCCATGACTTACAAGTGGGTTGTGTGGCATATAAAAATATCCAGTGTATGTTATTTACTGGTAGACGGCACCATTTTATATTAATGTTGTTTAAGACTCCCTGTCAGAAATAATTGAATGTCTAGAATGATTGTATTACCTTAGATCAAGTACAACCAAACCTGACAGAGAGAAACAGACCTGTCTCCTTCTATGGAGAGCGAACAGAAAAGATTATTTACGACCTCAAAAAAACAAAAATGTATGATGTCATCTGCATCAAAGGATGTGGTCTGTGCAGTAATCTAATTCATATCTGATACAAAGTCTTGGTGATGCTATGTAGCTTCACATGTGGTCACTTACATGTGGCTTCTTAGCTGCTGCCGATACTTTACCCCATATGCAATAATTGGGGACAAGACATATTGTATATCTTCTATAACCCCTCTAATAAGGTTCCTTTCTAAAACGGTTTAATAGCTTAGTTAATGGCATAGATAATGATGGGACTGGATTCTTGCATCCGCATAACATTTATTTAAAGAGTAAAACTGCTGATTTACAGAGAATTGCAATTATTTCTATGAAGTTTATTGCAAAAGTAACATTTATGACATCGAATTCCTAGAAACAACCACAAGGATGTATGTATAGTGGGGAAATTACAAGCTAAACAGAAGCACATATCTCTCTAATGGCCAGAAGCATATTCCTGGTGGCAAATACCTTTTTACAGTAAGTCAAACATATTGGGTGCTGTATAGCAGAAACTTACAAAACAGATCTTACAGATTCATTTCATGGCGTCATTCTTAAGTAAAACCTGCATCTAGACCGGATTCTGTCACTTCTATAGATACATGTATGAGATTTTTCTCAGGCTGAAATATTCTTATTTTACACTGTACACCATAGCTGTAATTGACCCTCTTATGGAAGGATAAATCCTATTTTGACCCAAATCGCTTTGCCCTGGGTGCTCCTTAAATGTCCCTCTTCTGCAACTGATTGATTTGCCTTAATAAGTCTGCATTACCAGAGAAACCACATGCCAGGGTTTTTGGTGTCGCTCCTCTCATCCCTTTTAAATGTCCCAGACACAGAGGAGATAAATGCCCTGTTTCCCTGAAAATAAGACAGTGTCTTATATTAATTTTTGCTCCCAAAGATGTGCTAGGTCTTATTTTCAGGGATGTCTTATTTTTCCATGAAGAAGAATTCACATTTATTGTTGAACAAAAAAAATGAACATTTATTATATACTGTACAGTAGTTGTCATCACAAACCAGCATAACCAGACAAACTGTGAATCCTATCAAGAGTTTGTTGTTACTACCATTATTTCCATGTACACATTGTCTGGAGACTGTAACGATCACCGCCTAAAGAATCAAAGTGACACACTGGTTGCCTGGCACACACAGGGCCACAAAAAATAATGGCTCCCACACACTGTCTTGAGACTGTAATGATCACCCACAGCAGCTCCTGGACCACTTGTACAGCAGGGACGGTATTGCAGCTTCTGGCGACCAAGGGGAGCTCATCACAGCAGACTTACACAGCAGGGACAGAGCTAGGTCTTACTTTCGATGGAGGGGGGGCTTATATTTATTACTTCTGCAGACCCTCTACTAGGTCTTATTTTCAGGGGATGTGTTATTTTTGGGGAAACACAATATGTAGTATAAAAGGAGTACTGGGTCTGATGCATTTGTATAGGCACTGCTGTAGCATCAACTACTGTGTAGACTTATGACTATGTTAAGAACATTGCTATGTGGTTGCACTATAGTATAGGTAAGTCTACCTGTTGGGCACATGGTATGGATTATTTCATGTGAATATAATTTCTGTGTTGGCATTACTGATTGACTTATACCAGTGTGACCCAATATCAAAAAAGGTGGCACTAATGTGGGTATTAGTTGTTAAGTGCACTTCAATCATTCATATTCAATAAAGAAAGCAATATTGTCTTGAAATTATAACTAGGGTTGGTTTTGGAGATTAGATCAAGAGATTGGGGTAGTGCAGGGTGGACTTACAGTTTGCATGGATAGATATCTGGTCATCACTGCTAGAGCTTTACAAAAACCATCCTGTTTATGGTCACTAAGGTCGGTTTCACACATAGTATTCTTTCAAGAAACGTTTTTTCTGGTGTTTTTTTTTTTTGCATCCAGATCTTCACTGTAGGTCAAAAGGGAGTTATGAAACACATTACAAACGGTGCTTTTTGTGGTGCTCTCCTCACTTAATTCTTTTTTTAGTTCAGTATCATTTTTGCAAACCACATTGTGCCCTGGGTATGACTTTTTTCAGATGTTTTTCCACAAACTTTTCTGTATGGAAAAAAAACACCTGGAAAATGTACAAAAAAATCCACTCAAAAATGCTTATAAAAAACACATGAAATTCATACCGTTTTTTCAAGCCTCAAAAGGCTATATGTGCTGGAAGCTTTACTGTTCATTTTATGTCATGGTTTATGGCTATTTGACTTTTACAAGTTTATAAACTTAGCTAATCAGTGGCTATCATAACGTCTGGCTCAAGAATTGCTGAAGAATTCAAAAACTTTCCTAGTTTCTCTTCTTTCTGTCTACACTCTACAGTAATGCATGACCAATAAAATGCACTCTGTAATTAGAAATTAGGGGTAGCCATGGATATTTTGAAATTCTTCAGAGAGGTAAGTGATGACTTCCTTAAATAGAGTGACATGACCACTTCTGTTCACTACAAAATCCTCTAAGCATGAGGACACAGCTATGAGTATTGACTACAGTTTAGCTGTATGATAGTCTAAGCATCAATGGAAGTATGAAGTACTCCTAAACAGACCTGTCTATCAGAGGCTCGCTCTACCACTTTTCCCTCTCATGCTTTACACTGCAGTTCGGTACATATACCTTGGCTGCTGTATATATACATAAGCCCAGTACAAGCTCAGCAGGAAGTCAGTGCAAGAAAAGCAGCTTTTCATTATAGGAAGCATAGAAAGATTCTAAACCACAAGGAAATAGCAGAGAGAAAAAGATTATTGTTGCGGTGCACCAGCCACAATCAGGAGGTGGAGCCAGGATGACATCACAACGTCAGCCCCGGTCCACATTAACGCACCTTTGGTGGATGCCCCCTGCCATTTGGCGCCAAGCGCTGATGAGTGCCTACTTGCTGTCACTGCAGAAGTTCCCTTAAGATTTTTCTGTTTGGAATCCCTCTGTGTTTTTAGTTACTACAGAAATTGCCTTAGGTGTTGTCTGTCAGGAATCCCTCAGCGTGTAAAGGTGCCTTCTTCTCTTCCCTGCTACAATATCTTCTATCGGGTATGGGCTAAATAGCCGATAGGGAAATGTTTCCGTGGTATTACAATATTGGTGCCCAGTAGCCTCCCTGGCACATAAGTGGACCAGTGTTATTCATGACACAAGTTCAGGGTCTGTTATGTTTCTGCTGCTCTCTCTATAAAGTTGTCTATCATGTTACATCAGAGACTAAGATGTTGTCACCTTGCTGTCACATGGGGACTGTGCTGCCTACGCAATTCTTCAGTCATTGAAGTGTATATTTTTATACAAAATAACGAAGCATTTAGATGTGGATGAGCGGATTATAGCACAGAAGAACTTTTTCATCAGTTTTTCTTGAAGGAACTGAACTGAATTTCATGTAAGAAATCAAGAGCTCCTTTTCACAGCTCTGCTATCAGTGTATGCATGAAAAAGTGCTCTAGATCTACATACCAACGTGCCCGTATGCTACCATTATCCAATCCCAAAAGAATAGAAATTTTGCAAAGGTTTGGCCAGTGTAAATCGGTGTACATTTTTTCTAACTGTATTGTAAAGTGTAGTCAAATATTGTATGTTTTTTAACCCCTTAATACCAAACACTGTTTGCACCTTAACGACCAACTAATTTTTCTGTTTTTTTTTTCCTCATCAGATTTCTAAAGATGTACTTTTGTAATTTTTTGTCAAGATAGCCATATGAGGGCTTGTTTTTTGTGAGACAAGTTGTATTTTTTAATAATACTATATAGCACATGGTATAATTTTTATAATTTTTTTTTAGGGGGATTGGGAAAAAAATAAATGTTGATGTCTTTTGGATTTCATTTTTCCAGCGTTCAGCATGCAGAATAAACAATGTACTCACATTATTTCCTGGGTCAGCATGATTCCGGCGATACCAAGTTTATAGAGTTTTTTTGTATTTTGCTATTTTTGTACACTAAAACCACAAAAAATTGCTATTCTGTTGATCAATTCCAAGAGTCATATCTTTTTTATTTTTCCAATAACAGAGTTCTATAAGGCCTTGTTTTTTGGAAGATGAGCTCTAGTCTTCATTTATCCCATTTTTAGGAACATGTAATATTTTGATAACTATTTATTCTACTTTTTCTGGAGGCAAGATTAACAAAATCTGACATTTTTGCATTTTTTAACACGATGGTGCGGAATAAATAATATGTTCAGTTAATTCAACGGGTCAGTAGGATTATGTCGCTCCAAATTTATACAGCTTTGGGTTTTTTTGCAACATTTTCACACTTTAAAAAGAAAAAAAGAAAAAGTAATTTTTCCAGTCGCCACATTGAAAGCGCACTAACATTTTTTTGGCAAACAGTGCTGGGTGAGGGGTTTTCTTTGAACAAAAAGTCATGTGCATCATCTAACTCATAGGGTGCAAGCCATGAAAAAAATATGAAAGAATACGGCTAAAATAGCTTTTTTTGCATATCTCGCCTCACAAAAAAACAGATTAGAAAATGGTAGTAGCACTTACCATGGCTATTTTAGCCGTATTTTTTAATATTTTTTTTCATGGCTTGCACCCTATGGATTAGATAATGCACTGAATTTTTTAGGTAGGTCATTACAAATGCAATGATACTAAATTTGTGGTGATTTTTTTTTACATATTATTTTTCGTATTTTTTACTAGTGGACTAAACTTTAGTTATATAAAATTTATATAATACACTACTAGAGATGAGCGAGCATACTTGGTAAGGCGATTTACTTGAGAGAGCATCGCCTTTTTCGAGTAATTGCTGGCTCGTCCCTGAAGATTCAGGGGGGCGGCGGGG
The DNA here is from genome assembly GCF_035609145.1 of Eleutherodactylus coqui. NCBI lineage: Eukaryota > Metazoa > Chordata > Amphibia > Anura > Eleutherodactylidae > Eleutherodactylus > Eleutherodactylus coqui. The sequence goes on from NC_089847.1 coordinate 84,504,550, forward strand.
GTGAGCGGGGGAGATCTCTCTCTCTCTCCCAGCAATTACTCGAAAAAGGTGATGCTCTCTCGAGTAAATCGCCTTACCGAGTATGCTCGCTCATCTCTATACACTACAATAATTCAGTATTATATTGCCTGTGAGGCTCCGCCAGAGTCTGACTCTCATAGGCCACCACAGATAGCAGACCCAGTGGCTGTCTTTAAGCCTCCGGGTGCCATAGCAATCCATCAGAATCCCGTGATCACATTAAAGGAGTTCAGTGGGTTACAGATGGAGCTTCTACCCTCTATCAGCCTTCTACATGCCGCGTTTGTATTGACCCATTGTTACAGCTAGAGCCAGGATATCATTAGACGGCCAGGCCCCGCTACTCTGTGCCAGGCTTCTGATGTAGTGCCATAAAAGGCGTATGTATCAGAATAAGGCCCGTGAACAGCCGCAGTAAAAAGGTGTATAAGGGGTTGTTAATGGGTTAATATACCTGGGTCCATGGAAGAAATATATAAGTGGTATAAGTTTTATTACAATGAAAATCAAGATGTATGGAACTACAGTATATAGTTACAGTTGTATATGCCTGGGCATATATTTGGCTGCGTTCTTCAGCGTTGTGTGATTTGAGCCTAAATTCCAGGACAGATAGCAATAAAGCTATTGAAATGTATCCGTCTGAAAAGGGTTACAAAACTCTGGGATGCCATCAAACCATGGAGTCAATAGGGGGAATTTTTTTATGCAATTTGTATCAGTTTTTTACATTAAAAAAGTATGCCTATTTTGCTAAACAATTTGCAACTTTTATAGCACTTTTACCACTTTTCAAAAACGATTACTGGAAGGCGAAGAAGATGGGTTTACTATAATTGACACCAGAAATTATAGTGAAATCTATACCAGCGCAGAGCTGACATAGATTTTATTTTCTGGTGCACAGATAGCCAAAGATGTGCCAAATAAATTAAGAGCCTCTTAATAATTACGGGAGAACAGGTTCACTTTCAAGGTTTTGGATGTGTATGACACTAATGATGATATTCTCTACATAATATTGAGCTGTATTAACACAACCACCAAATTGCAACAGACGGCTTCTGGTATACATGGACCCACAGGTGATAGAATCATAGAAGGCCACCTATATATCTCAAAGTGCAGAGATGTTTTGCCAGATTGCCATGGAACCCCTCAAGATCATTGGGCCCTGGCATCTACCCAGGTTTGCCTAGTGTTGACATTGGCCCTGGCAATGAAAATGTTGTTATGTAGGCCAACCCCTCTACTGTGAATACTAATCACTATACTGTCCTATGAAGTCTGCAGTGTTCATTTTTTAATTTAGAGTTTTAATTTTTCTTGCTGTTCTGTAATAGCAGTGACTTCCAAGCATAACTGTTACTTAGTAAAGGCATTCTCATCATGACTAATTTTCTAATTACTACAACGATGCTAGTCACAGGACATATAGCAGCACTGTGTATAATTCTTCATTTACTGTTCTATGCATTATAATTCTGCACGACTAGCGACGAGCTGATATTCCAGCAATTTTATAACATTTACTTTCCCTCAGCACAATTAAACAGTGGGGTTGGAAGAAAGATTTACTCGCTTCTGTAATATGAGCAAAACAATCTTACAGTGGAAAGACCTTTATTAAATCAAGATTAGTGTAGCAAAAATGTCTGGTTTACTTGAAGCTGCATGAGATAAATCTTGGGTGGGATATCTTCTTAGAGATCTTGTAAATATACTTGAAAGTTTTTTAGTAACAGTGTGACGTTAAAAAGTTCTTGTAGAATATTACCAGTCCATCAAGAATTGGGCACTGCGGGCGTAGAGCCTTAGTAATAATATCCTGCACGCCACAACAATGCACAAAGTAGATCTGTGTACTTCAAAAGTTACCCAGTCCTAAGCTGTACATTCATGTGACGTTTGTTTTTTCTGGTCCCTATCCAGTTCTTACAAGTGTGAAAGTGGAACCTGGCTGTGAACAGAACACAGGTTTCTCCTCTGACTCCGGGAACATTACACCCAACGTAATGTTATGGAGAGCTCACAGTATGACATACACTGATAGTGCCCTCATGTAGGCACCTAACCATACGTATAAATAAGTATAGAAGTATGGCCATTGTTAGATATTACAGGTTCCAGTAGGGAAAACTATTACTTTACACTAAGAAAGGCTCATTTTGACATTTCTCTGTATAAACAATGGAAGGGTGATGATATGGAGAGAGACTAGAACAGTTCCCTGCCCAAGATCTAAATGTCATCAGACCCATGGTAAGGAAAGGCTGTAAACAAAAAGAGAATACATTTCGAAGAATTTCTGGGGGTCCAAGTATGGCAAAACAAGATTCAGGGTACGATGCAGCAGATGAAGTAACCAAATTATACAATATTTATTTAAGACCAAGTAAATAACTGTAGACAATAAAGTAGTAATGAGTGTGCAATGGAACTTTTAACTTTCTAAACACAATGTGCTATGATAATGTCATAATACCCATAATACCATTCTAAGCAATAGCACTATCACGTGGCTATGAGCAATACAACTTGACAGATACACAAATTATAGCATGCAGTATATAGTTTTTCTTTAAGTATAGGGGTTTAACATATATAACCTATTGTCTTCTGTCCTCTTATTATTTTCCTCAATCCTGAAATAAAGAGCTTGAACAGCAAAAAGTTGTACCTCCAAGTCCAATATCTATAACACAGTACTATTGCCGAAGCTGGGCTCCTGGCTAATTATCTCTATTGGTGTGCAAATCCAAAGCTCTGCTGAGGTTGGCCTAACTTACGGTTTGACATGTGGGAGTTGCAGCTTCTAACGGCACAAGCGATCCTGCAGCATTGTCGAGGGTTGTGAGCACTACTGCCTGCTCCTTTCTCTGTCTCCTCATTATTGCTGATTGGCCCTCTACAGGTCAGGGCCATTATGATCCTTCTCTCTCCTTCCTGTGAGAGCTCAGGCAGCAGCTCTCCAAGCCATCTCTCATAGTCTCTGGTTTCTCTCACAGTCTCTGCGTGCCCCCTCTCTGTCTACTATGATGCAAAAATTGTCCTTTATATCAGAACATCATTCAAGTAGCTATTCCGCGTGAGTATGCACAGTGCCATTGCACCAAAATTTGGTGCAAATTTTGGTGCACATAACGATATTGACACAATTTCTGTGCATCTCTCCAATATGCCTCAAGGGCAGCATTAACCCCTTTGGGTGAGTCTCTTATAACGTTATCTGAGATCGGAAAAAATTGTGGCAGAGATGGAAGATGGTACAAAATAACAAACCACTGCCTGTCAATGACAGCCTGCATTGCTTAAATGATGTTACTAATACAGACCTGCAAGGAACAGCAGAGTGTCAGTGCTGGAATGGCAGGGAATTCAACTGATAAGTAAAGCTTATGTTAATATTTTTTACTATCATCCACGTTTGACTCCATTTTTTCCAATCGCAGACAACCCTTTCAAAGTGGCTGTTCATAAAACTAAGTTATCACAGTTTATGGGAAAAGTAGCTGGGACAACAGGAGCATGAAGTCTCCCTAAATGAATGGAGTGATGCTTGCACATGCACTCGATTATCTCCGACAGTCCCACTTTAATGAATTTCATGAGATGACCCCTTTAAGGCTGAATTCACATTTGACATTTTTGATGCAGCTTTCTGAGCCAAAGCTCAATAGAAAGGGGAGATATAAATCCAGACTAACATCAACTACTTACGTACATTTGAGGAGCAGTATTCTGCTCCTTATTTAGAAATATCAATTACTTTGGCCATTTTTATGTTCTCCTTGTGCTTGCGTGGGTTTTCTTTCACACTCTAAAAATATACTAGTAGGCTAGGCTAACTGGTTTCCGAATAAATTGACCGTAGTGGATATTGCAGGATGATTGCCTATATGACACCCACGGACTTCCCTAGTTTAAGACTCTCCACATAACAACAACAGGAATTTCTATGCTGCGCTTTGAGTCTATTGTGCACGAAAAAGCACATCAGAAGCACTTATAATTTAAATTAAGATCAACTTTAATTAACATCATTGTGCAACATTCGTTACACAGAGACAGGTCCAGGCTGACATGATGATGTCAGCCCGGCCCATATAACAGGAGTTCTGCAAGATGTGCCCTATCATGTGGTGTCAGACACTGACCAGATCATATCTATCTGGTAGTATGAGTTATGATTGATCTATGTGGAGGTGTTGTCCCCAGCCAGCAAATCAGCCACTGTTATAGTATATATATACCAACCCCTCCTCTCAGGATACACCAGTTATTCCTTTCTTGGTGATGTTCTGCTCTAGTCCACATATTCCTGATGTCATCCTACATTCAGGCAAGTCCCTCTGTTCATATATCTGCTTCCTATACTGTGGTGTCTATTGTTATTTTCATCTGTCAATTGTTTTTCCCCTTTCCCATATAGGGGCAGTTTAGGAAGCCCTCAGATTCCGGAAGTGGGGCTGCCCTCAGAATTTTTTTCCGGTATTAGTTCATTAGGGAGAAAATTCTTTTTCCCCCCATGTTTAGTTTCATATTGGTTGATTTGTTCTCCTAGTTTTTTCTAGAGTGAACATCTGTTCTGTTGGACAACTATTGCTTCTGATCCAGACGGGGAGTTTTGGCATGTGGCTCAGATGTAACAAGTAGAGCAAAGAATGGCTTGGCCAGACTGAATCACGTTTTTCATAAACCTGAGTCCCACTAAACATAAAACACTTAAGAAGAGTAGGCCCACCCGAGAGTTCCCAACTAAGCAGAATGATATTTTATTCTTAGATTACTATGATGTCAGACTATATGTTCAGAACTGAGAAAGTCTCACTTATCACTCCTAAAGTGTGTAAATATATTTTAATGATCACCCTTTTAGCACCAAATGATACAGATGTCCATTAGTCTTTTAACTTTGGCCTTGATTTGGCCCACAGACTGTCTAAGCATAGCTTAAAGAACAGTATTTATGACAGTAAATATGGTTATTCCTCGTCAGGTTACTTATAACACCATTCTTTGTCCATACACTAGGGTGCAGCTATAGGACAGGTTATAGGGCATATGCCCCAGGTGTTGGGGGGCACCAACAAGCCAATCCATGTTGGATAGGATTTGGGTGCAGGGCTAAATAATATCTGTCCAGTTATTTCTGTCCAGAGCTTGGATTAATAAAATGTTACATGCTGAAAGTACAAAGAAGGATAAAAGAACAGACTGTGAGAGTGCTTGAGCATTCTTATATGTAGTCACTTCTAATTACATTGTTTAGCAGAACCTATGTTCAGACACACTTGGTTATCATGCACAGTATGGTTTTCGTGCCTTTATTGACAGCTTGTTTTTAGAGCCATAACTGTATTTGTTTTTCACACAACTTCAACAGAGGCGGGATATGTGGGAATGCCATAGAGTATGAACAAGCTTTTCTCTGCCCATTCCATAGAACTGAAGAACAGATTAGGTTTCCCATATTCACTTAGTAGTCAAATGTATTTCCAGTCATTTCAATATGTGTTCCCTGTTTTATCCTTACTAATGTGAAGATTATTGTACTGTTTGTGTACTGGCTTATACTATTTACTGCAAAGAAAAGTACAATAACATAGGAATGTTTGACATTTAATTAACGGGGTGTATATTGCAAGAAAAAGAATAGATTTTCTCAGTAACCAGGCTTTGTGTACCTTTATTTAATAGGCAACGCACATGTGAAACCCACACTGCCAGCCTAATCTCCTGAACGGAAACACCTATTACCAATTAGCACTTGTAGAAGTCATTAGCACACTGATTAACTCACATTTTCTTCGCATTGTGGGCATTTACTCAATGTGCTCAATTAGGGTGAAGTCACACGAACGTATATCAGCTCAGTTTTCACGCCGAGCCGATATACGTTGTCCTAGTGTGCAGAGGGGGGAGGATGGAAGAGCCAAGTGCAGGAACTGAGCTCCCGCCCCCCTCTCTGCCTCCTCTCCGCCCCTCTGCACTATTTGCAATGGGGAGAGGTGGGACGGGGGCGGGGCTAATTTGAAGAACTTAGCCCCGCCCCACCTCTTCCCATTACAAATAGTGCAGAGGGGCGGAGAGGGGGCCGGGAGCTCAGTTCCTGCTCCGGGCTCTTCCATCCTCCCCCCCCCCCCCTGCACACGAGGACAACGTATATCGGCTCGGCGTAAAAACCGAGCCGATATACGTTTGTGTGACTTCACCCTAAAAGACATGAACACTACAACCATTTGTGTATTATCCATTTAGTTAGATTATGTTTGTCTATAGTTGGGACTTAGAAAACAATTAGACCACTATTTTACTAATAAACAATATAGTAATTCACTTTTTCTTGCAACTGTATGAGCTGTTAAACCTTTCAAGTGACTAAAGGGCAATGAAAAATCTCATATGTACCATACGTTCATTATGTTACTAAGACGTAGGGGACAAATTTAAGGGAGTATGACTACAGTGTTGGTTTATAGTCTGTAACCATGGAGACATGGTTCCTTATAAATGTTGTAGAAACAAAAAGAGATTTTTAATCAAGATTGTTTCCAAAGTTGCTTTCCTTTTTCATTTTAGATACATTCAAACAGATTTTCAGACCATGTTAAATGTTACAATAAATATTACTTTGTGAACCTCATTTGCCTTTTAGGACTATAAGTGTTTAATGTTCTAACAGCAATAGGAAAAAACGATATCAGGAAAATACTACATTATGGGTGACCTTTTTTTATCTGGAAAATATTTCCCCATTTAGTGAAATTCATGTAAGGTTTAAGGTTAGTTTCAAACACAGTAGGTTGCCTTCAGAAATGGTGAATTCCTTCTCAGTATATCACTTGCACTGCATGGCACAGAAGCATACAGTCTATTGACGGGCTCAACCTCTACATCTATATTATGACCTGCCTGCACTTGTACAGTAAATATGCTGTATATACAAGCTATTACTTGTACAGTGCTTGTATATACCTGTTAAGCACAGGCAGGGGACACTATGGATGCAGAAGTCATATAATACATCACAAGTCCATCAATGAGCCGCAACTGCTTAAATTCCCTTCCCTACACAGCGCAGGTTACAGATTAGGTGGAATTTTCTGAAAAGAAATTAGGGTAAGTGATATAACTTTTAAGGTTAGGGTATATAACTTTCATATTTAGCAAATGGCGAACCCCTTTAATGATTCACTGTGCCATGCATGGGTGCCCTGTCTATGAGGCAAGTTATACACTCTGCCTCAGGCGGCGCCTCTTGCAAACCGCAGAGGAAGGGGGGCCAGTTTTTCAAGAGCCACTGCCTGCATTAAGCTTCGACTGTTGGGCAACACTGCTGCCCGAGATCCTCTATGTCAGGATTTGAAGAGCTTTGTATCCGCATCTTTAAGATGCGGATACAATTGACAGCGGCAGCTCAGATGCCGGAAGCCATGCTCGGCTCCCTGCTCCACCACCTTGCGCGTTCTATGTGATGCAGATGGCACGATGATGTCATTATGTCGCCTGTGTCGTTCCATAGGATGTCAGCCAGAAGAGTCTAGGTGGTGGACAGAAGGCACTGTGGGGGGTGGGGTGACATTATGGTTGCTAATACTAAAGGGGACAGTATGGCTATTACTAAAGGGGACATTATGGTTATTACTACTACAGGGGACAATATAGCTAATACTAAAAGAGACATTATGGCTACTACAGGGGACGATATGGCTATTACTACTACAGGGGATAGTATGGCTAATGCTAAGGGGACTTATGGAAACTACAAGGGACAGTATGGCTATTACTAAAGGAGTCATTACGGCTATTACTACAGGGGATTTTATGGGGACGTTATGGCTATTACTACTACAAGGGGACGTTATGACTATTACTACAGGGGATTTTATGGCTATTACTAAAGAAGACTTTATGGCTGTTGCTCCAGGCAGCGTTGTGGCTATTGTGTGGCGCAGAGTGCTAAGGTAGCAGAAATGCAGTAAGTACTCTCGCTTACGACCTAAAGGTTGCACGTTCAATCCCCGCTTGGTTCAGGTAGCTGGCTCAAGGTCGACTCAACCTTCCATCCTTCTGAGGTCAGTAAAATGAGTGCCCAGCTTGGTGGGGGTAATAAATTGCTTGAAAGTGCTGCAGAATAAGTTGGCACTATACAAAAATAACAAGATTTATTTGTATTTATTACTACTACAGGGGGTCATTATAGCTATTACTACAGGGGGACATTATGGCTATTACTACAGGGACAGTATGGCTATTACTAAAGTGGACATTATGGTTATTAGTACTACAGGGGGGCATTATGGCTTTTACTACAAGGGACAGTATGTCTGTTAATAAAGTGTACATTGTGGCAACTTATTACTACAGGAGACATTATGGCTATTTATTACTAAAGGGGACAGTACTGCTATTTATTATTACAAGAGATATTACAGCTATTTATTTTTTACAGGGGCATTGTGGCTATTTGTTACTACAGGGATATTGTGGCTATTTATTACTACTGGGATATTGTGGCTATTTATTACCACAGGGAACAGTATGGTTATTATTACCACAGGGTTACAGTATGGCTTCTTATTACTACAAGGGGACATTGTGCCTATCTATTGCTGTAGATTTATTAGAAATAGATTAGATACATGATTTCCTGTGAATCAATCTCACATTTGTGGATGAGATGTAAGCAAGCAAATAGTATCCTCAAGCATGCTCCTTCTCCAATTAAAATGGAAGCTTTGCTTACTAATGCATGCAATACTGGTAAATTGTTGAATGGTCGCTCAATGTGGATGAGTAGTATTACTCACCTGCCACTTTAATTGTGCCATCTTTCTCACCCGAGTCACTAGCAGTGATTTATATGATTGCTTTGCACAGTAGTACTTTGCAATTTCTCTCAGCAGTCTCCATCTGTTGAAAATAATCTCCTTATTATTATTATCCCGACGCTCTGTAATACGATGAGTTTATAAGATTGTTATCTTTGTGACTCGGTCATAGCATGTGGCTACAGAGAGCAGAAACCAAGCTCTCTGTACACATCAGTATGCACCTGTTATGTATGTGGCCTTTATATAGCTGTAGGTATTCTTAACTGAATTAAAATGTACAGATATGTCATAGTAAAGGTAACAAGGATACATTCAATTGAATGTAGCAGAGCTGCAATGCCAGACATTGACAAGAGTGGTGCTGTTTCTGGGAGAACGGAATCGTGTTTTTCTAATCCTATAAAAAATGCTCTCCTCATAGCCAAATGTATGTACATTGATTCTGAGTGATCTGCCTGAAAGCAGATAGTTTTCTTATGTCATGTTTTGTGGTAAAAAAAAATTACATTTGCAACACATTGTGCCATCTTAGTCCTTTTCATGAACCAACTCGTCCACCCCTAAAATAATATCCATATGGGATGCAAAAATTCCAGATTCTCCATGTGGCTTCATACAGCTTGTTAAATATTATATTCTGACTGCCTGTTGTCACCACTAGAGGGAGATAACTGTAGACAGATTTATGCAGCTACTGAAAACCTAATACACACACAACTTTAATAACCAGGTTTCAGGCAAATGCTTAAAGAGTAACTAAGCTTTTAACCACCTATATGGCATAATAACGTTAAAAGTTTTGATCAGTGGGTGTTTGCATGCTAAGACCCCACTGATTATTACTGCAAAGGAACAGAAAAGCTCAGCTAAGATATGTGCCTCTTAGGTTAGAATTGGTAAGATGTTTACAGACATACAGACTTTCTATTGAGTCTTTACACTGCTCCAGAGAAATCCGGAAAGAGCCAGTCAGACTCAGTACTCAGATGAAAGCTTCTGACCAATTCGTTTTAGTGATTGGTGGAAACTCTTCACCCAGACCCCACTGATCAAAACTTCTGACATGTCAGAATCTTGTTGAAGGTTTAGTTGTAATTTAAAAGGAATTTCATAATGTATACATAATACTACAAATGATTTGCTAAAAAAGAAATATAACATTAACCCCTTCCTGATGTGTGCTGTACATCTACGGCACATGTCCGTTGTCTGTGCATAAAGCGGGCTCGATAGCAGAACATGGTACATACATGCTGGGTGCCAGCCATCTTTAATAGCTCATCGTCAGCAGCTGCAATCCATGTTCAAGTTGATTGTGGCTTTAAAGGGGTTGTCCAGGGTCAGAAAAACATGGCTGCTTTCTTCCAAACACAGTGCCACCTTATGGGTTGTATCTGTTTTGCAGCTCAGCTTCCATTCATTACAGTGGAGTCAAATTTCAATACACCACACAACCCTATGGACAAGAGTGGCACTATGTTTGGATGAAAGCAGACATGTTTTTCTAACACTGAACAACCCCTTTAAATTACACTGTTAATTCTGACAGCGGCATTTAAACACCCAAATTAGTGTTCGGGGATCCCAACCCCCCCCCCCCCCCCCTCCCTATCCCAGTGCGAATGAGGGGTACCATTTAGTTGTCACACATAGAAAGTTTCATTCGATTCTGACAATTCCTAGGTGGGGGCTTCATTTTTTTTTTTTTTACAGTGAGTGTATATTTAGAGTCCCTGATAGTATGTAACCTCTGCTGAAAACTTAAAGGAGATGTCCCGCGCCGAAACGGGTTTTTTTTTTTTTTAAACCCCCCCCCCGTTCGGCGCGAGACAACCCCGATGCAGGGGTTAAAAAAACCACCCGCACAGCGCTTACCTGAATCCCGGCGGTCCGGCGTCTTCATACTCACCTGCTGAAGATGGCCGCCGGGATCCTCTGTCTTCATGGACCGCAGGGCTTCTGTGCGGTCCATTGCCGATTCCAGCCTCCTGATTGGCTGGAATCGGCACGTGACGGGGCGGAGCTACACGGAGCTACACGGAGCCCCATAGAGAAGAGGAGAAGACCCGGACTGCGCAAGCGCGGCTAATTTGGCCATCGGAGGGCGAAAATTAGTCGGCACCATGGAGACGAGGACGCCAGCAACGGAGCAGGTAAGTATAAAACTTTTTATAACTGCTGTATGGCTCATAATTAATGCACAATGTACATTACAAAGTGCATTATTATGGCCATACAGAAGTGTATAGACCCACTTGCTGCCTCGGGACATCTCCTTTAAAGAATGCTAAGATATCTGTGTGAGAGTAATTCCTTATATAGCTCCTAGTACTCTTATCCCTCATTCCAATTAATAAGACTGCTCTATAGCCAACTGCCCTCCCAACATGTATGAACCATTTCTCATATAATAAGCTTGGTTTTTCTATATTTGCACATGAGCTCGGTTTATTTACAGGAATATTTCAACATTTCCGTGTCACACACAATGAATTATTTGGAAGGTGGCTAGTGGAGAGCACCACAATGCCAAAAATGCTCTGCTCCACTGCTCAGTAATATTCTTCATCTCTGCTGGTGGCTTCACAATTTTTCTAAATACAGAACTCGGCTAATTCCATATAAAGGAAGTCGTGTTACAACACATTAATGACATCATTCTTTTTATATAGAAAACTTGCAGGCATCGATTGTAAACTCTAATTGCAGTAAAAAAAAAAGGTGTATTGCACCAAAGTACCCAGCCTGGAATATAAACACTGAAATTGTGCAATCTGACTAACTGCAAAATTATCGCTCAAGTGGAAAGTTTTCAGGCCAAACCTGGAACCGGGCTTCCTGTCCTGGCTAATCTTGCATGAACAATATTAAATTCTGGCAACCTGTAATACATTAATAAAAGCCATTTCATTATCTTGGTCGGGTGGTTGGTGCCATTTCACTCTTCACTTGAGGTAGCAGAATGGTCATATTAACAATCAAGGCCACACATAATGTATCCGTCAGTCATTAAAATCCTACCATACAAATAACAAATGAATTGAAAAAAGTTCTTGAACGTATCTAATTTCCATTAATTGTAATGGCGAATACGTGATAAGGCAATGAAACCGGCACTTAATGCATACGCCAGGTACAAATATTCTCCTCACTACTAAAGGACTTGTCAGACTCCGAGGCTTCCTGAGCTTATTGGGAGCTTATTTCTGTTTGCACTTTCTGCCTGGTGTAATGTGTTTACTTAGCATTTGTGCAGTACATTCTGGTGCGGATGTGCAGGAACTGGTGGATTGTCTTTGTATCCCAAATCCTGTCCTCACTGATTTTGCAACAACAATAAATGGTTCTCTTGTTATTTTCGTTATGTAATCCAGCACCCTTCACACACCGACCACAGTATTCATCACCTAATATTATAATGTTACATATTGTGAGAGCCCTGACTGATATACTGTATGACTGCTACGGGGTTAACCCTAGGCAGTTTTTAAAGATTAACCCTTTCCAATCCACTGTCTGACCTCTAAAGACATTATGATTTAAGGCTGTACAGCTCCGATGTTGCAAGACGTCCGTCAGGTTCTCTTACTGTATATTGCCAGCCTCTCTGCTGTTGGAGCCTATCCAACGTGTCACCTCACCCAGTACAGAATATAGTGCCATTGTATAACGGCAGAAAAAGAGTAAGCCCCCTAGGAAAACCAGGATATAAATTGGATTGGAAAGGGTTAAGGCATTATGTATTTGGACAACTGGAGAGTGGAGTCCCTACAACAAGCCAGGGGTCAGAAACTGTTGCATAGTGGATCACCTTGAAGTTTGTAAGATGTAGTTGAAAGTGCATAGCAAGAACATAGAACCAGAGATAAGAAGTAGTTTTCAATGTTATTGACTTCTGGAAGCTTCTTCAGAGAGACTCTGTCATCTGCAAGCAATGACCATAAACCCGTTAGAGACTGCAATACACCTTTTTACTGACCTCACTAATCGGCTTTAAACCTGCACATACATCTTTTTAAGGCGGTGGCTTGGCTGAATACTGACAGCCAGGCTCCTGCTCTAACAACTAGTAGTGGAGAAAGCCGGCAGTTTAACCCTTACATGCCACAATCAATAGCAGCTGCAGTATGTAAGCAGATGACAAAAGAAAAGGGCTCTTTCTGTCGCCCATCAGCACCCTGCAATGTGATCACAAGGTACCAGTGTATTGCCATGGCAGCCAGAAGCCTGACAAAGGTCTCCTTCTCTGCCATGTAACTAAACCTATTAGGCCCCTGTAGACCTAGCCACCAAAGGACACGATGGCTGATACTGTCAAAGGTGATAATGGTATGCATATCAAATAACTGAAAGAAGCAGTGCAAAACCGAAAAAATATGGAGGGAGCTCAAATTTAGGCCTCGGTCAGACGGGCGTTTTTTCGCGCGATTTGCGCATGCGTCCGGCGATTTTATAAAACCATTGCTTTGCAATGGTATCGGACACATGAGCGCTTTTTATGCACTCGTCCGATAAATTATAGAACAGAAATCGCAGATCGCACCTATCTGCGATCTGCAATTCCTGTTCTCTTCTCTATATGCGCTCAATGGGGCCGGCGGCAGCTGCGCCGACCCCATTGAGAACATATAGTAGACAAATCATTCTCCTCTGCCACAGCTGTAACAGCTGTGGCAGAGAAGAATGATGTTTGCCCATTGAATTCAATGGAGCCGGCAATACAGCCGGCTCCATTGAAAGCAATGGGCTGCCGGCGATCGCACGATGAATTTTTTCGGGAAGGGCTTAAAAATATAAGCCCTTCCCTGAAATTCATCCAGAAATGTGTAAAAATAAAAAAAATATATATACTCACCTGGTCCCAGCAGACGGAGTTGAGCCGCGGCCGGCTGGCAGTTCTCCTGAACTGCTCTGAGTAGTATTCAGCAGCCGGGGATTTAAAATCCCCGCCTGCTGAATGAGCTGCCTCTGATTGGTCACAGCCTCACCAATCAGAGGCAGCTTCCACTTACCCATTCATGAATTCATGAATGGGTGAGTGAGTGCTGCCTCTGATTGGCTCAGCGCAGGGACCAATCAGGGGCAGCTCAAATTTTTAAAAAGCAACATGTAGTAGATGTTACCACATTCATAATGACACAGACAATATTTTGTTATTTATCTCGCATGGTGAATGTCATAAAAATAATTTTAAAAATTAACACCAGAATTGTTATTTTTTTGTCTTTGTTTGCCTCAAACTAGTACCAATAAAAACTACAACTCTTCCCATAAAAACAAGTCATTGTTATTTCCACTGGTCGTGGCCATTGGTGTCCTTTACCCTGTTGGCGGACATGGCCAGCACCATGCCCTTCATGTGGTATGTGACAGGTGTTGTCAGTATCCCGGTCCCCATAGGTTGCACATGCACTGGCGGTCTGTCTCTTAAAGAGCCACCATATGCACCCACCTTTCCAATCTCCAGCCAATTCAGCCAAGTTTTTGACTATTGGAGGCACTCCCAGGCTAGTAGGTGCCAGAGTAAGCAGTCTCCATACTGTGTGAAAGTGAAAGTTTGTTTCTGTCTGATCTGTTTTTTTATCTGTGCTCGAACCATCCAGCTTTCATGGCCTCTCCAATCCTGACTTTGGCCAATTACTTGAAGCCTTCCTTGCCTGCTGCCTGCCATGACCTTCAGCCTGTTCTATACTGTAAATGTATTCTGACTGCCCTGACTCCGACTCTCTTCTATGACTATGTCCCTGTCTACACTCTCAGGTAGCACATCACAGTAGGTCTGTGTCAGTTGCGTTAGCAGACTATTTATGGGATAACAGTCTGGGATCCCCACAGCCAAGACTAGATTTGGGAAAACCAAGAAACCCCAGATGTAACCCTAAGGCAAATCGGTTTTGTAGCACAGTGATCCACATCCACTGCTGTTACAGTCTTTTTTATATGCATCCTTCTATACAATTGTTAAAACATTCAGGTAAGAAATGCATTTGTAGTCACTTTCCATTCTGATCCATAGGAGTTACATAAGTGAGCACATGCAGCTGTTCCCCTATCTCCCATAGACTTTAATAGCGGGTAACCGTGCTTGTGCCACCACCTGCCAGGAAAACAGACCAGGCATTACCTTACTTGAGATTGGTGGAGGTTTCAGCAGCCATTCCCTGCTGTTCAAACCTTTCTAATAAATTCTAAGACTAAGTGGAGCCCCTTTACTTGGATTTTCTACTTGGAGCATTGCATCATTTTTCAAGTAAATTAAAACAAGCCCTAGATTCAGTGTAAACACATGCAAGATTTATGTGAGCATTAAACAAACACAAGGAGAAGAGCAATCATTAATTTTTTTCTTTATTTTTTTCTTTTTTAATCTAAGCAAAATAAAGGGGTCACTTCATCCGTGGATTATCCCTACCCCGTACTGTAGGCTGCCTATGAGAAGAGGCCGTCTCCCTATATTTTATAGCATCTGTCAGGGGTTTTACATGCAATCAACTGCGGAAATGTGAAATTATTAATATAATAGACAAATGGACTCTGGTTATAATTATAATAGAAAGGGCAAATCAAAGTGAACTCTAAGATCTTTTCTTGATTCAGCCAGGTTTGAGAATCACTTTTGGTGAATTTAACTCCTTGCCAAATCTAAAAGCTGGCAAAAATGGTGAAACAATCTGCTCATCTTTTGTGATGTGCTAATTGCTAATTTATCCATCCCTTTTTCTTATTTTCCTTCCTGCATTGCTTTTACAATGCTATAAACTGAGTTGACATTTGCAATATTTGGAACATTCTTGGTTCCAGCTATGATGAACAATCAAGCACATAAGATATGTGGAAGCCATTATACATTAGAAACCTTGGTTGGTTTAGAGTATGGTCATTTGCCCACTTTGCCAATTCTTATGAACAATGGTTCTGAAGATTGGTGGTATACAAATGTCTCATGAATTATGAGAACATGGGTCAGGAAAAGTATTGTTTCTTCTTAAGGAGAGGAGACTTATAAGGCCATCCATATGTAAATGGGAAGATGGAACAATACCTCTGTAGCACCACCTACTGCAAGGCAGCATTCCTGCAAGTCAACATCAGACTTTTTTAGACAAGCCTTATAACAATGACTAGGAATTGTTTGCCAAAGCCAGAATACCATACACATACAGCTGTTTCGGGGTGATTGCCCTTCATCAGTGTGCAGTAGGTTTCTCAATTGGCTAGTGAGAGACCTATAGACGTGGGTCAGGAAGATTATCGTTTCTCCTTAAGGAAAGCAGCTAGAAGGTGTGTGTGGAGGCTTATAAGGCCATCCATGCTCTTTTAGGAAATATGCAGATGACAAGATGGAACAATACCTCTGCAGACTTTTTTTGGATAAGCCTTATAAAGTAATTGGGAATTCGAAGCCAAGCCAGAATACCATACACAGACAGCTGTTTCTGGGTTTTTGCCCCAGTCATTGTTATAAGGCTTGTCTAAAACGTCTGACATTGACTTCCAGGAATGCTGCCTTCCAATAGGTGGCACTGCAGAAGTATTGTTCCAGCTTCTCATTTGCTTATGAGAACATGTCACAAAAGACAAATTGCTGTTTCATATTTGCAGCATATATCTATTATAGCATGTTTTATATACTTTTATGCATATATCTCAATGATTGTATTTTCAAAAGTTTATATTCTGAAGTACAAGGAGTATCTGAGACTTATTTAGAATGAAAGAGCCCCTCAATGGATTGACACTGGTTTTCTTAGTTCATGTCATGCCATGCTAAATTTTATTCTGTATGTCCTCATTTTCAATTGGAGTTCCAGAGAAAAAAGCCTTAGGCCTCAACAAAATCCGCAAGTTTTTAGCATTGTACTGACTGTCATGGGAATCTGCACCGTAGTTCATACAGCACTGGTTTTTCCGCACACATATTTTGAAATCCATACTATGGAAAAAGGAATTGCCATGTGAATTCTTGGTGTAGTTTCAGTGTAAAATCCATGCAGAAACTGCAAATGGTGGCCACATGCAGATTTGCCCCCTTGATTCGAGCTGAAATCGGGTGCATAACGCCAAGTCTGAGCCATATATTGGGATCCACATCAGAAAAATCCAATCTGCATCTTACATATTCATAGCCGTGTCAACGTGCCCTTATGTTTCTTACTTGTGTATTCTGTTTGTCACAACCTTACGTGGAAGTGACCAATGTTGTGAGTACAGTGCAGTGACCAATAAGGCCGGGTTCTTACCACCATATTGGAACTGCGTATTATGAGGACTCTGTACGCCCGTATAATACGTGGTAGCTCACAGGCAATCAATTACATTGCCTTACACAGTTCCACTCACATTAGTGTGTCAGAATTGTGTAATTCACAAGTGCAAAATAGAATGAAGAATGTTCTATTTTGCAACATATATACACGAGATAGAGCCCATTGTTCTCTATTGTCGAGTATATACCTGCAGCCCATACATCGCGTCATTGTTAAGCGATGACGCGGGAAATATAAACAAAAAAATACTGACGTACTGCACATGTCCGCCAGCGTGAGTATGCGGTCAGGCACAGTACAATTTCGCCACCATACGCAGGGTCATGGCTGGGTTCACAGATGCTGTGGGAGCCCCATGGCGTTTTATGCTTACAGACGTGTGAGCCCATCCTTAGGTGTGTTACTCAACTGTGCCCTGTCCAATATGGCACTGAGGATTAAGAGACCCAGATGTCTTGATTGGTGGGCAAGCTGACATTAGTTAGCCTCAACACAAATAAGTGGATGCACCTCATTGCTTACATAGACCTCTTACAACACTATATCAAGAGTTAGTTTTTCCTATCACGTCAGTTGGAGTGGTAATAGTAGTCGGAGTCAGTCAATCAGTGGGAGGCTTGCTAAGAAGAGTGTGACATAAAAACCTAAGAGGGTTAGCTGGTGCTGGAGCCATCGTCGGATGTATGGCCTTTCTATGTGTACCTTCCCTTCCCAAGAGTGGTGCTGCAGAGTGAGCCATGTAACAGGCTATGACTGAGAAGTTGGTCTTCAACAGTTGCAAGGCCAAATTAGTCAGGACTGGGAACAGATATTCTGTTGCATTGAATATAGCTGAAATATTGAGACTGACCCTAAGTGACCGAAGCAAGCAACTGACTCCAGTGTTGGCCAATTTAGTTTAGTAAAATGTTTTGAAGAGACCTGCCTTATCTTGTTCCTGACTAACTAGAAAGTGCACGCCCTTCACTGTCCATCGGAACGTCCCATAAGGCACAAGTATATAAAATGGGAAATGCCTATAATGAGTTGATAAAACAGGCAGAGTGTCCACTATAATCCCAAAATTTGAATTTAGAATTGTTTAAAGCCCCTTCCATAATCCTTTATAAAATGATGTCCAGGCGGCTCTAAAATAGAGGAGCCATGTGAATCAGAAGTTCTCCAAACAGTGTCACTTATGGGAAAAGAGCTGCCGTCTGACAGGACTGTCCTTCTGAAGGAGTGCTGCCCCTGGTGAGCAGTGGGGTCCTAATGGTTGGACTGAAATATAATATCAGTCGTTAAAGAGAAATAGATATCCAGTGTCCATAGGCAGTAAATTAATTGGTTATTATAGTGCCCATAAGATTCAGCAAGACACAAAACAGCTGACTCTTATGCGTTTCGGGCCGATACAGCCCTTGGTTATATCATGATTAAACATAACAGTAATCACTTACATGCTTCATGCCAATAAAGCCCTCAGTCATATCATGACAGCCGATGCTTCCACGCTTCAAGCAGATATGGCCCTTAGTCATAGCATGGCTAAAAGCCATATTGGCCTGAAACATATACGTAACAGCTGTTTTGTGTCCTGCTGGATCTTATGGGAACTATGATATTGCTGTGATTTTACGGCCTATGGACGTGTTTTCTTTCTATTGTTTGCATGTCCTGTTTTTACTATTCATCAATCTTTAGAAGTACAAAACCCAAAGTTTTAACAATTTGACTGTTCAATGACGCGGGGAACCTTAAAATCTGAAATACATATCCCACGACAATATTTTTTGTGTATACAAATAGCTGCTAGTAATGTACCAGCAGCATCATAAAAACGATAGAAATGTCTAATGTAATAATAATTCATACCATCAACTCTTGTAACATAATGTAGGTGAATATGAAGAGAAGACAGTGATAACTATAGTCTTATCTGCTTAGGTAATAATTAGAGATGAGCGAACGTACTCGTCCGAGCTTGATGCTCGGGCGAATATTAGGGTGTTCGGGATGTTCGTTATTCGTAACGAACACCACACGATGTTCGGATGTTCGGGTTACTTTAACTTTCTTCCCTGAGAAATCATTTCTATATGCGCTCAATGGGGCCGGCGGCAGCAGCGCCAACCCCATTGAGAACATATAGAAGACAAATCCTTCTTCTCTGCCACAGCTGTAACAGCTGTGACAGAGAAGAACGATGTTTGCCCATTGAATTCAATGGAACCGGCAATACAGCCGACTCCACTGAATGCAATGGGCTGCCGGCGATCGCGGGATGAATTGTCGGAAAGGGGTTAAATATATAAGCCCTTTCCTGCAATTCATCCAGAAATGTGTAAAAATAAAAAAAATATATATACTCACCTGGTGCCGACAGACGGAGTTCAGCGCGGCAGGCTGCAGTTCTCCTGAACTGCTCTGAACAGCTGTGAGTAGTATTCAGCAGCCGGGGATTTAAAATCCCCGCTTGCTGAATAAGATGCCTCTGAATGGTCACAGCCTGACCAATCAGAGGCCAGCCCTCACTCACACCCATTCATTCATGAATGGGTGTGAGTGAGGGCTGGCCTCTGATTGGTCAGGCTGTGACCATTCAGAGGCATCTTATTCAGCAGGCGGGGATTTTAAATCCCCGGCTGCTGAATACTACTCACAGCTGTTCAGAGCAGTTCAGGAGAACTGCAGCCTGCCGCGCTGAACTCCGTCTGTCGGCACCAGGTGAGTATATATATATTTTTTATTTTTACACATTTCTGGATGAATTGCAGGAAAGGGCTTATATATTTAACCCCTTTCCGACAATTCATCCCGCGATCGCCGGCAGCCCATTGCATTCAGTGGAGTCGGCTGTATTGACGGCTCCATTGAATTCAATGGGCTAACATCGTTCTTCTCTGCCACAGCTGTTACAGCTGTGGCAGAGGAGAACTTGCTGTGTCGTTCCCATCATTTTCTTGAATTGCCAAGATTTTCACACATGAAAACCTTAGCGAGCATCGGCGAAATACAAAAATGTTCCGGTCGCCCATTGACTTCAATGGGGTTCGTTATTCGAAACGAACACCCGAACATCGCGGGAAGTTCGTTTCGAATAACGCGAACCCGAACATTTTGGTGTTCGCTCATCTTTAGTAATAATACATTGTATCCTCTTCAATGACCAAAGAAGGACCTTATAGACTTTATAGAACCCACTTCTACAGTTTATGGCTTAGTATATAAAGTTGCACACATCAAAAAGCATTAGTAATAATGCACAGGGCCAAAGAACTGGATTTCGTTACTATGGTCAGACAACGCCGGCACACACAGCCTGCCTCGGTAGAATGGTGCTGTCATTGGAAGTGTTAGCAGTAAGGCAGAGGAGAGGCCTCGGGCAGGGTTACCGGGAGACTATGATATCTGTTCTATGATATGACTATTCTGCTTCCACTACTACAACATTTTTATGGAGGAGTCTGGAACGGGCTGTTGGGATACATTTTCTAGTAATAAACTGAACTGTAGTTTTACACCTTATAAAAATAAACATTTTATGGACTTTTAAAGAAATAAAATTATTGTGTAAATCTGGGTTAAAATATTATGATTTACAGTATAAGCTCACTGGCGTTTCCTTCTAATTAAACACGTAGTGTGATAAACAAACACACTGACATATTTATATTAAAAAGGGACTATGTTTTACTAGATGTCATGTGGCCACAGTTATTGTACGTCATCCACCACCACCCAACTTCTGTGCAAAACTTTAACTCCACTCCATATCCTTCTCTTACCACGCTCACAGTCATCCGGGAAGCTGTGATATTGTGAGATGTTTGATAGGGCCGGTCACTGTAGAGAGGAGCGTGGATTAGTGGCTGCTGTCACCCTTGCACCCAAAGGCCTCTCTAATACATAAGAAGACACTAGTATCATAAATGGCGCATGGTACTGTAAATGAGGGACTGTGTTTTAGATTTTGCATTGGGTCCCTAACATTTGAGTTATACCTTTCTGCCGGCCGGTGTGTAGAAAGTAAGGTTGTTTCTTTTCCTAACCAAATTGTGGTTCTGAAGGGGTAAGGGGAGTCTGTTAGTAGAAATGCCTGATAAATGCCCTGAGGGTGGTGCCAGGCTTGGCAAGTGCTCTGGGTCTAGTTGTAAAATGTCGCCCAGCTCTTGCCCCTTGGTCTTGATCGATGGGGCAGCCTTAGACGACAGCATTCTAAGCTCCATTGAAATTTAGCACATGTGGTTTTTGGGCATGCACGGTATTCACCCTGCTGTGGAGCTTACAGTGGCATTGCCAGAGGCTGAATCATCAATCAATGCCAAGAGGAAGCGCTGGATGGCATCTACCAGCGGGACTCAGTGTACTTGCCAGGCCTTGGGACTGCCCTTGAGGCACTTGTGAAGTCATTTGCAAATCACAATGAACTTCATTTTCTCTGCAATCAAGAAACTATGTAGTAACAAAAAGGTATGTGTCTGCACAGAGGCATAGCTAAAGCCTAGTGGGCCCTGATGCAAAAGCTCAGCATGGGGGCCCTCCCACAACTTTTCTCAGGATTGTTGGGTCTCTTAAGAAGCCCATCAATGCAACATTTAACAGGCAGGGGCATTGCTAGAGTCTTAAAAGATTAGACAGAAGCTAAATGTAGGGGACCATAATGCAAAATTTGTAACAGGGCCCCCCAACCATTCATGTGCTATTTACAATACTGGTGATTTTGTATATGATAGAGGGGCCTCCGGGCCCCATAAGGCTACAGGGCCCGGTGGCGACTGCTACCTCTGCACCCCCTATAGCTATGCCCCATGCCCCTGTGTCCGCATGTCTATAAGTGCCCTACCAAGTGCTATGAGACATTTAATAGAGATGTTTCTATTGACAAACTCAGTTTAAGAAGGCAAAGATGTTCTGTCCCTGTCCTTGAGGACTCCAACAAACAACTTACAATATATGAGGGATGCTGGGATTTACTTCATTTAAACCTAAATTTTCAGGTTTTGAGTTGAGTTAGGTGTAAAATGGTTAAGGAGGTCGGTTTCCTAGTACCCTAGTGGTATTTTGGCTGGTACCCATAATGCTTCCCTACTATTCTAAACGATGCAGACTCGTAAAACAGATTCTGCCAGTGCTGACTTTATAAGGACGTCACTGTTCACATAGCGTAGTTCATAAACAGCGCTGCTGAAGGGTGGGTCTCGGAGGCTTCGCTGAACTTTCTATTACTTCATCATTCATTTCTCAATGTGTATAAATACACCCACCATGTCACCAGCTACTCCATATAACCCCTCCCGATTACTAAAAAGCTCAGTTTACTTATGACTCAAAAGTTAGGCAGGTCTTCGGATGAACTAATTGTATTTTACATCCCATACCAAATTATTAATAGAGATTGGATCCCATATAATAAAACTGTGAGTGTCTTCAACGGATCAGTAATTCTGCGTCAGCTATATTGCTCTACTACATGAGATCAATAATTAGTTAAATCACTTGATTTGAAATACGGTATTTCGCTGATCTCATTGCTTCTTACTATACTACCAGGCAGCTCTTAATGTATGACCACTTTACGTATCAGTAGGAGTTAAATGGAATTGATTCGTTTAATTGAACATGTCTCTGTGGGATAATTTAGCGTTAACATGTTGGCAATTATAGCTTTATGATATATGGGCTAAGCTGACTTACAGTTCCCTCTTCAAAGGCAGCATATCGGTCAGAAGGTCACAGAAACACGTTCTGTTCCCATTACATGAAATAGCACTGTGGTGTATGGGAAGGAGAAAGGATTTTGAGACAATGAGCTGATAGCATCATGGGCCTGGAGAAGTATACATGCTTTTACTGAAAAACTATAAATCAGACCGCCCCTTTAAGGTTTTGTATACACCTCCATCGAAGGCTCTGTTCGTAGCAGACCTAGCACAAAATACCTGACTATATAGCGCATTATGCTATATTATCCAGGAAAATGCAGCATGACAGAGGTCCGACAGACCCCATCATAGTCAATGGAATCCATCGGGCAGCATGATGGAGGACCGATCGACCCCATTATAGTCAATAGAGTACATTGGATACCATTCATATCCATTTAAGGACGGACCATCCATGGCTGTTCCTATGACGGAACAGGAAAACTGAATGCCTGACTGCTAATGTGAATTAAGCCTTAGGCCGTCTCACACAGACGGGTTGGATTCCGCATACGGGAGCTCGCAGCGGGATCTGTCCCTGTCTTTCGCTGGTGTCCGCGCGTACTTTTCAATACCTGTATTACAGATGGCTGCGGTGAGCCACTGTCGGACATTCACAGGACAGATTTTTAAAATAAATCTCTGTTTTTCCGGCGCCGTTGCTAGTCAGAAGGCTTCCATTGACTTTAATGGAACCTGCCTTGCGGAATCCGCACTAAAATTGTACATGCTGTGATCTCTCTCTCTTCATGTGAGCGGACATGCGAATGTTCTATTTTTTGAATGATTGCAGAATACAGCAGATCATCCGTGCGGGTGACATCGGGGATTCTGCAATTCATGCCCGTCGTGTAAGACCAGCCTGAGGTGAGAGGGAAGGGGGAAAGCCGCCTGATAAGTGGAGAAAGATGCATTCTTCTCCAATCAGACATATATCAGAGTTTCTAATGATTGCCTATGCTATTGATTTATACAAACCTTGTTGAAAGTTCAATGACCATATAAAGGTCAAGTATATGTTATACATTAGTATGTATCAGTGTAAGTTGTGTACTGAAGATAGTATCTCCAGGCGTAATGCCATATTCCTTAGAGCAATGACACCCAACTGGCAGTCCAGGGCCCTCATGTGCCTGTGGTGCTGCCCCCCAGTGATAAGCAAATTCAAGTAATAGTGGTGCCTGTGTGCTCCTCAAACTAATAGTGGCCCTTCTGTGCCCTCACAAAGTAAAAATGTGTTTACACTATGTAATAGTGGTCCCACTGCCGCCCCATATAGTGATAGTGGTTCATCTGAGCCTCTCAATGTAATAATAGTCTCTTTGTGCCCCAATAAAGTAATAAAGCCCCTTCTGTGCTCCCAAAAAGTAATAATGGTATCCATGTGCTCCTCTCAAAAAATAACACGACAGGCACCGTGATCAATGTTCCCTCTAAGGCCGGATTCACATGTGTGTATTTGGCATGCGCAATTTGGTGGTGCAAAAAAATATGCAGCATGCGCATTTTGAACTTATGAAACTATTGGTCATTTCAGTGGCTGAGAGTATCAGTGTGTGTTTTTGCGCCTGCAAATGTACAGTAAAATATGCTGATGAACATGCTAATATGCAACGCCCATTTCCGTAAAAACACGCCACAAAGGCGCACGCAAATGCACTTACGCTTGTGTGAAACGACCTAAGTCTTTGTAGCTGGTCAGCAGAGCAGTTGGAGACCTAGACACTGACCCCTCTTAACCAGACCATCAAAAACAGGGGCAAATAAATAATTATTGCTGTACAGTGCTAGATTACCCATAAATGGCTAGGGTAGATAACGTTTGTAGTAACATCCCTGGGGTCTAGGGCAGAGAAGGGGTTAATGTCTGCAATTCTGGTGATCTAGGGAAGTAAAGGGGCTAATGTCTCTGCAGTCAGTGATTGTTGATTCCAAAACAATGTTCATCTTTGCTTCCCAGCACTGGCGTAACTATAGGGGATGCAGGGGATGCGGGTGCACCCGGGCCCAGGAGCCTTAGGGGGCCCATAAGGCCTCTCTTCTCCATATAGGGAGCCCAGTACTATGAATAAAACATTATAGTTGGGGGCCCCGTTACAGGTTTTGCATTGGGGCTCAGGAGCTTCAAGTTACACCTCTGGTTCCCAGGTTTAGAGCAGAATAGAATTGTGACTAGAATGCTGCCATTTGTATAGAGGGAGGTCTATGGGAGGTGCACAAATACACAATACACTGCGCAAGTCCATGGAAAAAAGAAGACGTTTAACCTTTATTAGGCCAAATAGTCTTTTAAATCAGAGCTGTAGTGTGTCACATGCTCATATAAACATGCATGCGTGCATAGAAAAAGTACAGGACTATGCGCAGACAATCACGCAAATCTACCTCGTTCGCTGCACAAATGCATTGCGTGGAAGCGAGCGTATTTGCGCACACAGTTTTCTTGGGCCATTCAATGTAATCTGCAGATACAGTACGAAGCACTTGCACCAACATTTTCAGTCACTTTCATAGTAATTCAGGAAGAGTGTAATTGTGTTAAGAGTTCCACTTTCACATTCTTATGGATGCTTGAAAAGTCATTAGAGCTAACCTCACAGCTGGAGACATCCAGGAAAGCTGCTGAGAGCGGCAGGAAAGTGCAGGCAAGGCCGAAGAATTACTGAAGTACAGAGGCTCAATATAGTCTAAAAGCAGAAATATCCTTTTAGGGCGGCTTCAGATGGGCGTTCATGCATGCGCATGTGCGGGTGCAAAATATGCATGCGCATTGTGCAGAGAATTAAACCCGTTGTTTTCAATGGGTTCATTCTTACCGTTCTTTTTTGTGAACGCATTTTGTTCACGCGACAAAAAAAGGTAAATGCTCTGTTTTTGTGCACATTTTGGCACCAAAGGTCCCCATAGAGGTCTATGAGGGTGCACAAATACACATATATGTAGGCATGGGTTTGTGCAAATCACTGTGCATACCCGTGAGCACCTAATTTGGCTTAATAGCCATTTAGCCATTTAAATCATTGCAAGGGTGATTCCCCTGTCCATGACAGTATTTGCACAAACACGTGCGTAAAAAAACTCTCCTTCAGAGCTCTTTAAGACGACCAAATATGTTTTTATGTTGCCGTACAGTTGTGTCCCCTTTTTTGTGCCTCCCCTACCTGTGGATTTTCTGCAAACGAACTATTTGAATTTGTTGTAAATTTTGACCCTGCATTGAAGTCAATAGGGAAAATGCAGAACAAATTTGCATCCAATCCATGGCAGAAATTGACATACTGAGAATGCTGTTAAATAGCACTGGAGGTACAAGGGGCTTTTTTAGGGATGGACGCCCTAGGCAATTGCCCAGTTTGCCTCCCCTAATGCCGGCCCTGAAACCAGGATAAATGTAGAAAGAGAGCAATTGGTTTCATAACAGTCAGCTTAAGGGATTATATAACTAGTAACTGAATCAGAGAGGAGTATCTTATTATAAATGTTAATGGCAGGGCTGTCTAGGCTTAAAACTTGTGAGTCATGGAACAGAGGCAATATTGCATGTGATATAATTAAGTGGCTACCAGTAGCAAGTCAGACTCCTAGTATCACTATACTGCATGGTGTGGGAAAATTAAATGGGTTATCCATCCTTCAACAATTGATGGTCTATCCTCAGGATAGACCATCAATATCTCATCGGTGGGGGTCCGCTGCATGGAATCCTTGCCAGTCAGCTGATTTAAGAGCCCAGGGTGCTGATGTGAGCTCTGTGTTTGTACTGTGTCTGTACTCAGAATGCTGTATTATACATAACGGCCAAAAGTATAACATAGCTCGCCACTGTTTCCCTATGATATAAACAGCCAC